>NC_046159.1:54461134-55061134 GCF_011064425.1 Rattus rattus
ACCTAGATGCGAACATACAGAGTATACACGCTCAAAACCACTCTGTATGTGCAAACATTCATGTGCCTGAAGTAAGCACATAGGGGCAAGAAGAATCACATGAACTCCTGGCTTCTCTGGTATTTGCAGACAAAAACGTCGATGCTGTAGAAAACCAGGAATTGTATCATCAGCTGAAAGAGGATCATTCAGTTCAGATGATAGATGCCTCTTAGAAACCTGAACTCCCCTGGGCCAGAAACTATGATGTCATTTTATGTATTGCTCTTTAGAAATATTTAAGAGAAGCCATTGTTTAGGGGACTGGCAAGATGGCGTAATGGATAAAGGCCCTTGCTACCAAGCCTAGTGACCTGAGGGTGGTCTCTGCAGCCCACATGTTTAGAAGGAGAGACATGACTCCTGCAAGGTGTATTCTAACCCCCCCACCCCCGACACACACACACAAACAGCAACTGTAGCATGCCCCTCTTTAAATGTTGGCTTAAAAATTAAAATGCAATTATTTGTCTATGAAGTCTACAATCTATAGTTTCAGGCCAAATTCACTCCCACCACAGCCTGCTTGGATAAAATGTTCTGGGGATAGAGTTACCATACCATTGCTGCAGGTGGGTCCTCATTATTGCTTTGACTGGATTTAAAATTACCATGGAAATATATCTCTGTGTGTGAGGATATTAGGAAGGTTTACATTTTACCTAGATGTGATTAGAACCATTTCATGGGCCTGGGGCCTGGGCCTGAATAGGAGGAGAGAGAAGGCTGAACAGCAGCATTCCCCTCTCTCTGCTTCCTGACTACAGCAGTAATATGAGCAGCTGCTTCGTGTGCTTACTCCTGCTCCTACCCCACCATGATGGACAGTAACCCTTCAGACTATAAGCCAAAGTAAACCCTTCCTCCCTTAAGTTGCTTCTGTGAGACAGTTTATCATAGCAATGAGAAACATAACCAATATACTGTCCTTGGCTAGGATAACTTTCACTCTACAGCAGCTGAGACATTGTGACAACCTGAATGGCCCAGGCCACACGGCCTTCAAAACCTCATACACACGCCTACTTCTTGGCACTTGCATCACACTGTCTCCTGACCTCTGGTAAACCCAGTACAACTCAAATGTGGGTCAGATTTCACGTGGAAGACATCAACTGGCCATACTGAACCCCTCAGAGGCTCTTCTACCCTCCTGCTTTTGCTCACTTCTTCTTTTTTGGCCAATGGTGGTTGTATGCAGAATCTCTGGAGTTCATGCACAGACTTCAGTGGCTTAGCGCCGTTCCTAGAAGGCAGATTCAGAAGGTCTGGAAGGAGGGGGAGCCTTTAAATCTGAATTTTCAGCAGGGGGCCTGGTGTTAGTGCTGAACAAGATCAGGTGTTCCATGCTGTTGGGAGAACTCCCAGCACCTGGCCATGAAAGCAGATGGCTTGGCCACAGAAGATGAATTAATTCTGCAGAACTCTTGGGACTGACTTATTGAGACATTTCAGCTCACATAGGGACTTTAGGCAAAGAATTCATGGGTCCCCAGTGTTCTACAAAGTTCCCTTATTCCCTTGATTTTAATTGTATTCCATGGGCTCCTTCCAAACCCAACTTCATTTGGCTTGCAAAATGGCTGTCTGTATTCAGTGTTTTCCATTATTGTAGCTATATGAGCATGAGTTATAGCTGTTAATCCTTCATTCACGATAAGCCCAGTGAACTTGACCATTATTAGTTCTTCGGGACTTGTTCTTCAAGAATGAGTCTTGGTGGTCCTTACCAGGTGTCCCTTGCATCGTGATCAACCCAAATCTATTAAGGAAAGAGTTCAGATTTAACAGACTAAGTGGCTAGTTTAATAACAGGAATAAATAGAAGTAGTAAGAGGAAATGGATTTAAAATTTAGATAGATGCTTACACTAACTACTTAGATGTTCATGACTTTTATTTCCTTATCTATGATAAATGAGACTGTGGGTGTGACCCTGAAGGGTTAAATTAAATGTTTTATATGCAGTAAATGTCACCTACAAATCAGGCTTATAACTCTTCTCCCTGTGGCCTGACTTACTAGCAATCATCTTAGTTACATGGAGATTCCCAAAGAACTGTGGTCCTGGGGATGTCTGTGGATAATACCTGGTGGTTAAGGTTGAGTTTCTCAGTTGTTCTGTCCTGGACACTCTCCTGTTTTCCCTGGAGTAAACTTTCATCCCTCATATATCCTATTGCAGCTACATGACTTCTCTCACCCCAGCTAGCTGAGCGCTCTCTCTCTGTAGCCTTTTTTGGCCAGACTCATAACAGCCCTTCTCACTGCAGCCTCCCCATTGTGATGACTTGAGTGGAGAAAAATCAGCCAAGCCCCAAGCCCCTCCCCCCCCCAGTAGGGGTTTGCTGTGCACCCTTTAAGGGAAGACAAACATGGCTCTTGATGATGAGTCACAGACTGTTATTTGCTATGTGGGGAGCTGTCTGTGAAGTTCACTCCAGGGCCCTTCAGAGAAGGTGCTAAATAATTCACCGAAACAGCCTGCTCTTACACCTGTCCTAGCCTGTCCCCTGATGACCTCCAGCATGTATAAGTAGGCTCCTATTAGCAGTATCATGGTGTCAGGGGCGGGGGTGGGGTCCGGGGAGATGAACAGGCAGCATGGAACTTGCCCTTGTTGTCTGGAACTCTCCAGATGCCAGAGTAGATAGTATGATTGGTGGGTACTGATGACTTTTTGAATCTAAAGACATAAGACGCTGTGGTTATACTCAGGAAGTAATAAACATTTATTAAGCAGCTACTGTGTGCTTGACAATTTGCTTATCTTATCACCTGCCAGGTCTGCAAGGCAGAAACTATTGAGCAAGCTCAGAGAAAAAACAGGATGTGTCCCACTCCACACTACGGGTAGGGACAGAGTCAGAATTGGCCTTAGACCACCTCCCATTTGACACAGTGACTGTGACAGAGATCCCTGCAGCTGGGGACACTTTTAGATCTTATAGACTATATGGCTACCTTGACGATTTACACATTACATCCTATACATTAGTTCTAATGCTACCAACTTCTCTAGATTAAAGCATATTTGTGATACATGTTAATAAGCCCTCTTAGGGCTCATTTCAATCTTTTCAGGCAGCTGCTTTCATTTTATCATTACTCTTTTATGTTTTGACCTGGTCATTTACTGATCAAAGTGCTAACTAGAAGATCTTTTTCAAAATAATGTCCTGTCCCGACAACTTCCTGTGTGGAGGGAAGATGTGTGTTATTAGACGGAATTCCAGGAATCTCCTGCAGAGCTCAATTTAGCCTGGCATAGAACAGACCCAGAGGAGGAAACAGATATACCAGGAAAATGTACCAATAAGGGTGTACTGGCTGGTTTTATGTGTCAACTTGTCACAAGCTGGAGTTAACACAGAGAAAGGAGCCTCAGTTGAGGAAATACCTCCATGAGACCCAGCTGTAAGGCATTTTCTCAACTAGTGATCAAGGAGGCAGGACCCAGCCCATTGTGGGTGGTGCCATGCCTGGGCTGGTGGTCTTGGTTTCTATAAGAGAGCAAGCTGAGCAAGGCAGGGGAAGCAAGCCAGAAAGTACCATCCCTCCATGGCCTCTGCATCAGCTCCTGCTTCCTGCCCTGTGTAAGTTCCAGTCCTGACTTCCTTTGGTGATGAACAGCAATGTGGAAGTGTAAGCTGAATAAACCCCTTTCCTCCCCAACTTGCTTCTGGGTCATGATGTTTGTGCAGGAATAGAAACCCTGACTCAGACAAAGGGATAGGCCAGTTTCTCAGTTTTAGGAGGAAAACTTTTGCATACTGTGGTGGTTTGTGATGGTTTGAAATTCGTGGTCCATGGGAAGTGGCATGGGAGGTGTGGCCTTATTGGAGGAGGTGTAGGCTTGTGAGAAGAAACGTGTCACTGTGGGGGTAGGTTTTGAGGTCTCCTCCTATACTCAAGCTCCTCCTAGTTCAGAAAAGAGCCTTAAGCCAGTGTTCTCCCAATTGCCTTCTTATCAAGATGTAGAACTCTGGTTCTTCCACCACCATATCTGCCTGCACACTACCATGCTTCCTGCCACTATGATAATGGACTGAACTTCTGAACCTGTAAGCCAGTGCCAATTAAATGTTTTCTTTTATAAGAGTTGCCTTGGTCATGGTGACTCTTCACAGCAATGGGAATCCTAAACACCTACATAATACATCATGAGAAGTCTGCCTTTCAGATCCTCTATTAGATGCACTTGGCCTACCATAGTTGGTAGATGGGTCTATATAGGACCCCCTTTGCAGGGTAATTATAGTAGCTAATATCCACCGGAAGCTTCTGGTATATCTATCTGATACTGTGCAGGGTGCTTAGTAAACATAACTATGATTATCAGCCATTGTTTATATGTTTAAATAAAAGGAATCTTCAAAGCAAAATAGTAATCAATTTGTCTATCTTTACACACACACACACACACACACACACACACACACACACACACACAATGGGAGGTGGGGGCAAGCAAGCAATAGACTAGGCTGGGAATAGACATATACTTATTGATTCCAGTTTAAAAAAAAAAAAAAGCTAGTTCCATACAGCAGGACTTTGTTTAAAACAAAAATAAATTATTTATCTTCTGCAGCAAGCTATGAATAGCTGGAAAGGAACATTTAAGGTTAAAGAGGAAAAAGGCAGACTGCAGAGCAGCAGGTTAGAGGATGCAGATGCCATGGTCGTACTTGTTATTCCCATCAGTCACCGACCGCAGGTGTGGCAGTCTCAATGCGCTATAATCAAAACACGAATAAGTTACGCGGTCCCTCAGCTCCTGCCAAGGTGCTCTATCCCTCCAAGGAAGCTAAAGCCTCAGTGGTACAAGGTGCTCGCTGCATCAGTGACTGGCACTACCCTGATAATCTATGCCATAGCCTCAGCCTCTGAGCTCTCTGCATCCCTCCACCCCCAGCCTATACCAGGTAATGGCTGCAGAGGCTAAGATCAGTGCCGTCATTAAAGCAGCCGATGTCAACGTGGAGCCTCTGTGGCCCGGCTTGTTGGCAAAGGCTCTCACCAGTGTCAAATTGGAGGCCTCATCTGCAGCTGGGGTGGAGGACATAGGCTTGGTGCAGCCACTGGAGCCTCGCCACCTACAGACAGTTCTGCCCCCTCTGGAAGAGAGGAAAGTGTAAGCCTGAAGAAAGCATCTAAAAGGTCGGGTGACCTGGGTTTGGTGGGTTTTGACTAAACCTCTTGTTAATATGTGCAGTAAAAAGCTAAAGCCGATGTGCCTCGCTTTGTTTTTAAGTTGTGTGGAAATGAAGGGTTGGTTGCTGTTTTCAACATCGCGTTACTAGGAAAAGAGAGGTTCCATTTCGAAGTTCTTCGTCTCGTTAAATAAAGGATTTAGAAACAGATTCAGAACTCCAGGACAGTCTGATTAGCGTGTAGAAGAAAAGCAGCTCTTCTCTCTTACGGGTAGGTGAAGAGTCCCTGCAGCTGCCAGGAAGAGGGCTGCAGGGAAGTTATGTCTTCAAGTCAGGGATGGAGAAAAAATAGAGAGGGTCTGTCATGAAAGGAAAAGTACTCCCGAGAATAGAGGTGGACTACTTAGCTGAGGAAACACCCCTAAAGCTCCTTTTATCCCTCCCCTTCCCACTTGGCTATCTGGGTTTCTTACTCCATATATCCCTTGGGTGATGCTGGGATACGGAAGGCTCTCGAGCTTTAGCTGCAAACTGCCTTCCCTCACCTGTTCATCTCGACGACGTATGCGCTATTCTGTTGCTACTCTGTCATGTCCCATGAAGACATCATCAGCTATTAGATCTTATGGCCAGCCATTAGCCAGGCAGTAGGTCGTGAGCACTTAGTCATCCATTCATTTAGCCAGTCATTATCAAAGGACTGTGAAAGGAACCTAGAGAGCAGGCCCTGGAATTTATGGGTTCTCACAGGAACTCATTTGTAGTGACAGGAAGGAGATAGTTCATTCAGGGGGAGAAACAGAGTGGCCTGGAGGTGTGCTGTGTCTTCTCTGTGGCCTGGCTCCGAGAACACAAGGGCGGAGATGAGATCTCCAGTGGCCTTTCATGCAATAACGCATCACTCGCCTCTCCCAGGTTTGTATATCATAGGCTTTTCTGAGCATGCTCTCTTGGCTGCCAGTCCCACCCTCCTTCCTCATGTTCATCTCCGGAGCATCCTGTGCTGTTCCCCTGCCCCAGGACTACTACATGTCCTGCCTTTTCAAATAGAAGGCTGAGTGGAACTGACAAGGAGTCTAGTTCCACAATGAGAGTATAAAAAAAGGGGGTGGTGGCAGTGTGAGGAACATGGTAGACCCTTTGACTGACAAAACAATTTGCTGAAAAGCACATTAATACATATTTTAAAGGCAATCACCTAAGCCTTCTGGAACATTTCCTAAAGGCATGAAGCCTGATAGTAAAACACCTAATCATGAAAACCTACTAAATCGTGCAAGGCGATGATCTAGTCTGGGGCATGCGAACTGCGACTCACTCACCCTCCTCTTCTGTCCTAACGCAGATCAGTACAATGGAAACTCTAATCTGCAAGTATACAGCCAGGAACCAGAAGTCTAGAGCTATTGTTTGATTTTGGGTGGGGCAGCTCTAAAAGATGGACAACACCCTGCCCTTGCAAAGAAGCCTCTCTTTCATCAGATCAAAGTTTTGGGCAATTTATTGCAAAAGATGTTGTCAAGCACAATAGAACAATCAGCCGGCCGTGAGTACTAGCTAACAGCTAACTGCTATACCAGTACATTCAGACCAGACCAGTTGCTCATGCCAGCTGTGCTCATGCCCTCTGCCAACCACCACTGAAGGCAAACAGCTCCGTTTAACCTCCCCAACCAGTCACTAAAATAATAAGCCCTGCTGGTCGCCACTGCACTTTGTAGGCTTCACTGCTAGCTGAGATTATTGACTGCTTTCCTCCCTGGGAAGCTGGCACAGCTCTGGATTCTGTGAGAGCTAGTCCACAGGGCATGGAGGTCGGTTCTAGTTTGATTCCTCCAAATCCTAGGACTAAGTCGTATAATGCCTTCAGCAGTCATGGTACCCTCAAATTCTGAAAAGCAGCCAAAGGCTATAATGGCAGCCTGTATCCTTTGGGGGGTTTCCTGAGCTTCCCTGACAAACAACTCAGAGGGTGGTCTCCTGGTTTCCCCTGACTGGCTCTGAGGTTTTTGTTGATAGTCTCAGCTCTTGGAGGAATAGTGTCACCCTGTGCTGTACTTTTATTTAAACTATCTATTCATCTCTCTATTCACACATGTATACTTATATATTTTATATGTGTGCAAACTTAAGTAGACATAAAATAACGTGATTCCAAATTCCCTTAGCATCCCTCTTCCCTCCCCCAAAAGCATTATCCCACGTGGTGCACTTTATATATTTTTATGTTTCTATATATGATAAACATATACATAAACATATATCATATAAACATATATATAATAAATGTATACATGTATTACATGTTTTTAAATAAACATAAAATATTAAGATTTCCTATGGCTTTTTCAGTCATCCATAGAGTTCTTTATTCCTCCTCCATTGCTTTTTCTCTCTATTGACCTCTTTTGCCTCTCTTCAGTTAAAGTCCCCCCATTTTCCCATTTCTCCATTTATAGCACCTATGTCCTACTAACCCCATCTCTAGAATTCCTTCCAACACACACAGACACACATATAGACACACACACACACACACACACACACACACACACACACACACACACACACACACACCATGCAGTCTGTTTTGATTTTTCTGGTTTCTGACATCAGTTTGGTTCCACATTCACATCGAAAGCACTAGGGTCTACAAAGAAGGCAAAGCATGTGGCATTTGTCTTTCTAGGCCTGGACTGCCTTACTCAGTATGATATTTTCTAGTTCCATCCATTTACCTGGTGTGTGGGGGGGTGCGCGTGTGTAGACCACATCTCCATTATCCGTTCCATGGACGTTGCAGTTGCTTACATTGTATAGCTACCATGAGTTGAGCTATGATAAACATTTGCGAGACAGATGTGAATGAGCGGTATAGCTAGCTCACGTGGTAGATCTGCTTTTAGCTTTTCGAGGATTTTCCACACTGATTTGTAGAGTGACTTTACAGTTTGCAGTCCCAGTAACAGTCATTGAAACCACCCTCCCCATCCCCATATCCTCGCCAGTACTTGTTATTAGCTGTTTTCCGATCCTGCCCATTCTAAACAGGGTAAGATAAAAATCTCAAAGTAGTCTTAATTTTCATTTCTCTGATTTCTAATAATGCTGAACACTTTAAAAGGTATTTCTTAGCCATTGTTATTCCTTTTGAGAATTCTCTGTTTAGTTAGATGATTCATTTTTTTAATTAGATTGTTTCTTGATTCTTTGGTTGTTGTCATTGTTTATTAACTTACTCTGTTATTTCTGTTAATATTCTAAATATTAACCTCTATCTAAGATATAGCTGACCCTCATTTAGTAATATGGTGTTTAATCTCAGTGAGTTGTATACTTTCTAATGATTTGTTTACTGTTGATTTGACGTTTGATTACACTGTGGCCAGGTAAGGTACGTGGAGTTATTTTAATTTTCTGAATTTCTTAACATTTGTTTTGTGTCCTAGGATGTTGTGTGAGGAGTAGAACATACGTTTCTGGGGTTTGGCTGGAATGCTCTTGTACACATGTCTCTGTTAGGGTAATTTGTTAAAATCATGTAATTCTGAAGAGGCTTATAACTGGTCAGAGCACTGCAAATAAATAACTGTTTAATGCTCAGCCACAAATGAGACACTGAATCGCCCCCTCGAAGACCCAGGGAACCTGGCAGTAGTGGGAGCAGAGTGAATAGAAGGGGTGGAATGTTGTAGAAGGCTGTCTTCTGGGCCCGATGTGGCACTCTCATCCTCACAGCAGCTGTGACTACCTGGACAAGACCTGCGTGAGAGTGGACCTGTTAGCATCGTGCTGTGGAGTACCACTGGGGGCTCATAAAGACCTCTGTGCCCTGAAGATCTGGAGGCAGTGGAAAAAGGAAGCAGTGTTTTTTGTCAGTAGTCATCAGTCTACGATCCCTGAAAGCAATCCTAATGGAAACCATTAGGTCACAAACAAACAAACAAAAATCCCTAAAAACAGAAGAGGACAAGTTGAGAAGAAGAGGGGGACCAGCAGAAGTGAGAGGGACAAGAGAGACTACCAGTGAGCGTGAAAGCAAATGAGCACAAGGCATTGTGTGCAAACAGGAAAATGTGATGGGGTCTCTGGGATGCCTGGGGGGGGTGACACACACACACTTACTGTGCAGGTGTGAGGACTGGAATTCAGATCCCCAGAACACGCGTGAAAGCTGAGTGGGCAGGACAGACAGCTGTAATCCTAGCTGGTAGGAGGTGGAGGCAGGACCCCTAGAGGAAGCCAAGTTAGCCAAATGAAATGGTGAGGTCTGAGTTCACAGAGAGGCCCTCTTCAGTGTATTAGACAGAGAGCAATTGAGAAAGACATAACATCACGTATGTGCATGCACATGTACCTCCACACGCATGCATCCATACACACGAACATACACAGTTCATTCCACATAATAGATAAAAGCAAAAAATTATATATAAATGTTATAATAAATCCCACCTTTGTACAATTATATATATTAATATGGGTATATAATCAATGTGTAATTAATAACAACATCTATTGTTTAATTTAGTGTCCTCACTATCCTTCCGAGCCTCTCAGTAGTGCTACCAGATGGGAAACAATGTCTTTTGGGGGCTACTTCACCTCTAAACCATAACATTATACCATATAACAATATAAAATATTGAATTTGACAATAAGAATGAAGGAAGTTCTGATTTAAGTTACAACATAGATTAATTTTTTTAAAAAAATTGTACTAACATAACCATTCACAAAGCTTGCATATGATAAATTTTATTTGTATGAAAATGCTGAATAGGAATATTTGCATATACAAAATAGATTAATGTTTGTCTAAATCCAGGATAGAGAGGCCACTAGGGAGCAACTTATTAGAGAGTCTCTTTGTAGGTCAGTTAAAATTCTAAAATTAGTCCATAGTAAAGGTTGTGAATATACTAGAACTATGTATTAGTTCACTTTAGATATGCAAATCGCATACTATGTAAAGTATGTCCCAGCAAAATGGTTTTAAGAGAATGTCAAAGGGAAAAAAATCAGAAAAGTTTTGGTAGTGTTAGAAATGAGGAGGGGTTGTTCTCACATAGGCTCTCCTGGGAGCCACAGGGAAGTGCGTGGCCTAGATCTGGAAGGGCACCATCAGACAAGAGCAGAGTTGGATTTTGTGCAGAAGTCTGACACAAGCCAGTCTCCCAAAGAGACCCACACAGAGGTGCCATTGTGTGAATGCGCTAAAGAGAGGCGGCAATCCATCAAGAAGGTGGCTGAATTGATGATAGCCTGGCTCTCCATACAGGAAAGAGGTGGCAGTGACATGGACTGCAGTAATAACAACAGAAGCAAAAGAAAGGTGTTGGGTGGAGCCAACATCTAACTCCATAGGATTAGGTAAACACTGGAAAATATTTAGTGTTCAAAACAAGATTAGCAAATTTCTTAATTTTGGCAAGCCACCAAGTATTTGTTGGAAACTATTCAAGTTTGCTG
Source organism: Rattus rattus (assembly GCF_011064425.1). NCBI lineage: Eukaryota > Metazoa > Chordata > Mammalia > Rodentia > Muridae > Rattus > Rattus rattus. The sequence continues at coordinate 54,471,802 of NC_046159.1, forward strand.
GAGCACAAATATAGCTATAGATTCCTAATGTAGATACATAAATGCTATGTAGATATATGGATGGTATGATTGTATTCTGGCATTTGTGAGAAGACATGACGCAAACTGTATTTGGCCTTTGAGATATAGATTTTCCCTCCTATGACTTACAAGCTGAAGGATAAGAGGAAGTAATATATAAATGCAATCTCAAAGGAATTTGCTCTTTCCCCATTGTGATGATGAAGTTCCCATTAGCTAATCTTTCAATGTCAGAAGCTAAAGTATATGTGTGGGGGATATGGTACAAACATGGTAGTTGAGAAGCCTCTGACATGTACATTTAGATATGATACAGCAGTAGATATGTAAGCCTGGAGTTGATGGGAGCAGTTTGGGCTTCATTCACAAGCATCAAGCCAGAAGTTATAACCTTAGACCAGATCTAAGAAGCAAATGAGAGTAAAAAAGTAGAAACTCCACCCCAGAGGCAGCTGGCTGTTCTCCTGCATGGAGCTCTCAGTGAGACAAGGATGAGCTTGGGGAAGAGACCAAAAGTTCAAGCCACAGGAGACTCTGGCATCTACCTTTTTCTCAACCTCCAAAACTTGTCAGAGTGTAGTAATCAGGGAGCTATAATTGCAGAAGTAACCCCAAACGCCCTACAATTTCCAGACAGGAAAATTTGTCAGACATTTACCTCTCAGCAAGTAATCATGGGTTGCCAGGTCACGGGGTGCCAGGTGTTTGGGACAGAGTACTAAAGAGCAACAAAAATATAGCACTTGCTCCAAATAACATAGCATTTAGTTAGAGTAACATTAGTTAAATCTTTATTGCTGTCTTAGTTACTTCCCTATTGTTGTGAAGAAACACCATGACCAAAGCATCTTACAAAAGAGTTTATTGGGGCTTACAGCTCCAGAGGGTTGGAGTCTATGATGGGGAGCAAGGCAGCAGACACAGGACTAGAACAATAGCACAGCGAGCCTACGTATCTACAAGTAGGAGTGAGAAAGAGAGAGCTAACTGGGAGTAGCATGGGCTTTTGAAAACTCAAAGCCTACCCTCTGTGATTCTCCTCTTAATACTCCTCAGCAGTTCCACCAGCTGAGGACTAAGTATTCAGATATTAGAGCCTATGGGAGTCATTCTCCTTCAACCACTCTCATTGTTATTAAGGGAGTATTGCCACCACAAAGAATGAAAGACGATGCCATAGAATAAGAACTCTAAAGGAAAGAGCCTCTGAGGTAAACCCCATGTGTTCTTTCTTTGTATAAAGCAATCCACCAGTTAGAGGAACAGAGAACATTCTGTGCTCTGTGTTTTTCTTAAGAAGTCATTTTCACTATATTATGCTCTGAGTAAGATAATAACACCTGGGCTTTGAATGCTGTGAGGCTTGAATTAAAGGAGGACCATAGCTGCTGTAATGACCCAGGAGTAGATCTCAGTTATGGATCCTTGTTCTATTAGTAGGTCTGATATGGTTCATGGTGATAAAAGTTACATTATTAGATGAGGACTAAGTGACATCTTCTGCATAGAGCACCTGGCACTTGGCTTCTTCTTGTTCCCTGTGAAAAACCATGTCACGTTGTCCATCTGTGATGTTTTTCTCTCCCAGGATAATTTGTCCAGGGAAGATCTTTGCTGTCTATTCACTACTTTGTGAGGCAGATAGTTTTTCGTGTCTTTCTTCTAGGGTACTTTATATTTTACCACAGTTCTCTCAAGAGAAGTGCCTCTGTGGGGAAACCCAACTAATTAAGGTCTAAGTCTACCACGATGGGATAGCTTCTCTAAGCTCTGTGCAAAATGGAGAACGTCCTCTTTTCCCAATAAGAATCCACCCAGCAAGTACCTGGGGTTCCTGGAATGCCTCTCCATACAAATAAGGTATTCACAGAATTTTAAACTCTAACCAATGATTTTCATTTACCCTGAAAACTCCTCCCCACTCCCCAAGGTCCATATATAACCCCGGTTCACCCAGAATAAAGTATATGTATGCCAACCCACTCTAAATAAAGGTATGTGTACAGGCTAAGACTGGCTAAGGGAGCTGTTTCATTGAAAATAATGAGAGAAGGCCTTTGTCTAGCAGAGTTGTAACACTACCTTTTCTCTCTTGCCCCCACCCCCACCTCCTTAGCACTAACTCTCAGCTGAACCGGAATCATGCAGACCCTCACCCATTCTGGACTCTGCTTCCTTCTTCCTGCCCATTGCACAGGGACATCGACACCCTGAGAGGGAGAAAGCTAGGGATAGGGAATTGTAGCTGGACCCCAGCAGGAATACCACAGCTGGCCCCAAAGTGTAGCTGCCCTTGGAAGGTGTGGGTGCCTTCGGAGGTGTAAGCATCCTCTACAGTGAGTGGCTTATTCTCTACAGTAGAAGCCTGAATTTCTACTTCAGTTGATGGAACCAGTAATTCAAACAGCTGCCAGAATAAATGCAGCTACCTTTTTTCTTTTCCTTAATTAAAAACCTATTTAATTATTAGCATGTCATGTCAATTTAATGATATGTTAATGAAAGCATGCAGAAGTAAGCCTGTTTAAACCGTTGACATAATTTTTAACTTTTTGGTGTGAGTAAGCATAGGGTTTAGTAGCCTTTTATTTTGATATGTACAGTATAGCTTGTCCATATCTCTTATTTTAATTAATATAATTAAAATCGGATAAAAGCTGATGTTAAAATTGTATGCGTTTCATTATTGGAATCAAGGCTAATTAAAGTATATGAAATGTGGCAATTCTTAAGATGATAAGAAAAATACAGGATATTGTTTTTCTAAATTTAAAATGCGGCAGATGGCTTTTCAGAAGATCTAAAATTGTCAGTGATCTGTGGAGGATTCATAATAGGGGTTTTTCATACACGGACAAAGTAAAGGCCTAGGAAGGTGGGAACGTATCCTTGTGTCTATTATGAACGATGTCATCATGTGTTGTAGCAACAATACTTTTTGTGCATTTCTTTGAGAACTATACAGCTTGACACGTAGTCTGCAAACATTTATATATTGTGGTTTATCCACCTCACCCCCGCCCCCCGACTTTGACATTGTATAACCTTGATTTTCCTAGAACTCATTTTGCAGACCAGGCTGCTCTCAAACTCAGAGATCCTCCTGCCTCTACCTCCCAAGTGCTGGGAACAAAGGTGAAAGGTGGGTACCACCTCCATTCGGCTTACGCTTGCGTGATAGACGTACTGTAGGTAGAGAAACTGAGGCTAGGATAGGCTGTCAGCACCACAGACATGCACTCGGGAGACAGAAGAGCTAGATTCCATCCAGATCATGTTTTGGGGCTCTTGCGTAAGACACTGAATTTCCATTGGGAAAGTGGTCAGAAGCCATTGAGGACATCTCTCCTGAACACTTCCTTCTGGGAAGCTAACTCCATCACTGTGAATGCCTTCTGCCTCCACAACAGAGATGCTGCACACTTTAAACATGAGTCCCTTGAAAGGTAGCTTGGTGTAAAGACTGTTGCTTGAGTGATAATTAAAAGTCAGAATATATATTTTCATTGTCTCTCTGTATCACGTGCTGTTTGGCACTACCCAACGAATACGGGCTGTTTTCACATGCTAAACTTCCATTGTTCTATGGCATCCTAATTTTAATAGATTGTGCCTTTAAATGTCTTTATACAGCAAAAGTTAAAGCTGACCTATTACATGCCTTACAGATGTGTTTATGGTCTATGTTTCCTGTTTTTTGGTACACGCACACTTCTCAGCCTCCTTGCAGTTGAATGACGTCATAGAACTGGCTTGATCAATCAAAGTGATATTATTCATCTTCAAGATGAATCACATGGAAGCCTATTCATGTCTCATTCCTTGCGTTGTTGGAACTTGGAAATTACAGGTTTGAAATCAGAGACACAACAGGGAACTAGGATAAATCTTTGAGTCACAGCTTAGAGGGAGGATATCTACAAAGCCTATGTTCCCTGCCTGTCCCCCACTTTCCCCCCATCAGTCATGCCTGACTGAGAACTCAGTGCTACTTGGGTTAAACCACAGAAATCTGACATTGTCTGATATGCTGTCATTGGGTCTGTCCCTACTTATGTGACAGTTCCTTGTTACCTTCCCCACCCCCATTGATGTCTGATTGTCAGAAAGCCTCCATAACAGACTGTTTTAAACTACGTATCCACAGGAGTGCGTATGTGCATACACATGCAGAGTGCACACTTGTAAAAAAAAAAAAGTTAAATGATTCTTATTGGATGTGTGGTTTGAAGGTTTTGTAATGTCTCTTAGTAGTAACTAGGATTTCGTGGAAGGTCCTGACCTTAACCAGCTATGATGGTCTTTATCTTTTTTAATTTCTCCAAAAAATGAAAATACCATCATATAAGTGATCCATACCAGCTCTTATCTCAGTGCTCAAAAGCCTTCCTTAGGTTCATTTAAAGTTCATCCCTCATTCCATGCATCCCATAGGTATTCAATATCTATGGGAATGGAGATTAAAACTTGTTCACTACACCCTTCCTCCTAAGACCTTCTAGGCTGTCATGGTCCTTGTCGCCACTAACCTTTTTCTCTATGCTATCCAGCTAACCAGACTCACATAGCCTTCCCTTGTAATTCTCTAATTCAATTCTAACCAGTGCCTGCTGGAGTCCAGGATGATTTGCTCTCCCAGTGCATGGAGCGGTCTCTTTATTACCTGCCATTGTTAGCCTAGTGCTACCCTGTATCCCACACCCATGTTGCCAAGGTTTTTAATTCTCTATTTTTTTTTATTAATGCCTATCTTTCCTGCTACTGCTTTCCCTCCTGCCTAGATACTAAAATTTGACCTTGGAAATTTCACCAGAAATTTTTTCTATTTATAGCTTCTAAATATCAAATCATGTTTAGGATACGCCTTCCTCATAGAAAATTGTTCCCAAAAAAAAGCAAGAATTGCTTTGACCTGAAGTGCAGACAGTTTCCCTGGTCCTTTTTCTCTGGTTCAACACAGTTTCACTTGCCTCTCCCCTTTCCTCTGTGGTATTGGATTCTTCTATCGTTTTCCATCTCCCCGGTTAAATACAAAGTTCTCAACGTCAGCATCTGTTTTACTGGCCTTTAATGGGTTCTTGATGGGTTCGCATGCCTTGTACACATATTGCCCGCTCTGCTCTACTCTGCCCATGTGTCTACTCATCAGTTTGTCCTCTGTTTTTAGAAGTACAATCCACACAGTACAAGTTCATCCATATACCAGGCCTCCAAACTTTCCCAGTAGTTCTTGCATTATCTTGCTGAATATGTAAAAAGTATTTTCAAAAACTCAACATAATTGTCTCTGGAATAAAGAGCAACATCATAAGGAATTAATCTACGTGTAGACCATTACTTTAACAATCTATGCATTCCTGATTCATAGATATCCCGCTTCCTCCGTACACTTAGCTTTGGAACACCCCTTGAATGATAATGATATCTAGATTTCCTATGGGCCACATAGGTCCTCTCAAAACACACATTATATCCCACTCTAATGGCTTATTTCGTTGTCTTCCCTTTTCATTACAAAGCTCTTGATGGCTGGACCCATTTCTGTGTCGGTGACTCTAGCATCCCCAGCAGCTTGTGTAATGTTTGCTTCCCACACAATAATGAGTAGATGAAGCACACGTTCCAGAATTATGCAGGTAGACACTAGCATAGGAGAATGGGTGCTTGTTCAAATTCCTAAAAAGCCTTGACTTTGAATTTTGACTGTCAGCCTTTTCCAAAGACAGTGATGGATGCTTTGGTACTTTCTTGTGATGCTGGATGTGGCAGTGAGCTCCAGTTCTTGGACAGCCTCGTGATCACAAGAAGAAACACTGCCACTCTGAGGGTACTACCGTTAGGTAGCTACGATGCTTGCCTGGTCGGGTATTTCAGAAGCATGTACACTTACATTTCAACTCTTTGCTTTACTAGGGGCCACCTCCCTGTGTGTGAAGGAGTCTTTGGTTTGTCCCAATATACAGTTTCAGAAACAGAAATGTCTCCCTCTTGGTATTGATCAGTTTGGAGTTGTTTTGTTTTTGTTGTTGTTTTGCTTTTGTTTTGTTTTATGCTTTCTTTGCCTACATTTTTAGGAGTCGAAGGTGTTGGGGTTGGGGATTTAGCTCAGTGGTTAGGCGCTTGCCTGGGAAGTGCAAGGCCCTGGGTTCGATCCCCAGCTCGAAAAAAAAAAAAAAAAAAAAAAAAAAAAAAAAAAGGGGGTTGGGGATTTAGCCAGGGTAGAGCGCTTGCCTAGGAAGCGCAAGGCCCTGGGTTCGGTCCCCAGCCCCGGGAAAAAAAAAAAAAAAAAAAAGAAAAGAAAAGAAAAAGGAGTCGAAGGTGTTTGTGTTAGAGTATATGGAATAGGGCATGTCAGAAGCTCATCCACATTAGGTGGAAATTTGAGGGTATACCCTTAGGAGTGGGAGTGATTTTAAAGTCTTCCTTTTAACCCTTGAAATCAATCAGTTAAGCAAATAGTCCCCCAAGAGCTCTGTGAAGCTAGGTCAGTATTTAGTGATGGAGGACTTACCTAGCATGTGCATGGCCCACCCAGAGTTTCATCACTAGCAGCTCAGGCTCCAAATCAGAGAAATGGACCCTAGATCATCCATTCTGAGCTCCATACTGTGTTACCAGTTCTGTACCATATTGTGAATCCCATGCTATAGTACCAATTCTTATGAAATCTGTAGCCTTGTGTCAAATCTGTTCTAGTCGAAGATGAGTCTCAAGTCATTTTCTCCATTCTAATTCTCTTCCCCATTGTCAATCACTTGTGAATCACATCTCATGATCTTCAGGCAGTAATGCCGAGAAGGTCAGAGTGTGGCGTGCCCTCTTCATCTGACAAAACTGGGCCATAAGCAAGTTGAAAAGACTTGACCATGGCCACTCTGAAGTTGGATGTCACCACTTCTACTGGGCCATTGGTGGCTCTAAATTATTTTATTAAGTGACCTCTTGGAAAATAATGAGGGCGGGCATGCTTGGAGTTCTGTGCAGTGGGGACCTAAAACAGAGTATGTCTCATATTCCATTTCTCTGGGTAAAAAGTTATTCCAAGTCCCATGTTGTTAATCATAAAGGTCTTCTGTGAACCAGGGGGAAAAAAACCTTCTGGAAGAAATGATTAAGCATTATTAATACAATTATGCATAACAAAAGACATAATTTACCTTCTCACCATCCAACAAAGAAAGTCATTTGAAGCTTCAGAAGCTCCAGCTGAAAGGGCAGGTCTCATCACAGTGGGCTCTCTGGCAGAGGTGGGGTGGGCGTGAGAAGCTGCACTGGCTGCTTTGTCCTCAGGGACCTCAGTGCCTGATGGACTGGGCCTCCCTCAGCCTCTGCAGCTGACAGCCCCCTCCCTCTCACAGGCATACACACACACACACACACACACACACACACACACACACACACCACAGCCCTTGCCCGTAGTTTTTCATTGTCTGAGGCTCAGGGTCCAGACTGCTGTTTTGTACCTATTGTTTACCTGGCCTGGGGACTAACAGGGAACATGGAAAGAAAATTACTTTAGCACAATAGGATATGACAATGGAGAAAAACACTCAGAAAAACTCGACAACCCTGATAGATTAAACATCTAGGTAAATTTTTCTTGCTTCATTGAAAAAAAATTATCATTATTTATTAGACTGAATGGCATTTTGCTCACTGTCGCCATAGTTGAGTAGTTCACATTTGTCCTGCTATTATCGCTCGTTGGTACATAAACTCAATGAGTGCAGAGGCTATGAAAGTGCCCAGCCTCTATAGCCTTGCCTTCAGGCATGAGGACCTAAACCCCAGCTCCAGAACCGTTGAAAGAAAAGTCAGGCCTGGAGGCTCCAGCTTGCCATCCTTGTACTGGGAAGGCAGGGACAGATGGACCCGAAGACTCCCTAACAAGCCAGGCTAGTCTACTTGGTGTCAGGCCAAAAAAACACCTGAGGAACGGCGCCAAAGCCTATTCTCTGATCTCCACGTGCATACATATATGCACTCACCCCCTCACAATCACACACAAGCACACACATGCACACAAATGCTTATCTGATGAGAGAATGGTACACATTAGGTCTGAAAACCTCGCAGGTTAAATTATTTGTCTAAGATCACTTAGCTATCAGGAACTAAAGGCAGAATCTAAACCCTAGTGTTTTAACTCCAGACTTTTGTTTGTTTGTTTGTTTGTTTTGTTTTTCCTTAATTGCTTCTGATTATTTGAACAGCTTCTTTTGGTACAGGAATATAGAGAGCTCAAGGTATTTAAAGCTGTTCCTTCTAAGACCCAGCAGTGAGGTTCTGGCTGGCTGAAATCCCAGGGGCTCATGGGGAAAAGCCTGTCCCCACTCTGCCTGATTTCTGACCCGTGGAATAGAAGCCAAGGGGACAGTGCTGTCTAAGTGCCTGAGGGTCCTCAGACTCTCCTGCCAGGTTTGTGACAATGTTATCTCCTGTGCTCACTTGAAATTAAAGTTAAGGAGTCAGGAGTTATATGTGACCTATTCACAGCCCAAGCTATTCACAGCCCAAGCTAGTGGGAATGCATTTTATTCTGGGGTTCATATAATCCCAAAGGTGACTTGATCTGGAGCAGCAAACAGCTGACACCCTGGAATGAACATTGAAGGGGGAAAAAAAAGTACAGCATTTGAAAAGAGAGAGAGAGAGCATAGCGAGAGAGAAGAGAGTAGGGAAGGTGGGAGGGAAGGAAGGAGGGAGAGAGAAGAGAGGAGAAGGGGAGTGAAGAGAGAAAGGGAGGAGAAGGGGAAGGAGGAGGAAGAGGAGGAGGAGAGAAAGAGACAGAGACACAGACAGACAGACTGGAAGGAAGGAGGGAAGGAGCAGGGGAGTGAGTGAGGAGGGAGAGAGATTGATCTAGTTCTGGCTGTAGGGCTGGTACAGTTTCTGGTCTGCCCAGGCACCCAGACTATAACTGTGCCCAGCTAAGATCTCTGGTATGTTGCTTTTAAAAAGAAGGTGGGGGCGAACAGCCATGTGTCTTTCAAGCCTCTCTGAGATGTGATTTTTTTTTCCCCCTTCTTCTCTGCTCCTTTGGAGGCTACAGAGCTGAGCCTTTGCATTAGCAAAGGTTCCCCACCACCACCCCCAATCCCCACTTCCTCCATCCCCCCCCCCCCCCCCCCGCGCCGCTGCCCCCAACACTTTGGTTTAGGGATTATTGATTTGGAAGGCGAGGCTAATTTACATGTAAATAAATCTCAACCCTGGGCGGCCAGACTGGGACGTCCAGATGCTGTGACTGACTTGCTGACATCACAGCCTCATTAGCATGCGGAGGATGCAGGCATTGGAACTGCGAACAGCGGCTTCTCCAGCTCTGCCAGGCGCTCCGTGACAGTTATTATTATTTTTTGGATGAGCTGCACATTTCCTGGTTCAGTGGCCCGGGCTTTGTGAGCAGCTGACTGGTCTCCCAGGTCTGGCTCAGGATCAGCTGATGACGCAGAGACTGGGGTCTGTGACTTCCTTCAGATAATCGTGAAGTCGGCGAGTTTAGAGGAGAAGGGTTCTTGAGAAGACAATTCCAGGACTCAGGCAGGCCTAGAACAAGGGCACAAGTCGCACTCTCTGGCTTGGTGGATCTCCAGCAGGGTCTGCTTCCAGGGAGGGCGTTCTCTCGGAGGGAATGCAAAAGAAGACCGGTTTGGGTTTGAGCCTGCTGCCTGCCTCCGGAAGGGCTCAGATTCGCAGAGACTCTGTAAAGGAGATGTTTGGGCTGCCTGGAGTCCTGCTTGCATTTTCTGGTACCAGCTCCAGGGGGAAAGTGAACTGGGGCAACTGACCAGATCAAGACTCGGTGGCGGCTTCTTCTAAAGCTTCGCGGCTCATCCTCTAGGAGGTGGGTAAGAAATTTTGTTAATTCCCAAAGCAAGCAGGAATGTGTTTAGTAGTCTCTGGGTTGAGGAAAATATTATCTCTAAGGCCAGGATGTACGTGGCTTTGGTGGTCTAGCACTTTTGTCTTTCCTTTGCTGATTAGAAAGTTCAAATGGCAAAGTGACTTGGCACAGGTATACAATAGGCATCCTCAAATCTTAGTGCTTAAGAAACAGTGTATCTCTAAAAGTGACTCTTTCTTAATAACAACAACAGTGGGGGTGGGGGTGGGGGTTAAAGAGCAAATACTGCTAGCATCCCTTCCCTTACCGATGCTCTCATTCCGGCACACATCCGAAACATCAGAGGTGCTGAGGCATGCACACTTCGCCAACTCTTCCAGATAAAGAAATGGCTCTCAAATTATTGAGGTTTAATTTTAGCTAGTCCCCTTGGCTTCGCAATGGTGACAGAGCTTCGCAATCTGACTGCCTAGCCTGCTGTAACACACATGGCTGTGTTTGTTCCCTACTGGCCTGTCTGCACAGTTAGTTCCTCTCACTAGCTTTTGATTTCCCCAGAACCAATCATAGCACCGTTGATCCGCCATGGAGGTTTGGAGCTGAAGTTCTGATTTTAATCTCCATTTGTCATTTGCTGTGTGATCTTATACCGGGCTGTGATCTAGAAATACATATGCCAGATGTATAGGATGAGAAATATATATGCCAGATGTGGCGACATCCTCCAGAGTGGCTGGGGAATTACCTAGACTTATAGATTGCTTCCCCAAAGCTAGAGGTCTACTTCCACGGTGAACATGTGTGGAATCATGGGTAAGGGAGGGCTTTCGTATGACTTGAATATAGAGGCATGGGTACCACATATAAGAGGCCTGCAATGTACGTTGCTTTGCTATGTATCTCTTCCTGGAGGCGGTTTTAACCCATCTCAGTAAGGCTTTAACAGAGGAAGCAGCCTTGTTTTCTTGCTAGAGGCCACATTGGCTGCTCTCATCCTGCCCCCTAGGAGACAGCTGATGACTTCCACAGACGATCAAGATGGAGCTCAAGAGTAAGTTACAACTTCGATAAAAATCACCATGTTCTGAAAATTGGGGTTTTGGTGCCTCTTGGGGGTCCTTGTAGAGGTTTTTCCTTTCCATCAAATGCTCATTCTCCTTGGGACTTTTCTAATGTGAGAATTTAAGCACAGTGGCTTCATCAAACATTGTGTTCTTTAACACGTTACAGAGCAATGAGCAAAAGAGAGCCTCTTTGACCAGTAGGGTTATTTTTGTAAAGACTTCCCCTATGCAATATGTGTGGGTTGGAGTGTAGTGGGGAGAGTTAACAATACGGGAAAGACAATGCTTTATAGAAGTGGAAGGAGAGGGGAAAGAACTCAGAGTTAAATGATATGAGATGATTTTCAGGCAGGCTTGGAGCCTGAGAGCTGGAGAGACTTGGATATCTCTTAGAGTACCCATTTCTGTGGAATAAGGAGAGGCGTGAGATCTGTGCGTAGGCTTCAGTGAGGTGACCTATAAGAAGCCCCCAGAGCTGGGTCAGCCATACTGTAAATGCCTGGCAAATGCTAGCTCTTAGTCTTGTTCCTTCACTGACATGAGCATCATAACCATTGCTGCAGAAAACAAACCACTGAAAAGGTCAGGTATTCACTGTCGGGAGGTAAAACTGCAGAAAAGACGCGGTTCCAGTCACTGCCGAAGCCAACTCTTCCATTCAAAGGACCGCACGCCCTGTTGATGGAGTTAATATAATAAAGTCTATTGCCTAGGACTACTGCGCTGGATGCACCTAAAAGATGGTTTGGAAAATCAGCCAGTGTTAGTTGGACTCGGTCCCCTTAAAAAGGCCCCCTGCCTCAGAAGCTGAGGGAGCTGTGGGGTACTTTAGGGTCTCTGGTCTTCTCCCTTCTTCCTTTCCTGTACTGATGCTGTCCTCTCTGCCCAGGCTGGCTCTCTCCCTCCCTCCCTCCTTCCCTTCCTCTCTCTCTCTCTCTCTCTCTCTCTCCCCCTCTCTCCCTCCCTCCCCCTCCCCCCCCCTCCCTCTCCCTCTCTCTCTCTCTCTCTCTCTCTCTCTCTCTCTGTGTGTGTGTGTGTGTGTGTGTGTGTGTGTGTGTGTGTGTTCCCATTCATTCATTGCCATGACACCTCTTTCCCCGTGATCTGATGCAGCCACACATAACTGGCCTGTTGTTTCTCCCTGCCCTCCCAGGGTCTACCTTTCTTCTTTCCTTCCCTTTCTTCCTCCTTTTCTTCCTTCCAGAAATATAACCCCAATGTCAGCTTTTGTGAGACAATTATTAAATTAAATTAGGGCTAGTGATTTGGTCAGTGACAGAGCACTTGCCTAGCAAGTATTTGGTTGGTCCCTGTCACCACAAAAACATGGTGGTGGAGTAGTGTAGGATTCAACAGATCCAGAGAGATGTCTGCTATAAAATCCATTTTCCAGAAACTCAGAACTGAGAATTTGTACCTCCTGGTTGACGTGATCTTTAGTATATTGTATATTAGTATGTATTATAATGTTTTGATAATAATATAATAATTATAATAATAATTTGAGAATATAATGCCTGCCTCCATTGCCTTCTGAAAGCATTGGGAGAATCACTTGACACCTCTTTAAAATTTGCCTTTTGTCACAGGAAACTTGGAAATAAATCCTAACCTCTGCCCTGTCCTTGATCTCCTCCTGGTGACCATGACTTTATTTTTTCTCATTCAATCTCAAACTGTGAACAGTAGGGGGCAGTAGATTTGATATTTGTTCATCCAAAATACTGAAATGCTAAGAAAGAAAAACCTCATTGGTGACAGAGAGGGTGACAACCTCTGGTTTCTAAACCCCAGTGTCTCAGGAGTGAGAGAGGCTCTTGCCCATCCACTCACTTGTCTCTCCTGAGGCCAAATGCTTCATTCTAACGTTGTCTAAGCCTGTGCTTTCTGTTCACTGCTGTCATCAAGGATACAGAGTCAAGTGCCCTGTCTCTCAGATAGGATTCTGAATGGCATTTGGACAATGACTTTCTTTCGAGTGTGGTGGCCACTGATGCCTTTCTTCCCTGAGTCTCTCTGCGATGTTGTTACTTAGTAAATTGATGGGCTATGAACTATTACAACCTAAGAAATGGCTTATACAAGACTTCGGCAAAATCTGTTTTTCTTGATTGATGCAATTGACAAGCACTTGATACTTGATGCTCTTGTCCCAACTTTCAAATACAACTTTTGAGCCAGGCAGTGGTAGCACTCACCCTTAATCCCAGAACTCAGGAGGCAGAGGCAGGCAGATGTCTGTGAGTTCAAGGCCAGTGTGTTCTACAAAGTGAATTCTGCGACAGCCAAGGCTACACAGAGAAACCGTCTCATAAAACAGAAACAATAACAACAAAACCCACAACATGTTGGCTTTAATACCCTGATCTCACACTCACATATGTGTGTGCTTGCGTGTGTGTTTTGGAGGCTGAGTTTTCAGTATATAGGCGGCTAACTCCAAGGGAGAATTGGTGTTCTGGGGGGGGGTGCCCCCTAACTGGTCACCCAATGCCAAGTGGGCTACCCTGAAACCATATACATATAAGCAACACCAAATGGCTCTCAGATTGTATTATATATTTATGCATGCACACATACACATACACACACACACACACACACACACACACACACACACACACCCCTATAATAATTAAGGACAAGAGATCATGAATTTGAGAGGGAGCCAAGGAGGGATAGAACAGGGGGAGGGAAATGATATATTTTAATTTTAAAATGTTGCAAAAATAATTTGGATGAAAAAGACAAATATGAAAGCCAAGTTGGAGACAAACTATAACTCGGTAAGGAGGTATGGAACATAAAGACATTGTTGGTTGGCAGTGTGGACATGAGCGAAGTGAGGGGTGACCTATTTGGGAATGTGTCACTGGAATCACATTTGCTCCTAGTTCTAGTGGGAACCTATAGCAAGGAGACATATTAGACAGTCATTGTTTTCCCCTCTGTTTGTGTTTTAATTTACTTTTTTGAGAATTTCATGCAATATATTTTCATTATAATCTTTCCTTTCCTCCAACTCTTCCTAGATTCTCCCCTATTTCCCTAGTTATCCAATTTTATCCTCTCCTCTCTCTCTCTCTCTCTCTCTCTCTCTCTCTCTCTCTCTCTCTCTCTTTCTCTCAACAACAACAACAACAACAACAACAACAACAACAACAACCAAAAAAGGATAACAAAGCAGGAAAAAAAGAAAACTATGAAGTCTGATTTGTGTTGCCAACTACTCCTGAGAAAGGCGCCTGCTCTGGAGTCTGGGTATGAGTGTGGCTGTAAACCCTGCAAGCTATAAATAGCAAGCCATCTGCATGGTGTGCTCACTGGTGCAGTAGTGGCACACACGTTAAGGGTGTACCAGAGATTTCTACTCCTTCCCTTCTTTCCCACTCTGGGATATAAGCAATGCAGGGACTAATGGAGGCCTTTCGGACTTAGGATGTAGTGAGAGTTGAACTCTTGTTTGGACCTTTAGCAGGCCATCATCCAGCCTGTCTCAGATGACAGATGCCTGGCTTTACTTGTCTCTCTACACTGGAACTTCACTGACCTCAACTCCGCCTTGATTTTCCTCCTTAAAATCAAACTTCATAAATATTGCCCAGCCCCATCCAGGATTAAGAGTAACCAAGACAAAAATTCTTAACATTTCATTTCGCCTAGGCAGCATGCCATTTTCCCAACTCTTTTCTTGGCCTCTGTTCATCAGTTATGAGTCCTTGGAGATATTGATTCATGAAAGTTCCAGCACTCAACTGAGAAACATAAATTTTCAGTTTCAGAATAGTTATAGTGTACATAGAAATACATGCTTTTGCTTGTCTGCATTCTAGTATTTGGGTATATAGAAACAATAACTATCAGGGCATAAGGATCTACTTGCTACTCAACATGCATTGTGATTCACATAATTTACCTGATTCATACAGCTCTCATGTATCTAATTAATTACTTAATTATGTGATGAACATATATGTTGGCTTGGTTGTCTGAGGTGGTTCCTAGGTGGTCTCCATTCTGGTTAACTAATTTGGGGTTCTTTAGAAATATGAATTTGTTTTCAGTCTTGGCTTTGCAAACTTGAACAATGTGTTAGATCCATTCTTCCTCTACGAATGGAATCCTCTCCATTGAATATATGTAATATGAAATATGAATATGTTTGTGCTCAGAACAAAGCCATCATAAGACTTGTTATCCTGAAAATGAGGGGAAGTCAGAGAAAGGGAGGCAAAGGTATGCAAAACAGTTGGGCAAACAAGACTTCCAGAGGCTAAGGAACTTCCTCTCGGTTCATAAACAGTGAAGAATAAAGAGGAGACTCTAATCCAGCATAACCATGGTCCCATGCTGAGTTGTACCCACCTTTTTAAAAGGCTTCCTTGTACCTCTATGGTGCCAGGACTTATAGATATTTCTTTCCTTCTCGATTTTCTCTGCAGACCCCTCAATTAAAAACAATCTTGTTTCATAACTATTGGATTGAAAACATTCAAGACATTGGCACAAAGGTGAATTTGACACCTACTGTTTTTAATTGGCTTAAAGGATGTGAGTGGGAGATTGGGTGGGAGAGTAGGAAAGCCAAGAGGGGACATGTAGCCAGATGAGAGGGAATGGGAAATTCTGCCAAGCTGAGTGTTCCCTATGTACATGCCCCTTGGCTTCTGGGGATAGAGGCCGGGGTTGTTGCTCAAGACCTTTTGTCTAATGTCAATGGCTGTGTTTCCATTTGTTCTTCTCCCTTGAAAGGAGGGATTCTGAGTCAACTGATCAGTAAATTGATCCCCAGCCCTGGCCTTAGTGGGATGTGAACTTTCTAAGTGACGCTCCCTGGTACTGCTGCTTCAGAAGGCTCTGGGTTCTTATTTTTTATTTGAGTTATCTGCTTCAGGGCTTAGTCTGTACCTCACTGTGTGATGAAAGCAGTGAGGAGCTCCATGCTTCCTCCGCCCCATTACCTCTGAGGGTGCAGGAAGCTTGTCACATGTAGGAGTGATGGGCCATCCTGGGTCTTATTCAGGCTGAGTCCTGTGAAATACCTGTCTCATTGGGAAGCTGGGTGAAAACGTTGCTCAGTTGGATCTGGGGAGATGGTGGGGCGATGGCTCAGTCAGTATAGTTCCTGCCACATAACCATGAGGACCTGAGTTTGGAGCCTGAGATCCATATAACAACCAGAAAGCATGACACATAGCTGTATCCCTGAAGAGGGGAGCTCCAGATTCCCTGAGAAGATCCTGAATCAAAAAACGAAGTAGAAAATAATAGAAAAAGACCTCAAGCATTGACCTCTGTCCTTCACTCCACTTGTAACAGAAGCATGTTTTTCCACTTTCACAGATGGGCATGCTCATAAGACTACATGTAGACACACACATGAACATAGACACAGACACACACACACACAGACACACACACACACACACACACACACACACACACACAATACATACACAGTAAAAGAAAATGCTACCCAAACAACTCAGTTGGAACTAATGCCTTTTGGGAGTTGAGGAGGGGGAAAGCTGGTAGTTCCTGGGCAGAGCCAATCAGGAAGCCTGAAGCTATCTTCCTTTCCGTCTGTCAGCTGGTTGCCTAGTCTGCCCCCACAATGTCCTTACAGCACCTTAGAACTGTTTACAACCTTCAGTGATGAAGTGAGGCCATGCAGTGTTCCTGGCTGGTCACTGTCATATCATTTGCTAGTTCGAATTTCTGAAAAAGCATCACAAGAGAGTGAGACATACCATTTCAGGATCTTCAGGGTACAAGCAAGGTTTGAGGCCTTGGGGGAAGTCTAAATTCTAAGTAGAGAAAGTAAGAAGGTATATTGTTTCTTTTTTCTAATTTAATGAATTTAAAGTTTTGCTTTGCAAAACAAGGAAGGACTACTGATGGACTGTACAACAATGAGAACATATACAACACTACTGGACTTCACCCTGAAAAATGGTTGTAAAGCTATGTCTTTAAAATGCTTTACCACAATTTTAAAAAAATTAAGGTGGAAAAATATTCGTAGAATGATTTTCTATTTAAAAATTCATGAAGAGACAATGGAAACTGGTATGTATCAAATAATAAATACATGCTTGTCTCTGTTCTATACAATGAAGAGTATTACCAAGTTTGAAAGGAAAAGTATCTTTTATTTCTGAATTCCATTTTTAAAAATTGATTTATAATTATATAAAACAATAATTAAAAGATGAGTTCAATATACCCATTAAAGTGCTGAAAATATCATAATGCTCTTCCATTGGGATATTCAGGAATGAATATGGAATATTTTTGGGAATGCAAAATATATGGTATTTCAAAAAGAAATACATTTAAAAATAACCATGTTATTTGAGAATTTTTGTACAGGATATTTTTATCATATTCTTTCCCATCCCCCAACTCCTCCCAGCTCCTACTTTTTTACTCACCCAACTTCATGTTCTTTCAGAGAAAGTATTTTCACACTTAAGCAATTCAGGAAACCAAGCTTTCTTAGGCACACCACAGTACTGAGAGGACTGATGACCTTTGAAATTAAGTACAAAATTTTCTATGAATGTATATGTGTTCATTTATAAAAAATGCAAAGAACCTCAACTCTCTTCACATTCCGGAAGGCACCAGGTCACCCCCACTTAAGAACTACTCCTCTAGTAGTACATGGTTGAAGTATAGTTCAGAGAACTCTCCCTGATTAATGGAGGACTAAAAACCTAGCAGTGTTCAGCCCATCAAGAACATGCCTCCTGTGCTCATGAGTGCATGGGATCTAATTCTGTATCCTGTTGGAATGGAAGAAGAATCCATGATTATAGACTCCACATTCTAGATGGGTCAATTAAGAGCTGTGGTGTCAACACTAAAGCCATGGTAGCCCTTGCTTTTTCCTTTCCTCAGATCCTTTTGGACCCTTCACAGCTTCACAATGCTCTTGAACATTTACAGTGGGCAGGCCAGAGGATTTTAGTCTATCTGCTCTCTGGATATTTTAGTCTCTGGACTTTTACATATTGAATATTCAAAGCAAATACAGCATGACCAAAGGATGCTGACGTCATGCTGTCTCGGCAGTAATGATCATCCTGTCATTAGTCTTTTGTGTACTTCATTTGCAGAGGCCAAAGGCCAAAGGTAGTTTTCTTTGATGTGATCTTTGTAATATACTTATTCATACCACACACTTGAGTCACACTACAACTTGTGACCTCATAACAGTACACATTTCAAGTTATTGCAAAATATAACTATTTAACAATTTTTTTTAAATTTATTTTATGTGAGTACACAGTAGCTATTTTCAGAAAGACCAGAAGAGGGCATCTGATGCCACTACAGATGGTTTTGAGCCACCGTGTGGTTGCTGGGAATTGAACTCAGGACCTTTGGAAGAGCAGTCAACTGTTCTTAACTTTTGAGCCATCTATCCAACCCCAACAATTTTTTATTTAAATTATTTGATTGATTTATTTACATTCCAGTCCTTGTTCTTCCTTCAGTCCCCCCTCCCACAGTTCCTCATCCCATTCCTCGTCCCTCTTACCTCAGAGAAGATGTCCCTCCCCCTGCCACCAGACCTCCCACTTCCCTGGGGCCTCAAGTCTCTTCAGGGCTAAGTGCATCTTTTCCACTGAGGCCAGACCAGGCAAACCATTTACATGCCAATAATATCTTGTTTGCGTGGCTATCATGAGCATGTGGTTCACTGAGCGCTACCAAACCAGATTTGGGCAAGAATTAGAGATTTGAGTTGTTTCATGAACTACTTGCTCGAGACTGACTGTTCTAGTTACAAGATCCTGGACCTTATGGAATTTGCATTCTGTAAGAAAAATCTGAGAGACATACCAACAAAGATAATTTTAAATAGTGATAACTGCTACGGAAAAATTAAATATAATAGACTGGGGAATGAAGAGGTGAGCACCCTTTTTTTTTTTTTAAATGAGAGTCTGAATATTTGAGTGACGTCACAAGTGATGACAAGCAGACCAGCTGACCAGGCACTCAGGGAAAGATTTTCTAGGCAGAACAGCAGCTGCAAAGGTCTAAGGGTGAGCTGGCCTCAGCAAGTTCAAGGGACAAATGCAGGCCAATATGGCTGCAGCATTAACCAAGACTGTGAGTGGAGAGCAATACAGCTGGACAGAGAGGACTGAGACAAAGTCCACGGGGACTGATGACGACAGTTAGGGGACTTGTCCTTCACTTTATTGCCATTGACACCTTGCAAGCTGGAGAGTTGAGTATCACTAGCATGGTTGTAAGAACAGTGATGGAAACTAGATTTTAGAAGGGGAGGAGTAGGGAGAAAGTAGAGCAGGCTGCTGCGGGTAGCCCAGGCCTGAGGTGGAGGAGGGGGAGGATAAGTACTGAGATTCATCTCTTATCCCCCAGCAAACTTCATCTCATCTGCTGTGCTCCAAGAGTATGGGCATCAGCACATCCTCCCAGTCTGGAAGGAGGAGGAATCAGGAGCATCCATCTTTCCTCCCCACGCCACATCTGAACATAGCACATTTTCAAAACGTTCCTGCTGCGGACCATGTGAATCCAATCCACCTAAGGCTTCTTTCCAATAAAGCAGGAAACCAGGAAATGTTATTTTCATCCTATGGACTTCACTCTTTCCTTTCTCTCCTGCAGAAAGAGGAAATGAGTTCAGGCCAAGAACAAAACCACAAAATCCAGCCTGGTGCAGGGAAGTTAGCCTCTTATCTTCCTTTTCCCCTATCCCTCCGGTGGGAAACCCTAAGAGTTTAGTTTTGTTTGTGTTTAAGACCTTCCCTGGAAAAAAATCATCTTTCGCTGTTGTGTCTAATTCAATATGAATGACAGGCTTCCTATCCAGCATTGGTGTTTTTTATAAACTCGCAAATTCTTGATGCTTTTGTTTCGCAAGTCCACTGGGGTCATCTTGAGCTCTTGGCCTCGAGCAGCAAGAAATGTAGATTTCTGGGAAGGTTTTGCCTTGAGCTTTTCAGTACAGATATTAAAGGGCCCCTGTCAAGTTCTGAGGGTGTGACCAGTGCCAGAATCCCTACAAGCCAAACCCCTGAAGGATGTGGCTGCCAGCTGGCCCCCATTCCCACCAGAGATGGTTGGCTTTCTGCGGTTCTCTGTGTATGGAGCTGGCCACATTCCCTTGGATGAAAGGCGGCCTAATATAAACTGAAAATGTTATTAATAAGCAGCCACTTAAGAATTTCCTATGACTTGCCAGTGATTTGGGGGCCTCTGTGTGAGTAGAGGGGGAAAAAAAACACTGCTTGTTTTACATGGGTTAAGGGATCGACATAGTCTGTCTGCAGGGGCCTCACAGAGCCCTTGAGGTCTTGGTGAAGGCTTGGATAAGTTCCAGAAACTCTTTCAGTCTTGGTTGTCCCACATATAAAGTGAAGATAATAATTCCCATCTCATAGTGTGGTTTGAGGATTAAGCAATGACTACAGGAGAGGTCTTAGAGTCTTTTAACACATACTCACCAAATGTTTCCTTAAAAAGAAAAGTCAAGATGAAGTCCCAGGACATGAAACCAAACTGACTCCCCTTCCTTTGGCTCAGGGGGAAAAAAGTAATGTGGCACTCCAGATACCTCTAACCCTAAAGGCCAAGAAACACAGCATTGAGTGTCTCTGGGCCTTACTGTCCTCAGCTATGACATCGTTGATCTTCTGACTGGCCTACAAGAAGGTATGAGAAATTACACATTACCGAAATTGAATGCCTTTGATCTAGAGCGCTAGCACACTTGATCAGCACAAGAGATTAGTACTATCTAATTTTCTTTTTAATTATGTGTTATAACATGAAGAATATCATTTGTGTGATCTTAGAAGCAATAAAAATTATGGTAAAGATGTATAATCCCTTAACAAGGATCACGATCAATATCTTACATTGTCCACACCTAAGTATATCAAATATCCAGTGAAGCAAAACGTATATACTATAAAATTCCAGTTAGCACATATACAGAGAGAAGTGGAGGCATTTGTCCAAAGGACGAACCTATACTGTCTGTCCTAGTTTATTCTTAGCAGAGCAGCAAGTCTGACAGCTAACGAAATCAGAGCGTCTCTGGATACCCACAGCCTTGCATAGGGATGCAGTGATGCAAGTAGCAGTGTTGCCATGGAGACACCATCCGTGGCCAAGCTCTTGTCCTCTGAGAGCTCACTCTGTCTACTCATAATGGTGCTGAATTAGCTATCTGTGAACTTGGTAGGCAGATTCTACAATGGCTTGTGGATGCTTTTTTAACAAAGCCAAAACTCCTAACAGATTGTATGTGTCACTCACCACCTGCCATCTTATCATCTCAATATCTTAGTGACACCATGTTCTCTCCCACCTCCACCTTTATCCAACTGTTAGGAATATTCTTTCCTTTTCCTTCTGCCTAAGACTTTCTACTCTGCTTCCTCAGGGGAGCCCTCTGTGACATCTCATTAATCCAGAACCCCTTAAAGCACAGTGCACACGAACCAAAAATACAGTACTCTTCACTTTGTTTCAGATTTTTTCCATTTTTAAACGTCGCAGTGTTTTTATGGTATATCAGACACTTATCTATTGCTGTGATAAGACACCATGACCAAGACAGCTTATAGAAGGGATGGTTTATTCTAGCTCATGACTCCAGAGAGAGAGTCCATGGGGGGCAGGGGGGCACAAGATGGCAGGGGGGCGGAACATGGCAGTGGGCAGCCAGAGCAGGGAGCTGAGGGCAGGCAGAGCAGGGAACTGAGAGATCACATCTTCAACTGCACACACAAAGTGGAGAGAGCAAACTAGAAGCTTTAACCCTCCCAAAGCCCAACCCCAGTTACTCCAGAAGGAGCCACCTCCTAAGTTTCTAGAACAGTCCTCAAGCAGGACCACTCGATGGGGACCAAAGTGGTCAAATACCTGCACCTATGAGGACGTTTCTTCTTAAAAAAAAAAAAACAAAAAACCACATATGGAAGTCACAGGGAGTAGCTTTCACATGCAAGTCTAGGTTTTCCGGTTGACATTGTGTCACATCTGTGCTACATATTCTCTAGACATGCTTCCTCCTCCCTCCTTCTCCCTCTCCCTGACTTCTCTCTCTCTCCTCCTTCCTTCTCCATCTCCTCACCCACTTTCTCTCCCCCTCCTTCCTTCTCCCTATCTCATGCCCTCCCTTCTCTATTTCTTTCTCACCTCCTCCTTCCCTTGCCTCTCTCTCCTAGCCCCATCCACTGGCCCTGCTTCCTCCCTCCTCTAACCACCCCCCTTCCTTTTCGTCTTCCTTCTCCCCACATCTTAATTCTACTGAACCATCCTAGACTAGCTCCGAACATCATCCTTTATACGCCTGTATCTCTTTAGAATAAGAATGATCTCTCAGGTAAGTGTCGCCTTCCTAGAAGTTTTAGGCTGGCTCTGTGTGATCTTTTTTGTATCCCAACAGGGATTCCTTTGCACCTTGTGGCACTGACTATAACCCACAGGACAAAGTAGATGCTCAGTGGGTGACCTTTCACATAGTGGAGCTGCCTCGCCCCACACATTCTATCACCGCCCTGAATTCATTGGCCCTCCCACTCCTGTGGATTCTAGCCTGTGGTTCCCACTGCTACAGGAGATGCATTGTTCTGCCCCTGGCTGCTTATCTTTTCCTGTGCTAAGGGCCCAGATGTGGTTTTCTGCCAAAGACTGCGAAGAGTTGGGAGATAGCAGCCCTGTCTCTCCTTCAGGCAGCCTTATCTAAGGAAGATTTAAAATGGACCCTCATTCCAAGGTTTGAACAGGGGACCTTGGTTGTCTAGTGCACCTATCTACTTTGTCATTATTCCTCCCTCCACCATGTCATGGTGTCCTCTCCCACATTTTCTTCTTATTTTTTTATTGGTCCTTCTTCGGATGATCTTTTGAGGATCTCATCCTAAACTGTGGTTCATCCATCACTGAGACATCGTACCTGCCAAGCTAGATGCAGAAAGAAATCCCTTTAAGAATGAGTTCTAAGCAAAGTCACCGGGATGGGCCATTTTTTCAGGGGTGGTGTGCGTCCATGCCTCCTGAATTACAAATTAATCTGAAGCAGGACTCTGTTGTGAATTGGCATATTAAAAGGGGACACCTGGCACCGGAAACTTCTCTGTGCTGCCATGGGCTATGCTGGGAGAGAGGGGCACCTCTGTGCAGATGGCAGGAGTCACCAGCCAGGCGAGGAAGGGAAGTGGAACAGAACCAGGCAGCAGGGTTCTGGCACTCAGCACACATCAGCCAAGTACCCAGCTGGCCTTGTCACGGTCTCCACCCTTCAGCTCTGTATTCATTAGGAAATCTTTTTTCCTTTCTCACAGAGATAGAAATCTTTCTTCCAGACATGGCAAGTGTCAGGGTTCATGTCCTTCATTCAGTCTGAACATTTGCCAAGCAAGAGATAAACAAAGTATTGTGACTGGAGGGGGAGACGAAGGAGCCAGAAAGGCTACATATAACCGGATGTGCTGACGTCTGGGTATCGGGACAGAAACCCCGGAATTCCAGGGAGAAGTGCATTAGAAGAAAGGACTTCCAGATGCCCACCAAAGTGGCAGGCCTCCTGAATCTTACATTTGTGCCTGGGCTTTAAGCCAGGCTGTTGTCCAACCAGTTTGGCCACCACTGTCAAGGCAGTTGCTGCTGACGGAGGAGGGAGACTTCGGTGAACAACTCCAGGAGCCACCCTCCACCTCAGTGCCTTTGGGCGCCTGCTTTTTCTGTGCTGGGAAAACTCCACCTCAGTTGCTGTCTTCTGGCTGTTTGGCAGTCAATAGGCTCTTAAAGGCATCTCAGATGTCCCTTCAGTGGAGAGGGCTTTCTCCCCTACTGCAGCCCCTCTCTGCTATGACATTTATCACAATCTAACAAGGGAAAGTTTCTCCCCAGTTACTTCACTGTTATCTATCTTCTCTTAGCTTGAAGTTCCATGAGAGTAGAGAGAATCTCCGCCTTAGAATGAAGGCAGACTTTTATCTAATGCCCAGAAACTTAAAGCAATGGCTAGCACATAGTCGACCATTACTCTGTATTGTCAGATTGATGGGGGGGAGGTGAGTTGATGGATGTGTGTGGATTGATGGGATGACGGAGGAGGGATGAAGAGGACGGGATGTGTGGGCCTTCACTGAGAACAGAATCATGGGAAGTATTGGTCTTGGAGCTGGATAACACAGGTCCTAACGTCTGTAAACTTTAACCAAGTTACTTATGAATTTATGCCCACGCTTTTGAATCTGACTCCCAGATCACGTGACTGTCTCAGGGCCAGCAGGTTTTGCTTCCATTCTTATTGACTCAGTAGACAACAGAGCGTGTCTTTCTGTACAACATCGTTTATCTGTTTACTTCCTCTGGGCATCTTATAGCCTCAGAACCATATTTTTACCCAAAATACCCCAAATGAATCACCTCCTGGAACCTGGTATTGCCAAAGGTCAGAGAACTTGAATCAATGTCTGACTCACTGAAGACGGATGGAGTGGTTCAAGTGAAGGTTGATACTGTGGCTCACATGGAGGTTGATACTGTGACTGGGAATGCAGGGAAGGTGGGCAGAGGAGCTGGTGAAGGAAGCCAGGCTCCTTTCTACCAAGCAGCTTCACTAGGGGTTTGAAGCGATTAAGTTACCACAGCCCTGGTGAGCGTGTGACTGATCCACAAATATGCAATTCAGAGCCACATCTTAGTGGCTTGTGTTTAGCTGTGTCTTCTTGCTCAGAAAATCGGAAGTTTGACAATTAATGAAGCCTGTTTATTCAGATGTGTTTTATCTGAGACACCTAAGCCTTCAGTCTGTGGCACCCATAGTTATACATACAATTCCCACACTAGCAGTTATCTTCCATACTAAGTCTGAATCCTGGATTAGAACAAACTTTGGTATATTTGCTGAGAATTGTTATGTGATGTGTGTGTGTGTGTGTGTGTGTGTGTGTGTGTGTGTGTGTGTGTGGTTGTGTCTTTGTGTATGTATGTGTATATGTGTGTGTGTATCTAGTTGTGTCTTTGTGTGTGTCTGTCTATCTCTCTTTCTCTCTGTGTGTGTCTCTGTCTCTCTGTCTTTCTGTCTCTGTCTCTGTGTATGTGTGTGTGTGTGTCTGGTTGTATCTTTGTGTATGTATGTGTATATGTGTGTGTGTTTATCTGGTTGTGTGTGTGTGTGTCTGTCTCTGTCTCTCTGTCTGTTTTTCTCTCTCTGTGTGTGTGTGTGTGTGTGTGTGTGTGTGTGTGTGTGTGTGTGTGTGATGGCGTCTTGTGCAGGCCAGAGTCTTATCCCTTGACTCATAGAGAACATACAGATTGAAGACTGATTTCCAGAGTCTTAGTATTAAGGGAAAAACTGGTCCAGGAGCTGTTTCTGTTTAGCAGTGATTATCTTGGGATTGTGAGTATTTAGACTTTTTCCTTCTTTTTACTTATCTGTAATTTATGACTTCTTTCTACATTAATTGTATGTAAAGAAGAAGAAAGCATTAACTTTAAATTCTAAGTATAATAAACAAAAATGTTTCCCTCTTTAGAGAAGGGATGATTCTTTTGCCTTTGGTATGATAGTCATGGAGGAATTGAAATACCTAGGGACACATTTGTCCATTGGGGAAAAGCTGTGGATACCTCTGGGTAATGTTATCCTTTTGACTTTATCAGAGGTTTACTTGCCCACCGTTCCCTTGACTGCCTGAGATGTGTCCTTGTTGGATCCTCCTGTCAGTCGATTGGTTTACAATGGATCTAAGATGCTTTAAGCAGCACGCCTGGCCCTAAACATATGCAGACAGCCTGGGCCTGATCTAACCTTGTATTTGAGACCATGGAACCCATACCCCAGGGAAGGTGGGAGGCAGAATAACTGGCAGAGTTGCAAGCAGAGATGCTGCTCTTGTAGAGCATGTATCTTGCCTCAGATGAGTGGCAGGCAGCCTGAGTGTTATAAGAGCTTTCAGTGTGTCAATTATTTTGAGTTAACATAAATCCTCTTGAAAAAGTTCAAAATGTTTATTGCCTGGATTTCTTGGACCATTGTCTAACAGTTTAGAATTCACACCGGTTTTCAGACTGTGATCTGAAAGCCTTCTTTCCATCTAAGAGACCACCTAAGAGAGCATCCTCCAAGTGCATTCAGAGGACTACTGCATGGCGATCCACTGACATCCTTAAGAGCATGCCTAGTCAGGAGACCTAATTAAGATGTGTCTAATCCATCACAAGGATATGGCTTCTACTCCTGGATTATCTTTCTTGTTGCAATGTCTCGGCAACAAGACGAATAGTTTTCTATGACCAGATTCATCATTTATAAAGGATTTCATGATTAGGAGTTGTGTGTGTGTGTGTGTGTGTGTGTGTGTGTGTGTGTGTGTGTGTGTGTGTGTGTGTGATCTATCAGAAACCTTTGCTTTATTTTTTTCATCTTTCAAATTATAAAGCCCATAGTCCATAGTTCCTGTTTTGGCAGGTCTTAAGAATTACTTAAAGGATCTAGGAAATATGATGATCTTCAGACTCATATCTTTGAAACCCCCAAACACGGGAGAACCTCAAACTTGCCTGAAGTTCAGGGAGGTTGAGCATGAGAGAGGTTGGACTTGCCATCTCTTCCTGAGACATCAATTTAGACAGCTCAATTTTATTTATGAACCTTCCCGCATATAATTCCTTCTACCAAAACAATTCTCAAAAGAAAAATGGCTAAAGGAGGGAGAAAAGTAGGACTTAATGCTGCTGATAGTCAGAAATGTTTATCAAATGAGGTGGAATCTTTGCCCTCACAAGTCACCCATTTATAATGAATTCTTTAACATCATTCAAGTCAGTTCATTGGCATAAATCACTAGTCCTCATGCAAATGTTGTACTCACTGGTGGAAATGGCTGTGCTGTGCTGAGATGGTTCAGGAAATGGCCTTCACCTGGCAATATCGTACAACCTGTAGAAAAAGGGATTGTGAATTCCATGCTGCAGAACCAAACAAATTGATGGCTGCAGCTCTGGTGAGGCATTTGCAGAGGTTATGTGGGGGTAAAGGCTGGGAAGGGAGGTGAACATGGCATTTCCACTCTCTGAATCAGGGATGATTTCTTGGAAACCTGTCAGTGTCAAATCCAATTATGTACAGGTAGAATGTCAGCTCTGACAGAATGAAACCAATGCATCCTCTCTCTCTCTCTCTCTCTCTCTCTCTCTCTCTCTCTCTCTCTCTCTCTCTCTGTGGTGTGTGTGTGTGTGTGTGTGTGTGTGTGTGTGTGTGTGTGTGTGTGTGTTTAAAGAAATCCTGCTTTACTATCAGGTTTACGTTCACAAATGTGTATTTTTCATTAAAAATAAATCTCTTATTTTCACACATACACACCTGGTTATGCTTCATTTGGGTGAAATTATTTAATTAGTGTATTAAAAGAGAAAGCTATTTGATGCCACTGTATTTTTCAAAAGGGAAGCAAGAGAATGAGGAACCAGAGATCCCTCCTGGCTTTACCTCTGCCTCACTATGCCTTTCAAAGCACCTCAGACTTGGGTTTCCAACTTGTAAATGGAGATTATTAAATTAGCTTCTCCAGTTGTCAGGGAATCACTCAAAGGTTGCAGATTCTTTGCAAATAAAAATGTCTTGCTGTGGGAGCTCCAGTTAATTATAAATGAGGAGTAGTAGTCTGGCAGCCAGCAGAGAAGACAGAGAAAGCCCTTGTGGTTTCGATTTACTGGGCTTTTCTTTCCTCTTTTCTCCTTGACTTTGCTTTTTCGGAGTGATTTGTTGTTGTTGTTGTTGTTGCTGTTGCTGTTGCTGCTTTTGTTGTTGGAGTGAACAGCTATTCATGTGAAATCAGGTGTAATATTTGTGTTTGGGGCTTACCAGGCCTTCTTTGGCTCCTCAATTTGCCCTCCCTTTAGGGATTCCTTCCAATAAGTTCTACAGAAGGCATATAATAATCACTTAAGAAGATGACCAGCTTTCCTGACCTAGCCTTGAGGGAAATGCAAATCAAAATCAGGTACCAGTGGCCACTGTTGGCATGGTAGACCATAGCACTTGTGGCAAGAGTTCGAGAAAGTGTAACGTGCCATCATTGAAGGTGGGAACTCAAAATTGTTCAGATAATTTTGAACACAATTTGCCAATCCTTCAAGATGATAACGTTTTCGTGTGATTGATGCTGCGACGCCTTTGCTAGGTCTCTGTCTAAGGGAAGTGATGGCCTAGGTCTATATAAAGTCTTGAATCTAAACATTAGATTCAATTAGAATTGTTCAAAAGAACACAGAGTCTAAATATCCACCAGTTGATAAATACATGAATACAATACATCCCTACAATGGAATATTCCTCAGCAGTAAGTATAAACATTCAAGAGACTGATGCATGCTGCGGCCTGGATAGACACCATTATTTCACATGAAAGAAGCTAGTCCCAGAAGATTATATTTTGCATGGTTCCTTTATGTGAAATGTCCAAAATAGGCAAAAGCAACAGAGACAGAAAGATTAGTGGTTGTCAAGGGTGTGTGAGCTTGGGCTATGAGAAGTCCCTGTTCATGTTCATGGGTTTAGTGGGGGGTGTCTAAAATTAGTGGTGATTGTGAAATTCTGACTATATTAAGAGCTAGTGAATTATATGCTTTGGAAGGGTGGGCTCTATGCTATGTGAATTATCTGAACAAAGCTGTTGTCACAAAATTCAGACACACATGGAGCTTAGAATTCTGGGCTCTCTCACTGCCTTTGTAGTGTGCTACAAAAAGATCAGCATCCACGCGGAATAGCTTGTTAAAGTTTGCCGCCTCCATTCCATTCCGTTCTGTTTATTTTATTGTTAAGAGAGAGAAGAGTGTGTGTGTGTGTGTGTGTGTGTGTGTGTGTGTGTGTGTGTTGCTTGACCTTACCATTCTCACTGTTACAATATTTAGATAGGGACAAGGATAAGGAAGTAGCTGGAAACCTTAAGGGAGATGCTCAGTTTGAAGAATTTGCATTCTCGACTAGAACTATGGAATAATTCATGGTTGGAAGGAGAGCTCAGTCAGGAGGAACAGAGCCAGGCATGGTAGCACACACTTGCAATTTCAACACTGCTGAGGTAGAGGGAGGCTGAAACAGGTGAGTCCCTGGGGCTTGCTGGCCACAATTCTAGCCTTTTTGGTGACCTCTAGGCTGACAATAGACCCTATGTCACAAAAAGAAGTAAAGTGCACCAAAAAACAAAGCAAAACAAAGAAAACTATTTACTCTCTCCTTTCCCTCCATCTTCCCCCCTCTCTCAGAAAAAAAAAAAAATTCAAATGTGTGAACTACAAATGTTGTTACATTTTGAGTTTCTAATTAAGACTTTAAACCATGGACCTTTAATGGTGGTGAAATCATCTTCCTATAAGGGTCTTGGGACCACATTTGTTTTAGGGAAAACGTTTGTTCCTTACTCCTAAATAAAACAAAAATCATACCCATGGTTCTTTTATAACCTATTTTTTTCTGTTTGCATGATTTAAGAGTTTAGAAGAAAAAAAGAAACATGTCAGTGTTTGTTTGTTAAATCTGGTAATATTTCTGGTTACTGTGTGGATTCTATATATTTAATGCTATTATAGTGGATATTATAGTGAAGGGAATTCGTATCTACTGGTGTGGTGTGTGTGTGTGTGTGTGTGTGTGTGTGTGTGTGTGTGTGTGTGTGTGTGTGTGTGTGTGTTTGGAAGAAGGTTGGTCTGCGTGTCAGCATGCTCACCTGGTAGTTCCTGATCGTCACCTACGTGGCTTTCATTTGACACATTTATAAATCAGTGCTCTTTGGATTGTAGCTGGTGACTGCGTTTATGGGTTGGAATCCGAAGGCTGGTGATTGGCAGGCAGCCTCTAGACAAACAGATGGCTTTTTTCCTCCCTCTGACCTGCTGTGTTTGCTGTCTACAGGAAGATCTGCCTGCACTGCAAGTGTCCCCAGGAGGAGCACATGGTGACAGTTATGCCGCTGGAGATGGAGAAGACCATTAGCAAGCTCATGTTTGACTTCCAGAGGAATTCAACCTCAGATGACGACTCGGGCTGTGCTTTGGAAGAGTATGCCTGGGTCCCCCCGGGGCTGAAGCCCGAGCAGGTAACCATCTTCCTGGGAGCCTTCCCCACGCCGCTAACTTTAAATGGTGTCTTCCTCAAGTTTTCACACCCCAACTCAGAAGGGAAAGGTTGCTCTGCTGATTCAGGGTTGTTCAGCAATAAATGAGTTGAAGACATCCCAGGCCCCAGTGGGAAATGGAGCCAAGCCTAGAATAATCCATCGCTAATTCATTCTGTATTATCAATGTCAACTGTTTGTAGATTGTCTGGAGACATCTTAGAAATGATGAAGGTTAAACGTTATATTCCGGAGTGCAGGGAGAGAAAGCATCGTAGCACCAACATGAATCATCCCATTCAGTCTCTAGAAAGCAGTGGTTCCCAACCTGTGGGTCATGACCCCTGTAGGGGTCGCATATCAGGTATTTACATAATGTTTCATAACAGTAGCAAAATTATAGTTCTGAAGTAGCAACGAAATAATGTTATGGTTGGGGTCCGCACAACATGAGGAGCTGTATTAAAGGGTCGCAGCATTAGGAAGGTTGAGAATTGCTGTTATAAAGGCAAATGAGTACTTGCCCTTCCCTCAACAGTGTTTAACTATTAAGTTTGACCTTACTTTATAAAGGCATTGTCTTTCCCTAAGACGTTCCTGGCACTACTCACAGGCTGTAAACATCACTGTCCTGATCAGAATATCTTTCTCTTTGCTCCTTCCGTTTTGCATTTTTCCTAGCCGTACCAGACAGACATTGTCTTTCATTCTTGGTACTTGGTTTTCTCTTCCTGGGAAAGCCGAAGTCAGCCTAGTAGTACATCTATCTGTAAGCAGGAGCCGCTTACCATCTTCCTGATAATGACTTTCAGAGACAGGGTCTTAAAAAAGTGTTAACTACTATTGTCCTCCCCTGAACCATTAAATTCGTGAGAGTTTTGTGTCTGGTGAAGTATTCAGAAGCTCAAACGGCATGGCTTTATGTGTCAGAAACTTTAAGCGTGATAATGCTTTCAGGAAAAGTACTTTGTAATTAAGACCCAAGAATCCACTAATAACTAGAGAAGTGGTTCTTCTATGGAGTCCCTGATTAGCCATTTTCCATTTTCTCTGTCTATTGTCCTGCTCTCACTTCAAGTTTCCCTGATAAAATGCTCTCTGCGGGAGGTGGGGGGTGGGGTGCGTTGCTGGAGAGGAAAGGTTTATTTTAGCTCACAATTCCAGCTCCCATTGCAGAGAAGAACTCTGCTGCTTGAGACAGCTAGTCATATCACATCCACAGTCAAGAGCAGAGAGAGAACGAATACGCTTATGATTCGCTCGCTTTCTCCACCCTTATGCTCTCCAGGACTCTGCCGAGCAATTGGTGCCTCCCTCAGTGGGCTGGGTGCTTCCACACCAATTAACTTAATTAAGGCATGCCCGCCGGCCAACCCAATGCAGACAGTTCCTCATAATGACTCTCTTCCCCGGGTGATTCTAAACCGAGTCAACTTGACGGTCAATGCTAGCCCATCCATTTTTGCTACACCAAATTGGCATATGAAATCTGTCTTCTATGTATGATTTGTCTAGCCAGAGAAATATGGTATAAATGTGGGAGTTTTCATATGGAAGTTTGTGTGTGTGTAGATGGCCAGCTGAGGATCTAGGAGTTCATTCCTGCAGAGACACGGTTGCGTGGGGTTGAGCAGTAGCCGTTTTCTTCAGACACTCTCTGAAGTGCATCCTCTGCAGTCAAAGCTTCTCACATTGTTTCCCTGTGCATGCTTCAGCCTTGTGATCTCTTTTCCTCTTCACACATAGAAAAATACCTTGGAGGAGAAACAATCACAGAGAACGTGTCTATGAGAGTCAAAGGCTGTGCCTTCCTGGGAGAGTAGCAAAGCAACAAAAAGTGCTTTCTCATCGCTTGTGGGTTGAGATTCTTTTACTCTCCCTCAAGACTGCATTCTTGAAGAATTAATCTTGAAAGGAGGGGGACCTTGAATTTCTCGAGGTGTTCAGAGAGGGTGCTGCTGACGGAATGCCACTGACATAGCTGCCGCTCTGAGCGATGAGTCTGTGCACCCAGGTAGATCCAGGAGCT
This sequence comes from Rattus rattus, assembly GCF_011064425.1. Classification (NCBI taxonomy): domain Eukaryota; kingdom Metazoa; phylum Chordata; class Mammalia; order Rodentia; family Muridae; genus Rattus; species Rattus rattus. Next base: position 54,503,890 of record NC_046159.1, read on the forward strand.
TGAGTCTTTTTCCTGCTGACCTCATTTCCAGCAGCTTCATTTTGGTCCATCGTTGTCATCATTATACCTCATCTAAACGCTGTTTGCTTCCTGCCAATTTAGGCCCTGAATCTTCCTGTTTAAGTAGATTTATTCTCTAAGGCCACGAACAGTCTTCGGTGATGCTAAGATTGCAGGAAAACTTTCTACAGGTGTTGACTGAAGGAAGCAGGCAGTTGTAGAAGTCAGGATCTTGATTAAACCCGGTAGTTCTAATTGCAAATGACTGTCGGCCACTTGACTCATTCAGCTGTCTTGGGGAAATGTAAAATGGAAGTTTTTAAGTTTATTTCGAAAGAAAATGATGAACTCTGTTAGTGCAAGTGGTGTGAGTGTGCCAAGTGAAAGGGTGCCCCCCTCTTGTGGTTGTTCTTCGGGTTTTCTTTATTCCCAGCACTCATGAGACCTCCGTGATGCACATAACTGGAAAGGAAAATCGCCCTCAGAGGCAGAATATCAGGGTATTTGGACGGTTCCATATTTGCCCAATAAAATGTGAGTCCTACTATTTAAAAGTCTTTGAAGGGGTCATGTTGTGTGATAGAAGGCTTCAGGTTTGAAATTTTGAGATCTTTAGAGCCTATTATTACAAATAAATTTGTGGGTTTAAGGATTTTTGAAGAGCTGTCTGGTATGCACTTAGATTAGAAGAAAAAAAAGATCCCTAAATGCCTTCCCTTAATGAAAGTTCTGTTGTTAATATCATGTTAGTTGTCTGTGAGTTGAGAGAAACCATTTTTCTATCTAAAGAAATTATGGTGGACAATTATGGTATGAAAAAATTATGGTATGAAAAAAATATGGTATGAAAACTGCTTTTGGCTAGAGTCAAAATATTAAAGACTAATTAGGGTGGAGAATAATGTTCTTGTTTTGGTCTGGAATCTTCCCCTCCACAATGGTCGAGCTGATGGTACACCTTCAGGTGATGTTCTTTATTCTTTCTCTTGAGTAATTCCTTCAATTTAGTAGAACGCATGTGAAATTCATCTCACATGCAGAGGAGTTGTCTTGACTCTAGGCATTTAGTTTCATAAAATTCTGTGAGCTTCAAAAGGGACCCTTCTTGCACTAGTGCGGAAGTGGTAGATGGCATAGATGAAGTTGGAATGGCTGTCACCTCCTGCCTCCAAATGACTCAAAACTCATGGGTGGTAATGATTCAAATCCTCTGCTCAGCTCACTCAGTATTAAGGAGCTTGGTATCATTTGGAGAATCCTGAGGTGGCCAGCCAGAGAGCTGCAGTCTACCCTTAGGAGGCCACTGGAAATCGGTTTCAAAGCTCCGGTTCTCATTCAGACTGAGGTAATAATTGTAGCCATCTGCTAGAAATGCTTTTTGACAAGCTATAATAGAAAATCATAAACAAGTTAAATAAAGCGAACCGCAAGCAAGATTCCTCACTGTCGGCATTTCTAGGTGGATAATTCTTATTTTAGGGGACGTTCGATGTCTTATAGAAGGGTTAGCAGCACCCCTTACCTCTACCTACCAGGAGCATCTCCCAGTTACAACAGCCAACTACATCTTCAACATTACCACCTGTTTCTAAGAATTAACTAGCGATTGGATGAAAGTCATGTTAAAAGTTGGAGTGTGGGGACTAAAGAGATGGCTAACAGCATTCGTTGCTCTTGCAGAGGACCCAGATTCTGTTCCCCGAACCTGGTAGTGGCTCACAATCATGCATAACCCCAGTTCCAAGGAATCTGATTCCCTTTTATGACCAATGCAGGCCCCAGGCACACTCATGATACACATACATACATGTAAGCAAAATGCTCATACATCCAAAATTAAATAAACATAATATCTCTAGACAGAGAGACTCTTGGAGTGTGTCTCACCAGGAATCTGCTGCAACTAAGACAAACCAGGATGGCTCCCCTTAGCGTGTGCTCACTTAACACTCATCCTACTTTGGCTCCTACAAACCAATTGCAATCTTACAAAATGCCCGAGTGCTTAGTAGAGTACTAGAGTTGTGGCCCACTCACTGTTTTCGAAGTTGTCCCTGTCCTTTCCACTAAGTCAAAACAAGAACTGGAATGGAAGAACCTTTGTGCAAGGTTCCCCAGTTGGAAATAGCTTTTTGTCCTCTTTTATAAAGGAGAGAGTCATCGTCAAAAAGAAAGAAAGTGGGAGCTGGAGAGATGGCACAGTGGTTAGGAACACTTGCTTCTCAATGACAAGGACCAGGGTTTAGATGCCAGCACCCATGTCTGATGGCTCACAAGCACCTCTAACTCCAGCCCCAAGGGATCTGGCTTGTTTTGTGTGTCAACTTGACACAAGCTGGCGTTATCACAGAAAAAAGAGTCTCAGTTGTGGAAATGCCTTCATGAGACCCAGCTAAAGGCGTTTTCTCAATTAATGATCAAGGGGGGAGGACCCAGCCCATTGTGGGTGGTGCTGTCCCTGGGCTGGTAGTCTTAGGTTCTATAAGAAAGCAAGCTGAGCAAGCCAGGGGAAGCAAGCCAGTAAGTAACACCCCTCCATGGCCTCTGCATCAGCTCCTGCTTCCTGACCTGCTTGAGTTCCAGTGCTGACTTCCTTTGGTGATAACAGCAACGTGGAACTATAAGCTGAACAAACCCTTTCCACCCCAACTTGCTTCTTGGTCATGATGTTTGTGCAGGAATAGAAACCCTGACTAAGACAGGATCCAAAGTGATCTTTTGTCCTCTGCAATCATTTGCACACAAATGTGTGCCTGCACTCACACAGACATGTGCAACACACACATACACTAAACTAAATAAAACCAATGTTTTCAGGGTTGGGGATTTAGCTCAGTGGTAGGCGCTTGCCTAGCAAGCGCAAAGGCCCTAAGGTTGGTCCCCAGCTCCAAAAAAAAAGAAAAAAAAAAAAAAGAAAGAAAGAAAACCAATGTTTTCTAAAAAAAGCAGGAAGCATCTAAATCAGCAAATGAAAATCCTTTCCCCCAAAGGGTGAAAATTGTAGCCCAAACTTTTTAATATGTTCAAGTATCTGCATCGAGAGAGCAATGAATGTCTTTTGTGTGGACTTGGATGAAAATATGTGGTGATGTACTCTACTTCCCTGACATGGCAATTTCTTTTCTTGTATTACGAACATTTTTCAGTATCCATTTACTTCAGAGTAAATTCTCTTCTGTAGTAAATTGGGTTTTCCATTGTCTAACCTGAAGTGTCCCTCACCACGAGGAAACTGAAACATTTGGAAGTCTATGTCGGGGATTTGGAAGGAGTCAGTTTCTCTGAAGGACTAACAGATTCTAACAGTATATGAGTGGAACTTTGAGATATTAAATAGCCTGAAAATAAGCAGATGACCTAGGACAAAGGAGAATGACCACTATGATGTAAGAAGCTCAAGGTTTGATCGGATCATGGCTTCATTGTTAGTTTGCATACAATAGCAGTAGCTAACTCTATGGGTCTTGTAAATATCCCCTTTCCTCCCCTTAAGAACCATCCTGGAAGAGGAGTGTCCCATGGGAGATATTAAAAGGCTTGTGTTCATTATGACAAACTGCTATCCTGTGAGGTTGTAGCTGCACATTATCAGGCAGTCTTCTTTAGGTATACAAGACAATGCTGTTTGTATTGTTCCTCCCTTTGGCTGCCCCTTGAAAATCTGAATGGCTTCCCGCTATCTCCTGAATGTCATTTTCATTGACATTTTGGATAGCCCAAGTATCCACAACAGAGTCTCACATATAAATATGCCAAATCCTTAATCTTCAACGTTAGTAAGTAATCTTTCCTTGACCTTAACTGTGTCCCAGTGCATAAAGTGGAAAGTCAGCTATTGTTCCCAGATCATTCCACATTCTCTTCAGACTATCCAAGCAAGAATGAAAAACAGATGCCAGGCGTAATTGCCCGTTTTTTGACTTTTGAAGCTTTCTTCCAGTGAAAAATAAAACGCCCAATGCTACCCAGAGATGAAGTGAGTTAGATGGTTTGGGCCTTTATGAAATTACCTCTATTGAGAGATTATAAATCCTTTCTGTTTCCTTTTTCATGATCTTTGCTTATGCATTAATCATCAGATTAAATGTCCTCTGAGACATTTTTGATCAGCTATGGTTTTTAAGGTCTGGTCCCCAGTTGTAAGTTTTGTAACGAAGTCTTGCAATTTCCCTGAATGTGTATCAAACTCACAGTTGGGTATTTATTAGCATCATGATTCGCTTAATATTTCACTCCCCTCGCTTAGCTTTAGTACTTGGGTAGGCAGAGATCTTGCCTTGTTCTTTGGGAAATGACCCCAACCAGGCTATAGTGCACAGTGCCTGTAGGCACCAAACAAGACGTTATCAAGAGTTGGGCAGACAGGAGTTTCCTGCAGAAGGAAGTGTTTATGGATGCATAACATCAAAAAAATGACTCTTGTTGGATTTTTTTCCTGAGAGATTGTTTCTTATCCCTTGTTTTCATCCCCCGTACTTCCTCTGAATATATGCCATCTAGGCAGATTCTCTAGCTGTCTTAGTCACTCTGTTAGACTGCACAAAGGCAGGAGAGAGTAACATGCTGTTAAGACCTCTGCTCTAGTGCAGACCTGAATCAGCACTGCTGGCTCCAAGACCAGGATCTGGAGCAGTGGGGGAGAAGCTGAGGGCTGGCAGCAGATCACTGTTTCCCAACCGAGACATCGTCTGTGTCTGAGTCTAAGTCCCTGGCACTATAAAGCCATGGCCTGCAAAAGCAACAGTCCATCCCAGTGGGGGATCCTAGCTTCTGTAGTCAGATACATCTGGACGCCTGACTTGTCACTTTCTGACCTCAGGAAAGTTGTTCAGCTCCTAGGAGCCTGGGTTCCTCCTTGAGGAGGAGGACGAGGATGAGAACGATGGTGGTGATGGCGATGTTACAGCTGGCTTTCAGTCTAGACTTCTGGGCTTGCCACCATTTTTTGTGTGCCTGTGTGCATGGATGCAAATTCGTGGATGTGGGTACACATGTATGGAGCACAAAGGATAACCTTGGATGTCTTCAAATGTAATCTACCACGTACGTTTGTTTGTTTGTTTGTTTGTTTGTTTGTTTGTTCTTTCTCACACAGTCTCTAACTAGCCTGGAGTTTGGTAAGTAGGCTAGACTGTCTGGGCAGCAACCCCTAGGGATCCACCCATCTCTGCTTTCCCATTGCTGAATTCTAAGCACTTACCACCATACCTACCACCTTAGGCCTTTTCATGTGTGTTCTGGGACTCGAATTCAGGTCCTCACACTTGCAAAACAAGCACTATACTGATGGAGCTGTCACTCCAGCCTCACCACCATTTAAAAAATTAATTCACTTTTAAGTTTTTGTGCAAGTATATATTAAGTGTTGAACATAGTCCCAGCCATCCTCTCTTTTCCTGCCTTTCCCTCGTCTTTATAGTTCTTCGATTCCTACACCATTTTTCTTTTGACTTCATGTCATATGATTTTATGTAGCTATATAAAACCTAGGGTCCATAAATGAGAGAAAACATATAATAGTTGTCTTTTGGAGACTGGTTTAATTTTATTATCTCCAATTCCAACCATTTTCCTGCAAATGACACAACTGTTCTTTTTTTATGGCTAAAAAAACCAATCCATTGGGTATAAAATATACTCTATTCTCTTTATCTGTTCCTCTGCTGTAGGATAAATAGGTTGGCCTCACAACTTAGCAATGATAAGCAGTGCCAAGGTAATCATCGATGTACAAAGATCTCTGTTGTGTGCTGACTTAGAGTCCTTTGCATGTCACCGCCATTTTTAACAACTTTATTTTGTCTCCATTGTAGAAGTGAGTAAACAAGGCTTAGAGAAGTTAAATGACTTGCAGATAGCCAGACCTTGGAACCAACATGTTCAGACTTGTCAGTTCTAGGACTGGCCTGGCTCTGAATGAACACTTATGAAGCACATAGACATTGCTCAATCAAATAGTTGCTTCTTTGCCACCCTTCCTGGAAGATGCTATCTACTACTACTCCTCCGAGTTGACTCACAGAGGCAAAAGTAGTGTTTGGCTGTCCAGGAAAGATCAAGGTTGGGTGGGGACATAGGACAGAGAACAAGCAGATTTTATGGGAATCCTGGGTTTCAGTTTCTTTTCAGCTTTCTCTAAGGCTACAGAGCTTTGCATCCTCTGGGGTGTGCCACTAGCTTGATGCAGAAGGGCATAAATGGAAAAACTTCAAGTCTTTCCAGTATAGGACTCTGTTCTTCAACTGCTGTATCTGAGGAACGGCATCTGTTGATGCCATCAGAGTGAAGTCACCTAGGGCGACAAGAATGGATTGTGTCTCTCTAGTTGTTTAAGGAATAAAAAGGCAAGAAAACAAAGTCTCAGAGCTCAGCCAAATTTTACTGAAAACAGAAACAAAAGCAAACACACAAACAAACACACATACGCACACAAGCACGCATGCACACACAAAGAAACATTCCAAAGGTGGAGAGACAGGGCTGGTATCTACATCTGCTTGGAGGATCAGGGGTTTTTAAATGTTTGGAAATGGGATGAACTCTCTTCTTCTTTCAGAATGGGAAGCCTACTGAGTCTTTGTTTTGGAGGAGAAGAATCAAAAAACTGGTCATCTTAAATGTTTAAGTGAAAGTAAATGTTTACCTATATTAATCTACCTAAAGCCTCTTTTCCCTGACTGTCTGCTTGCCAGAGATATGGCTCCTATGACTGCACAACTTAATGCTCATCGTTTTCCACTGTGCCTGAGCTGCTTGGCAAGGGCCCAGGCAGAGCCACCTGATTCTGGATTATCCGGTGCCTCAAGCAAGCTTCAGGACCATCCACTTAAGGAATGAAAACCTCCACCCCCATATACCTTTCTTGGTACTTGTGATCTTGGGGTCTTGGCTTCATACCTCTGAAGCCTTCAGAAACATTGGAGCATTCTCAATAGGCAACCAGGGAGTCTGCCGACTAAGAAGAATGTTTTACATACCTTTCTGGATGGAAGAAAAACCAACAGGTCAGCAGGGGGCATCTGTCTGGCCCCTTATTTTGTAGCAATTGTCTTTTATGGCTGGTTAGTGAGCTCACTGGAACCATTTTACTCAATTTTTCTCCCTAATGAATGTATAAAAAAGTAAATGGAAGCATATCCTAGAAAACGATGGAGAAAAGGAATGGCTTTCAGGCTTTTTTCCTATTTACTTCTTCAGCAGATATTCATTGTATACTAAGTATGCTTCAGTCTTTGTTTGGGCACTGGGGATAAAACAACTAAAAAGATAGTTCCTACTATACCTTAGGTGTAAGGATGATGAGGGAAAGTTAGAAACAAATTCATAAACAAAATAACTCCAGATTATTGGTTTTTAAGAAATTGTGATAATCTCCATAATAGTGAATAATAGTGTTGGACGGGGCTCCATATTTCATCAAACTATATAAGACTAGGAACTGAGTCCAGTGTCATGAATATGGTCCCGAGTGGTGAAAAGCTGGCTCATTTGGCCTGATCTCTGAGGAAGAAGCAGTTGAGATGCTGCTGAATGAACCATATGAAGACATCTATCTGCTGTGTAACACCAACCTACTTTATGTGCTCCTTTGAGTAAAGCTTAGCGATGAAATGAACTTGGCACTTTCTTTATACAAAAGCATTTGAGGAAAGCTCTGACCAATAATTTGGGGAGAAGTGAAAGGAGGCCAAGGCAGCCTTGGGCACAAGGACTAGGAGGCCTCACTGCCTTGTATGCCCAATCTCTGGTGCCATGATGTTGCTGTGGCTTATAGAAGTAGAATAGCTAAGAACACTCACTCAGAGTGGGCTAAGGAAGCCCCAAGCAACTGCCACATGCTGGATTTGTGGCAGACAAATACCGCTTTTGTCGTGTGTTCTGCCTTCTAAAGTATGAGCGTATTATATGGGGTTCTACATTTTCCTCTTCACTCGAAGCTCAAAGCCCAACATCAGGTGCATGTTTACCGTCAATAACCAGCTGTTGCATGAACAAACAGTTGTATTTAAAACCCCCTCATAAATGTTGCAATTCAAAGATGACGAGCAAATAAAACAAGAGGCTGGTAAGCCAAGAGCCAGCTCTACGGTCTCCTGTCTCTGTCATCCCAGAAGCCACTGGGCTTTCATCCTCCACTCTGCCTCTCCCCGGGTGCTCCACCCAGGACAATCAGGTGTAGTGAAAGAGTAGAGCACCACCTTCCACCAGCTTTCTCTCTGCGGGCTGGAAATTTCCCCTAAGCTCGGGTTGGCCTTGGTGACTAAGAAGTGTTCCCATCACTACAGGAAGCAGGGCAGTCCAGCCTTCCAAGACTTGTCCCCATTGTCAGTTTCTTGTTTTTCTTTGGCTCTCCGCCATCTCTCATCCCATCCTTACTCCACTTCAGACTCGCCTGTTCCTGGTATAGTGTCTCTCCTGTTCCTGGTATAGTGTCTCTCCTGTTCCTGGTATAGTGTCATGTATCTGGCCATCGGCACAGACTTTTAATCTCGACATTTATAAGGGGGCATTAAATACAATTGTTTATTCATGCAACAGCTGGTTATTGATGGCAAATGTATACCTGAGGTTGGGCTTTGAGCTTACAATGGTAAAGAAAAAGACGGAGAACCCCATAGAAGAAGTTCATACTTTAGAAGGCAGAGCAGACAATAGAAGAGGTGTTTGTCTGTTACCAGTCATCTGCGACATACATGCTTAATGACAACCATTTTCCTAGCACTATCCTCTTCACTAAAGGAAGGCATGGATAAAGACACGGTGTCTCTGCCCTTGTGCAGGGGACAGTCTATTCAAAAATGAGTTAAACGTCTGTAAAAACTATCATTAGACTTGCCAACCATCTCTAGAATGATGTTCTCATCTCATTGCCCCAGCAGGACACGCTGAGCTCCAGATGAAGTTCCCTGGCTGTAGTGAGCTGCATCCTTCTGCAACTGAACTGGTAGATTCTGTTCCCCCAAAGCTGTAGCTCCTGCTTACGCTTCACTGTCATTCACCCCAGTGTACTCAGTGCGATTCCAGAGATGTGTGGGGTAAGGGAGGCAAGAAGGAGACAGGAGGAGGCTGCCAAGCAGTCTCCTCCGTAGTTCTCAGGAAATTAGTCACGTGAGCAGTGTGTGTTTATCTTGGCTCCAGAGAGACCCTGATGTCATTGGACGAAGATGGGAAATATGCATTCGTGTGCAGCATTTAACACAACAGCCTGTTAATAAATTTGTCTTCAACAGAGTTTTCAGAGATGAGGCTAGAACCTGGGTTCGCGGGCTTCAGGGCCTCTGCCAGATGAAGTCAGCAACAACGTGGCTTCCACCAGCAGGGACTTGTCAAAGCTCATGGACAGAATGTGAGGCCTGGGGGAGCCAAGGAGCATTTGCAAGGGCAGGATGGAGCCTGCTGTTGAAGTTCTCAGCTCTCAATACAAATAACTCTAACCTTCCCCGTGAATGCATCCTCAGATGCTAAGGAGTGGGTGTGGGTCCCAGGACTTGGACTTCCCTATGTGAATTCACTGCGCACACACTCGCTGCTAACTGAGCTGGGATGAGAGCTGACTTATTCTCAAGGTGTTCTGCTCAGTCTTAGGACTTGGGAGGTATTTTTAGTCGTTATGGAAAGGCTAGATGAATTTACCCTCAAACCATCAGATAACTAATTACTTTCCTTCATCATCTTTCCACCTCTCTGCCCATCCACTTATTCATCCAGTCAAACATCTAACCATTCATTCATTCCTTCGGTTGTTTATTAAGTACACATTATGTGCACATCATTAGTCTAGGTGGCTCCTCTCCAGATGCAATAGGACACTCCCAATCTTATGATTTTACATTATGTATCATAGAGAATTTCTACCTCTCAGGGAGATAAAGAGAAAAGACCCACACTGACTTCAATTTCTGGGCTTGTCTTGTTTGGTTTCTAACTTCAAGTGCCTGCCCATGCATGCTGGACTGGAATCCCTCTGGGCTCTTAACTTTGACTTGTGTTTGTGCTGTGTTCAAATCCTGGCTGTTGGCTGAGTGAATTTACCTTCATTAGACTTTAACTCATCTTCTGCAAGTAAGAATGTCATCACCTAACTATAGTATAGTTATAAGGATTCAGAGGATTCAATGTCTTAGGGACTGATGCTTTCAAAAGAACTATTGTGTAGAACAGTAGGAAATCACTCAGGTGTTTGTCAACAAGTGAATGGATTAACAAATGAGTCCCATTTTTGTAAGATGCTACTATTAGCAACAAAAGGGTGCAAAACTTTGATATATTAAACAAGGTGGATGAATTTCATATTATTATGCCAAATAAAAGACTGAGACAAAAAGGAACAAACAGTATGATTCCATTCATGTAAAACTCTGGGAAATACAAATATACAATGACAGCAGACCAGTGGCCACCTGGAGATTGAGTAGTATGGGAAGATAGGGAGGCGATAGATGGGTTCACTGTCTTGGATATGCTAATGTAAGTATGAGGGTATACATATGTCAACCAATCCTATATGTACTTTAAATATGAGTAGTTTGATATGTGTCAAGTACCCCGGTGAGATGAGGTGAAATTGCTCTTCAGCAAACAGGAAGGCCTGCCAGTGAAATCTTCCTAAGTTTCTATGACTTGCCTCAGGAAGTAATTGAGCCAATTACTTCTGGCCAATTATTGCTCGTAAGACCCACTCGATATTAATTATGCACAATAAAAAGAGGAACTGAAGGCAGGGACCCAACAACATCCAAATGGATGGTACTAAAACCTCGGCCCCAGAAACTTGCTCATTTCATCATCTGTGAATTCCTGAGGGTGGTGTGTAATATATAGTTGGCACTCGGTCACTAATGATTCTAGCTGTTATAGGATGGAAGTTAGGAAGATTGATTAAGTCTCAGCGGTCAGATCTTGGTCAGGAAAGCTGAGTGTTTCAGAATTTTCACGTGTAAAAGAATAAATCCATAGCCTGGGAGCTTGAAAGGATCTGGGTCTAACATACAGGTACACAGTCCTGGGCATTGTGCAAAGGTGTCTGGGTGAAGGCGCTATGGGAAACTGGTTCTCACATGGGCTGTGGTGACTTTAGGAAGAAGTGCATCATTTGACATGTGATGCTGCACAGTTTCCCTGACTGATTCAGGGCTCCATCTGCCTTCATTGCAGTTCCCATTTTCTCACTTGTAGTTGGGATGCCCTAAATCTCCAATTTACATAAAAACCTAGTAGAAGCCTGGAACATTGACTTCCCTTCCCACCTCAAGGTTCCTGGAAAACTCATTTCCAACACTTTCAAAGAATCCTACAAAAAAGAAATGACATTTCCATCCTTACTGGTATCCCTTGAGGTGGTTATGATTTCCTTCGGAATCAATGGCCCAGACTGAACACATAGAGTCTCTGTTGCATGTTCCACCTTTCTGCAAATTGTTGTGGGTACCACACACTCAAGAGGCTTGAGAGGAAGGGCCTCAATACCCACCAGCTAGCTTCTGCAGCCATTTAGCTTCTCTTTCGCTCTTGCTCTCGCTCTCTCACTCTCTCGCTCTCACTCTCTCACTCTGTGTGTGTGTGTGTGTGTGTGTGTGTGTGTGTGTGCGCACGCGCATCTGTCTGTGTCTATGTCTGTGTCTCTGTGTGTGTCTAAGGAGAGGTCAAACAATGTAGATAAATTTGAGACTAGACTTTAAAATTTCCATCTCTTGTTGGATGCCATTACTGAGTATAACCAGTCAACAGTTCATCTTAATGATGAATGGGCCGTAAGTAACTGCTCTGCTGAGATACAGCCATTGGGCTGTCCTTCTGAAACAAATAGGCGGTAAACATGGCTTTGGATCACCCTCACTCGTAACCTCACCAAGTTCTGCAACTCTCATGCTCTACAATATTATGATCAAAGAGAGTTAGCTTTTCCTTTCTAATCTATAAAATGAAACAAAGGAATCTTACCTAATGGTGTCCCAACTGATACCTGGCATTTCACAGACCTCTAGAATTACTATTGCTGGGAGATGGTCAGCAATTGATGTGAAAATGTTTTTCTAGGCAAGGCCTAACTGAGGAAAGGAAACAAAACTTAAAGTCTCAAATTCTCATCCAGAGGTGGCAGAGCAGGAACAATAGAATCCCAGGGCGTAAGCAGAGTAATGCAGAACAGAAACCACATAGCCTAAGCCTTGCATCCGACAGTCAAGACAGTCTCTAGGGAAGTTCAAAACATGCCCCGTTGTTAGATTGTCAGAGGTAAGGAACGATGGCTCACGCTGCCACTCTTCTTGTGACGTCAAGGGAAAGTCTTCCAGTTTCCAATGGCCACTTGCACTTCGAGGATATGAAATAGGTTTTTCCTATTCATTGTAAAACAAGAATAAACAAGGCAATGTTTGCAGTTCAGAACAGAACAGCAGTAAGAGATCATGAAAAATAATTACCACTGGTGTGGCATGTTCCATAACTTCTGTGACGTTTATCTTTTTGTTCTATCAAGGCCACAAAGAGTCATCTTATGGTGGTTATAGATTTGTTTCTCTTTGTATTTCAGCTTTTTTTTTTTTCGAATCTATTTTGGGATGCTTGAAAGCTCATGATTACATTAGATATTAAACAGATTGTTGTTTTTATTTTGGAACAACTTTATTTTCTTCTTCTTTTTGGCAGTAGTAAAGATTGAACATACGGCCTCAGGCATACAAGGCAAATGCACTTTCACTGAGGAATGGCCTCTCCTTCTTCATTTGGGGGAGGCACTTAACTTATTTTAACATAAATTAATTAAAAATATTTATGGACACATACACTTTTGTATATTTTCACAGAGCCTGACAACTTCAGGATTTTGACACTGACTGGTAGGTGGTAGGGGAGATATATATATTGCTGTCTGTCTCCTTTCATGACTGAAGGGCAAGACAAGGGATGAACACAGTGGTCCCAATGGCAAGAGAACAGAAGAGAGTGGTCTCACTGTTCTGGGCCCCTCAAATAGCCGCAGCATCATTAATTAGTCATCTAGGCCTGAACATCTCCCACCAGCTCTATTACCCGCCATTGTTGCCTTGGGTATCATTTCTGGTGCATCAGTTTGGGGGTCACACTCATACTGAGGTTTCACTTTTGAAGTATCCCAAATCCCCTTCAGCCCCAGCATCTTTTACTTGGGGTACTTTCTGATGACTTGTTCCCTTACTTATTTTACCAGTTATTCTGTTACTCAGAATATTTATTTCCAGAGTGATGGTGACCTTATGAGACACCCGTTTGACTGTGATTACATAGCAGTCCCATGGAAGATGCTTCCTCCTATCTTAATTACCCTGGATCTCAATATACTTCTCAACAACCCCACTGGGTTTTGAGTTTATATTTGTTCAAGTCTGTGCCCAATGCAGTTTTGAAAAGTTCTTCTCTCCCCTCTCGCTCTCTGTTTTTGAGTCACAGTTTCAGTATGCAGCCCAGACTGGACTCAATCTTGCATTCTCCCGCCTCTGCTTTTTCAGTGTTAAAATTGTAGGTATGCACCACCAAACCCAGTAAAAGTTTCTCTTAATGTGTGATATGTGTGTGTGTGTGTGTGTGTGTGTGAGAGAGAGAGAGAGAGAGAGAGAGAGAGAGAGAGAAACACAGAGAGAGAGACAGACAGACAGACAGACAGTGTGAGCGTACATGTACCCCATATACGTGTGGAGACCTGCAGAGGCCAGAAGAGGGTGTTAGATTCCCTGGAGCTAGAACTATAGGTGATTTTGAGCCTCCCAATATAGGTACTGGCAACCAAAGTCAAGCCCTCTGAAAGAAAGAATAGCAAGTGCCCTTGACCACTGAGCCATCTTCCTAATCCTTTGCTCCCTTCACTGGACACAGACAAGAACTGGTTTTCAGGTTTTCTACTCATGATCCCTTTTATGTTGACAAGGAGGAGGAGGAAGGAAAGGGAGGAGGGAGAAACAGAGGAGGAAGAGGAGGAAGAAGAGGATAAAAAAAATATGATTGAAGTTTTTTTGTTTTTCTTAAGTATTTCCTACCAAGGCGAAGCAGGGTTTAGGAGAACTTTCAGTGAAGTGGCTGCAAAAGCAAAGAGCGGCAGGCAAGAAAAGGGGAGGGGGGCATAGTAAATCGACACTAGAGGGCGATGCTGTAGCTTGTCCCACCAAGGGCCTAGTGTGTCACAGGAGGAGCAAGGTTTGAGATGAGAAGTGTACCTTGCTGGGTTGCCAAAGAGGACCTCTCCCCAAGAGCCATCTCTCTATCGAGAGACCTTGTTCATCAGAGTGCCCTTCTGTTTGATTGTCGACTCCACCTCAGGTTGCCAATCCTGCGCTTCTTGAGCAAGAGAAGGAGGCTCCTGAGTTGTAGTGGGAATTCTGCAAGCAGTACAATGGCCTAGATGAGACTAGAATATTCAAAAGAGATAACTGACCCATTATCCCTGGTGATTTGTTTCCATGGAGACACAGCAGGAACAACTGAGTCCTATGATCCTTTCTATTGCTATGGGCTCTCAGGCCTGTGATCTTTCCTTGTCTTAGTGAAAACAGAAGGGAAGTTGCTTATAGAACTTAAATGCCAGTGTGGATGGATCATCTGACTCATGTTTTCCCTACTGATTTTTCACCATAATTCCAGAGAAGTGTTACCAAAGGAGAACATTTGGTCCCGACATGTAATGAAAATCATTCTCAAATTGTCAGATTTGTTGAGACACAGTGGAGAACAGCGGTTGTCAGGGGCTGGGGGAGGGAGAAGTGGGGAGTTAGTTATTCGGTAGGTGGGGGGAGGAGATGAGCAATTCTGGAGATGGGCGGTGGTGGTGATGATTGTACAAAAGTATTGGGGTGCTTCAAACCACTGACTGCATTTTAACAAAGAAAAGGGTCACTTTTCTTATGTGCATTTTACCACAAAATAAATGAATCCAAAATTGAAGTGAGATAGCACCAGGGATAAAGTCACTGTGAAGAATTCCATCAGTTACCTCTAAGACCCTATGACCTCTGTTGGGGATGAACAGGAAAGCACACCAACTTCTCACCCTGCCACTCTAGGGGAAAACATTTCTCAAGCACAAGTCCATTCACTTGGTGTTCACAGCAAGATGCATCTGCATACTTCCAAAGAATATGCACAGCCAGGCCACACACTTGATATCCACCTTTGGAATTCAAAATGATCTGCAAGGTTTTCACGATTAAAGCTCTAGCCGCCCTGTGTCCTGTTCCTGGTTTTAGCAGGAATTGCAAGCTCAAAGATTGAATGGTGGCTACACTGCTTATTATATAATCCTGACATGTTCTTGGAGATAAGAATGAGCTTTGAAATCAGATATAAATGTAAATCCTGGATCCACCTTTCTGCTAGGGCATGGCGGATAGCTTATAATTTAGTTGATTCCCTTTGTTTGTGCTCTCCTCTTCACTAATTTGCCTCCTCGTTAACATTTCTTTGCAATTCCCAAATCAACATGCATAGTGTTTTCATGGTCATTAACAGACCAAAAACAAGGTGATATTTGGGCTTTAGACTTGATATACCAATGGTCTGATTGGTGCTACATTTTCACATTTGGTGGAGTTGGTTGGTCGGTTGGTTGGTCGGTTTTTTGCTGGTTCTTATACTGTTCAAAGTGCTGTGAAGAATTGTGATGCATCTGATTTTCCCAAGGGCAAGAAGACTGCTGTTGGTTTTTTGGAGAAAATATATATGTTAGATACTCTTTAGTCAGGGGTGCCTTTAGCTCAATGACATGTTTTCCTTCTCTGATAACCTTTAGTCATCATGTCCACCTACTGTGGTTTGAGGAGCACACTGAAATTCAGAGACATGGGCAGCATGGTCTTGAAGCTGAAGGCTCAAGATTCGACATTAAACATCAATGCAATCTCCTTCTCTCACACTCTGGGCAAGCATCAGCTTTGATTACCCTTGAGTAGCTATCTGCAACGTGGAGGCTATTTTCCCCTTTTAAGGGAGAGCCACTGACTACCCTAACACAGATTGATAATCATGTGAGACTTAGAAACAGAAGTTACATTAAGGCTTGGGGACTTGATCTTATTCATGAAGGTATATAATGTTCAACCTCCTCCTTAACGTTAGGAAACCAAACAGCTGGCGGCACACAGTAATTTTAAATGTTCTTCTGCTCTATGTCTCGTCAGGGGATTTGGGAAGGAATCAGGAGAGGAGAAAGGAAAAGGTCACAGAGAGAAAGGGAGACTTCTTGGGAGGTGGAGCATAGGTTCCGGGAAGCAGACTTAGAGCTAAAGATGCACATGTAGTCCAAAGGTCACATGGGGCTCAGTGCATGAACTTGCCTGACTCTGTGATCTGTGACCGCAGAAGTCAGTTGGATAGCAGGCCACTTGTTATCATAGCCTTTGAAGGACCTTTTGGCAGTATAGACCCTTCATTCCTCAGCTTACCCGTTGTTTTTATTTTATTTTATTTTATTTTATTTTATTTTCAAATATTTGCCAAAGAACCTGGCCATTAGAAGTTTCTTTTTAATTTTTATTTAAAACTCTTCATACAATATATTTTGGTCATATTCTTTCCTCTCCTGCAGTTTCTCCCATATACTCTCCTCCTCCCTTCCCACTCTACTTCATGTTCACTCATAGACCACCCCCGACCCAATCACAAAGACCCATAGGAAGGAAACAAAAGCAAACAAAAATTGAAACGAACTAGACAAAAATTGATTAAACAACAACAAAAAATAACAAAACAAAAATTATACAGAGAAGCTTCTGATGGTGACATCGTTGAACCATGAGATAAAGTAACTCCCCTAGCTATATACAGATGGTGTTAAGTCAAACATCATTTGTATACAAACAAACCAACTTGAGCTCAGAAACTTAGCCATTGTAGGAAGCTGCCATATGGATTCTCCTGTGTATATAGATGTGAATTTTGTCAGTATTGAAACTTTTGTCAAAAGGGAGGGGAGGCATGCACACAACCATTTAAATGTTCACTAGACAATGTTTTATTTAATTTGGGGTGAAAACTGTCGTGATAAATGTGGCTTATCCAGAAACTGTTCTTCAATTCTTTGGCCTCTCCAATCCTCTTCTTTTCAGTCCTGGGACTTGAACTAAGGCCTCATGCATACTAGCCAAGCCAGCAACTATTGATCCACACCTCAGCCTCACCCTTCTATTTTATATTTTCATGATAGCGTTTTACTAAGTTATCCAAGTTGGTCTTAAACTCACTCATTAGTCCAGGCAAACCTCAAGCTTAGCATCTTACGGCCTAAACTTCTGAAGTATTTAGACTATGGGTCTGTTTCACTTTACCATGGGCCTTTCCATTAGGACAATGCGTAACTGATAGATAATGTCCTTAGTGAACTGGAAAGTGTTTTCTAACTAAACATCTGTCTACTGTTACACATTTTAAAATAGCAAGAGTTGAAACGAGAAGGAGAGAGTTAACAGAAGCAGGACAGCGTGAGTGACTGGAGTCATGTACCTGCCAAGGAGTAACAGAATTATTTCTCTTTCTTCTTTAAATACTAGGACTCAGCAGTTAAGAATGCTTATTGCTCCTGCAGAAGACCAGACAGAGTTCAGTTCCCAGCACCCATGTTAGGCAGCTTACAGCTGCCTAGAACTTGGGCTCCTTCTTCTGGCCTCTGTATGCATCTACACACACACACACACACACACACACACACACACACACACACACACACACACACACACACACACACAGTGTGCATAAGCTTGGCTCAGAGTTTCTCTTCCAGTGCACTTAGGTCCTAATCCCTGAATCCACATGGTGGCTCATAATCTATAACTCTAGTTTCAGGGAATCAAGTGTCCTGTTTCTGACCTCTGTGGGCATTGGGTACATACTTGGTGCACAGGCATTCATGCAGGCAAAACATTCATGTGCATAAAATGAAAAAACTTAAGCTAACTCAAAAAAATTTCTGGCTTCAAATATAAATGTTTTGTCTCATTCTCTTGAAGTGTCAGTAGTTACCCTAAACATCTTTAATCTAGGACGCACATACCTTAGCCATTAATCTCTGGAGAAAAACACAACTGTCTGAGTCAATAGAAGGGAATCTTGCTGCTCTTTCCTGGTGATCCTGAAACCCCCTCATTGTTTCCTCTCAGCATCGATGAGACAGCTAGGCCCATGAGGTTTGAATAAGGTATACATTTATTCAACTACATAAGGTAGCCAGATCTTCTTCCAGGGCTGTGGAGGAAACAGTCTCAGAGGCTCCATCTCAGATGCTGGAACAGAAAGACTGAGCAAGGAGTCAGCTTCACAGTCAGCAGTAAAGTTTTGAAAGCCACATGGGCCAAGAGCTTATTAGTTCTGTCATTATTGGTATTCTGTTGTTATCACTGTCACAATGTGGTACATGCAAGTGCGTGTGCCTGGATGAGTGTACAACTTGTATATGTGTGCAGGCCAGAGGTCAGACTCAGACGTCTTCCTCTATTGATCTGTGTTTTACTTTTTGAGGCAAGATCTCTCACTGCACTGGAACTTACAGGTTGGCTAGTCTGGAAGGCCAGTGAGTCACATGAATCTTCCCGTCTCTTCCTCCCAGTGCTGAGAGAATAGGTACACAGCCATTCCCGGGTTTTCCCATGGGTACCAGAGATCCAAACTCAAGTTCTTATACTTGTGCAGCAGGTAATTTACTTATGGAGTCTTCTCCTCAGCCCCAGTGTTGATTTTTTTTCTTAAATTTATTTTTTTTAATTGTACATGTAAATGTTTTGTGTGCACACATGTCTGTGCACCGCTTGCACGCAATACTCACAGAGGCCAGAGGAGGACACTGGATTTCCTGGAACTGGATTTATAAATGGTTCTAAGACACCAGAGGGTTCTGGGAACTGAAGCCAGGACCAGCGGGTGCTCTTAACCACTGAGACATCTCTCTAAGCCCCAGTATTAACGCTTTGACAGAAGTGTCCTTGCTGCGGGTGTGAGCTCAGCATTGTAGGAAATTTAGCAGCATCCTTGGTCTCTACCCACTTGATGCCACCACCAGCCCCTCCCCCACCCTTGACAGCCAAAAAAAGGCTATAGACATCTAGACATTTGGGATGGGGGAGTCACTGATACCCATTTTAGAAGCAGTGAACTAAGCGTATAAGAAAACCTGATACTGACCAATAGGATCGTGAAGGGAAGTCCCTCGTAGCATGACCCCAGAGCAAAGAGTAGAAGTAAGGCTATGTCCCATGGAGAGAAAAGGTCCTGAGGTGGAAGTAAAGATGGCATCTTGAACAGACTGGGACCTGAAGAGTCCAGTAGTAGTGTTAGACAAAGGGATATAGTGTTACAGTGAGGACTGTGCCCTTGTATTTGCAGGGAGAGGGTTTATGAAAGGCTCAGGAACATGAGATACAGGCCCTATCCCAGTTATATACAGGCGAGATGGTTTTCCCATTGCATAGGAATTGCAGACAGAAGCTCAAAGGTCAGAGGAGAGTCCAGGAGCAGTTGTAGCCAGAGCAGAGGAGCCAAGCCGGTCTGGGAGGGGTGGCTAGTCCTACAAGCATGTTCTCAGTCTCAGAGCCTAGACCTGTCAGGAGATGTTGTTGACCTTTGTTGACCTTTATAACACTGGCATGAGAAATAAGTGAGATTTGTCCTTGAAAACATCTCAAATGAGCTCACTCTTCTAAATTCGACTCCAGTCCTGCAGGAGTCTGAGCATGATGGAGATGTTTGGGGATTACACCGCTGTTTCCCCACTTGCATTCTGAGCAAACCAATTAAAGTTATAATGTGCATCTCCAGGGGAGAAGAGACATGTAGGGGAGGTGAGACACCACTTCACAACACTTTCCCCTACTTCTTGGTTGACGAAGTTCTGGCAAGTAAGAGCAAACTAAACTGTCTGACCTTCAGAAGCACTGTGTCCCCATGGCTAAAATGGAACCCATGTCTTCTAGGCCCTCTTCTGAGAACTAGTGTGTACTTTTCATAAATCTCACCATATGCCCCAAAGTCTGGCCACATGTTCCCAATGTCTGCACCGCCTGCCTATCAAGAGAGTCCCGTGGGCTACAGATCTCACCGCCCCAGGTTGAGGATGAGCCAAGGCTCTTTGCTTCCTGGGGAATGGGAAGCAGGAGGCCTGCGCTGTGGTGAGTCCCGAGCTTGGATGAGCGTTCCCTAAGCCTTCACAGCACTGGCTCACATAGGCGATTTCAGAGATTACAGTTTAAGAGTTTCTGCCTGTGCCTTACGGAATCATTTTTACTTTCTCCTTAAACCTGTCTGTCTCCCAGTATAATGTGAGTAATTTGGTCAGACTTACAGGCTCCTTCTCTAACACAGAGGCAGGATAACGACCATGGTGGTCAATAAAGGTGTCACATGATTTTGAAGTATGCTAATGTTGAAAAAAATACCTCTATCTTAGGAAAGGATTGTAGCCACTCCTGTTCATAGACACCATAAATAAAGAAGCTATTTTCTCACAGGTTCATGCTCAGCACTGTCATTTATTTATTTATTTATTTATTCATTCATTTTACTATTGTTATTGTTGTTATTATCAAGTTGTTTTTTTCAGATGGGGTCCAACTATATAGCCCTAGCTATCTATCCTAGTGCTTGCTACATAGACCAGGCTGGCCTCAAGCTCCAAGATCCATCTGCCCCTGCCTCTGATCTGGCTCCTAGCTTTCAATATACTATTTTTAGGCCACAAATTCCATTTGTAATTTTACTTCATTGTACATCGTGGCTGCTGGAACTCCAACCATCCTGTGTTCTTCTCTTTCATGTAAAAAAAAAAAAAAAAACAAGACAAAAGGGGCCAGTGGCATCCTGAAGGAGCCACAGAAGTCATACCCATGCCATCTATTGGCTAGACTACAGCCAAATGGGCTTGTGGCGCTCCAAGGGGAAGGGTGGCAGAAATACTGCTCTTGGGCAGGTATGTTGAAATGCTCAGTAAAGTTGCTGAGAAAAGGGGAACTAAACAAGTGTGGCAGCTGTAACTGCTACAGGGTCCTGACATCATCAAGCCGTGATATTGTGGGGGACTGTTTAGTACAGGGAACATTTGGACTCACCAGAGTTCACTTTGAATTTATTGCATAGTCCTGTGTTGCTATGTTATGGAGAACACCAAAAGAAAATGTATGCTTCATTTCTATAGTCAACAATACAGACATAATGAGGAGGGGCTACATGACGGACTTTTGGTTCTTTTTCCCATCCATCTTTGCAATGGGTAAATCCCTAAAGACCAGAATAAGGGGATGAGGAAGCAAGTGTTCACAAGCAATGCTCTTTGCATGCGTGTGCATGTGTGCATGCGTGAGTTTGTGTGTGTGTGTGTGTGTGTGTATGTGTACAGGTATGTGTACACATGTGTGTGTGCAGGTTTATGTGCAGGTATGCAGGCACATGTGTGTATGTGTGAATGTGCTGGTTTATGTGCAGGTATATATGCACATGTGTGTGCGTGTGCATGCATGTGTGCAAGTTTATGTGCAGGTATGCATGCACTTGTATGTATGTGTGTGAAGGTTTATGTGCAGGTGTGTGTGTGTGTATGTATGTGTGTGTGTGTGTGTGTGTGTGTGTGTCCATGTTGATGTGTGGGTATGCATGCACATGTGTGCATGTCCTTATAGATGGCTAGAGGTCAACCTTGAATGTCATTCTCATGTTCCATATATTTTCCTTTTAAAAACAAGGTCTCCTCATTTTACGTGGAATTTGTTGACTTGGCATACTGGCTGGTCAGTGAGCCCCAGGGACCATCCTATCTCAGACTCCTCCATCCTAGGATTACCAAATAATACCCAGCTTTTTATGTGAGTTCTGAGGTTCAAATGCAGATCCTTACACTTGGATCACAAGCACTTGACCAACCAAGCTATCTTGCCAGCCTTAGAATTTTCTTTTTAATGGCATGCTCTGCTGACTATGAAACTCTCACATCTTGATGCTTGGAGGGTTCATGGAATACTACACATACAAATGCTTCAGACCCAACAGCCACTCAGTAAATAAAGAGGTCATGGATCCCTTTCTTAGAAGGCACTGAAGAGCAATGGATTCTGGGGCCAGGAAAGTGCATGTGTCTTGCTTTTGTTGAGTTCCTGCTATAAGGAGAGCTAGATATAAAAGTCTTCCCACCTCAAAACATTAGCACTCTGAGTTCCCACCAGGGCTGTGGACTCTTCCTGCCAAGTCATATGCCCAGGTAGAGGAGGAGACTTCTGAATGGCTGAATGGAGTTCAACTAATTGTTCCTTCTTTAGAAATTTCTGGATGTCTTAGAGAAAATAGGAAGCCTGCTGGGCTGCTGAGAGGAAGTAGTAGGATAGCTATAAAACTCTGAGATGGTGCACAGTGGGCCACTAGGATGACCTACATGGTTATAAATGCACATTGCAGGGTCCACACCTGCCACGTTAGAAATCAGGTGAGTCCAGTGCAAGCTACAGTAGGCGACCTGCTGCGCTAAACCAGGTGTTTTATACAGCTGCAATGGCAGCAGCAGCTGCTTCTGTTACAGCTGCTTTTTCTCCTCACTCTTTTTACAGTGGACGATTTTCTCCTGAATGCAGTCATCAACTCTAGCTCCCATCTCCACCCAGACAGAAATGTTGTCAAATGTGCAAGTCCATCAGACAAGCCCAGTCTTCACAACTGGGTGAGGCCTTGCTTTGTACAATGAGTTTGCACACTGGGTGAAGCTCTTACCATCCATCCAACACAAATGGAAGCTGCTGCCAAGCTGCCTAGACCTCGAGTAATATCTTAGATAAAAGTCTCCAGCAGCTTAATTTCTAAGGCAATTTACTGTGTTCCCATCGATTTCGTGCAGGCAAAGTGAACCCAGTGTGACTTCACCCAGGCAGAATCATGGGACACCCTTAACTGGAAACACCTGAGTAAAGCGAAGCTTCTAGCGCATTTAGCATGGTCACTTTTGAAGAACAACTCAATAAGCAGTGCTATCGACATGCCAATTGATTAAGAGCCTGCTATTGATCGTTAAATGATAAAACTATTAGGTTTGTGTATTTACTTATAAAATGAATACATGAACGTGTTTGGGCTAAAATAAGCCTTTTGTGGGTTTTCTTGAGGTAATGTCAAATTGGATTTTGTAGTTTTGAAAAGTAGACTCCATAGTTTCTCATTTCCATTGGTTCGGTTGATACTTATTTGGGGCTGTCCTGTGACTATGGCAGGGGACGCCAGGAGAGATGCATGCAGCCTCCATTGACCAGGGAGTCATAAGAACTGTTTCTTCCCCCTAGTTGATGACCACCATTATCCCTATTCCCATTAGAACTTCTAGCACCCAACCCTCCAGAGATGAAGAAACCAATATGACAGGCCCTCAACAGGTTTTGGAGAGGATTAGAAGTCAATGAAGGGTTGAGTCATCCTTTTCCTCAGAGCCCACAGGGTCACCTGCCTCGGGACAGGCAGGAACTTGGTAGATCATTAATTGATGTGAACTGATTTGTTTTGAGAAGCATCAACTTGCGTAGAAACATATTCAGTCCTCCATCAGTGTTGGTGACCTTGGAAGAGGAAGTATTTTAGCAGATTCTGTATGTGAAGACTTAGCGAGATACTGGGAGAAAGGATGGATTTCAGTGGTGATCATCAGATGTGAGTTTAACAGGTAACACCAATTGTCCAGAAAAGAAAGAGCTATATTACCAGAAAGCAGTCACTGCCTCTGTCGACTCAATAAGTCTCTCCAGAGTTCTCTGTGGGTGCCCACCTCACCTTGGACCCCTTTGTCCTCTAGTCTTCATCTTGTGTAGAGCACCTTGCGTCCCATCTCCCAGTGCAGACCCAGCCCAAGACAAGCACCAGGACCTTTCTCTGAGGAATTTATAGTTAAGAAAAGCTACTTTGGGACAGACTGTTGTACTGAAGCAGTGCTGGGAGAAACCTTCAGCGCTGTGCAGGTTTTACAAGGAGAAGAGAGCGGAAGTCAGAGGATTCTGGGATGAGAGAGATTGAAAAGCTGAGGAGAAAACACATACCTTCATAACTTGACATTCCCTCCTTAGAAATTCAACTCATTTTGATAGGACTATATTCCTTGCAGCCTATTATTCTTGCTTGGGCTTAGACATGTGGCTCCCACATTTTGTCTCACTCTCTACACAACCAGTGTTGCTACAAGTCCTAACATGAAAGAAAGGCCGTTGTATTAGTCAGGGTTCTCAAAATGAACAGAACTGATAGAATGAATTGTACATAGTGTGTGTGTGTAGTTGAGATTTATTGGAATTATAGTCTGTGGTCGCAGTAGTCCAACAATGGCTGTCTCCTGATAGGCCAAGAACCCAGCAATTGTGCAGTCCGTGAGATGGGATGTCTTAGCAGTCACCATCTGGTGCTGGAGTCCCAGGGAAGTCTTAAGGAGCTGTTGGTTTCCAGCCTACATTGAAATCCCAAATGCCAGCCCAGCAAAGGGATGCCTCAGTGACGGGATAGATGAGCTTGTCAGTGAGAGTGAGAGCAAGCAGTCAAAAGCTTCCTTCTTCCACGTCCTTTTATGGGAAGTGTCATCAGAAGCTGTGACCCACATTTAGGTTAGGTCTTCCTATCTCAAATGAGCAGTCAGGAAAAATCTCTCATGGCCATTCCCAGCTGCTTGAGTTTTAGTTGATTTCAGATGTAGTCAAATTGGCAGCCATTATGGCTGTGAAACATCCAGAATATTCCATCTTGATTAGCTCGGTCTGGGTAGTTCATCATTATGCATTTATGTCATATGAACCCACTCTCATTTAGTCCTCATGATCTTACGATGAACCTGAACACTTATGTGGCTTGCTTGGGAACCTTACAGAAGGGAAATGACAGGGCCCTAGTGAGAGGTTCATATCTATCTGCCATGCTGTGGAGGGTACAGAGAGGATCCTGCCCTGGAAAAATATGGGCAGCATCACAGCGGGCTTGGTTCGATGTACCACTAAAGTGGGGCTCTTGGGAATGGCTGCTGCAAAGATAATGAGCAGTGACTGACAGGAAGGTCAAGGGAGCTCCAGCTGTCTCTGTTACTGAGCGTGGCGGGGATTTATCTCATGTTAGCTGATGCTTTATGATTGTGAAACTTTTAAGAATGACTAGAGCAAAGCTGCCTTTTTTCCTTCATTTTTACCTACCCCTCCCTCTCTCCACCCCCTCTCTCTCCCTCCCTCCTTCCCTCCCTCCATTACTGTTGAGATAGGGTTTCACTATACAGCCGAGGCTTCCAATCTTCCTGCCTCATCCTCACAAGTTCAAGGGTTACAGGCATGTGGCCTGTGTCTTGGAAGATCTTTAAGCAGTGTTCTGACTCAGGGGCAAAGCTCAAGTGCCAAACTACAGATACTGGGTCCCTCTTCCTTACATCTGGCGGATGTCCAGTGAGGCATATGGTACAAGGACTCTCAGAAGACGTTCCCAGAATAGTGTGGTCGTCAGATGGCCAGATAACCAGCCACTAATCTCAAGCTAATTTGTGATATGAGCTGTCACTTCTCGGGAGTGCTAGCCATCTGTGACCTGCCTACAAAACTCAGAGCGGATCCATCCATCCAGGCCATGGCTCCCTGCCAGCCACCTCTAAGGAGGGATTACAGCAACTCAGACTTCCTTCCAAAAACCAGCTAGTCAGCAACATGAAGTCTGTGGTTACTTTCAGGACTAGATTCAGAGGATTAGAGGCACATCACGGTGAATGGTTCCTCTTATTTTAAAATAAAGATGGCTTTCACATTTCTTAAACCTTGTCATCTCAAACCTTGTCATCTGCTCCTCCTGCTAACACTCATAACTTGGTTTCTAGAGATCCAAGTGGACAGGGCTTTTATAGCTCTTCGCCCCAGCATTCCTGAGACATTGGTTCACATCCACCACTCCTAATGCCAAGGACTGAGAAGAAGCATGCAGAGGGCAATATGGAGTGTGAGCATGTGACAGTGTTAGAGCCCAGACTCTCACTCCAGCTCATTGAATAAGCGTGTTGTTTCACGAGAGTGGATTACCCTGCTCTGTGGGAGATCTTGGAAGCATCCTCCATGGTGTCTGAGCCTAAAGGGATTTCTTTCCTCTTCTATAAAATTGCACACCTTGGATGATAGCACACTGTCGGGCTGGCATCTGTGTGTCTGTCTCTGTGTGTGTGGGGGGGGGGATATATGTATTCGTTTGTGTGCATATGTACATATATGTGCATATGGAAGCTAGCGGTCAACTATGGGTATTTTCTTTCCATTCACACTCCAACTTTTTTTGAAGACAGGGTCTCTCACTGAGCCTGGAACTTACTAATTGCTAGGCTAGCTAGCCAATGAGATCCAGAGGCTACCTATCTCCCTAACGCTGCTCTGCATTGCAGATGCATGTTTTTCTACCAGCTTTTTACGCTGACACAGAGGCTCCAAACACAGGTCCTTCTGCTCGTCCCTGACTAAGCCATGCCCCAGGCCCTTTCTGGTCATTTTGACTCCTGTTTATTTTTCAGGTGACCTGATAGTGTTGATACCAGCTTTTTCTTCCTCAGTTAAAGAATTAAAATACAAGAAGACATCACGGTGCATAGATGTGTATAGGCAGGCAAGCATTATAGACTTCTCATGTCAACATGGGTTGAGGGTATCCTGCCTAGAGAGTCTCCTGTCTCCTGTTTCTACTGCTCTAAAGGTGTCTGTGCCACTTCCGTAGGAAGGACTTGGTCTTTGTCTCTGTCCACGAGCACAGCAATATCTAAGAACGAGAGGAGCAGAGAGTTTGCTGTGAGACTGTCTCCTAGGATGGCAGAAGCTACACCCATAAAGCCTCACCAACCAACATGGCTGCCCTCTACCCTCTGGAAGCACTGACACATAAACTCACACATGCACACACACATATAACAAATAAATATTTTAATTAAAGATAGAATTATACCATCTTCTTCCCTTTTCTTCCTCCAATATGTATTATATAATATATTTAAGATAAATATATTTTTAGAATAATAAAAATATTTTAAACATATATTAATTCACAAAGAAGGAAAAAAAGAAAGAAACTCACTGCCTGCTGCTGTAACTGAGCCTGTTATGTTTTGCATTCAATGTCCTAGGGGTTCACAGCCTCAATATAATATCTGCCTTCTTTTCTTTTCTTTTCTTTTTTTTTTTTAATTTTTCCAAGTTTTTTTTTATTCATTTATTATATATAAGTACACTGTAGCTGTCTTCAGACACACCAGAAGAGGGCATCGGATCTCTTTACAGATGGTTGTGAGCCACCATGTGGTTGCTGGGAATTGAACTCAGGACCTCTGGAAGAGTAGTCAGGTGCTCTTAACCGCTGAGCCATCTCTCCAGCCCTCTGCCTTCTTTTCTTAGGCAAAATTGGATGCTTGGTACTTTCTCCAATGTTTAGGAGTGAACTTCAGAAGCTGCAGGGATGCATCAGGTCTAACGAGCGACGTTTTAGGAGACCAGAGGTGCTTGTGCTGCTGATGTTGAGTTCCATGCTCGCAAGCCGGCACTGAGTCTCTTACCAGTGCTACCTGCATTGAAAACAGCTCAGACCTGGAGGGCTTTTGACGTAGGTGGAGGCTGAGACACCCAAGTACCTGCAGAGTGCCAGAGAAAGGTTTGAGAGCAGTATTTAGGCAGGCACTGACACATCCCTTGGCTACAGAAGTGCCTCCCATGGGACAGCGGCACAGAAAATGGTAAAGCAACACTCTGGGAGTCGACTGGGAAAGCCTTGCCCTCTGGCTTCACCTGTGCATTTGTGAATTTTCCTTTGATAAGGAATTTCTTAAATTTTCTCTTCCCCTTCCAGAGAGGGATAGCCCCAAGTGAGGGGCAATTCACTTGGCTCTGTCTTTTAGGATGCCCTTCCGTGCGTGCGATGGGACAGACAGCAGTTGGCTGTCTTAAGGGGTGGTAGGAGCAACGGAAGCAGCTGGAGTTCCACTGTGAGCCTTCCTCAGGGTGGCGAGGGGTGGTGGCACTTGGAGTGAGTAATGGGCAAGCGCTCTGTGTGTTCTGTCCCTCAGGTGCACCAGTATTATAGCTGCCTCCCAGAAGAGAAAGTTCCCTATGTCAACAGCCCTGGAGAGAAATTGCGAATCAAGCAGCTACTGCACCAGCTGCCGCCCCACGACAATGAGGTAAGGTGCTCGGAGGGGGCTTTTGTTGGTTTCCAGGGCCTTCTGTGAATTGTCCTTCTTCCTAATCATTGTGGTCAGTAAGATTGTTGCCAAAAAAAAACTTCCAGCAATTGGTATTAAATTTAGGCTTCGTTAGAATCTAAAGAAACTGGTTGATATTTCTGGAGAGTGCTCCCCAACCTGCCCTACCACCCCCACCCCCAAATAACAGTCTCATCCTGGACTTGGTTAGACTCCAAGCCTGGCATGACTGAATAGTACAGAAAACAGGAAGCACTAGTGTTTGAAAGCTCAGGCCAGTGTCCTCTGACTTGACTGTGTCCTGTCAGCCACTGTGGGAGTTGGGAGGATGACTAAGGACCACTTCATGCCCAGAAGAAACACTGCGAGTCTCTCCGAGTCTCGGGGTGATTTCCTAAGAAGTGAATGTGCAGGTTCCCCATGTCAAGGGCAGCCAGAGTTGCAGGTCTAGATTGGCAGTTCTCACTAGGATTTCTATCACGCCAACGTCGACCTTGGTAGAGTCATCCACCTTTATGTTGGAAGTATTGTGAGCATTCCTTTTTCCTAATCCCAAAAGCACGGCTCTGTAAGCAGGCATGTATTTATTTGATTTTTGATTATTTTGATATTTTGAGGCTGGCTTTCACTTTTGCCAGGATAACTCAGAACACTGTCAGCAGCTCAGTGACCTCTCAGATCTCCCCTCTCTGAGGCCTGAGTGCAGATGACCTACAGTGTCTGGCCAGCGTCACTTATTATCAAGATGATGTTGATCCTAGGGAGGAAGTCAGTAAGCAAGCTTTTAAAAGATCGTGTGGGAGGAAGTTAGGCTTCTAAGCTGCAAATTAATTTGTAGGTATCTGGTTTCAAGAATCTTACAGATTTGCACTAGTTAGCTCTATATTTAAAACAAAAGTATAATTAATTTTAAACTGAAAGAAAGAATTACCCCTGTAGAGAGGAGCTGGACACCAATTTCTACCAACTCATCACATACATGGCCTGAGTCCCAGGGGACGTATTTGCATAAAAGGGAATAATTTGTTTTTACATTTCCATGTAGAGTGAGTGTGTGTGTGTGTGTGTGTGTGTGTGTGTGTGTGTGTGTGTGTGTGTGTGTAAAGGTCAGAGAAGAGTCTGTGGGAATTGGTTCTCTCTTTGCACCATGTGGAGGGATCAAACTCAGGTTCAGAGCATCATGTTTTGCAGCAAGCCCCTCCACCCACTGAGCCATCTTGCTGGCCCCAAAGGTGACAATTGGAGCTGCTCATACTAAGGAACTGAGAATGTAGACTGTAGCACAGCCCTTGCCTAACATGTGCAAAGCCCTGCAGAAATAAATAGATGAATCTGAATGAGTGAGACAACATCTCAGAAACTAAGGCAACTCCCTAGAAAGCTGCGATTCTCTCTCCTGCTGCTTATTTCATAGTTCATAAAGCACACACCAAAGTTGGCTGCTTTAAAGATGAAAGCAAGCATTGTAACCGGGTGCCCAGTTAACTCATCTGGACGTGAAAATGCAAGTTTTTACAAGCAGGAGGGGTGTGCCTGTTTTTAAAAGCAAGCCCATAAAATGCCATTGGTGAAACCATGTTTTCTGGGCTGTTGGGTTTCTGGAACATTCCCCTGAAGAGTTTTTTTTTTTTTTAAACTATCATTCGAGGGAAGACAATGATCGGCCCCATGCTTGTAGTGGTTCATTCTGTTTATGCTTAACTGTACTCTCATTAAGTAGACATCACTTGGATCACGACCCCATGATGGTAGAATGTATAGATGGAAGCCAGTGGACAGGATTGATTCATTTGGCATGGTCATATATGGCCTCTTCTAAGACAGAGATTGACTCCGAAGCAAAGACTTAATGGTTCTCTTTTCATGCAGACAACACAATTTAAGCAGACATAGCTGCTCTGACTTTCAGATTAGCACACACTCGTCCTCACTGAAAACTTTTCCTGACTTTATGAAACTTTATGAAAGATTGTCTAAGCAATGCAGCCAACATCTCTGATATCTGGATTACTCCAGAAGAAATCATGAAGTGCTTTAGGACCACATGTTCCAAAGGAAGGTATAAGCACGACTAAGGGTGGGATTTGAGCATGGTAGTATGTGACATTGAATCTGTAATGAGAGCTTATTTCTTTTTATATCACATTTCATCTTTGTGATGCCATAATTGGATAAGGAGAAATGCTCAGCCTGGTCCTAGCAGGTATCCTAATGCCACTACAGCCTGCTCTGTTCTCCCACTTTAAGTAAGAACATCAATTTTAGCATCTGCTGAAGATGCAGTGGTCATCTGGAGGAAACAGTATGGTTTTGTTCTCTGATTTTAGAGTTACCGTCCCATCTTTACGGGGGACTGATTTTCCTATATGTAGCCATAGTGTGCTTTCCTCTTAAGTAAATGTATCCAAGTTTCTTAGCATGAGTCATAGTTAAAAGTAGCATCGATAAACAATAGCCCAGGATCATGACACAGTCACCAAAGGGCAGAAACAGTGGCACAGCATGACAGATTCTGAATGCAGATGCCCTCGCTGTCCCTCCCTTAATTCTTTGACACTCTGTGTTTTAAAAAAGAAGAAAGCGTCTTTCTCCTATTGTCACACTAGTAGAAAGCCCAGTGAAAGTCCACCTATCCTTGCTTCCCAACAGGGGATGGAGACCAGATGATACACTCATACTGACAGCCAGGTTGCCACCATTCTTCAGTGCAGGGGTCGTTCTCATTGACACAGACAC
This sequence comes from Rattus rattus, assembly GCF_011064425.1. Classification (NCBI taxonomy): domain Eukaryota; kingdom Metazoa; phylum Chordata; class Mammalia; order Rodentia; family Muridae; genus Rattus; species Rattus rattus. Next base: position 54,534,779 of record NC_046159.1, read on the forward strand.
ACAAAGCCTTCAGCTCCTTACAGTTTGGAAAGGAGAATGTTCCCAGAAATCGTCAGCTCAGATCCACTCTTTGTGACTTAGATCTGCATGCGGGAAGGGTGTGAAGCGTGGGGAGCTGTTCTCGAACACCTAACCTGCCGGAGGCACGAACCCCAGAGTTCTCGGCCTTTAGAAAGCCTATCTGCTTACCGCCCTTCTCGGTGCTGGCTCACCTTGATTAGTTAGCTCCACGCCTGGACGTGGTAATGTTTCAGCAAGCGTCAAACCGAGTAGCCGAGTTTCTGTGAGCCCGGGGTGGGGACTGCAGTTCTTCCCCGGAGCAATGAAGCCTCCTCTGTGCTGTCCTGTGTGTTCAGGTTCGGTATTGCAACTCCCTGGACGAGGAGGAGAAGCGGGAGCTGAAGCTGTTCAGCAACCAGAGGAAACGTGAGAACCTGGGCCGAGGCAATGTCAGGCCCTTCCCCGTCACCATGACAGGGGCTATTTGCGAACAGGTGAGGATGGACTGGGGCAGGGAAGAGGATCATTCTACAGTTATTGCATTAAACACATGGCGTGTGCACAGCCCTCTGTTAGGCCTTGAAGGTGCAGCAGTGTGCATCAGACATGAGAGATAGTTTTCCTCATGTAAAGAGGTACGAACCAGGAAAAGACGTCAGGCAAAAATCAAATCAGCAAAGTAGAAAAACAGCAGCAGGGAAGGGGGCAGGAAAGACTAGGAAGGCAGGGAGGCTGCAGTCTTGAGCAAGGTGGTCAGAGAAGGCTACACTGAGAAAGTGGTATCTTGAGCAGCAGAGGCATGCAGAGACGTACAGAGGAAGACAAGCACAGACCTTCCCTCAAGGCAAGAGGATAGCTCCTGTGTACAGAGAAGCAGTGAGCTGGCCATGACTGGATCCAGAGGAGCAAAGGGCAGGAATGGCAGATCAAGGCAGAGTTCATGGAGAGCCATATAAATAATTGGAAGGACCACACAGAAAATGGCTTCATCCTTTGCAAATAGTTATCTAGACCATGAGTTTCTCATCCAGGATCATCCCAGTATGGATGACCTTTAAAGGGACCCTATGAGGGGATGGCACCTAACCTTATTCTGAGTTTGAAGGTCTGAGAAACCCCATGCCATCTCCTTAGGACATCAGTGAGTTGAAGAATCCAGATGTACCTTTTCCTACTCTGCTGTAGCATGCTTAGGGCATGGTGGAGGAGAGTGCTAAAGCAGGACAAGTTTCCTACCTGGGCTAGCCTCACCCCGCCTCCCTACCATTCCTGCTTTCCATGGGAGCCCACCATTTCCTACCCTTCTCTAAATCTCCCCAGTTTTTGTGCAGCTCCTTCTAACGCAAGCTTTGGGTGACGGTCTGGCTACCCTGGTGAGAGGAAGCTGGAGACTTATCTTCTAGGAGCAGATAGTTCTTAGAATCCCATTTTGAGATTTCACCAGGGCAACTGAAAGAATCTTGTAGTGGATGGTAAAACTGCTTGACCAATGAGGGGGCAATGGGTCATCATCCTTGCAAAGAGCCCTTGAGACTAATTCCTGAGATGTAAGTGATTCGTGCTCATGGTATGAGATTCACTATGCTCAATTCAGTGCCTCACCCACTCTCAGATCAGACTCCTCATGACTGGGACTTACTTAGAGGGGAAGAAAAGTCGGTCCCACGTCTGTGCAGAATAATGTCAGGAGTATTGAAGCAGAAAGGCCTACCATACAAAACCTTTTGAAACGATCGGAGGAGGGGATCATATATGATTAGGTGTGTGGATGCTTTAGCTGACCTTTCTTAGTCACCGAAGAGAGGGTTGTTGCCCTCTGTGTTGTAGTTTTACATGCACAAGCTACTAGAAGCCATTCCTCTAGTCTGTGCCCTTACTCTATGAATCATATTAAGTCATACAAGATCCACACTGGGCTTTGGAGGCACCATTTTTACTCCCTAGTCATTATCTGTAGAACTCATCCAACTCTGTGAGCCATTCTGCTAGACACATGTCACGACCTCATGGCCAATACCATAATGAACAGAGAGCATCTTTATAAGCCCCCACCCCTCCTCCTCCTCCAAGACCCTCAGAACATAACTGTATTCTAAGCCCAGCTGTAAGCATGAGTCATCGGTCATTTCTGCTTTGTATTCTCTGGGCTTGAAGAGTAGCGCCTTTCCATCAAGATTATTTGAAGAGATGCTAGTAGAGAGCTAAACGGCACGCCTGGAAGGCATAGGAAAAAGGAAGAAGCTATTTAAGAGTAAATGGATTTTATGTGTCCAGTCTCTCCCATTCAGCAATGCAGGCCCCCTCCCCAGCCAAGCCCTCTCTCTGTATCCTCTCCTGATGATGTTAATGTGGCTGTGCCTCTGCATGCACTTTGGGAAATGTAGGAGATGCTTACGCTTTCTTTCCGTGCCCTGTAAGTCGGCTTGATGGCTGCAGATCCCCTTGTACACTACCATACTGAGAATCCATCTCTCAAACCTTTTGTTTATCACTCTCTGTTACTTAAGTTGTCTTACTTAGGCCCTGGGGTGGGAGCTCCTAGAAAGAACAAGGGAAATCTCTACCAGGTATGTAAAACAAGGAACACACTAACTCGTATGCATATAGCTCCCCAGTAGCTAGCTGTTGGCAATAGCTGGATCATTCTTTCATGACTGTGAGAGCTACCGCTGATGTTGCTGCTATGTGTTTCCCTCACAGTGTGGAGGTCAGATTAAGGGCGGCGACATCGCTGTGTTTGCATCACGTGCTGGCCATGGCATCTGCTGGCATCCACCATGCTTTATATGCACAGTCTGCAATGAGCTTCTGGTTGACCTGATCTACTTTTACCAAGATGGGAAGATCTACTGTGGCAGGCACCATGCTGAGTGCCTGAAGCCGCGCTGTGCAGCCTGTGATGAGGTCAGAGCCCCATCCTTGTGTGAATATTTTAACTGTTCTGGTATATTCATGGAAGGTAGGGATGGCAACTTCAGCGTCATGATGTCTCTGTCTCTGCGTCTCTGTTTCTCTGTCTCTTTGTCTCTCTCTCTCTCTCTCTCACAACACACACACACTCACTCACACACACACACACACACACTCACACACTCATACATTTACATTTCCCATAGACTATTCCCAGGGTCCTCACCCATCCCCACCATCCCTATGTTGTACCACATCATATGACATCACGTCCTACCATACTCATCACTGGATTCAGAGACTTGTGTAGGAATAGGTACAATCACCGAAATTCTCAAATGGCATGTAACTGGTACAAGGCCTCATATAATTAAACATACAGGGGTTGAGGATTTAGCTCAGTGATAGAGCGCTTGCTTGCCTAGCAAGCACAAGGCCCTGGGTTCAGTCCCCAGCTCCGAAAAAAAAAAAAAATACAGACCTGCACACACATTCAAACATACAATAAATAAAAACATAAAATGAAGAAGCCATTGAGCAACTTTAGATTTCAGCTAAAAATCTGGAAAGTCCACATCTGAAATAGAGCTCCATTCCTAGAAGATTCTCTGGAAAATGTGGTTAGAGAGGGGAATAAAGTGGGTTGTGGTGTTTGGGTTTTCTCTAGAGGTCAGTGGATAGCTCTCTGGATCCTTCCACCCCTGCTGCTACAGGTATTTGAAAGGTCTGTCCTAAGAAATCAGAATGGCATGCAATTGCCAATTTACCCCCACTAGATGCATACCCAAGTAACAAGAAATCGTTGCACTGCGGAGTAGCAAGCTTGCCTTCACTGTAGAATCCGGAAAGAAGAGGGTTGTAGACCTGACCCCTTATAGGACCCATTAGGGGACAGTCTTAGACAAGGGTCTCCAATCTACAGAGGAGCTCCGTGCTTCTGTCTGAGCTTATAAACAGTGGTGTGGAAGCAGTACTCTCTCTGCCTGTCAGATCCACCAGAACAAGGATATTTGTCTCTTATAAACTGCCTCGGGGAGGGGATCCACTTTTCTAGTGATGTGGCGAGCCTTTACTAACGTAGATTCTGATGGGAAGGTTGAAGTGTTCAGCTCTCCAGCCCCTGCTGGCAAACTGCATGTGGGCCAAACTCTGGGGACGCCATGCAGTCTTTTGCCTCTGGCTCAGACACACAAGTGCACATTCATGAAGCTGAACAAGAATCTCTACTACCTGATCCCGAATCATGTTCAGCAACCAAAAAGTCAGTAACTATGTCCACCAGACACTATTCTCTTCCTCTTAACCCTTTCTCCCAGCCTTGTCCCTGTCCCTGTCCCTGGATTCAAGAACACTAGACATCTTGAATCATTTTATATAATGTGTCTTTTTGTATATTGCTGCTTCCACCTGGCAGTGTTTTGAAAATTAATTTATGTTATAGCAAATATTAGCACTTCATTCCTTCTCGTGGCTGAGCAATTAAATGACTCTACATGAACGGTTTCCTGAATATATCACGTTTGGCTGAGCCGTTTAGTACCTAAGGATTATTTGCTTTTTCTTTTAACTGTGATGAACCATGCTACTTAGGAACATTTATGCTTAAGTCTAGGCACACATGAATTTTACATGTTGAATGCTTTGCATGATAACGCTAAGCCTGGCTTCGGAGAGAAGGTCAGACTATCTTCTAAAGCGTCTGCTCCACTTTCCCTCTCACTGTCGAAGACAATTCCAGTTCCCACATGCCCGCTTTAATTCCTATAATTGTATTCTTTTTTTATTATAGCCATCCTATCTAGGTATAAAATGATACCACAATGCTATCTGAATTCATAATTTTCTAACCACTAATAACCTTTTAATTATTTTTGTCTATCATTTATTAATTTTGAGGGGAGAGAACTATGGATCTGAAAGCCTTTGCTCATTTCTCGCAGTTGGATTATTTTTTTTTACTACCTGTGAGGGTGTTCATAGGATCTGGATACAAGTCTGTTACCAGGGACATGGTTCATAAATATGACCTCCTTGTTCTCTATCTCTATTTTTACTTTCTTATTGATATCCTTTGAAGCATAAAAGTTTTTGGTTTTGATCAAGTCCATCTGATCTATTGTTTACGTATGTTATACGCAGTTGTGTTGCCATGTCTACCAAACAATCACCTTGTCAAAGATCAAGAAGATTTATAATTATAGATTTTTTTAAAAAAATGTTATTACTATTTTTTCTGTTAGGTCATTGATACCCTTTCAGTTAATTTTTGTTAATGTTGAGTGGTGGGGAGTCAACTGATACTTTTACATAAGACTTCTAATTATCCCAGCCATATTTATTGAAGACTATTCTTCCTCTATAGTATAGTCTTAACGAAACTTTTGGCAACCAAGTGCCATGCATATACATAGACACATGCACACAGACAAGCACACGTACACACACATATGCAGTCGTATGCTCACATGCACACACATGCATGCACACAAGTCTTGATCTCTCAATTCAGAGAGCTTATCCATATGTTAGTTTTTATGGCAATGTCACACTAAACTGACTACTAATAGCACCATGGTAAATTTTGAAATATATGCTTTGAAATTGAAAACAACTCTGATGAGTCAAAGCCTAAAACACTTCTCAGGGCAGGGAGAGTATTAGACATGAAGGTGACCAATTCCGAGGCACTAGGGCTCATTGAAGACCGACTGGCCATTGGAAGAAACAGTCACTTTCCTTAGCTAAAGATTCCTGTCATTGCAATCCAAGCAATGCCCAATTTTGTGGTTTCAGGAAGAGAAAGAAGAGCGTTCCAAGGATTCATATGACATTTCCCACTTTAGAAAACACCGTGTATCAGCCAAATGAAGCGAGTGCCTATGAGCTATTTTTATTTTGCTTTATGTTCCCTGTGGTAGACCATTGGCCCTCTACAAAACTGTGGAACCGAATTAATTGTGCTTCAGGAAGATGAAGTTGTGGAGCTTGTGCATATGTGGAATAAGCTTACACAGATACGGTGTCGTTTGACAGTTTGTGGGTCACCCTGCTTTCTATCTCTCTAGTTTGGGGCTTTGTAACTTCCTCCAATGTGGGTTCATGATGTCTCATACACTGACCTGGTGGCTTCCCGTCTCCAGATCATCTTTGCAGATGAGTGCACGGAGGCTGAAGGACGACATTGGCACATGAGACACTTCTGCTGCTTCGAGTGTGAGACGGTGCTGGGAGGCCAGCGCTACATCATGAAGGAGGGAAGACCCTACTGCTGCCACTGCTTTGAGTCCCTGTATGCAGAATATTGTGACACCTGTGCCCAACATATAGGTAAGGCTGTGCTTGGCACTTAGCTTGATCCGTCTGAGGAGCCCTCAACCTGCCATAGTTTGAATCCCTTTGGTTACAATTAATTTACACACACACACACACACACACACACACACACACACACACACACACAAAACCTCTTACCAGTTTAAGTGAAAAGGAATCTCTTCACTCATTTTACTAGACAAGCCAGAGTATTTGGCTTCAGGTAGAGGTGGATGAAGGATTAAACAAAGCCTATTGTTTTGTTTTTCTCCTGTGTCAGCTCAGTTTGCCTTCTATCAGCATCTTTTGGGAGCAAGTGATCTTCAGGTGGTGATTGAGATGTTTCTCTAGTTATTACTACCTTACATATTACATATCTTAACACTTGCATTCTCAAAAGGAGGAAGGAATTGGCTATACCAATTTCCAAGTCAGTTCCTCTGGATGGAATCTTATCAACCCTGGCTTGGCCATGGATCCTACTTCAAGTGGGACTATGTGGTATACTCTTCCATGCTCTGGGAAGTGTGAAGCTCCAAAAGGAAACTAGAGGAGAAGACACAGCCCCCAACAACCTTTGGGACAAAACCAGAAATGGGCAGAGAGACGGGTCTGGGGTCCTTTGGTAAAGGACAGTCACTAGCTTCTAGCAAGTGTGCCTTCTAGAAACTCAACAACAGAGAGCTAAGCCAAAGGCAGAGAAGAAACAAAACAGTCCACAAGCTGCGTGCTCCCAGTTTGTGAAAGCCAGGAGGTGATGAGAATCATTCCAATTTGTTCAGCCCTTCAGCAGGTCAGCTTTTGTCAGACAGGCTTTCTTCTTGCCTTCTCTGGCATCTTGGGAATGCAACACTTTTTAAGAAATGGTTTCTGGGGGTTGGGAATTTAGCTCAGTGGTAGAGTGCTTGCCTAGCAAACGCAAGACCCTGGGTTCGATCCTCAGCTCTGAAAAAAAAAATGGTTTCTGTGGACAAATGTCTGTGGTCATAGTGTGACCTTCCTCTGGTCATAAAACTCCAAGAAGCTTTATTTAGAAGTTGCCAATGCCATACCGGCAGTGAGGAGATGTGGAGACCCTCCATGTATGACTCCATTTTGCTCCAATTAGCTTCTGTAAGGATCCAAAGAAGCAACCTTCTCCCTGGGATTCATCAGAAATGATAGACTTAATATTGCCTACTGGTGACAGCAAGACCCTTTCCCCCAAATCCCCTTCCTCTCACTAAATGACCCCTTGACAAGTGCCCAGAAACCTTTCTGTTTACAGGATTGTCACAGTAGACATGCCGATGGTCTTTGGTGCTTTGAAGTAGGAATTGTGACTGAACATGTAAGGCAGGGAAGTGGGTGGGACCATAGCAGGAACAGCAGTGCCATGTGTTGACCCCAGGTTGTGAATGCATAGGTTTAAGTCTGCTAGTCAGGACTTACCCACGGTGCTGCTTAACCCACAGCATGGATACCACCTTCTTGATAGCCTTTCTGTATCCTTTCTCTTTCCATAGAGGCCATGAGCCTTGTCACAGATGGCTACTTGTAGGTTTCTCCCAGAAGTTTAGGAAAGAAAAATTCATTGCAGACTAGGTCATGTGTACCTCAAATGGCCCCTCTCTCTGTCTTCTGTCTTCGTTCAGCTGTCCACAGCTTTTATTGGCATCCCCCCCTTCCCCTCAAATCCATAAAAGGCATCCATCCATATTTCCCTGCCTGCAGTCTGTCGGCTGCTATAGTTAAAGTTGCTGTCCCTGAGTTTTAAAGGCTACTTTTCTGCAAAAAGTAATTTCTCTAGGGCAGCAAGATCCTGTTGTGTGTATCGTGTATACCCCAATCTTCAATGCCGCACTTCTGACCATACTGTACAAATATTCCATATTTATGCAGCTGCTCAGAGCAGATCCTACATCAGGCAGCCGTTGCCAAGGCAACGGGACTCTTGCTTGTGCATAGCAGAGTAAACAGTCTTATAAACAGACAAGGCTGTGGTGGCTGCAGATGCGTGCTCCTTTAGAGAAGTGCTTAGAGGGCTTAGAGGGGAGATTTCTTTAAGAAAGCATGCTTAGATGTTGAACACAGAGCCCTTTTCCAGATGTTTGGAGTTCAGGAGCAGTTCAGAACACCATCTGACATTGATGATGTTTATCAGAGGCAATGTTCAGCTGCCTGCTGGGCTGCTTTGTAATTTGCCTCCCCCTCACTCCTGCCTCTCCCCACCCTGCCCTGTGAGGCCCTATCCCAGAAAGCTTCATCTTCCTCTGATACCTCTGAATGCATTCCCTTGCAGCATAGTGGTGGACAGGGCAGAGGACCCACCCTTCCAAGTTCTCTGGTAGAGAGGTGGCAAGGATACAGCTGTGGGTTACCATACTAAGTACCTGCCTATAGTCAATGATCCCAGGCAGCTGAAGATACCAAAATAAGCTCTCGGGACTCTTGACGTATGGAAGAACAACTGCAGAGGAGGAAGGAGAAGGCTGTGCAGTCTCAGGGATTGCTTTTGGACAGCATCTAGACAGTGGCCTTCTGCGAAGAGAGAGCTAGACTTTTGGACCTAATCAAACCGAAGGGAAGGCAGTTTCAATAACTTGGGACTAAGCCCTCCTGATAGTCACTCACAACAATGTAAGTTCATCTCTGTGCCTCTCCTGGGGAGAGCAAGGCCTAGAAGGAAAGCCACTTACCTTGGAACCACACCAACAGAAAGCACTGAACTAAGACTCAACCGCAACAGGTGGGCTTCGGCAGTCTTACAGCCCTCTGGAAGTGGTGGAGCTGGACTGGCCCCACTCTCTGTACATATTTCTGCATCAATGTACAGCCCACTGCTTCTCTCATTGGCCTAGGCAGAAGCATCAGCTGGAGCTCCAGCCTAGAGATGTCTATTTCCAGCCCCGCCCCAGCTCTCCTTCCTCAATGTATCTGGGAATGCTAGTGGTCATGAGGGTAGAGTTGAGTCTCACAGTGGCCTTCTCAATTGGGGTTGTCCTGAAACAGCTCTTGTCCTCACGAAGCCCTCCTCTTACTATCCTAGGGATTGGTGCCTAAGTGAAGAGACACTTCTTTTCCCCACTTTGGAGAACATCTAGCAAGAGAAGAATTTGCCTCTTTCTTGCCTATCCCTTAGCAAAGAGCCAGAGCCAGCTAGGGATAAGCTGCTCCCTACAGCACTTTGGTTCCAGAAATTCAGTTCTTAGTTTACCCATCGTTAGACTGGTGTCTAGAAATCACACCTTGGAAATCCAGGCTGTGGAATTCTGTGGAATTCAAAAAGTCAACATTCATTTTCGTGCTGTCTTCCTGAAGAGACCTTTATCATCTTGCATTGAAAGTCTTATGAGGTCTGTTCCTGCCCACAGAATCCCATGGGTCTATGATCTAATAGGCTGTCCCTGGCCCTGGAACAGGGACTGCCTGCTTATAGCCTATTGTATCACTCTCAGAAGCCCTGGGTGACCTGCTCTTTGTCCTGATGCTGCCATCCCTAGATCAGATCCCAGGACTAGGAGATACTGTTCCAAAGATTAGTTCCAAAGGTGGTTTCAATGCCCCAAGCTAATGGCTTGGCATAGAGATGGCATCCCCAGGTACAGGACTCTCTTTCCATCAAAAGGGGGCAGAAGAAATAGTGAGAAACACGGGCAGAATGAAGAAATGTGGGTGCTTCCTAGCACATAGGATCACTTGGATTCTGTGCAGCAGAGTTCTGCCCTGGAGGAACTGTGCCCCTTCCTTTGCTGATGACATTAGGTGAAGGGGGTTCACCAATGGGATGACATTATCTTTTACAAACACACCCATGGTTTTTCCTTACCAAGAGTCAGCAGGATTTTCCCCACTGCGAGTTGAAGCACACTATTTATTCCTTTCCACTGATTTTGTCTATTGAGGACCACACTGGGCAGTTTGTAAACAGAAGAAACATTTCTTACAGTTCTAGAGGACGTGAAGGCCACCATAAAGGACCTGGCATATTTGGTGTCTGGAAAGATCTACTTTCAGGCTCAGAGCTGACCTCTTGCCATGCCTCCAAATGGCAGCAAGGATGAACAAGACCCCGTGGGTCTTTTTCATAAGAACATTAATTCACTCATATGGGCAGAACCTTCATGATCTAAGTAGCTCTTCAATGATCCTACTTTTTTTATTAGATATATTTCTTTACTTACATTTCAAAGGTTATTCCCCTTCCCAGTTTCCTGTCCATAAGCCCCCATTCCCTCCCTCCCCCTCCCCCATACGGGTGTTCCCCCTATTCATCCCTCTTACTGCCCCCCATATTCCCCTGCACTCGGGGTCCAACCTTGGCAGGACCAAGGGCTTCCCCTCCCCTGATGCCCCAACAAGGCTATTCTCTGCTACATATGCAGTTGGAGGCCTGGGTCAGTCCATGTATAATCTTTCGGTAGGGGTTTAGTCCCTGAAGCTCTGGTTGGTTGGCATTGTTGTTTTTATGGGGTTACAAGCTCCTTCAACTCTTTCAATACTTCCTCTAATTCCCCCCAAGGAGGTCCTAGACTCAGTTCGGTGGTTTGCTGCTAGCATTGACCTCTGTATTGGACATGCTCTGGATGTGTCTCTCAGGAGAGATCTATATCCAGTCCCTTTCAGCATGCATTTTTTAGCTTCATCAATCTTATTTAGTTTTGGTGACTGTATATATATGGGCCACATGTGGGTCAGGCTCTGAATGGCTATTCCTTGAGTTGCTGCTCTAAACTTTGCTTCCACATCCCCTCCATGGATATTTTCCCCCCTTTTAAGAAGGGGTGGGAGCATCTGCATTTTGGTCATCCTTCTTCTCGAGCTTCCTGTGGTCTGTGGATTGCATCTTGGGTAATTTAAGCTTTTTGGCTAATATCCACTTATCAATGAGTGCATACCAAGTGTGTTTTTATGTGATTGAGTAACCTCACTCAGGATGATATTTTCTAGTTCATTCCATTTGCCTATGAATTTCATGAAGTCATTGTTTTTGATAGCTGAGTAGTACTCCATTGTGTAGATGTACCACATTTCTTTTAATCCATTCCTCTGTTGAAGGGCATCTGGGTTCTTTCCAGCTTCTGGCTATTATAAATAAGGCTGTGACGAACATGGTGGAGCACGTGTCTTTTTTATATTTTGGAGCATCTTTTGGGTATATGCCCAGGAGAGGTATAGCTGGGTCCTCAGGTAGTGGAATGTCCAATTTTCTGAGGAACCTCCAGACTGATTTCCAGAGTGGTTGTACCAGTCTGCAATCTCACCAACAATGGAGGAGTGTTCCTCTTTCTCCGCATCCTCACTAGCATCTGCTGTCACCTGAGTTTTTGATCTTAGCCATTCTGACTGCTGTGAGGTGGAGTCTCAGGGTTGTTTTGATTTGCATTTCCCTTATGACTAAAGATGTTGAACATTTCTTTAGGTGCTTTTATGGCCATTTGATAATCCTCACCTGAGAATGTTTTGTTTAGCTCTGTACCCCATTTTTAATAGGGTCATTTGGCTCTCTGGAGTCTAACTTCTTGAATTCTTTGTATATTTTGGATATTAGCCCTCTATCAGATGTAGGATTGGTAAAGATCTTTTCCAAATCTTTTGGTTGCCGTTGTGTCCTCATGACAATATCTTTTGCTTTACAAAAGCTTTGCAGTTTTATGAGATCCCATTTGTCAATTCTTGATCTTAGAGCATAAGCCATTGGTGTTTTGTTCAGGAAATTTTCCCCAGTGCCCATGTGTTCAAGACTCGTCCCCACTTTTTCTTCTATTAGTTCAAGCATATTTTGGTTTGATGTGGAGGTCCTTGATCCACTTGGACTTAAGCTTTGTACAGATACATCATTCCCAAACTTATGGGACACAATGAAAGCGGTACTAAGAGGAAAAGTCATAGCTCTGAGTGCCTGCAAAAAGAAACAGGAGAGAGCATATGTCAGCAGCTTGACAGCACACCTTAAAGCTCTAGAACAAAAAGAAATAAATAAACACAAGAGGAGTAGAAGGCAGGAAATAATCAAACTCAGAACTGAAATCAACCAAGTAGAAATGAAAAGAATCAACAAAACCAGGAGCTGGTTCTTTGAGAAAATCAACAAGATAGATAAACCCTTAGCCAGACTAACCAGAAGTCACAGAGAGTGTATCCAAAATAACAAAATCAGAAATGAAAATGGAGACATAACCCAGGATAGCATAAATTATACTCAACTATAAAAGAACTTCTGGGGGAATCACCATCCCTGACTTCAAGCAGTATTACAGAGCAATAGTCATAAAAACTGTATGGTATTGGTACAGAGACAGGCAGGTAGATCAGTGGAACTGAATTGAAGACCCAGAAATGAACCCACACACCTATAGCCACTTAATCTTTGACAAAGGAGCTAAAACCAATGACCCTACTTCTTACTAGCATGCTAGGTGTTAGGAACTGGGCATAGAGTTTGAGGGAGAAATACTCACACTACAGCATCCAACAACAGGAGAGCTGTAGTATCCACCCTTTGATTGACAGTGAGTAGTGATAGAGTTCACCTATCTACCTACTATTAGTAGGGCAAAACCCCTATTACACAGGTCCTGGAGATACCTTGGAGACTTCTGACCTTGTCTCCATAGAACCTCACGTTCTATAAAAGACATAAGTAATAAACCTGGACATGCATATGATGGCATCATGTAAGGGAGTATAAATACTATTAGGAAAAGTGGAGGAGCAACCAAGCCTTCCGTCAGCTGTGGCCTAGAGTGCTCTTGAGACAGCTCATCAGATACCTGAGTAAAGAAGACAGACTGTTACAGTTGTTCAGAGTAATACTGCTAAGGACAGATTTGGTCTCTGATGCCTAATTATATTACCCTAGGCAAGTCATTAACATTCTGTGTCTCCATTTCCTCATCTGGAAAACAGAAATAATGGTAGGAACTCACCTCATATAATCGAGAGTTTTATCACATTAGTATTCTCAGAAATGGACTAGCTAACATGTTTGAGAGCAGAATTAGTTCAGCTTTTAGAACCTTGCATTCTATAACGAGGTACGTGAGGGATAGGATATAAGTCTAAACATGAAACTCATTTATATTTCCTATAGAGCTTATGCATATAAGCTCAAGATATTTTTATATGCCATCTTAAATACGTTTTATGTACGAAGCAGTTTTATTATATAGAATTTTCTGCTTGCAGCATCTTGTTGACACCAAAGTTTTGGCTTTTGAAGCATTTTGAGTTTGGATTTTTCGATTAGGGATGTTCAACTTCTGTTGCTATTTGGGGAAAATATATCTCTGGCAGAATTCAGGGCTAAGCTGTTCTGATCTAGATTCTCCATGCTGCTAGCAAAAGAAGTTGGGAAGTCTGCTGACTAGTAGACTATGCTGTAACAGGGTGTGGACACTGATTGGACTGGGCCTGATGGAGGAGCAACTGGCATAAGTGTCTTTCGTGGCGTGATGTTTCTTGTGGTATTATGGTGCTCAGTCAGTTCCTCAGCCTCCTTTCTGTCTCTTGCTTCCTAGGAATTGACCAAGGTCAAATGACCTATGACGGCCAACACTGGCATGCTACGGAGAACTGTTTCTGCTGTGCTCATTGTAAGAAGTCTCTCCTGGGGCGGCCATTCCTCCCGAAGCAAGGCCAGATATTCTGCTCACGGGCCTGTAGTGCTGGGGAGGACCCCAATGGCTCTGACTCATCTGATTCAGCCTTCCAGAATGCCAGAGCCAAGGAGTCTCGCCGCAGTGCCAAAATCGGCAAGAACAAGGGCAAAACAGAGGAAACCATGCTGAACCAGCACAGCCAGCTGCAGGTGAGTTCTAACCGGCTCTCAGCTGATGTGGACCCCCTGTCAGTGCAGATGGATCTCCTCAGCCTGTCCAGCCAGACGCCCAGCCTCAACCGGGACCCCATTTGGAGGAGCCGGGATGAGCCCTTCCATTACGGGAACAAGATGGAGCAGAACCAATCCCAGAGTCCTTTGCAGCTCCTCAGCCAGTGCAACATCAGAACGTCCTACAGTCCAGGAGGGCAGGCAGCAGGAGCCCAGCCTGACATGTGGGCCAAGCACTTCAGCAACCCCAAGAGAAGCTCATCGATGGCCCTGAAGGGACACGGTGGCAGCTTTATCCAGGAATGTCGTGAGGACTATTACCCAGGGAGGCTGATGTCCCAGGAGAGCTACAGCGATATGTCTAACCAAAGCTTTAGTGAAACCCGAGGCAGCATCCCAGTTCCCAAGTATGAGGAGGAGGAGGAGGAAGAAGAAGGTGGCATATCTACCCAGCAGTGCCGGCCCCGTCGTCCACTCAGCTCCCTGAAATACACAGAGGACATGACACCCACAGAACAGACTCCTCGTGGCTCTATGGAATCACTGGCCCTGTCAAATGCAACAGGTAGGCTGGTCTTGAATAATTCAGTATTCTTCTATACAATGGCCTCCTCCAACTGGCTGCTAAGGAAGGCCAACCCAAGTGTCAGATAGCTTCTGTCTTTAATGAAATATAGAGAAAGCCTGAGTCCAAAGTCTGAATGCCTGTAATATTTGGTGAGGTTTAAAAGTGGGCAAATACTACCAGTAGAAGGGGAGGAGCCAAGTGAGGAGTGGTATCTTCTCTGGGGTCTGGCTTCAGTTTGCCCCTGGGACTCTGGAGTTTATATAGCAAGTCAGTTTCTACTGGTGACATTCAGACTGATGTGTCATCCTACCATGCCCACCTTCATTGCCTTTGGATTACTAGAGAGAAGTAATGTGTATGTATGGGGGTAGAGGATATATAAGTTGAAGTTGTGGCCACGGGTCAGGAATCATGATGGCCAGCAGCATTCATGGGAAAAAATAACTGTAAGGTGGTAGTGGTGGTATTCACCACACAACTGGGAATGTAAGTGCTCCAGCCCGGTGTTGTTTGAGGAGCCCAGTTTCCAAGATATTCAAATAAATATGTAATATATTTACATATAGTATATATGTATATGTATATATGCACATACAGATGAGGAAGCGGACTGATTAAAATGGATAGGAGAGAGGTACACCATCTCAGGATACTGTCTCCAACAGTTTCTAGGTGGTTGTAGACATAAGACAGTTGCGTAAGATGACCATGGTTTTACCATCCAAATGCATGTTCTGTGTCCTTGCCTTATTAATCAGGGTGTGTAAACCAGCCAGAGTGCTGTTTAAGACTCAGCTGGTGAGTCACTTGTCGGGAGTGTTTCAGTCAAGCACAGTAGAGCCACGTGTTAGTCTGCAGCTTGATAAGAGTGCTCTAGGATGTACTGAATGTCTGCCCTTTAATAAAGGACCGGAGGTGTGGGTGTACCTTCACAGCAGGTCCCACACTCTACGATATGTATGGGATCTGCAACATTTTGACCTTGCAACATAATGACATCGAATATATCAAGCCACATTCATAGCTATCCTGGGGTTCATGAAGCCGTGTAGGCCATGAGTTAGGCATTCTTGGGCTGTGGATATAGGTGAAAAACTCTGTCAGTGCCGTCTGATGGGTCCAGCCCCAGCTAGCAGTTATCATAAACATGAATATTTTACTAATAATACACACAGTTCTTACCACGTGCCAACCGTACCACATGTCAGCCATTGTTCTGAGCATAACACAAATCTTAGCTATTAATTTAATTGTCACAACACTACAAAGGAAACATTATTTTTCTTATTTCTCAGTTGGAAAAATCAGGACCTGAAGGTTTGAGAATTGACCCGCTTTTTAAAATTAATTAAGTTTGCCCTTTGACAATTTCATACATGTCTATAGTGCATTCTGATTACGCTTGTGTCCCAATTTCTCATCACCCTCCCACTCCTGCTAACTTTCCTCCTCCCTATAGATCCCTTTCCATGTTTGCATCCTTTTGTTTTGCTCTGGGACCCACTGAGTGTTAACCAGGGTTGTCTGAGTGACCATGAGCATGGGACTGCCCAGTGGAACCTGGCAGGCACACAAGTAATAGATACATATCTGGGTAATAGGATACGTAGCTAGATATGACTCTCCATCCATCTAAACCCATCAGAGGCTGATAATTGATCAGGGAGGAGTAGGGCCTGCATGACCCCTCCCATCCAAGACTGGCTATTTGACCCAGGTGTTTTAAAGATGGGACAAGATGGTGCCCTTGACTTCAGAGCCATGCTTTTCCTTAATCCAGCTGCTGCTGCCACCATACTCGCCCCACTTGATTAGATCTTTCGTAGCGGTTAAAAACACAGATTTTCTTTTTTAAGATGCAGGATCCATTTAAACTCTCTCCTAGACAAACAAAAGCCTGATCAATGGGCTGTCTATACAGTGAGTTTTACCTTTTATCGCTCCTCAAATGCTTTTACTAACTGTGTTCCTACTTGTCCCAGAAAACAGAGCTCAGCTATTCTTACCCCCCACCCCACCACCACCCAGTGTTTCAGGTAGAAAAAAAGGGACTTTGGTGACTAAGCGTCTCCCTGACATTGTAGAAATAAGTACTTGGTGCAGTGAGGACTGCCTGGAGCACCCATGTCCTGTAGTTAGTTAAAAGGACAATAGGTGTATATGTCCTTCCACCTCTGAGTCTGGGTTTCTTAGGCAAGACCTCTAGAACCACTGGGACATGTGATTAAGATGGAGCTCTTCAGCCTCCTCCCCGGGCCCTCTGGAGCACAGCTCAACAGAGGTAGAGCCCAGGAATCTGTGTTTTTTTCCCCAGCTCCTTGCTGTTAGGATGTGTACCATTTGTCTTAGAACAAATGTTCTGGGTTTGTCTGTTGTGATGTGGTGGTCTCATATTAGGGGACCTTATGAGGAAATCAGAGTTCAAAAAATAGGAATCTGGAAGGAAAGAAAGAACAGTCTCCCCTCCTAAGAAAGAGGTAATGGGCTGGTTACCCCCATGATTCTCAGAGGATTATCAGTGGACAGGATCCCTCTGCCTCTGATTTCTGAGAGGAAACACTGAGCCATGCGTGAGGAGGCTGAGAACAGAGTTTCCAGATATCAGCACTGTTTAATATGGTAGCTAGTAGTCACCTGTAACTATTCAAATCACATTAAGATTAATTAGTAACATCACAGGCCATTGCTGTACAAATAAGATGTAAGTGTTGTATCAGTCAGGGTTCTCTTAAGGAGCAGAACTGACGCACGCACGCACGCACGCACGCACGCACGCACAAGGGAGGGTGTGAGGTCTTATTAGGCCGGCTTACAGGATGCAGTTCAGGTAGTCCAACCACGGTTGTCTCACATTGGAAAGGCCGAGAATCCAGTAGTTATTCAGTCCATGAGGCTGGATGTCTGAGCAGTCCCAACCTGGTGCTGAAGGCCTGGAGGATTCCTGGAGACCTGCTGGTTTTCAGTCTGCATTGCATTTCCAAAGACACTACTCACAACACTTGCAAAGGAATGTCATGGCGACAGGACCGGTGAACTAAAAGTGAGGCAAAGAGCAAAGCTTCCTTCTCCCATGTCCTCTCGTCCGAGCTTCCGCCAAAGCATGCCACCCAGATTTAGAGCGAGTCTCCCTACCTCAAATAATCTGATCAAGAAATCCCTCACAGGAGTGCTCAGCGGCTTGAGTTCATTCCAGGCTCGGTCAAGTTGACAGCCAAGATGAGCCATCACAAGTGCAGCAACAATGGGCTGCAATTTAAATTTCCTTTTCATTAATTTAAATTGCATTAGCTGCATGAGGCTCCTGCGGTCCTGCTAGATGAAAGGAGTGTGGTATGTGGGGATGGTGGGCTAATCCCACTGCCAGGCCCTGGGAGCTCTTACACAGGCCTTGGTCTTATGGATTTTCAACCACTGGTTTAAAATAGTAGGTTGGGAGTTATGGTTCTGATCGTAATTTCCTTCAAATAGTTTGTCTGTCTGTCTGTCTGTCTGTCTGTCTGTCTATCTATCTATCTATCTATCTATCTATCTATCTATCTATCTATCTATCTATTTTAGACAGGGCCTCGCGTATCCCAGGCTGACCTCAAACTCATTGTATAGCTATGAATGCTCTTCAGCTTCTGATCTCCTGCCTCCTGGTGCTCGAATCACAGGATTATGCTCCCATACTCAGTCTATGAGGTGCTAGGCACTGAACCGGGGGCTTTGGGAACACACTACCCACTGAGCTACATCTCCTATGCTCTCTAGGTTCAGATCTTCTTTTCACTTCTTTTTTAAAGGCGTGAATAGGGATTGAGCCCAGGGCCTCACGCCTGCACAGCAAGTACTCTACCGCTGAGCTGTGTCCGCCCGCTTTTCTTGTCCCTGATTATCTGAGGCAAGGTCTCACTCAGTTACCCAGGCAGGGTTTGATTCATAATCCTCCTGCCTTAGCCTCCTGAGCTGCTGGGATTGCAGGCTTCCACCACCACACCTAACTCCACATCCTTGCCCATGCATCCTGCAGTCTTAAGTCGCTAAACTCCCTAAGACTCTCCCCCCCTAGAAATTGGAATTTAATAACCATTCATACTTCCTTTGTGGCATTTTGGGAAAATTAAATTATAGGTGCAATTAAGTTCAAGAAACACATATGACCCTCTGCTCTGTAATGGTTTGTACTGTTCCTTTTCCTCCAAAACACATTGCATGATGACATAGTCACATTCCTTTCTTGGTGCCCACCAGTGTGTGGCTTTGCTGTTTGCAGAAATGTCCCTGTGACCTCATCTTTCCCCAAGAAGCAAGAGGCAATATATAAAATAGGGAATTAAAGAATGTATTTTTGTGCCCTTGATTTTTTCCATGGGACTATCAGACATGACAGCGAGGGTAGGACAACTATATATAGCTATTATTACATGCATACCTTCTGGTCCTCCCTGTAGCACAGCATAAGTGACTTTTACATCCTACCCTACATAGTCCTACACTGAAGATAAGGCTTTGAAAGATGAAGAGAGATGGCCTTCTCTTCGCTGATCCTCACTCATGCATTTGAAGTCTGCCAGAACATTTAGTAGTCTTTTGAGGAGACAATGATCTAAACCATTCATGTACTTTTAAGCCTTAGAGTCATAGACTTGAGTTACAGGTATAATTCACTAACCCCTTTGGTTATGCCTCTGAAGCTTGGTTCAAGATAATGGATTTATTTTTCCTTCTGAGGATGGTAACTCATGCTATTGAGCAAGCTCAGTGTTTAATCTGGCAGACAGCATGAGCCTTTGTGGACAACATTGTTCTTTAGAACAGATCTTTATAAAAGCTCAACTCAGCCACTTGCCAGCATCTGATCCGGGCCCTGGCACTGCCCAGATTGTTTAGAACTGGGAGTGTGCACGCCCTTCTCCATGGAAAACACAGTCCCTGCTGTCTGCTACCACTGGCTGACTCAGGAAAGCACGGCTACCACTGTGTAAACAGCAGTGTGAGCGTGTCAGGAAGCTCCTTAACCCTGCTCTGCCCAAATAGCATGTGAAGCTGCTCACAAATGATAATGGTGGTTGAAGCAGACCACTGACCACTGACACCTTCACATGCATCATATTTCTGAAAGCTTACAGCCCTCAAAACTAAGACACGTATCACAGCCATTTCGCAGATGAGACACCAGTGTTCATAGAAGTTGTCAATTGCTGACACTCAAGGCATAGACGAAGAGAAGTTTCCATTTCTTTCTTCTAAGTTCTAACGAGTGGCAAAGACTTGAACCCAGGTGTGCCAGGCTGCCCTGATCCATGTCCTCACAAGAAGGGCCATGATCACAGCCAGAGAGTTTGCACAGTGATTTTTATCTGAAGGAGCAAGGCCTCCCTTCCCTGCTGTAGCCTGTGTGTGTTGGGGGGGGGGGATGTGTGTATGTGTGTGTGTGTGTGCGTGCATGCGTGTGTATGTCTGACTCTGGTAATGAAGTGTAAGAGCACAAGCATGCAATAAAGCCAAGGTAGAGGGGTCAGCAATGATAGGCAAGGGAGACCAGGACAAATGGTCTGGGGGATTGGTGCCCAGGCAAGAATCACAGATGAGATCATGGAATAAGGTCATAGCTACAAGTTAGGGGTCAAGAGCTAAATTCTACATGGGGCCCATGTGTGTGGCAGAGAGGGAGTTGGATGGGAGAAGTCATCACCACGGACATCTATGGGCTGTGGAATGGTCCCCGTTGAAGGATCCTGACGAAGAAGAATATGACTGAGAATGGTCCTGAAGGAGTAGCCGCTTTTTGCAAGAGGTGGTTAGAGGAGCAAGGGCCCAGGCAAGTAGGACCATCCAGGTGCATGGAGTTGGGCAAATAGAACTTCTTCACCAACCCTCTCATTCATTTGGCATGTGTGGCTTGAGTGCCTGCTCTGTGAATTACAGCTGGCTGAAAGAGAGCACAGGCTATAAACAGTCTGCTGAAGTCACAGGCTAGGCTTGCTCCAGTGTCCTCAACTCTAAGTTGTAACATCAGGATTGCCATGAGAATTGAATTATTTCCTTTAGGAATCTAGCACAGCGCCCAGCACCCTGCAAGTGTCCAAAGGACATCAGTGGCTGCTAACATCCGTAGGGACAACTGCCTGTGCGAACTGATAAGGATGTGCTACTAAGCTAAAGTAATCCTGAACCTTCTCTGCCTGTATTCAAAATCTAGTGACGTGGAAATTAACTATTCAAATGAGCAGTGTAAAGTTACATGTGGTAAGCATGGGGCTGAAGAGGTACGCAGAGGAAGAATATTGATGTGGGTGGGCAATCAGGGAGGGCATGCTGAAAAACAGAGACAGTAAGGGAGGGGCTGTGAGCAGTGTGGTGGATAGCATGTGCAAAGGCCCTGTGGTCGAAGGATATGGAAAGAATACACTAAAGGAAAACATTGCGGCTGGGTGGGGCACAGTCATAAGCCTGATAAGAAGGGCAAGAGAAGGATTGGTCTGAGCCACTTGGGGCAAATTTAAGGGCATAGCCTTTCAAGGGCCATGGATAGCCCTTAAAATGGCATGTGAAGAAGGGAGCAAGGTGCCATCATCTGATCCACACTTTGACAAGATGGCCATAGCAGTTTTATGAGCATGTAACCAGCAAAGGGCCAGTGTGGCCTCGGAGGAAGCCCTAGGAGCCAGTCCAGACTACAGATATAAGCAGGGTAAAGTTCAAAAGAAGAGGAAGGCCAGGGCAGTGTGTTAGGAGAAAAAAAAATGGGCAAAGGTTTGCAGTGATGCAGGGAAAGGGTCCTGGAGCCAGAGGGAGATTGACTTGTGAAGCACTAGTACCCGGCGAGATTTGCGGCTTCATAACTGCTGACTTGTGCCGGCATCAGCAGAGAATGCTTATGTGGTTGGCCTGGCTCCAAAGCGAGACCTGAAGGGCTTCTTGTCGCATCCGTAGCACATTATGTCATTTGTACCCTTGGACAGGCTCATCTCCCCACCCAGAAAAGAGGCAGCTCAGTTGTTCAATGGGATAGTCAGGGTGGGGATTTGGGGGCATGGAGGGTGATTTTCTCAGTGTTGCTGACAAACTGGAGAAGTTGCAAACAACAGTTTCAGAGTCTGAAGCAACCATTGGCATAGCTCACGCTCCCAGGAATGTCTGAAATGCTTTTTAATCCTCATAATGAAAACGGTTCCACGGTGCACTTGAGGTGGAACATTTCCTCTGATCTGTATAACTGGGCTGTCTGTTCTCCAGCTCGCTTCCTTTATTTAAATAGTTAAGCAAAACCTCCTTAACTGGTTGGCACCGTTTGAGGGGCCACACCTCAGACATGCTCAAGAAATGTCTGGCCCTTTCTTTGTATTAATTTTCCATCTTGTTGTGGCTAAAGCAACTTAAAGGAGGAAGACTTTATCTTGGGTCACAGTTCCAGAGTATAGTCCAGCACGGTAGGGACATCATGACAGCTGGACTTCGTGATACCTGAAGCCCTGCCCATGATAGCTGAGCACACTGTGCCCATAGTCAGGAAGCAGAAGCAGGTGAATATTGGGGTTTGGTTTGCTTTCTCCTTTTTATTCAGCCCAGGACCCAAGCCCAGGAAATGGTGTTTAGAGTTGTACATTTAAAAACCTAGAACCCACTTGAGTACTATCCGTTGGCCCCAGGGTCAGCCCAGGACAGACTTGGGAAACACTTCAGGATTGCCATTGTACTGGCATTTGTAAGTATTACCAGTGGTCAGGGTCTGTACTGTATGTTTTCAAGTTCTTGGCCCCTTACTCTAGAATGAAATGAAAGTCCACACCGCTTATAAGACAGCAAGGTAGTTATTCAAAAGCAGAGCCACAGTACAGATTAGAAAGGAATAAATATGCCAGGTGTTGTAGCATAATCCCAGCACTCAAAAGGCAAAGGCAGGCGGATCTCTGTGAAAATGAATAATTATGTTGTCAGGATTGACAGTGGGCCCCATGAGGGAAGGGTACTCAAGGTACCTGGTTATTGTTTGAGGTTTCCTTTATGGGGTTCAGTAGATAGAGGTATTCAGTTTCTAGGGGTATAATTTGGATGGTTCTCTATTTGAGTCATAGACTGGATGGGTCCCTTCCCCATAGTTCCTGGTTTGTGTTCCAGGATGTGTTTGAATAGTAACAAGATGTGATCAAGGCATTGCATTATGTAATTTTTGCTCACTCCTCATGTCCTTTCCCATAATGCATCTGATTTCAATCATATGCCTGCCTGGTTATGCCTAAGCATAAAATGATAATTAGGAGACCCTTGACTTGAGGACCCCATTGCCCTTGTCATACACCCAAACTTCATCAGACTGGATGGGTCCCTTGCCCATAGGTCCCAGTTTGTGTTCCAGGTTGTGTCTGAATAGAAACGGGATGTGACCAAGGCATTTGCTATGGAAGTAACTTAGTCCCATTGTTTGAAGCAGGTATGAGACTCTATGCAAGTGGGGAACCCGAGCTGCCAACAAGTTGCTAGGTGTTTTGTTTGGAGAGGGATGTGTGCATAGCCCAAGCCAGGTTGCTAAGTTATGTAATAAGACGGTGACGGTAGGTGTCAGCAGCCCTATACCTTAGGATCCAGTAAGAGCTTGCTTTTTTCAGTAGTCCAGCCCCAAAGTCCAGAATTAAATATCATTGGCCTGACTTGGATCACTTAACAATTCTTATTGACCTCCATGGGCAGAAGGTATGAATCACATGACCAGTCCAGGACCAAGTAGTAAAGTCAACCCTTTATTACTGTAGGAGATGGAGTGTTATGCTACTTCCTTTTCTGCTGGTGTAACATAGCACCATGGTCAAGAGCATCTTATGGAAGAAACGGTTTATCTTGGCTTACGTTTCCAGAGGGATAGAGCTCATCCTGTGAGACGGTATGCTAACAGTCAGAGAAAGCATAGCAGAAGTGAGAATCTGGGTGAGCACATTCTTATCAGTATACCGGAAGTGGGGTGGAGGAGACAGGAAGTGAGACAAAGCTAAGCCCTCAAAGCCCACCCCAATGACATTATTCTTCCCTCTGAAGGTTCCATAACCCCCCCCCCAAGTAGTTCCACTAACTGGTAATCAAGTGTTCAAATACTGTGGGAGACATTTCTTATTCTCACTACCACAAGGATTCTCAAAAGGAAACTAGGTTGTGTATTTAGAGGGAAAGGTGAGACCAATGGCTTCTAATCTATTGTTTGTGTTCCTCCCCTCGGCGATTGTCCCTTTAAATTAACCCTATCCCCTTGGAGTCCCACCATCTGAATTTAATATCAAATGCTTTATTTTATATGACTGTTTTTTTTCCTAGAGGGGGAAAAAAAGCACTGGTTTGAGGGAGATGATCCTAAAGAGATCTTAATATAGGCTTCCAGAATGTTTAGTAGGGGGGATTGGATGGAGTCCAACCTCAGATTCGCTGATGTGACATGTCTGAGAGCATGCTTTCCCCTGAGGTAACTTCTTTTCAGTCCCCAAAGAAGCTGGGTTATCTCATTGGCATTTTAGGCTCTAAAATCATCCCTACACTCACATGCACACACGTGCGCACACACACACACTCATACACACTCTCTCACACACAGAGAGAGAGAGAGAGACAGAGAGAGACAGAGACAGAGAGAGAGAGGGGGGGGGAACGTGAGCGAGCAGTGCCAGTGACAACCAAATAAAAGCCATGGACAATCTGTTCCCGACTCTCCTTTCCAGGTCATTTCCTGGTATAGAGGAGAATAGGGGACAGAGCAAGTGAGAGAGGAAAGCAGCAATAGGCAGGGGAGGTGGAATCCAGTCCAGAGTGCTCAGCAGGCCGCTCCTGCATGCCATGCACGGTCTTGCTGACATTCTCTGGGTCTGGGGAAGTCCGTCCAGTATTTCAGTGTTTGCTAACTGTTAGGGAGGCACATTTATAAGCCTCTTTGGGGTATAGACCAGCGCATGGTCACCTGCAGCATCTCTTGCTCCCATTCTGGAACTAGTGCAAGACCTTCCAGTGGGTCTGTCCCGAGTCTCCATCTGTCCTCCCCCCTCCATCTTACAGAAAGTTTCTGATGTGATTCAACCCTAGGTCCAGCTTTGCGGAGTATACTTCCCTCCCTATGAGTGTGTGGAGGGCGTCTGTGTGTGTGTTTATGTGGGAGTGTGCTGGAGACTGACATTGGGTGTCTTCCATCTCTCCACCTCATGTTTTGAGAGAAAGTTGCTCACTCAACCTGGAGCTCATCCATTCAATGAGATTGGCTGACTAATGTGCTCCAGAGAGCCTTCTGTCTCTGATGCTACATCACTTCCACTACCCACCACCTACCCCATCACTACCCACCTCCTACCACCACCACAACCACCTACCACAACCACCACAACCACCTACACCATCACCCACCACCCACCACCATCACCCACCACAACCACCTACCAACATCACCCACCACAACCACCTACCACCATCACCAACCACAACCACCTATCACCCAAACTACCCATCCCCACCCACAACAACTACTCACTACTACAATCAACCACCAACACCAACACCAACACCCATCACCCAAATCGCCCACCACAACTACTCACCATTGCAACCACCCACCACCAGCACTACAACTACTATTTCTTCCTCTTCCTCCTCTTCCTCCTCTTCCTCCTCCTAGGACTGAAGTTCCAGAAGGACATCGCCACACTTGGCTCTTATGTGGTGCTAGGGATCTGAATTCACACCCTCACGCCTGCATGAGAAGCATTTCACTGATTAAACATTTCCTCAGCACTTCGGAGAATGTGTTTAATCCATGTAAATAACCAATCATTTACTCCATCCTTCAGAGGAAGCCAGAGATCCACATGCGTTATGTTCATCTGGATACTTGTCTGTCATGCAAACCCTGGGCATGATCTAAAACTCACAAACAGGATCTCTCATGGATCCAGTAGGGAAACTATATCTTAGCCTATGTCCAAGAGAACTCACTGAGTTTAAGGACCACCAGGTTATAGAAACCCAAGCCATCATTCACCATCCAGGTGAATGGACCTCCTACTAGTTCAGCTGGAATTAGAACTTTTATCTATGCCTCAGTGCCCTCTTTGCCCATCCTTAGCATCCCGCTGACACCAAAAACAATAAAATTTAAAAAAAATTAAAGTATATTTCAGAACTTCAGAGTATGGTGGTATGTAGCTGTGATCCCAGCAGTAGAAAAGTGGAGACAGGAGCCTGGACATTACTGGCCAGTCTAACCAACCAGTAAGCTCCAGATTCAGTGAGAAGTAGTATCTAAACTTAGAGGGAAGACACTGGACACTGACCTCCAGCCTTCACATGGATGTCGGTGCACACACAAACTCATAAACACAGGCACACACACCAAAACAATATGTTCAACTTCACATCACTCTTGGTGCAGTAAATGGCATCTCAGTGAGTAAAGAAAAGATTCATTGTCTATCACATGTGAATGACATGTTTCTTAAATACAATATATGGATTAATTACAAAAGAGTGTGGTAGCATGCCAGGAACATTTGATATCACCAAATAAATGCAACAGGAAGTGTGGATAGCATACTCTGACCTTGTAACAGGGTCCTCTTTGGTTCTAGAATCAAAGTAAAACTCAAAGTACCTGAGAGGAGAGGTTCGCAAGAGTTGAAAGCTAGTTCGTATGGGATTAGCTCATAGAGGGATGGGGTTTGGGAAGATATTATCTGGTAAAGTGCTTGACAGCATAAGGGCTGGCCAAGACCCCCAAACCCGTAGTTAAATGGGAGGTCAGTCATGGTTGTGTGTGCTTATAATCCCAGTGCTGGAGAGGCCTAGACAGGGAGATGCCCTTGGCTCGCAGGCTACCTAACATAGTATATCTGTTGAGCTCCAGGCCAGTAAGAGGTCTTGTCTCAAAAGATGGCCCCTGAAGAGCAACACCTGAGATTGTCCTCTTACCTCCACATGTATGTTCACATGTGTGAATGCACACCTGCATACCTGATGTGCACACACATTACCACCACACTACACTACACCAAATGACCACACAACATACCAGATGGAGGGGTAAATTCTCTTTCCCAGAGATGCACCATCTTCCATGGGCACTGGCCTGGTAGGAACAAGGTGGCCGAGGTCAGAGACTGCTGGAGAGAGGGCAAGCTTGCTGATACCCTGAGTAACACTACTGGGTGCTACTGCCTTCTAACAGACAGAGGCAACGAAGGCTTCCAGACATCGTATGGTGTGCAGAACAACAGCCAACCCCACATCTGCTGCCCCGAAGCATTTCCTGGCACCATGAGAAGTGCCAAGACAAAAAGACTAGACTAGCTATAAAGGAACCGCACTGAAAATCTCCATCCTTCCTCTAAGTCATTCTGGACCAACTCAGAGGATGGTGGCATGATGTGGTGTGAAGGAGCCTCCCAGGTGGCCAGTGGCATGAGCCCCGTTTCCTTCTTCATCTGTTCCACTTGGCTTGAGCATCCCCTTCCCATCTCCTCTCTAGCTCCGTGCTCCATACCCTCAAGCCTGCTGCTTGCTGGCCAAATGTAAATTCTGCCACCTGAGGCCACTGGGAGGCATGAGGTGATACATCTGAAGCCTTTCCTTGCTCAGGTGGCACCTGGCTGATGTCAATATGGAAGAGCTGTTATTACTTTTAGTGTCAGTCACCCCAGGTGCCCACCTCCTGCTACCTCGATTTAATATGTTTAACAAGAGAAGGAAGTTGAATGCAACTAAGGAACGCCATAATAGAAAAGTTAGAAGGCAAATGCCAGAATTAGTGAGTATGCGTGAGGTTTGGCCATCTGGAGATGTCAGTGGCCCAGACCTGTGTGAACTCTCTCACCAGGCAGCCCTGTTGTTTGGAGGTTTTGGAATTCTCTTTAGTGCAAGAGATGAGCCCTTCTCCACTGGATCTGCTTTCCTGGCTCCCCTGAGTCAGAAGAGGCTGCCAGAACCCAGGCCTAACTATGACCCCACCAGCCTCCCAGTAAGAATGGCTGTCATCTCACAGCTCCGGTTGCCTTACCACCACCACCATCACTACCGCCAGTATTAACTTTGCAGAGAATTCTCATTTGATACAGCTTAGAGAAATTAACTTCAGTTTATGAACAATAAACTGGCCTGGCTTAAGGGTAGGAAACCAGGAAGACAATGGAAACATCACAGCAATGGACATTTTTCTTGGAGATCATTTTCAGCTATAGAAGTGAACCTATCATGGCCCTAGGCAATGGGTCTGTTTCAGTAGCTGCACCATCTGTAGGGAGGCAACGGCATCATGTCCTGCTGCCACTGCCCTCCAGCTCCCTGTAATACAGCTCCTGTTATCTCTGAGCCGCTCAGCACCTGAGAACAGCAGGACTTCACTGAGTCCGATGCTCTTTCTCTTCACAGAAGT
Source organism: Rattus rattus (assembly GCF_011064425.1). Lineage (NCBI taxonomy): Eukaryota > Metazoa > Chordata > Mammalia > Rodentia > Muridae > Rattus > Rattus rattus. The sequence continues at coordinate 54,562,754 of NC_046159.1, forward strand.
TAGGACTTCCCAAGAAGCAGACGGCTTCCACTATCTTTTCTGTCCTTTGAACCTGATTGTTGCAGGGATCATTTTGTAGCCAGGAATCCGTGTGACACACTTCCATCTGGCTCTATCGGATGGAGCCCATGAAGAGAGAGGACATATTTTATTCCAGCTGTCTTCTGAACCCTAAAACTCCAGGGAAAGAATTTCCAACACCTTTTGTGGTCTCAAAGACTCTCAACCCCACTCACTCCCATTATCTTCCCAGCTAAGCTTAGGGGCCACTCAGGAACATTCATGTGTAGACAGTATTTACTCTCAACCCAGACCCTAATATCGTGTATCTCATTTGCATAAATGACCTTAAGATGCCACATTCTCCAACACAGCATCTTTCCTCCCTCCTCAAACCTATTCTAAGGCACCAGCTTTCTGGTGTGCCTTGCTGGCAGGTCTGCTCACTAACCTACAGCAGCCTTAACAACTCTGCTTTATCTGTTTCCCAAACCAAAATCTGGTCCAAGATGTTTTTAGAAGGAGAAAAATTAGAGAGAATGAAAAGGTATCTTATGGAATTGTGGTGTTGAATTGTTCTGTTTTCATTTATTCAACAAATATTTATTGAGTGCCTACCATGTGTCAGGCCCCCTGCTAGTTGCCAACTACACACTAATGAATAAGTCTGATCTACTCCCAGTTCGGGTCAGGGCCCCAGCAGGAAACAGCTGCTGCACTCGAGGTAATTAAGAAAAGCTAGATGTAGACTCTGGACTGCAAATCTAGTCTCAAGTAGAAAAGTACCTGTAGCCTAGTGGGAAGAAGCCAGACCAGTAAGCCCTTGGCCTCTGGTCTTCCTCTCTCATCCTCTCCCATTGATCAGTCTAACCTGGAAGCCAGAGGGAAGGGAAGCACCAGTGCGGCTCTCAGGACAGAGGGCAGTAGAGAACTGGTTTGATATCTAACAGGGATGTGCAAGCACATAGAGAAACAAAGTACAAAGAAAGAAATGAGCCAGGTAAGAGAAGAAAATGTCAAGGTTCTGGGCTCCACAGAGAGTGGTCAGGCAAGCGTTCTGAAATGCAGAGGAGGCGGGAAAGGGGAGTGTGGTCACAGGTAGCGTGGGCAAAGTCCCTGGGCAAGAGAGCACTTGCCCGGTTCCAGGGGCTCACAGGAGCCCAGGGTGATGAGGGAACCTTGGAAGCGATGGCTTTATTTGGAATTGTAAAACACACCTCAGTGCCCGTTCAAACTTAGCCTCCCGCTGCTCCTCTGGCAGCACTGCCCTGCTCCTGTTTTCTTTAGTCAGGTGCATTAAAGTGGAAAGTCAGAGGACTTGCAGGGAAGGCTGAGAAAGCATATTTAAGACCATACGGAAGCAGTAATCAAAAATAGCACTTATGCTGGGTGAGGGAGAAGTTGCTATTTAAAGTGGAAACAAGAATTAAAAAAAACTATCTATGAACTCCTTCTGTGGGCATTTGTATTGATAAAGTTTACCTTTTTTAGGACTGCCTTCTGCTCTGGTTAGATCTGGATTTCATACACAGTTTATTCTCATTTTATCTCAGATAGCACCTTAGTCAAACAACTGATTTATAAATCGAACCAGAGCAAAAGCTTCCCTTTAGATGAACAGTAAGCTTTAAAAGCAAGCTAAACAGAAGTGTGGTTCACATAGTCCCACTATTTATCTTCTTCTCTTGCACAAACAAGCCAGTATTGGCTATGGACAGCCAGCTCCAAGCGCTTTGGACCTATCTATTTGTCTTTAAGAAGAAAGATTAAATAGTTGACATTTCCCTGTATATAGGGTTGCCATAGTTACAAGGCTTTCATCCATCTTTTAAAGTTCTGCATCCTTCTGCTTGTCTTAGATTCTTCTTTCTATGATTAAAAAAATATATACCCAGACAAAAGCAACTTAAGGGAAGAAGTCTTTATTTTGGCTCAAGGTATAGCCTGTTACAGTGGAGAGGTCAGACCAGCAAGCGTTTGAGGCACTGACTACATTGTATCCATGATTAGGAAGAGAGAGCAGCGGTGAGAGCATGCCAGCATTTGGCTTGCTTTCTCCACCTTTAGAGTCTCTCTCTTTTTAACGACTTAGCGTGAGATTCTCACATCCCCATCCTGAGTTTCTGACTCCTTCCACTCCCACTCCCTTGTCCACAGTGTCGCTTCTGTACATCCCCAAGGCAACCAAGATCTACTGTCATAAGTGGAGCTAACAGCTGGCAAGCCTTCTAAGTGGGACACTGTGTTAACTCCTACTGTATAATTATCCCAGTTAATTTTTGTAGCAATGCCAAGCAGTATATGTACACAGAACAGTCCTACAAGAATTGTCCAGCCCCAAATGTCAATAAAGATGAGGTCAGTACCCTGCCGCAGGCTGGGTGAGGCAGTGCATACCTTTAATCCCAGCATTCAGGGGGCAGGGATAGGTGGATCTCTGAGTGTAATGCCAGTTTGGTTTGCATGGCATGCTCCAGGCTATCAAGGGCTATATAATAATATTCTTCTCACAAAACTATCTTTTGGGGGAGGTCATATTGTGAAAAGGTAATATGGTGTCATAATACCAAGTAGGCTTTTTTTCTTTTTTCTTTTTAAATTGGATTCTTTTTTTATTTACATTTCAAATGCTATCTCCTTTCCTGGATTCTCCTGTGAAAACCACATCCCATCCCCTTCCCCCTGCTTCTATGAGGGTACTCCCTCACCCGCCCACCCACTCCCTCCCACCTCCCTGCCCTAACATTCCCCTACACTGGGGCATCCAGCCTTCAGCTGACCAAGGGCCTCTCCTCCCATAGATGCCAGAAAAGGCCATCCTCTGCTACATACCCAGTAGGCTTTTTAAAGTAGCCCTGGCTTTCCCATCACCCTGGTTCTCTTGTTTCACATGGAGAATGGTCCACAGTAGCCATCCTCTGGGTTCTGAAGACTGAGTTTATTGAGATCAAATAGGATGAAAAGAGCAAGCAGCAGGAAGATGGTAGTGCTTCTTATAAGACAGTTATTTACTGTATCCATTCCTCTGTTGAAGGGCATCTGGTTTCTTTCCAGCTTCTGCCTATTTCAAATAAGGCTGCTATGAACATAGTAGAGCATGTGTCTTTGATGTATGTTGGACCATCTTTTGGGTATATGCACAGGAGTGGTATAGCTGGGTCCTCAGTTAGTACTATGTCCAATTTTCTGAGGAACCTCCAGACTGACTTCCAGAGTGGTTGTACCAGCTTGCAATCCCACCGGATACAGAAGCTGTGGTACATTTACACTACTCAGCAATTAAAAACAATGACTTCGTGAAATTCTTAGGCAAATGGATGGAACTAGAAAATATCATCCTGAGTGAGGTAACCCAATCACAAAAGAACACATATGGTATGCACTTACTGATAAGTGGATATTACCCCAAAAGCTCAGAATACCCAAGATACAATCTACAGACCAGCTCAGGAAGAAGGAAGACCAAAGTGTAGATGCTTTAGACCTTCTTAGAAAGGGGAACAAAAATATCCACAGGAGGAGATACAGAGACAAAGTGTGGAGTAGAGACTGCCCTACCTGGGGGATCCATCCCATATATAGACACCAAACCCAGACAATATTGCAGATGCCAAGAAGTGCATGCTGACAGGAGCCTGATATAGCTGTCTCCTGAGAGGCTCTGCCAGAGCCTTACTGATACAGAGGCAGATGCTCACAGCCAACCACTGAACTGAGAATGGGGTCCCCAGTAGAGGAGTTAGAGAAAGGACTGAAGTAGCTGAAGGGACTTGCAACCCCATAAGAAGAACAACAATATCAACCAACTAGACACCCCCCCAGAGCTTCCAGGGACTAAACCACCATCCCAAGAGTACACAGGGATGGACCTATGGCTCCATCCGAATATCCAGCAGAGGATGGCCTTGGTAGCATCAATGGGAGGAGAAGCCCTTGGTCCTGTCAAGGCTTGATGCCCCCGTGTAGGGGAATGTCAGGGCGGGGAAGTGGAGGGAGTAGGTGGGTAGATGAAAGAGCTCCCTCATAGAAGCAGGGGGTTGGGGGATGGTATAGGGGTTTCTGGAGGAAAAACCAGGAAAGGGGATAACACTTAAAATGTAAATAAAAAATAATAAAAAGAAAAAGACAATTATTTGCTCTGTCACAGAACTGAGTGTGGACACCCCAGGGACCTAGCAGAATGTCTTCTCCTAGGTAGGTGAGATTTCTGATGCTCTGTTGCCACCACCGTGGAATTTGTATTCTGTGGGATCAACAGTAGCTGAGTCTTTTGCTTTGGAAAGGTATCTGGGAATGATTTACCTCCCAGCTGTGTTCAAGGACACAAGGCTTTCAAGCCTGTGGTATATTCACTCTTGAACTGTTTTGCTTGAACTGTGTCTCCTTTTCCTTCTCATAGGGCTGGGGCAGCACATCCTGGACATGGTGTCTTGGAGGACACTCTAAACATGTTTGGGTCTGAAGTATGTCAGCCCTACCTCCAAATACAGCCCTCTCAGTGAACTTAAACAGCACAGGACGGTTTGTTGACATAGTGATGGGGGACAGTTTGGTCATTCATGTCTGGCTTTGTGAATCCTGACATTAGACATTGTCATAGCAGCAGCAGGTAGACCCTGCCTTCAGAAGTGTCTCTGCCAGCACAGATGTTCCAGGTCTGTTTTGCATCAGCAGCAATTATGGGTGTGCGTCAGGCAAATCTATCATAGGTGGTCTTAGTTCAGGCTAACCCTTTCTACAGCTTGAGTGCTGCTTTTCTCTTCCTCCACCACCTCACTGTTAGCAGACTGTGAGCTCTTCTCCCTATGGTAACAGACCTATTGCTGTGAAAAGGAGAAAAATGAACTTTTATAATCCTCTAAGCTATGAGGATCATCTCCACCAACCCCATACTCTTTCCAGTTTAATCCCTGCCTACTGCCTGAAGAGGAACTCCACTAGGAAGAGCAGAATATGAGGGCACAACTTGCTGTCCTAGCTCTCAGGAGGCTGAAACAGGAAGATTATGTTTGAGGCTATCCTGGGCTATATGATGAGCCCCTGTTTCAATTTAAAAGAAGGAAGAGGAGGAGGACCATCTGAGGCTGTTTGATTTAGGGAGCTAAAATCATAAACTAAGACTATGAGAGAAAATAAATTGTGCAGAGCGGTGGTCTAGAGGAGCTTACCAAGCAGAGAGAGTAGTGACAGAGGGTACCACAGGCTGATCACTGAGGTCTCAGGAAGAGCATGAGCAGCTCCAAGATGGCTATTTGGTTCCATCATGCCTTGGAGGCAGCTAGTTACTGCAGCCTTCTTCTGCCTTAGCCCAAGACTTGAATGAACCTGGTTGTTCAGCCTGGGTCACTCAGCTTAGACTCGGATTGCTCTTTTAAAAAGAGAGAATAACAGTATCTACTACTCTTGAATTCAAATGAGGTTAGAAGTGGAAACTTGTGGTGAGCATTTAGGAGGCAGAGACCTCCTAGAGAGCTTTGTAGCTAGCCCACATCCTGTTCACTCTCTGCTCCATGAGTGTGGATACCAGCCTCCTGCCCCTGCCACCATGTCCTTCCTTGCCTGCTGCTATGTCTTCCCCACCATGATGGACTGTATCTTCCTGAAGCTGTGAGGCAAAATACACCGTTCCTCCCTTAAGTTCATCTGTGTTTTGTCATAATAATAACAAGGTAACTAAAAGAACAGGAATTACACAGGGGTTTTTGGTTTAGTTTGGTTGGGGTTTTGTTTGCTTGCTTGCTTGTTTTTGTTTTTGTTTTGTGCTTTTGAGTTTTGAGGGTTTTTTGGCTTTTGGTTTTCTTCTTCTATTCCAGCTGCTTAAGCAATGACACACAGTGGGCATTTAATGAAATTATTCCTTTTTGGCATTCATAAACGATTTGGTAAATGAATAGTCTCTCTTTTACAGAGACATGAAGGGGCTTAGGCTAAGGAATATGCTCACGATCACATGACTAAAAGGAGGAAGAGGCCTTAGCAGCTACAGTAAACTTCATCGAGCACTGTTTCACCAATGGCAATGACCTCACACGACTCTGCAAACTAGTTGAGAGTTTCATTAGAGTTCAGAGTGATGAGGTTGAAGTCCAGGTGGAGTTAGAATGGTTGAGATCCCTACAAGATCTGAAACCACCTGGCATCTCATACCTCCCTAAGAATCCAGATATGTACAGTAGTTAAAACAAATAAAAACTCTAACTAGCATCCCTCAAGACTCGGAGAATGAATGAGTAGGAAGGGGCGTTTACTTCTGCCAAACCTTGCTTACAGCTCTCTTGGAAGTGACAGACCTGGTCCCAAACAAATATGCTTGTCCTCTATTCAAAGTCAACACCAGAAAAAGACCTTCCTGTTCTCTTAGACGGTAGGTCAAAGTGAAAGAGATAGGCCTCCAACTGTTTCACATACAATTTTATTATTTTCCCTAATAACAAAAATGTTGTTTATAAATACATATTTTATAAATTGAAATGTTCCCATAATCTCCCTCCCCAACCTACTATTCTGTTGGCATTTGTTTCTAGGCATTTGCTGACAGATACGTAGCTAGAAACAATAAAAAGCTCTTAACATTTTATAATCTGTGGGTTTCTTCTAAGTAGTCTAGACTTTGTTTATCTTTGTTCACTGGTGCACAGGCTCTAAGACATCTGAAGCTGTTAGGTATTTCATTTGCCCTAGCTCTTTTCTTTAAATTTTATTTATTTTTACTTTATGAATATGAATGTTTTGTTTGCTGTATGTCTTTGTACAATGTGCATGCTGTATGCAAAAATTGCAGAAGAGAATAACAGATCCCCTGGAGCTGGAATCATAGAAGGTTGTTAGCCACAACATGTAGATGCTAAGAAGAGAACCCAGGTCCTCTACAAGAACCCATCCCATATTGCTGGACTTTTAGATCCTCCCTCATCCTAGTTTTTACTGCCTCAGTTTGTGTTGAAATATTCTTCTGACTTGTATTTGCATGCTAACAAATATATGTCTTTGTTATAAATCCCTAGGAGTGGGACTGCTGAGCTAAGACATGTGTGTGTTATAAATTCATATGAATATAGTAACCAAGCCAGTCTTCTAGCTACCGTATCAGTTGCTCATCATTGAAGAAGTAGGAGCTCAAAGTTGGATGCTACATGGAACCTATACTTGCTTCAGGATAGGAGCTGCACTGGCATAGTGGACTAGTATTTTCAGACTCTATGTGCTCGGCAGAGAAGAGCTCAGACAGCCCATGCTGGAGGCAGATCAACTCCTCTCTCTGCCAGATCTCTAAAACCCTAGTCGAGCACCAGCCATCTGAATGGTTTCCAGGGAACTGGTTTGCCATCTACTCCGCTGAGTCCATTCTTGGTAGGTTGGTGCAGGGACTACATTTAGTTACAGGAGCAGGGAAATTAAGTCATCAGTCCTCACCAGCCAGGATCGGGCAGGAGAGGTGGCACAAATTGTCCTGGAAATCCTCTCTCCAACAGCAGCCCTTGGGTTTGCCAGTCCTACCTTGCTTGGTGCCAGAAAGGCCAAGTGACCTAACAGGCACTGTTCCCAGCTCTGAAACCTGTGGTTGCCCACAAGTACAGAACCTAGTTCAGATACCCTGGATATCTTTCCATACCTAAAGTATATGGAAGTGGTAGTTCGAGTGGCTAAGGGCATAGGAGTCAACTGGAGAACTTATGGAAGCTGCACATACTTGAGTGACACTCCTGACTGTAGATTTGGGACCAGACCCTGGAACCCATATGATTTGCACCCCTGTGCTGCTGACGCTGACCATTGGGCTATACATTTACACACTGGAGGAGCAAAGGGTAGGTATTACGCCCACATGAGATGCAGTGATGGGTTTGAATTGACGAAAAACAATAAACTTTTCTCATCCTTTCTCCCCTCCGGTTACAAACAACTTACTCAAACATTTCCCAGCTATCTTTAGTTCTTGTGTCTTCCCTACCTGGTGACTACCATACTCACCTTTCCTCTGAAGACAGACTCTGCCAACTGCCTTTTGCTGGGGTCATGTGCCTTCCAAAGCTCCTTCAGTAGGAATCCACACGGGCCGAAGGAGGAGGGTACGGTCCCCAGCCTAGACACACCATCTAATAGAAATCCCTTGCTATCAGAGAGGAGAAACCATGAAATGCTCTGATTTAAAAAAAAAAAAATCAGGTTTGGCAGGGGAGGAATTTATTTGGGGACTCGTCCATGGGTGTTTGGCAGCAGAGTGACCACCTGCTTTCCAAGCCAGGTGCTTTCCCACACCCGGGGAAGCCTAGCAAACAGTAAACAGACAACACATGGAATTGCCCAATGCAAAGATCTAAGGAAGTTGGCTAGAATACAGTCAACCTACTGGGTGGGGCTGCAGGGAAGCCACATGACAGAGACAGGCAAAACCCTCACCAACCCTGTAGGGGAATATCAATTTAAGAAACAGAATTTGTGACCAAAAAAAAAAAAAATCTACCATTTAACAAAATAGATAGTGAGTTTTTCTAGGTGGGCCCTGCTTCCTGTTTTCTCCCCTGGCTTAGACTGCAGCTGCTGTACAGCCAGCCACCCCCCTGCACCTCTTCCCACTCCTCCCTCTCCGTTTGCCTTGTCTTCACTTCCATGGCGGACTGTATTCCCTTGAACTGTGAACCGAAATGAACATTTTCCCCCTTAAGCTGCTCCTTGTCAGGTGTTTTGGTCACAGACAAGGAAAGTAAAAAGTGCACCCGTGTCTGAGAGGTCCGGTGAAAATTTTCACAAGTTTGTTGCTCTCACAGAAACTCTTTTCAACATAATCCTGAGAGGGGAACGCCATCAAAAAACTCCTTAACTCACAGCTGCTTCCATGGGAAGGTTTTCAAGGAGGGAGAAGAAAGATTTGAGAGCCCGGGGAACTCTGTGTGGTTGTACTTCCTATCAGGGAGTAGCTGTTTATTCTGTCCATGTGGTGGTCGAACCTCACCAAAGCCAAATCGCTGGAGGGAGCCCGGGAAATGGCGCAAGCACTGCTGGGAACTGGAGAACGTGAGCAGGGAAAGATGTTTCTGTGACCCAGTTTGACATCCTTACGCTGTTCTAGGAACCCAGTTCTAGCTTCCTTCATCACAGCAGAAGTAGAGCCTAGGTGGGTGATAGCTCCATAGCCATCAGTGTGAAGAAGAAAAGCGCAGAGCAAAGCCCTGCTCTATAGCCCGCCCCCATATGGTTCCCGGGATCCCTAGCCAGAACCTTGGGGATTTCGTATGCCCAGAAAAAAGCATCTCAGTTGGTCACCAAAACGCACAGCTTCTTAGGAGTGGTACTTGACTTTGGTCTCATACTCAGACTCTTGTATTTTCAAATACGGTCTATGGGACTATCAGGATGGCTCAGCTGGCGAAGGAAACTGCTGACAACCTGAGTTTAACCTCTAGAACACACATGGTAGAAGGAGAGATCAGCTCTTGCAAGTTGTCCTCTGACTTCCACATTCTAATACACACATGCATTCACACATGTATGCACATATATACATGCATGCGTACATACACATATACATACGTGAATGTAAAAATAATTGAAAAGCAAAACCCACTGGGGCACCTCCAACTATGTGGCTAACAGCAACTCTATTAGCATCTTCTAGGACATTGTCAGAAATTTAGAATATTGGATCCCACCTTAGACTTAGTGGACCTGCATGTGTTTTTAAGCAGGTCCCTGGGTGATTGGCAAGCCTGCTGAAGCTCTAAGTGAGCTGTCTTAGAAGAGCGGGAGATCAGTTCAGTCCCCGCCTCCACCACTGACCCCACCCTCACCGTGGCCTTGGGTATCGTGCTCATCTTTTTCTATTTTCAGCTCCTACTCTGCCGAGGGGAAGTGCGGCTGCTGGCATCTCCCGCACTACAGTCCGCCATGCGCCCTCGAAAGGATGAGCTCTGAAAAAGCTTAACTTTTATTTTTATATTCTACTGCTTGTGTTTCACAGCTCAGAGCCACGACTCTCCTGTTCCTGCCTCCCTTCTGCATCCCATTCACCAACGCATCGGAACTTTGTTTTTAATCGGGCCCATATCCTTCCTTCCATCTACCAATCTCTTAGAATATGCCATCCAGGCGTGTCTGTTATATCCCTGAGTTCACCTTTTAGCCAGTCTAGAGAAGCGGCTCCATCATAAATGCAGTCATGAGTGACACTCTGTCAGTCTCTAGCTCTGGAGAAGTAGGGTCGTGGTAGCAAAGATTCCAAGCCAACAAGGGAACATTGTGCACCGTCTCTTAGTCTGTGAACCGCTTTCACCCAGACAACTCTCCTCCTTTTCTAGATAGAAAGGCATATGCCTTATGGGGAAGGCAATAGGGTAGGCAGGCAAGTATGATAAATATGAGTTTGGCCAGGCAACTGACCACTGATGGCCAAGGCCCTGGAACATGCCAACTTAGAGCAAAAGGAGAATGGGGCTGTAGTTGAGTGGATGTGAAGTTCTTAGCTTTAATGAAACCCTGGCTTTTATCCCCTGCACTACAAGAAGTGTATTGCTTCCAATTTGAGTCACATGACAGAAAGATGCCATTGAAAGGTATGTGTTGGGAGGGAAGAGTTCTCTAGTTTACATATAAATAGTCAGAGTTAAGTCCCTGCCTTTTGAGGGTAGAGGGATATTTAATAATCATAGATATTATACAAACAGACATACTGACACTCAGCGAATTATTGTAGTCATGCTGCCATGTTCATGGTTAAGAGTAACCCAGCTCCCAAACGTTGCTTTGTGCTCACCCCACTGTACCCCTTCCCAACACCTAACAGCACAGATAACATTCAACCTTACAATTAGTTCTACAGAAATGGGCCCATACTGTGTATTCTTTTATCTCTGGCCCCACTGACTTTATTGTATTTGTGAGAATCCCCCATATCACGGGGAATGATGATTTGTATTTGTACATGAAACTGTATATTACTACAAAGGATTGATTTCATCACTGCTGCTTCTGAGTTAATGGGGCATTAGCAAATGTCAACCTCTTTGCCATCTACCCATCCTCTTGCTGAATGCTGGTGTCCAGGCCACATCCTCTTTCGTGGTCCCAGTACTGCGAGGCAGGCAGGCAGGCAGGCATGTGGAAACGTCAGGAGTAACCGCTTCGTGACCTTGAGTTGGCTCTCCCAGTTCGCCATTACCCACTTGAAAAAGAAAATCTCATGTGGTGACATGACAACACCTGTAAGAATTCCCTCAAATAATCAAAACGAGGCAAGTAAGAGGATTTAGCATGCATATGATCTTAATGGGCCCGCAGTATTTGGAGTTCTCTTCATTCGCCAATTGGTGATTTTACCCCTAGATTACAGTTATAACCATTTCACAAAACATACCTGTGCTGTTTTTCTTTACTGTCTATGAGAGAGCATGTGTGCGCATACATGTGTTTGATGGCGTGTCTATGCCTTAGCACATGTGTGGAGGTCAGAGGATGACTTGTGGGAGCTGGTTCTCTCCTTCCACCATGTTGGCCTTGCCCTGACCCGATGAGCCATCTCACCTACCCCCAATTCTTAACTGAGGAGGCAGGGAACTGAAAGGTAAAATCCAAAGTCAGTGCCCTCCACCACGCTGTCCCTCAGAGGTCTTTATTAACGCCATCTGCAGTCACACGAAGGCCACTTCCTTGGACTCCTGTTTATGCCTTCAGCCTCATCTTGCCTCTCTTCCTCACACAGAATCTTCCAGGTACATTTTCCTTCTTCCACTTCTTAAAACACAGAAAACATTCTCTGTCACAAAATGTTCTTGTTCCCTCTGCCTGGAACACTTTCCTCACCGTTGGCTTGGCTGTCTCCTCAGGTTTCACCCTAATTATCACTAACATGGAGTTCTTGGCCCACACTGTCAGGATTAATACAGCATATTGTCATCTACCTTAGGATTCTGCTGTTTCCTTTCTGGGGTTGTCCCCTATCCTGCTTGCATTGTTCTGGTGTCTTGGTTATATTCTTTCCCCTACAATATATGCTGTTAGAGTGTCACCCCAAAGCTTCCTGTTCACAGTGTAATATGTCGTAGGGTGTCACCCCAAAGCCTCCTATCCACATCTGTACATACAGTGCCTGGCAATGTCAGGGTTAGGTTAACATCTTTAAGGAAACCACATGGATCTCCAAGCCCTTGGCTTCCCACTCTCCATCATGGCCCCTGGTATCTGCCGTTGCCTGAGCTAAACCTCCAGTGTGGTCTGCTTGTTTATAAACCATGTCTGGAAAGCACTGAGGTGTCACTGTGAGCCCAGAGCTCATTCTTAGACAATCTTCAATTGACTGGAAACTTGCACACCCTTTCAATTAGCAATAGACACTGTGACAATACAGCCAGAATCCCCCAAGTAGTCCTGCCGAAAACTGGCTCCATGCCATTAAAATAAGCACGACTTATTTGCGAAAGGTATTTCTTTCTAAGCTCCACCTCCATTTTTTATTTTATTTTTTATTTTTTGTTTGTTTCTTGGTTTTTCAAGACAGGGTTTTTCCTGTGTAGCCCTGGCTGTCCTGGAACCCAGGCTGACCTTGAACTCAGAGATCCACCTGCCTCTGCCTCCTGAGTGCTGGGATTAAAGGCATGTACACCACCATGCCCAACTCTACCTCTGTTCTTTATAAGACTACATTTTTATTGGATATTTTTCATAAATGTTTTATTTTTATTTAACTTTTTCATATAATATAATTGACCACATTCTTCCCCCTCTGCTAACTTCTCCCAGACTCTCCCTACTTACCCAACTTCATGCTTGCAATTTTTCTCTCAAGCAAAACAAAAAACAAAAATTAAAACAAAAAGCCCACAAAAAAAAAAAATGGATTCCCTTTCATGTTGAACAGCTGCTCCCAGGCATGAGGAATGTGGTTGATACAAAACTATCTTTATCGAGACAGACAACTGTCTTATTAGAAAGTTAGAGGAATGAACACGCCAGGGATTAAAAGGTAGGAGACCTCCAGTCTGATCCAGTTCTGACTAGGGACAGCTTGGTAATGTACTGGTTCTGTTCCTTTCTGGTGGCTCCCCAGATGGCAGGCTCAAACCCACACCTGTCTTTGGGACCAGCTGGTTGTGAGGAAGCCAGTTAACTCATTGCAGTCTTCCAGAGCGTGCCAAAGACAGTCAGATGGCCTCTCCCAGGTGAGGGAGGCAGGGACAGGCTGGAGAAAGTGTGAGCTGTGAAATCAGGAGTGCGCAGTGGGCTCCTACCATTTCTTCCTGCCATGCTGCCTTGGCAGAGCCGACAAAGGAAAGTGCTCCCAGATGTTCCAGCCCTTCATGCCACAGGAGCAGGTGGCTACGCAAACCTCCAACCTGCCAAGATCTGCTGGGCCCTGGGAACCGGAACAGGAGCCCTGATGACCGCAGTTAGGAATTGAGAAAGATTCTGTAAGAGCTGGGGACCCAGAAAATAAAGACAAGGAACTCTGGAAACAACACTCCAGCAGTGCATGAGTTTGTCAGTGGTTGCACAGAAAATAAGTTAGCAGTTCCCAGATTTTGAAGCCATTTCACACTGAGCTAGTGGAACATGGAGGCTGGTATATCAATGCCTGGTAGAAATCGTGTTTTCTGTATGGATACAGCCTGCTGCCACCCTCGGTGGGCTAGAGAGACTTCCTACAGTCTCTGGTCAGCAGCAGCTGCCAAACTGCATCCCTCAGAGCTGTGGTTGTTTTCAGCATCTGGGGCATTGTGAGCTGTCATACTGTGAAGACTGCTGGTATCTAGCCCAGGCCAGAAATGTAGCCAAACATCCTAAACTTCACAGGGCTGTCCCATAGTGCCTATGCAATCTGAGATATGGGTAGCATTCAGCCTATAAGACCCAGAATGGAGTATCTGAGGGCATGAAGACAGGCTTCCTAGGGTAGTAATATCTTCTTTGCAAAGAAATTCTTTTGAATTGTACTTTTCTGGGGTGAGCCTGAGAGTCACCAGGGGATCTTGTTCAAACATAGATTGGGATTCTGCACTTCTGGTTAGAGTCTGGGAGGCTCCAGGATATGCCCCTGTCTACAGATCCCATCTTGAGGATGACAGACTGTGTGTGTGCATAACACCACCACCCCTTTTCCCTTTATCGTCATCCCTTCCCCCAGCCTGCCCTGTCGCACTCATTTTGAACCATCCCAGGGCCTGTCATCAAAAACCATATGGTGGTATTTAAACTCCACTGCCTAGATGACAGTTTCTCAGCAGCTGTTGCCTGTTTGAAGTTCAGGGTGTTGATGAAATCAATGGACTCAGTAGGAAAAAAGGATCCTAAGGGACCTGATCAAACTGCACTCGCATGCACACATGCACACATGCACACACACACACACACACACACACACACACACACACACCAAACAATCTTGAACTTCAAGACCTTTCTCACATGGTCTGAGACATACCGATGCAAGCGGATTGCTATAACAGTCATTTCTATAGAGAACCAAAAAGTAAATATTTTTGGCTTCACAGGTCATAATAGACTTTATCAACTGTAACGAACAATTGGATTCTGGGAAACAGTCCTAGGTAATAGGCAAATAAGTAAGTGTGATTGTATTCTAATAAAATTGTACTCACAAAAACAAGCAGGGAGATGAATTGGGGACCCAAAGTTTGCAAACTCTTATTCTAAGTATTTTAATTTTTTTTTCATGTCGCCCGTTGTTGCATGTAGTCTGTGAATTGTTATCATAAGAAATAATTCCTCTTTCTTCATCAGCAGAGACAAAAATAATGTAGGGAAAATCTTGTTGAAAGGGAGCTAAATCACCATTTTGAGAAGCAAATGTGTAGAGGACAAAGCGGAGCAGATTCCGCTTCTCCTCACAGCACTGTGAAATGTGAGCGTGGCTTTTAAGCTGGCACAGTCATAATTCTCTGTCTTCTCATGCTAGTTCTTCTTTTCAGGGAGTAGGACAAGACAGGGAGATAAATAAGGAACAGAACATTGTGCCCACGGGCTGCCTTTAAATTTGAGTCTGTTTTCTTCTTAAGCGTGCATCTTCTGCCTCTAAGCCATGTGGGGGAGGGGAACACAGCAAAGACTGCATTTCTCTGCCGACCAACCGTGGTCATTCCTTGAAGCATTGATTTTTCCACCACGGCCCTGTTTCTGTGAACGCCTTGCCTCCTCTTCGTAGCGGGTGAGGATGTTGCCCACATGAAAATGCTGATGTCGCTTACAGAATCCTGGCTGCACCAATGAGTCGCAGAGACACACGAGCTAAATTCCGTCCTGATCCCTTTTGCCAGAGTGAGGCCTGAGGGTGCTGAAAGGACCCCGCTTGTGGCCCTGTGTGGCACAGTGCGTACCTTCAGCCACAGCTCTGCAGAGAAGATAAATCAAAGCCATTCACCTGTCACATACCTCTCACAGAGCCTCTATGATCTGAAGAGGAACAACACCCTGTCTACTGATAAAACAGAGTTTTACCTGAAAGGAAAAGGCCTGGAAGCTTTGTCTTAGTGATGAGTGGGTTCTCTAGCCAGGTCCCCTAGCACAAGGACACGCCATCATGCCAGTTTTAAATGTGGGGCCAGACTTTTGTAGCCAGTATTTTCTACAAAATGTATCTCTCATCCCATATATGTTCTTATATATAGGTGCATATGCATACATATATAGAAACATATATATACACACATGCAAACAAATATACACATATACACACTTATGCACACACACATACACACACACCACACATACACCAGTGTTCTAGAAGCAAGAAAATTACATGTGTTTCGGGAAAGTGGAGAGGGACATTTGAGGAACCTTATTGTTTGATCCAATCATACTGATTCTCCATATTTTAATAATGAATCTTTCTACACAGCATAACTGAATATCAGCAGTGTCAGGAAGAATTCCTAGGCATCACTGGAAAGTCAAATTATTCTGAGCAGTTGCTGATAGTCTAGTGAACATTAAACCATGTCAGGCAGAGCATGGGTTGTAGGCCATAGATTTATTCATTCACACAAATCCACAGTTAACCAGTGTTTGTTTTTATTTGTTTGTTTGTTTTTATGGGTGTCAATTGGAGGGGAGGGGAGGCATGATTTCTTTCCTTGGGGACTCTCAGGCCTTGCTTTTTCCCTTGTATCCCATCCTGGATGCCAGGTGAGGTGAAACAGCTAACACAATAATATTCCCACCCTTTTGGAGCTTAGCCTCACCAGAAGGATTGAAAAAACAAAACCTCACGGAAGTATTAATGCTACAATATTAATACGAAGAAGAAAGTTCTTTCTTCCCCCTCTGAGCATTACTGCCACTTTCGTACCCAGATATTATCACTGTGCCCCTTTTAATTAAGCTCACAGGGTTTAAACATCACCCAGCCAGGAGGTAGCTGTCTTACTGTGCATAGTTCGAAAAGGGGGAAATGTTTCCCAATGGGAATATGAGCTCTGGGAATATAGTTCTATGCCGGGGACCTGAGAACTGCTAACTTAAACCAACCTTCAGAGCTAGGATCAATAAGACAAACATTTCCACAGTTCAGGGAGCTAATTATAAATCCTATGTGCCTCAACTTTCAAATCAGGAGTGCCCTAGTGCCAAGCTGCACAGTGGTTTGCCAGAGACACAAGACCGATAAGCTTGATTGCAGTGTTTTGTTCCTGGTGTTTCCAATCTTACACATTGGAATTGCATCCCTGGCCCACACCAGGTCAAAGGTGATCACTTTACCAGAGTTGGGGGCTGCTAGGGGTTCATTTGCTTTTATTCTGAGCATGGGTATTGAGTACCCACAGGGTTCTTGATCCTGTGAGTTCTATGAGGATACAGAGCACAGGATTGCTGCTCCCCTGCAGAGCCATTTCAGCTATAACTTAACACACAGACTCTGAAGAGACTGCAATAGGGTAGGCAGCTTAAGTAAAAATCAAGTGAAAATGTAGTTAGCTGGTCATGGGGCAAAACTACCTTTTAAGGAGTGATCCGCCGATGCTGGGGAATTGCCATCTTGTGTAGACTTGAACAAGCAGAAGTCAGCCATGCAAAGGACAAAGATTCTTCAGAGAGTAAGTGAGCACGCTGGTGTGTGGAAGGAGGAAGCATTCTGCAGTCGCAGCCGAGGTAGGGTCAGCAAGAAGCATTGACTTAATGAAGATGTGTATAGAGAGGTTAGGAGCTTGCAAAGCTGGGCCCTGAAGTTTGCATTAAAACTCTGGATTTGCCAATAAAGAAATTAATCACACCCTCTTTGGAAACAAGTACACAGGCAGGCATTGCTCATCTTTGAGCTGCCCTTGCATGCAAGAAGACCCTACAGGAAAATGTGGGCTGGTGAGTCACAGCGAGCTTCTCTCAAGAGCAGCAGGCTAAGCGAGTGATCTCCTGTCACGTCCCTCAGCACCGTGAATTCTGTCTGCCAGGATTACTAATGGACACTGGGCCTGAACATGGATAACTTCTTCTCTTGGCAGAGTACCTCTCATGGGAACGGTGGGGGGCAGAGAGGACGACACACACTCACCCTCAGATCACCTTGGACTGTGAGCTTCAAGAAGTACAACCCAAGAGGCTCCCCTTCCCCATGTCTAGGACAGAATAGAAGCCACCACTTTCACCTCAGCATGGAACTAAGAACCAGTCCACGTGTGTCATAAAATGTTTTACTGCCAGACTGGCTGGGGAGAAGCCTTCATGAGAATTTGTGGTATTTTCTAGGTTGTTGAAGCTGACCTTCTTTCCACTAAATAGCTTGCATAGAGAGTCCCGTAAAGATAATGGCGCCCTCTGGGTAACTTTTAGAGAATTCTCTTTTCTTCCTTGGGAGAAGTCATCTGCATCTGTTCAGAGCTTATCCATCATCTGAGCATGACAGGTTCCTCTCTCCAGCCTCAGCTAGACAGGGCTCTGAAAGTGACGAAATGGTTGTAGGTCAGCTTTTGTGATTTATATACCAGGGAGAAGCAGCGAGAAAAGCAGGCACTGGAGCCCAGCTCCTCTTGCACTGACAGTAATTAAATGGTTTAAAAATTTATTGGAGAGTGTGACACAGAACACGGTTGGTGCTCCATATGAGTCCCATACCTGAGTGTCCAGCTAGCGCCCAGTGGGAAATCCATTTAGGCCTCACGGCTGCATCCGTATGAAACCAGGGACAGCCTGTTATCTTGTTCCCTACCCAGTACAGTGTGGCAGCTCCTTACATTGAATTCACATTGTATTTGGGGTTGTACATACTGTAGAGGGGTTCTAAGTATATCCTACATCCCATTACATAGACTCTTGAGCAGCTATGATATCTAAGGAGGTCCTATAACCAGTCTCTTCGTGGATATAGAGAGACCTCTGAAGTTTCTCTGTAGGTATTTCCAAGATTAAAATTTGACTTTTCACGAAGGTTCCTTGATTTTATTTTTTTTTTTATACTGCTTCATTGAGGTACGTTTTACATGAAATGAAGCAAACGTATATTCAAATTATGCCACCTGGATTTTTGCACCTGTAGATCTTCTTATAAACTCCACCCAGGTCTAGTTAGATGACAACCCCAGTGTTTGTATGCTTCCTTCCCTTGATTCCCTTCGCCACAAGCAGCCTTAGCTTAGCCTTAAACAATGTAAATGGCGGTCATGCATCACACACTGTGCTACAGAAGAGGAGGAACACTGCCCGCAGTACACTGTTTAACTGAATTCGCCTGTTGCTAACATTTTGCTACCTTTCTTTTGATCTCGTTTCAGGGGAAGGCAGTTTAGAGCTATCCGAGCATAACTTAAACCTTAGCTCTTTATATGCATTTTCTTGTGTGTAGTTTCTAAAACTGAAGACCTTTGCTAACATTATCGCATCTGACAAATAGCCACTTTTTTTTAACTTTTTTTTTTTTTTATTAACTTGAGTATTTCTTATATACATTTGAAAGTGTTATTCCCTTTCCGGTTTCGGGCAAACATCCCCTCCCCCTCCCCTTCCTTATGGGTGTTCCCCTCCCAACCCTCCCCCATTACTGCCCTCCCCCAACAGTCTAGTTCACTGGGGGTTCAGTCTTAACAGGACCCAGGGCTTCCCCTTCCACTGGTGCCCTTACTAGGATATTCATTGCTACCTATGAGTTCAGAGTCCAGGGTCAGTCCATGTATATTCTTTAGGTAGTGGCTTAGTCCCTGGAAGCTCTGGTTGCTTGGCATTGTTGTACATATGGGGTCTCGAGCCCCTTCAAGCTCTTCCAGTTCTTTCTCTGATTCCTTCAACAGGGGTCCTATTCTCAGTTCAGTGGTTTGCTGCTGGCATTCGCCTCTGTATTTGCTGTATTCTGGCTGTGTCTCTCAGGAGCGATCTACATCCGGCTCCTGTCGGTCTGCACTTCTTTGCTTCATCCATCTTGTCTAATTGGGTGGCTGTGTATGTATGGGCCACATGTGGGGCAGGCTCTGAATGGGTGTTCCTTCAGTCTCTGTTTTAATCTTTGCCTCTCCCTTTCTTGTTCCCTTTTAAAGAAGGAGTGAAGCATTCACATTTTGATCATCCGTCTTGAGTTTCATTTGTTCTAGGCATCTAGGGTAATTCAAGCATTTGGGCTAATAGCCACTTATCAATGAGTGCATACCATGTATGTCTTTCTGTGATTGGGTTAGCTCACTCAGGATGATATTTTCCAGTTCCAACCATTTGCCTACTTAATTTCATAAACTCGTTGTTTTTGATAGCTGAGTAATATTCCATTGTGTAGATGTACCACATTTTCTGTATCCATTCCTCTGTTGAAGGGCATCTGGGTTCTTTCCAGCTTCTGGCTATTATAAATAAGGCTGCGATGAACATAGTGGAGCACGTGTCTTTTTTATATGTTGGGGCATCTTTTGGGTATATGCCCAAGAGAGGTATAGCTGGATCCTCAGGCAGTTCAATGTCCAATTTTCTGAGGAACCTCCAGACTGATTTCCAGAATGGTTGTACCAGTCTGCAACCCCACCAACAATGGAGGAGTGTTCCTCTTTCTCCACATCCTGCCAGCATCTGCTGTCACCTGAGTTTTGATCTTAGCCATTCTCAATGGTGTGAGGTGAAATCTTAGGGTTGTTTTGATTTGCATTTCCCTTATGACTAAAGATGTTGAACATTTCTTTAGGTGTTTCTCAGCCATTCGGCATTCCTCAGCTGTGAATTCTTTGTTTAGCTCTGAACCCCATTTTTTAATAGGGTTATTTGTTTCCCTGCGGTCTAACTTCTTGAGTTCTTTGTATATTTTGGATGTAAGCCCTCTATCTGTTGTAGGATTGGTAAAGATCTTTTCCCAATCTGTTGGTTGCCGTTTTGTCCTAACCACAGTGTCCTTTGCCTTACAGAAGCTTTGCAGTTTTATGAGATCCCATTTGTCGATTCTTGATCTTAGAGCATAAGCCATTGGTGTTTTGTTCAGGAAATTTTTTCCAGTGCCCATGTGTTCCAGATGCTTCCCTAGTTTTTCTTCTATTAGTTTGAGTGTGTCTGGTTTGATGAAATAGCCACTTTAAATATGGCAAAAATACTTTTTTTTTTAATTCTTTCTCCTGTGTTTAAGGTTTTTAAGAGACCAACACCTTTCCTTAAGCATTTGTGGGTTTTTTTTTTTTTCCCAAAGAAGGGAGTTCAGATCACGGTCAAGTATTGTCTATAATTCCCATGTTTCCTTCATACTCATGTTAATTAGCTTTCATCAGTGTGGCAAAATGCCAAAGGTGTTCATTATAAGGAAGAACTGTGTATCTGGCTCACAGCTCCTGAGGTTCCCTTCTGCTCTCCTTTAGACCCATGTGGTGGCAACCATGGCAGGCATGTGGTAAAAACAAGCAGCTTTCTCACGGAGGCAGGGAAGGAAGAGGGTCAGAGGAGAGCTCAGGGTTCCATATCTCCTGTTAGGGTATGTCCTTAGTGATTTGACTCACTTTCCCTATACCCACCTCTTACAGTGTCTGTGACCTTCTAACAGCATCAAGCTGGGAACTGTGCCTTTGACACGGGAGCCTTTAGTAAACATGTAAAGTAAGCCATATAGAAGATTCTCTCAGCCTGTGTTTAGTTTTGTCTTCTGTACTCTATCACCCTTGTTTTTCTTAATATGGTGTCCTTCATCTCATGGTTCCTCTCGAATGCACCAAGGACTTGCATTTTCTTCTTGGCTGAAGTACTGCATAAGGTAGAGTATGCCCTTAGGGCTCTGGCGGGACAATACCGTCCAGTTATCCTGCACCGGTGATCAGGCTCGCTGGACTTCACTATTACAGAGTTGCTAATTCTGCTGTAACTCATAAGAGCCAGGTAGGGAAACACATTCAGACCGGCGTCCCTTCCTACCCAGCACTAGGTGCTAACACAAACCAGCTAAACGGTACTTTCTAAACTTTTTGTTTCAAATAAACTTTGTTTCCCCATTTTTTGTCTTACTGGCCTTTTGCTTGTATATTTGGGTTTCAGTTTTGTGGCTGTGTGTGAGAGAGAGAGAAAGAGAGAGGGAGGAGGGAGACAGGGAGGAGGAGGAGGAAGAGGAAGAGAAGAGAAAGGAGGGAAGGAGAGGGAGAAAGATCGGGACTTGGGGGGCTTGTTAGTTTGGTTGGTTGTTTTGTTTTTTCTTTGCTTGTTTTTTTAAAGAGAAAGCATGGAGTTGGATGGATAGAGATATAGTGAGGATCTGAGGTGGGAGAGGGAAAAGTCTGATCAGAATATTATACAAAAATTTTTCAACTAAAAAAAAAAGAAATGAAGCAAGTCTTTAGTGCATTCAGAAGGAACCTTGAGATAAAGGACACCATATTAAGAAAACCAAGGACAGGGGTTGGGGATTTAGCTCAGTGGTAGAGTGCTTGCCTAGGAAGCAAGGCCCTGGTTCGGGTCCCCAGCTCCGGGGGGGAGAAAAAGAAAACCAAGGACAACATTCTTGTAGGGAAAATAAAATATAGAAGACAAAACCAAAAATGAGCTGAAAAAAAATATTTATGTGGCTCAATTAAATGTTTGCTAAAGGCTCGTGTGGTGCTGTCCCTGCTCATCAGGTGTTTATTCCCTAACTGTGGTCCCTCTGAGCTCTTGCATTAAGAACCTTTCCATACCGTCGTAGTGTCGGTTGCAAACCGGCTTTCCAGCTCTAGCCTGTCCTCCTGTGTACGCACTCCCTTAACAGCGAGCAGCACCTTGCTGGGCACAAGAACCCCACTCATTCCCCCAGGTTACTGACAAAATGACATTTTTCTTGTCTGTTATCAGTGTGAAGTTGCAAATTCCTACTTGTTTCACTGGTTTGTAAGTAGCTTCTTTCCATAAATATCTTAATGTTCAAACTGTCCAGAAAGTGCCGTTGGGACCAAGTGGGACCGTGGTCTTCCAACAGGCTCTTATGTTTTATCCTTCATGTTTACTTTTTTATACAAGGTGTTTTCTTTTCCTACTCTACCCTGAAACCCATTCCTCCAATAAGCCCAGATACCTTTTAGTAACGGCAACCAGAATCACACTATATTTACCCATTTTGGCATTGGTTGACACTTAAATTATTTCCAGTTCCAGGCTGTTATAGGAAAGTTCCACTGTCTGAATGGGCCTGCATGTTTTTGGAAGGTATTTACTAACTTATTGGGTGTGTAACCAGGAATGGAATGGAAATGACAGTGGAAAACCGAGGCCTCTCACTTGGGGTTATTATGCACAGGAGGGTATGATACCAGAAGCCCCTACAAAATGGTTATGTTAATAATTCATGTATGTTTGCATATGTGTAGTTAGCTTTAGATGTTGCTACATATTCTTAAGGGCTTGAAACATTGATTTAGGTCTGTTGGGGGTGGGAGGACATATTGGATCCCACTGGGAGGCCTGGATAATCAGCGATGGGGTAAATGATGGCTTACTGCAGTCAATGTCCAGGAATGACAACATGGCCAAAGTTTTCCTTTGTGATAAGGAGCATCTCCATAGAGTGCACATCCCCCCACCATCTTCAGAATGGTTTGTGTCTCAGCCTTTACAATGTGAAAGCACGTCAGGAATAGCTACCCATTTCTTGGGTACCAGCTCCTAGGCAGTGATCAAAGTCAGTGCCTTATTTTCCAAGGCACCTCTTTGGGGGATAGAGGAATGTCCCAGGCACAATCCACATCCTCTGGCTGCTGAAGAGTTGCTTATAATCCTGACCAAGCCAAGAGAATAAGTATCTCTTTTTATCCACCTAGGGAGTCACTAAGTATCCAAGCCATTTAAGATGGACAGCTACTTGCCACCTAGGAAAACAAACCAAGCAGGAAACTGCTTCAGGCCAGCAAAGATGTAGACTGGTGCAGTACGTCAGAGTGAGAGTCGAGGCTTACCTTAGTAAGAAACAGCTTAGGCCTGGCCAGTTACTGGCCAGATAGCTATCATCTGTCCTACAGAGCTTCTAGAGCATGGTTAGAATTGAAGATGCATCGGAAGTATTTGGTGATGTGAAATATTCGTAGGATGCTCAATGAACATTTATTAATAAGAAATTAGCAACTAGGAAGGCACACATGTCTGTTGATAATTTGAAGCATATACCTTCTCTATGAAGTTTACTCCATACCATGTAGGCATCGTGAGAGCCTTTGTGAAATATTTCACAGCCATATTTCACCCAAAGAGACCCCAGATTGAAAATAGTATTGACATCCCTCCCCCAATCCCTGTACATTTGTATTAACCATATGGCCCTCTTCTCTACCCCCGGTCTTGCAGGCCTGTCTGCTGAAGGTGGTGCCAAGCGCCAGGAGCACCTGTCCCGGTTTTCCATGCCTGACCTCAGCAAAGACTCTGGAATGAATGTCTCGGAAAAGCTGAGCAACATGGGCACTCTCAACTCCTCAATGCAATTCAGGAGCGCAGAGTCTGTCCGCAGCCTACTGTCTGCGCAACAGTACCAGGAGATGGAGGGAAACCTTCACCAGCTCAGCAACCCTCTGGGGTACAGGGACCTGCAGTCCCATGGAAGGATGCACCAGAGCTTTGATTTTGATGGCGGCATAGCGAGCAGCAAGCTACCAGGGCAGGAAGGTGTTCACATCCAGCCCATGAGTGAGCGCACCCGGAGGAGAACTACTTCCAGGGATGACAACCGCCGCTTCCGCCCTCACCGGTCCAGGAGGTCCCGACGCTCACGTTCAGACAACGCCCTGCACCTAGCCAGCGAGCGGGAAGTCATCGCTCGGTTGAAGGATAGGCCCCCTCTGAGAGCCAGGGAGGACTATGACCAGTTCGTGCGCCAACGCAGTTTTCAGGAGAGCATGGGGCAGGGTTCCCGGCGGGATCTGTACAGCCAGTGTCCCAGGACTGTGTCAGACCTGGCTTTGCAGAATGCCTTTGGGGAACGATGGGGACCCTACTTCACGGAGTATGATTGGTGCTCCACCTGCTCCTCCTCTTCAGAGTCCGACAACGAGGGCTACTTCCTAGGAGAACCCATCCCCCAGCCAGCCCGCCTACGATATGTCACAAGTGATGAGCTCCTGCACAAGTACAGCTCTTACGGTGTCCCCAAATCCTCCACCTTAGGTGGCAGAGGACAGTTGCACAGCAGGAAAAGACAGAAGAGCAAAAACTGTATCATTTCGTAATGTGATGGTGGTTGGGGAATCGGGGAGATGGGAGCTAAGAATGTAAACTCAGAAACGTGCACTGTTGTGAATTCTCAAGTGCTCTTGGGGATGGTTCATGGAGGAGAGATGGAGAATGCTCTCAGTCGAGGGAGGCAAGGCTGCAGGTTGACTTGGTAGATACACTTGGTGTCACAGTTTGGGACGTGTTAAATATGATTTGCACATTTCACTTTGGAAAACACAGGCTGTGGAGGCCAGGGTAGGTCATGTCCTTTCCAAGGTGGAGTGGCCATTAACCAGATGACACACTGTAACCTGCTCACTTATATTCTTTCTGGTTCTCTTCCTTTTAGGACCCCTTTTCCAGTAAATACTTTATTAGCCAGGACCCCAGACTAAGTTATTTACATGTTCATTGTAAATGCAATGTAAATGAGAGTTCTGATAAAATATTTTTGTATTTTGTAATAACAACAGAATTTCTATATCGTAGGATTCAGTGGGGACTTGCATGCCTGTCCGCCAGTACCTTCGAGTGATAGTACACGGTGGCCCAGGACCACCTGGTGTTTGTTGTTTGTTTTGATTTGGTTTGGTTTTCTTTCTATACAAATATACAAATCTGTTACATGTCAGTGAGACTGTTTTCAAAGGAGTATATTCAATTTGGCTTTTTGTGGCTGAAAAAGAAAATTTTAACTATCCTACCCAAGGCATTCTATGCTCTAGTTCATCTAAAGGTCCGTCTTTAAGTCCACTCCCACCCTCAGTAGAATTTATCCTCTACAAAGTAAGTAGGGTTTTTTCTTTTTTAATTTTTTTTATTGCAGATGTCGCTTTTGCTGATTAGATGACAACCAGTGTCAGTCCAGTTCTGTGAGAAATGCCATCCTTGTTTGGAACCTTGAAGTTGCTTAATGTCGATCTGTCCCTCGGGGGTAGTCGCAGTGACTGTGAGCGGTGCCGGTGTATGTGTCAGCATGGCCTTGTTTTGAGTGTGGAATTGTTTGGTGCTCATGTTTCCTGGATTGTATTTTCTGCTTTCTTCTTCCAAGGCAGACGGAGCTGCTGCCTTAGCCTGACAACTGTTTGTCCTCATAGCAAATGAGCGTCAGCGTTTAGCACTGAGGGACAAGAAGATGCTAGGGTGGGGAGGAGCTCTGGGTGCACTGGGTTGGTGCACATTACACAAGGGGATTTGAAAACTAAAAGCAGGTAGATGCTGAAAGGGGGAAAGTCAGGGAGAAAGAACTTTTAGGAAGAAATAGAGGTGACAGCCACCTTGACTAGTCCCCAGTGCTTTAGAGAGAATCCAATCTGACAAGCTTAGTCACCACAGGGGCCGGCGGCTTCTTACCCTGGAGGGTCAAGCTGCTGAGATGATAGGTAACAACATGGAAAAACAGACCTTGTGGCAAGAGAGATTTCCATTTTGAACTTTGAGGACTGTTGGTCAGACAGAAAGGCTCAAGAGTAAGTTTGCTTAAAGAAGACATTTCATTGCAGGTGAGATAAATATATAGTGAAAAAAAAAAAAACCTTCTTGCCTCGCTTCAGTTTTTTAGAAAAAAAAAAAATGAAGCCCTTGCTCTTGGTCCATTTTCTCCCTCTCCTCAGTGGATTGTGGCAAAAATCCATCGGAGGACCCACCTTTTGTGAGATGTGCTGTCCCCTTATGCACAGTGAGTCTCAGTGGCCATTTGCCGTGATGGCGAGCATGGTCTCTTTTCAGTATAGTACTTAACATTTTCTAGGGTTTTTTTTTTAATGGAGAGAATGGGAAGAGTGGCTTTTCAGACACCATGCTAAATGGGTCTGGGGTCGAGGGAGGCTGTAAAGGATATGGTGATGATACTCCATCCAGGATGTATTAAAATGATTTGCTTTATAGGTATTAATACCACATTTGTCATTGTCACTGACTTTTTTTTTAAAAGAAGCAATGCAAATGTTGGTTGTGGCTGTTTTCCGCATGCTATCTTCATATCTAAGTGTTTCATTAATTATCCAAGCCTCTGGAGAATTAACTCTATTACGTTTGTACAGTAAGTTAATAAAGCTGCTTGACAAACTGTTTAAGAGATATGCAGCACCGTGCCACTCGGGTGGCAGGTTTCTGGTAGACATTGGGTGAGTCCAATTTGGAGCATTGAGTCTGTTGATTGGTGAGAATTAGAAAGGCGCTATTGGAAAAAGAAAAGAGAGGAGCGTAGATCACTTAGCAAATGGTTGAAACCATGTATCCTCTCTGGCCCCAAATCCAACGAACAAAGTTTCCCCATTGGAAGTCGTTTTCTCACTCTGTCCTTGGCAGAGTACCTCTTACGTTTCCCAGCTATGTTTTTGACCAGCCCTCAGCCCAAAGAAGAAAGCAATATAGAAACTTCTTAAGTTACATCAAGTCTAGCTGTCCAGAGAACATTCAAGATCTTTCTAACCAAAACTTAAAATATAATGAGATACAGGCTTCAGGGTCAAACGGTCCACCAGCAAGATCATCCCCTTCTGCCGAATCACTGAAGATTGCTTCCCATTCTAAAAGCAGCCAGGTGCCCTACAGAGAATGTCACCTGAGGAAGGCCAGGTCCTCACAATGGTAGTAGGTCCTTAAAGCTACTGCCCATGTAGTGGGCAGCATGACAGTAAACTAGAATTTCTCTACCTTGAAGTAACAACTTAAGAGATTTAACACCCGGAATCTCATTCCCAAAATTCAAGTGCATTCTTTTCTGAAGTGAGAATTTAGGGTCCTCCCTGATTCTTCTAGTATATCCCTTACCTGCTATTGGCCAAGTTTCCCTGGGGAGTCAGGCCTGTACTCAGTTCCCCTAGCTCATTGTTTTATCTTCTGCAGACTGGCTTTCAGAAGAGTCATCTTTCTCCCCTTTCTCTTCTCTGATGATTTGGCTATTTTTTCCCATCTCTCCTCTTATTGGGCTGACTTCTATTTAGAACTACAGCTCTAGAGTTCAGTTCGTGTCACGCTGCTGCCAGATCCAGCACCAGCTAAGCCAGCCCCCTTCTCCGGGCCAAGGAGCGTGTACGTCAGTGAAAGTTTCCTGAGTGCACATCCCACCTTTGGTCCTGCGAAAAGGGTTCATGCTGAAGTGCGGTAGCTTCAAGCATCCAGCGTGGCCTTCAGAGACCCGCCCTTCTGTCCTGTGTAGTTCTAGATTCTCTACCACGAGTGAAGGTCAATGGGGTGAGGAAAATCGGACCTCATTTCCTGGTTTTTAACATACATAAAGGAGAATTGCTGGTGTTGGTTGTTTGAAACCCTCGTTTACCGTCTAAGCAGCTGTCTGAACAGATTGGAGTTTTCTAATAGGAAAAGTCACAGTCTTTTCCTACAGAAGGCTCCCCCTACAGAGCTGTAGGAAGATGGCGTTCTGTGCGCCCCTTCTAGGAGTTCCTACTTCTTATGACCATCTTTCATCAGGTGGAGCCATGGTGGCATGAGTGTAGCACTTTCTATGTGTGCTCTACCTGCCACCTTAGTGGATGACGAGCAGTGGATTACTGCACTTTCCAAGGAGAGCAGACTCTCATCCCAGGTATCTTCACAAAACTCCAACAAGCCAGGGCTGATTGACTAGAGGCGGTCTCCTCTGTCTTATGACAGATCTTATTCATAAGCTGACTCTTTCCTGATTCCCTGGGAAAGGAGTACACCAGACATATAGGAAGCATCCAAAACCAAGAATTGGGAGACCCCCATTCCTTCCCACACTGTAGAAGCTACAGGAAGCTGACCTCTTAGGCCAAACAAGGCTCCCTTTGGCCTACTTCTTCGT
Source organism: Rattus rattus (assembly GCF_011064425.1). Classification (NCBI taxonomy): domain Eukaryota; kingdom Metazoa; phylum Chordata; class Mammalia; order Rodentia; family Muridae; genus Rattus; species Rattus rattus. The sequence continues at coordinate 54,591,096 of NC_046159.1, forward strand.
GCTCAGGGTCTTTGCCAGTTATGTGAGCAGCTCCTGCTCACTTTGCAGAAGTCAGCTAAGAGTCTGTTTTCTCATCCCAGTCCATATTAGAGGGACACAGGACACTTAAATTCCAAAGCAGAGTGTTCTCTGCATTCGCCTAACAGAGACCAGATGCTGTGCCTCACAAAGATCCACCTATGACCAAGGGAAATAGAAAACTGAGCCAGTGGCCTGAATGTCACATGCAAACAGTTGTTCCTGGCACCTGCGTGGCACCTTCAGGCTCTGCAGATCCTGTTCCACAGGCTTCTATTACTGATCTAGAAGGCAATTGCACATTAACACCTTTTGGAAAGTACATTTCTTTGAGCATACAGGAAATAGGAATGAGACCTTTGCCTTCTTGTCAGTGGTTCACCCCAGAGTATGTGTGTATGACCATCCAGAAGCCAAGAAGGTCAGGATGGAGGAAGAATTGATTTATTTTTCTGTTTTCTCATATTAGAAGCCCAGTCAACACAACACCCCTATAGAGCACGACTATCGGAAGCTATTACTCTGATATAAATTTATTTCCTGCTTCCAAAACCAGCCTCCCTCAGAGGAATAAAAAGGAGGTTGGAAAGGTCATGTGCTATTAACAGACATCTCTGTGGTTCAGATGTGATAAACTCACAAGATAGATGTCTAGTTCTATCTCGAGCAATTTCTAAGAAAACCTTCATGGGCTAGGCATTTGGCCATGGGGGTTCAATAGGTCACCAACCAAATGTTTCTAAATTTTGGGAGGTTACTTGCCAATATGACCACTTCTCATGTTTATCTAGTTGGTTCCCATAGTTTTCAATAAAGTATTCTGGTTTAATCCTGACCCTGGGTTAACAACGTAAGACCAGTGACTCTCCTGTAGTCTTCAGCAAAGTAGGCCAGTATTTATTCTCCCTAAACTCGTTTGTTCCTGCAGAGTTGCTTTGCTCAGATCCTATTTGATTCCACATGCATAAACAGAACCTCAGAGGGCCCAAGAAGGCGAAGCAGGCTGGAGTCTGTGTTATCTGTCAAGTGTCAAGCTGTTTGTTAAGAAGGCCTGTCACGGGCTTTTGGCGTGGGATCTGCCAGAGACTGTTCTGAACACTTTGCTTGAGATCCGTGCCCTGTAAAGTGGATATGATGTTTTACTGATTCTGTAATACATTTGTAAACTTCCAATAAAATTTGAATAAAAGGAATGTTGTCATCCTTCTCAATCCTCACTCACGGTCCAGATTTGGGGAGTGGACTTGGCCTTTGGGAAAAGGCCAAGAAAAAGCATGTGTGTCAGAGCCAGATATTTTCAGCAGAACTTGAGCCTAATTTAACAAAATGATCATCCATCAAAATAATGAGAGCAGGTCCTACGCTAGGGCCTGGGACTTCCCCAGCATGGGTTTTTGACCAGGATACAGTACCAGGCATAAAATTCCTTCTCGTGGGATTCAAATCCAATCAGAAATTTGTTAGAGACGACATGCGATGTTTGGGGTCTGGGTTACATCACTCAGTATCATTTGTCGAGTTCCATCTATTTATCTACAAATGTCATGATTTCATTTTTCTTTAGCTGAGTAGTATTCCACTGTGCATATATACCACAATTTTCTTATCCATTCATCTGTGGTGTACATCTAGATTGATTCCATTCTCCGGCTTTCATAAATAGACCAACAGTGAATATGTACAAATGTCTCTGCAGTAAGAGAGAAAGTTGTTGGGTCTATGCCCTGGGATGGGATAGGTGATGTAGTGGTATATAGGCCTATTTCTAGTTTAACCTCTAGACCGATACCCAAAAGTAGCTACATTAGTAGCTATTAGCAGACATGCCTGTGGTTCAAATGTGATGGACTCACAAGATAGATGTCTAACCCTAGCCTGAGCTACCACCTGAGAGTGTTTGGAGTTCCCCTTTGCCACATCCACACCAACATCTGTGGTCATTTGTATTCTTGGTGATGGCTATTCTGACTGGGCTGAGATGGAATCTGAAAGTTGTTTTAATTTTTATTTGCCTGATGGCTAAGGATGTTAGGGCACATTTTAAAATGTTTCCCAGCCATTTTCATTTCTCCTTTTGAAATTTTTCTGCTCAGTTCTTTAGTCCATCTTTAATTTTTTTTAATTCCTTAATGTCTAGTGTCTTGTGTTCTTTGTATACTGTAGAAACTAATTCAAATGAACAGCTGGTATTTCCTGCACTATTTTTTAAAGATACTATTATTTTCCCAGTATAAACTTTTGTGTGCCTTTCTCAAAAATCAGGTAACAGTAGTTGTGTGAATTTATAACTGTGTCATCAACTCTCTGCCATTAACCATGTTTGTTTCTGTACTGGTGCCATGCTGTTTTTGTAACTGTGGCTCTATGGTATAATCTGAAATCAGTTATAGTGATACCACCCACAATGTTCTTTTTCTTTGGGTCTGTCCTTGCTTTTGATGACTCCATGTAACTTTTTTAGACTATTTTTCCTATGACTGTAAAAAACAAAACAAAACACACATAGTATGCACCCATTGATAAGTGGATATTAGCCCAAATGCTCAAATTATCCTAAATGCACAGAATACATGAAACTCAAGAAGGATGACCAAAATGCGGATGCTTCACTCCTTCCTTAAAAGGGGAACAAGAATACCCTTGGGAGGGGATAGGGAGGCAAAGTTTAGAACAGACTGAAGGAATGCCCATTCAGAGTCTGCCCCACATGTGGCCCATACATATACAGCCACCAAACTAGATAAGATGGATGAAGCAAAGAAGTGCAGGCTGACAGGAACCAGATGTAGATCTCTCCTGAGAGACACAGCCAGAATACAGCAAATACATAGGCGAATGCCAGCAGCAAACCACGAAACTGAGAATGGGACCCCTGTTGAAGGATTCAGGGAAAGGACTGAAAGAGCTTGAAGGGGCTCAATACCACATATGAACAACAATGCCAACCAAGCAGAGCTTCCAGGGACTAAGCCACTACCCAAAGACTATACATGGACTGGCCCTGGATTCCAATCACATAGGTAGCAATGAATAGCCTAGTAAGAGCACCAGTGGAAGGGGAAGACCTTGGTCCTGCCAAGGCTAGACACCCAGTGAACGGGATTGTTGCGGGGAGGGCGGTAATGGGGGGGGGTGGGAAGGGGAACACTAATATAGAAGGGGAGGGGGAGGGGTTAAAGGGATGTTGGCCTGGAAACCAGGAAAGGGCATAACAATTGAAATGTAAATAAGAAATACCCAATTTAATAAAGATGGAGGGGAAAAAAAACTTGTAGTCCCAGTAACCAAGAGGGCTAGAGCAGAATAGCAAGTTTACTACACACTGAAATGTGAATGTGACAATAATAGTAGAAAAGAAACCATATTGTAAAATAAGACAAATAATTTCCTGTCCAGCAATCTATAGATTGCTTTTGGAAAGATGGTTATAATCACAGTATTAACCCTTCTGTTGCCCTAGCCTCTGCCCCTTAGGATGGTTCTTGGGGGTAGAGGGTAAGAAAGCACAGCAGAATCAACAACAAAGAAGTGAAAATAGATTAGTATATTGCAGAATTGGGGAGAGCCTTTATACCCTCTGTCCATGCCCTATTGGTTCATGATTGCTCATTCTGCATGGTTAGCACCAGTTGTTTGGCTGCCCTGGTCACATGCTCTGTCATTGGTTGTTTCTGGGAGTTAAACAGGTTCCAAAGTTAGCAAATGTAGAAGCGACTGCTGCCCATCCCTGGGCCACTGCAGACCACTTCCTTTGGAGGGGTGAGGGCGGATAGCCTAGTGCTGATTACGCATCATTATTTACTGGAAAAAGTCCCTAAGCAAGCAAGGACCAAGGACAGAATCAGAGTGCACTTAGTGGAGAATAGGGCTCTCTACTGAATTAGAAATAAGTTGGACTTTTGTTTGTTTGATAGGACAGTTGATTGTTTTTTCTTTTATTTTGTGTATGTGTACCTGTGTGTGTGTGTGTGTGTGTGTGTGTGTGTGTGTGTGTGTGTGTGTGTGTGTGTGTGTATTGTGAATGGTATTGTTCTCCTAATTTCTTTTTCGGTCTGTTATTGGTATGTAGGAATTCTAGCTAGATAACAGTGTCTTCCAATTTAAAGGAGTAATAGTGCCTTGGACTCCATAATGAAGTCACTGGCATTTCAAGTGCTATCAACTGCAAATGCAGAAAGCAAAAATCAAGAGTTCATGGCCCTGAATTATAATCAGATGATTTATAATATAATGAAAGAACCATCATTAAAGAAGTGAAGATTTAAGAATAATCAAATCCATATGGATTGGGAAAATGTTACTGAGAAATAAGTTTATATTAGCAAATGGAATAAATTATCATATTTTAACATCCTTCCTTCATGGGCCTAGTGCTAATTACAGTGTCATTGTTTATTGGAAAATGTGCCTAGGCAAGCAAGGACAGAATCAGGGCGCACTTAGTGGGAAATAGGACTCTGTACTGAATTAGAAATGAGCTGCATGCTACACATGGTTTCCTGAAGCCCTAATGGCAGAAACGTGCACTGTGTGTGTGTGTGTGTGTGTGTGTGTGTGTGTGTGTGTGAGAGAGAGAGAGAGAGAGAGAGAGAGAGAGAGAGAGAGAGAGAGAGAGAGAATAATGATGCCTTCTACTCAATAACAAAAAGATCTAGAAAGAGCAAATGTTATTGTTTTGGAAAATGCTGCCACCCAAAGTTCTGTAGACCATAAGACTGTCCATCTGTCCTGCCATCCAGAATCTTTTATGTCCTGTATCAAGTGGAAAACAGATCTTGTTACCTGAATGTAAGCATCATAAGATTGACCTGTGGGAGTGGGGGGAGGTCAAAGAAATATGGATACACACCAAAGTCAATAGTAAATTTCCCCAGTGCAGAAGGAAAAGGAACTATTGTCCTTTCCTTTCAAAAGTATTATCAGACAAAGACTGAGAAAACAAAGTGGTCCATTTATTCATTAATCCTTTCAACTTCTCTACATTGTTTCTCCATTCTTACTGAACCAGGATGTGAAGATTTTTGTATACTGGTCATGTTTGTTGCCCACCAAACACCTATGTGTCCCAACTCCTGTACCCAGGTTTTGCTCCCTTGCAGGATTCTGTGATTGGTAAAGAAAAGCAGTGTTCAGCCTACCTGTTTGTCTCTGTCTCTCGCCTGAAGTCATAATGAACTAAAAGTCCATGTCCGGATATCCAGCCATTGCCTAGAAGCAAATGGATCCCTGAGTCACTGTGTTTCCACATAAAAAGAGTTACTTTTTTAAAGAATCATTTGTCATGTTAAACTGAAAAATCCAGAGGAAACTTTGTACTAACACATAATCCGACCTGCTCGGCTAACACATGGCGATCAATACCAACTGATCTTGCAAGTTCCCTTCAACTCTAGAAGATACAGCCGAGGATGTCATCAAATGATCAGGAATTCTGAGGGCTGATGGGACCAGGGCTTTGGAGACATGGGTTGATTGGTTAGCTTAGTTGCTTTGATTGGGATAAAAAATTACCCTTAATTAGAGCCTGCAGCTGTGTGTTTGGCCCTGTGAAACTACAACCTATGGACTAGAAGCAGCAAGGAGGTGCTCACTTACAGTACCCACATTGAATTTACAAGTAAGTGCCTGATGAATCCAGGGTTTAAAAGAACTAATTAAACGATCAAAATGACCATGCAAAATATTTTAAAAATCGTATTGAGTTTGTGAGTCACCCATAGGTGCCTCTTGAAAGGTGAAGGAAGACTCCCCCTCCATAGGACGGCAGGGGCCATGGAAGAAAATCTCAGAGCCGAGCTCCATAGGCGGCGTACTCACTGCTCAGATGACTATTGAGTTCCCTCAGTGGATGTTACTCTAAGGTGACAGACAGGACACACAGTAAGTTGGGTGAATCACCAGTCTCACTAGGGGCTGCTCTGCTTTTTCATGTCTTTTTCCAAGCCTAGAATTTGCTTTATCTGATCATCTGAGTTAACCCACGGATGAGCAATGAGCCCACTTAACAAACCACACTGTCTGGAGCCTCGACTCCTAACCAACCAGTCTTCCTTGCCCATAGTGAGGCCCTCCTTGGAAGTCCTCTTCTCCCTAGGTTCCCATTGAATTGAGTCTCCTAGCCTCCACCCTTATCTCGAGAACCTCCAACCTCACTCTAAAGAAGGGTGTTTCCTTCTACAGTCACTTGGCCAATGCCTGGGTCTGTTTCCTGATGCTTCTGTAAGCACACCTCCAAACAGTCCAAAAAGTGAGTGTTTTCAAGAGGTTCTCTGTCCCCAGAGAAGTGCTTCAGTCATCCTGAGTTTCACTGCACCTGCTCAAAGACTCTAGAAAATGAAGGGCTCCTACCCCCATGCCCAGGCCACTCCTTATAGTACCATCTGAGATCACTCAAAGCAGAAAAGCTCGTCAGAGCTGTCAGACACATGTGAAGCTTCTCTTCTCCTCACTGCAGGGTCCCCACACAGCTGTGAATACAAGCTTCAGGAGCTGGGGTGGCGGGTGACTTCCCAGCAGCCACTGAGTGTTTTGAGAACACTCGGCCTTTCTCAGGACACCCATGCCTCCAAACCACGGTTTTTGCAACAACAAACTTCATCCAGACAACCCCCTTTCCTTTACTTCCCTAAATTTTAAAAAAAAAAAAAAAAAAAAAACTGATGCCATGCAAAATATTTTGTAAGTGACTTGTTTTTAATATTGAGGCCAAGTGTGGGACACAATAGTTCAGAGCAGGAACAGGTTCCAACCTCACAGGCTGGCATCCGTACATAAAGTCCTTAGAGTGGGAAATAAGTTTCTTTGAATAGAACAAACTGTACAGGAACTATGGAAGGAAATAAGACCCTGGGGAGCCAAAGCATTGGGGATCACCGGGTCTTACCCTGCCGCCTTCATGAAGGTTGCTCCCCCTTCTGCTTCTTGTTCCCATCCCTGCTTTGTACATATGCTTATGTATGACCCATGGCAGCCAATGGAAGCTTCTTGCTTCGGGTAAAGAACAAGCATAATAATGAGAGAACTGCGTCCAAACTTTAACTGATAGAGAAGGGGCCTTCATTGTTCTTTGCCAAGACCAGAGAGTTCCCCAGCTGAGGCCTGGGCACTGAACTTCAGTAACCCTGGACCTAAGGTGCAGGAAGAAGTCAAGGAGCACACAGGCTCCTCCACTTTCTAACTTTATGGTTCACCAAATCTGAAATCAGAGCAGGGCACCCCTCTCTGCCTCTCCCTGATGGATCTGGTCCTCTCTGCTTTTCTATGCCCACTTCTTACAAGCACACACAATAGTTGTTCAGCCTGGACTTTGTGCTCAAGAAAACTACAGTGCCTTACTCAAACAGTGGCAGGCCCATCCCTGTGCTTGTGTGTTTCCTGTATAGCACTAGAGAAAGTAACTTTGTTCTAATTAGGATAGGACTTTCAACTGATGACACATTTTTACAGTGCATCTGCATATAAACTGATTAACCTCTGGGGTGAAGCTACAGAATGCTGTATCCAGAGTATCCCAAGAAGGAGAAGCATGATGTCCACGTGTGGTTCATCCTAGGGTTGACACCTGCCATCAGGACCTTGCATCTGGCCTTCCCATTCTCTAGCACCTTACTAGAGTTCATCAGGACACTGTTCCCCTAAATTCTAGGATCCTATTCTGATTAGAAGGGGGGAAAGTCAATGTCAGCAATACAGGCAGTGAGAGGATCCTCTAGTCTTCTCTATCTCTCTGTACACATCAGAGCCAACATGTAATGTGCCACACACACAGCTCAGGAAGGAAAAGCTCAGGAACTGATAAGCTTCTTGCTGTGTCCTCTGCCTGAAGCTCCAGCCCATCCGTAAGCATGTACCACATTCACCTTCAGTTTGTACCCTTGGGATGACACACTACAACCCTGAGAGTGACTTTCTCATCTTGAACTTTGAGTTCTTCCCAGCAAGGACGAGTTGGAGCTTTCTTCTTTCATTTTTGAGGCAGAGAGTTAAAAGACAGTATTTTATGATTGTCTTTGGTTTTGTTTTACAACACGAGCACTAGCTCTCATATTCTCCCCCTGTGCCAGTAAATGCTTCATTGTTCATGTTTGATTTATGAACCTAACTCACTGAATGATGAGGGAACAGCCACTTGACATTTATCTCCCAGCACAGAACAGCTGAGCTTGAAAGACTTGGAGAGACCATTCTATATAAAAAGAAGGGAAGTGCGTGCCATTGTGCGTAGCTTAATGACTGCCTGGGCATGACATAACGTAATTCTAGGTTCATGACTTTGTGCTAGGTTTAGAGAGAGAGAATTATACACATTGACTGAGTCTCACATCCCCTAAACTTGTTCAAGTTCAAGTCCCTTAGGGCCAAAGAAAAGTGTTCCATTTAGAGACTCAGCCAGTGACAACTTAGAGGGTCTGCCATCTTCTGGAAATTAAGGTGATTGTCCAACACAGAAAAGATTGTGTCTGCCCTGCCTATAAGTGTATATGGGAAGGCTGGCCATCAGGAATTCTAGGACACACACAGCAACATAGTATCCTGTCCTATGGGAACTCAGAAATGAGAATGGAGAGCCCAAGAGGGATGGAATTGGGAAGGTTCTGGTAGAAATGTCAAGTGAGGCCTCTCAGGGTATATAATATGATAGCGGACACACAGAGAAATCAGTCTATTAGCGACAGAGAGCTCAAAGGTGAATCTGCTGTACACAGAGGAGCACTCGCAGCATCCAAGTCGGGGAAATGATGCCCATGTGCGTAGAACAAGGATAGCAAGGTATGGGGAGAGCCTAGGAGCCCACCAGGTAGGGAACGCCCAGGACAGCACCAATGTGAACAGATCGGGAAGAGAACACTAGATGGCTAGAACACAGAGGGTGGTGTTGAGGGAGCTGAGAAGAGCACCATATGGTACAAAGAGGAGCACTCCAGGGCAAGCAAGGTGGAGCACTGTAGTATGGGTGGCGTGAGACAGGGACTAGTAAGGATGGGAGCACCAGTGTGGGTGCAGCAGAGATGGGGGGTCCCAGGGTGGGTGTAGAGAGGATGGGGGTCCCAGTGTGGGTAGTTGCAGAGGAATTGTAGAAACAGAGGAGAGTGGCCAAATCACTCCAACAGCTTGGGCGTTTTTTTAGGTCTTGGAGTCTTTTCCAATGGCAAGAAAGCCATTACAGATGTTTACGTAGTCGAGTATAGTGTACTCTAACTTAGAGACTGTGATTATTTTTTAGGGAATGACTTGTAAGCAACAATAGACAAAGCAGAAACTATGTCAGGAAATGTATATATTTATTTCCTTTGCGTCCCTATAATAAATAGATTTAATGAGGGGGACGTATATTTTGGCACCATATTTCCATCCACAGTCCTTGGCCCCATGACTTTTAGGCGCTTGCTGATGGCATCTGGCAAACATTACTGATGCTACTGTGCACAGAAAACAGAGAAAGAATGCTGATTCTCGAAGGCATTCCCCTTTGTTCCATCATACTCTACCTTGGGTTTCAAACCTATGCGAGGTTACAGTGCAGCAGAGTACCTTGCAGTTTTACCTCAAGAGTATATTAATTCTTCAATATAGATATTGAAGCTATACTACTTGAGGTAACAGAGGCTATGGCTCCCCACAAGAAAAATAGACTAACAAAAACCCTAGTACTAGGCATGGAAAACCAACCAAGAGTTGTTAGCCAGAGCAGTCCTAGTGGCTCCTACAACAATGTAAGTTTTTTACTGTTGCCCTTGGTTGCCTTCCAGAGGTTGAAGGAAGTCCCTATTTGCGATGACGCGGCACATTTTAGACATAGTACTCAGAAGATTCCAATTGGATCTAACCTAAAAGTCTTCTCCCTGCAGTGTAGCTCACAGTACCAGAAAGTGCTATGTAAGCTACCAAGGGAGAAGAGCAATAAACAGTCCTAGCCAGCTGTGATGTCACTATGACCAAACCAACAGGTAGATGTCTAAGTAAACATAAGGCCCACTCAACAGGAGGGAAATCATGTCTGGTACTATAATTCCAGGCAATTACATGGGGCAAGTGAGTTCATAGTTTTAGATGAGAACCTACCACAATCACTTTGCTAGACAACAATCAATAAATCACTGCATTCTGAAACTCATACCCACTTGTAAGTGTAGCTCTCACCCCTCAGCAAAAAAAGATTTCCTTTACAGCAAATGGAGACCATTATAGAAACCTATACCATGTTGAGTGCAGAGACCTGTGGATCATGTAGAACTCAACCCCACCAAACACATCTACAATACAATTCCTGTCCTAAGGCTCAGGGAATGTTGTGAATGAAGGAGTGGAGAGAGATTGTTAGAACCAGAAAACTAGGAAGTCTGCTGTGAGATTGTGTTTCCGAGAAATGACAGAAAATATTCACCCATAACTCCTTAGCAATATGGCTGTCTAAACAATACCTGAACAGTGATGATATCCACAGACAGGCTAACACAAAAGAGAAATATCATAGAGTCCACTCCTAGACAAAGAACCATGGGCAACTGATGACTACTGAGAGAGAACGAGGTAGCCAGTCCCCAGGTTGAATCTCCGTTTTGGTTATCCAGTACAAAGGATGTACAGTCACAAACACATACAGCACACTAAATGGACTCAACAGACTATATTATATTTATACATGTGTAACAATAAAAACAGGCCATCCATTTGAGGAGGAGTGAGAGGAGCATGGGATGCATTTGCACAGGCACGGTGTGACTCATATGTATCTTTGGAACCGGCTGATCAATTGTGGCGTTTCCTAGAACAAAATGGATAAGAAGCCTACTTGGTTTCTGTTTGATCTGCATATCCAGGAAACCACTAGAACAATTTTTTTAAGCCTGTGTTGTGTTGAATGAATAGGGAATCGCAGCCCATCAACCAATTTCCACATTTAGCCAATTCCCAAATTCAGAACCCTTTGAATGAAGGGAAAGAAGTTTTCCTGAGAAAAGACTTTTACAATATAAAAGGCCGAGAGAGACCTATGGCCTTTTACTAGGGAAACTGCACATTAGGGGAATGGGGGATAATATTTAGTCGCTATTGGATAGTGGTTCTAAACTGACAGTGATTCCAACAGACCCCAGAAAGTGCTGTAGCCCTTCCAGGTAAAGTAGGGGCTTATGGAGTTCAAGAGATTGATGGAATTTTGGCTAGCCTAGCTAATCTGACCCACAACGGAGCCAATGGACCCTTGACCTCAGTGGTTATTTCGCCAGTTTTAGAACATATAATTGTGATAGATACACTTAGAAGTTGACAGAATCCCCACATGGTTTCCTGAGCTGTGGAATGAATGTTTATTATTATTGGAAAGGTCAAATAGATGCTCTGGGTGTCACCTTTAATGGGAAAAATAGTGAACCAGTATCTCATCCCTAGAAGTATTAGAGAAATTAGCACAACCATTAAGGTCTAGGGAGGGAGGGGTGGATTCCTGCCACATTTCCCTTTAACTCTATTTGTCCTGTGTAGAAGCTAGATGGATCAACGAAAGTGACAGTAACTATCTACAAAATTAACCAAGAAGGGACTCCAGTGGCGGCTGTGACAAATGTGGTTTTCTTACTTAGCAGATTCATCCATCTCCTGGTATTCATATGCAGTTATTATTCTGGTCAATGTTTTTTCCCCTATACTTTTCCCTAGGGATCATCAGAAACAATCTGCTTTCAGCTGGCAACGCCAGCAGTATAACTTATGGTCTTACTTCAAGGGTATATTAAATCTTCAGCCTTGCATCATAACTTAGTTTGAAGGGACCTTGATCACTTGACTCCTCCGCAAGGTATTACACCAGCCCACTATATTGGTGGGAAATAAATCCAACCAAACTCCACAGGCCTTCTACTGTGGAGTAGATGAAGTCCTTAGTGATCCAGTGGTGTGGGGCATACAGATGTATTCCTTCTAAGGTGAAAGATAAGTTACTACACCTGACCCCAAACTCCATCAAAAAAGAAGCACAATGTTTAGTGGACCTATCTGGATTCTGGAGACAGCACATTCCTTACATGGCTGTGTTACTCCAGCCATATACTAAGTGACTCAGAAATCTACTAGCTATAAGTGTTGCCTGGAAAGGAAGAAGGCTCTTCAACAGGTCCAGACTGCTGTGCAGGCTGCTCTGCCATTGGACTATATGATCCAGCAGATCCGATGGTACTTGGAGTACCAGTGGCAGACAGGGATGCTGTTTGGAGCTCTGGTGGGTCTGCATTGGTAGATCACAGCAGGAACCCTTATGATTAGAAGCAAAACTTTCCCATCATCTATAGACAATTATTTTCATTTTGAAAGATAGCTCTTGTCCTATTGTTGGGCATTAGTGGAAAACGAACATTTAACAATGGTCCACCAGGTTGCCATTTGGCCTGACCTTCCTTTATGCACTGTATTCTCTGACCTATGAAGCCCTAAAGTTGAGCATGCACAGTGGAAATCCATCATCTGGGATTATATGCAAGAATCATCTGCATGGAAAGAGAAGAGGCAGAGAAAATATCATGTTCCTTTCTTGCCTAGAAAAGACTGCTGACATCAGCTCTGCTCTCGATAACATTTGGTTTCTTTTCTGAAATGCAAAGTCTAAATTGGGCTTTTCAGTGGTAAATTAAAAGACCCAGGAGGGCACTCATGGTTCTCAGTGTGCACATTTGTTGCAGTCTGGCACAAATATACAGTTGGCTGGCCACACCTTTGGGGAAGTCCATGAGGTCAAGAAGATACCAAACATGTCTCTAACATTTAATTAAGATGCAGTGCCTTCATTTCTAGACATCATTTCCTCACTAGAAGCCATTCAGACAACAAAAGGTAGTAGTTACTAATTATCCCAAATAAAACAGTGTGGCAAGTTTTAAAGGAGCAGTGTCTAACTAACCTCTCCTATCACAGTTAATACAAACCAATGTCTGTTCATAGTGTTCACAAGAACCTCATACACTATCAGTCAAAATTTCAATGCTACCGTTCATTAAAATGGAAAACACAATTTATATATATAATTATTCATAATATCGATATTATAATTTACATATTTTATATAAATTTCTATACATTTTATATAAAATCACAAAGACTCTAGGACCTACCTACCTAGAGTCTAGGTAGACAAAGCAATCTGGAGCAAAAAGAACAATGTTGTGATTTCAAACTACACTACCAAATGGCAGAGGTCACATAGGTCAAGGGAACAGGTTAGATGACCCAGAATGACAACTATATGCCATTGTCTCCTGGTGTTGTTGTTTCACGAAAATGCCAAAAACATACACTGTAGAAGAGACAGGCCCTAAAACAAATAGTATTGAGTAAACTGTCTTATCCACATACAGAAAAATGAAAATAGATTCCTGTCTCTCACCCAGTCCACAAGTCAGTTCAACCTGGATCCACGGGTCCACACTGGATCCTTGACCCTGATGTAAAACCTGAAACATGGACACTGATGAGAAAACATTTCAGCATGCAGGCATATGCAAGGAATTCCTGAAAAGGTCTCTGGTGACTCAGGAAACAGAACCAGATCGACAAATAGTGCTGCACGAAGTTAAAAAGCTTCTGCATAGCAAAGAAAAACTCAGAAGGAAGAAAAAGCCTAAGGGATAAAATCTTTCCTCAATATATATATATATATATATCCAGCAGAGGATTGATATAAAGAATATATAAACAACTTTCAAAACCAAACAATCAATAAATAAATAAATAAGCTAATGAAATAGACAGATGGTTCTCAAATAAAATACTAGTGACCAGTAAATAAATGAAAAAATAAATATTCATGTGATTAGATTTCACCCCATCAAAATGGCTATCATTAAGGAAGAAGTTAAAAAAAAAAAAAAAACCCTGACCCTAGAGGCATTGCAGGTGTGGCTTCTGTGTCATTTGTACCAGTACAAAGGAGGCCTGACCTCTGAATAGCTGAATGATTAATGGCCTAATGCTCCCTGAAAAAAAGGTGACCACCAGACTTGTGCCAGGGAAGTTGGACAGGGAGCTAGCCTGAAACAAGCATCAGTCCAACAAGGAGTGAACAGGAGATGAGACAAACCCCACCAGACCCCAGCTGGAGTGAGCCTGAGGCAGACCACCCCTTCATGGCATCATGAGAGCAACCCAAGTGAGGACAAAACCCCATGGTAACTACCAGTCTGGCACCATGGGGCTGGGACAGGGGGCTTGCCTGTTGTACAGGGAACTAGTCCCACATTGTACAAGCCTGGGGAGGCAGACCATGTCTGAGATGACCCCTGCCTGGTGCCATAATGTACAGGCAGGGTATAGCACTCCTGAGATGACCTCAGATACTCAGAAACTCCAGGTGCCACTGAATGGAGCAAGCAAGCGGTGGGGAAGTGGAAGAGAAACAGAAACAGAAGAATGTGGGTACAACAAAGAGAGGCAGAACTGGAGACTCGAGGGTAGTGAGGAACAACCTGACGTGAGTAGCCCGGGATGCCGCCTGGAACCATAGTGGGCCCTGCAGCCGGGGCGGGGTGGGGGTCTGTTACAACCAAATGCCGGGTAGATGTCCCTGGTCTGGGCTGCTGCCTGGAGACATATTGATGTCTAAAGGTTGTGCAGAACTGACCTCAACCCTCACCTGGGGATTGTGGGAGAACTCTGGTCCTGGGGACATAAGAACAAGAGTGCTGATCCCACCCCTAGTCAGCTGCAGAACTTAGGAGAATGGGCCCCAAACGTCATCCAGGAAGCATAGTAGAGATGGCCCTGGTTGCATGAGTGGCAGATGAGCCAACCCCAACGGTATGAGCGTGGGAGAGCTTGGCCTGCCACTCATCTCCCAAGTGGTGGCATGGACAAGGGAGAGATACCCTCTTCCCAGGAGGCAGGAAACCTGGCCCTGGGTTTGTGAGAGCAGGAGAGCTGGCCCTGACCTTCACTAGCTGCAGCACTCAGGAGAGTGGGCCCTGCACCAGCATAGTAGAGCTGACCCTGGTGATGGGTGCAGATGAGCCAATCCAGAGGGCATAAGAGTGGGAAAGCTGGCTCTGCTTTGGTCAGCTGGGGCAGGGCAGGGCAGGAGAGCTTGCCATGGTGGTGTGAGTGCAAGAGAGTTGGTGGGTTGACTGGTTCAGATACCTCTTAGGCCCAGATCCAGGGATTTGAGTTGGCCCACCCCAACATCTACCCCATCGATGAACTGCTGGAGTGCATGAAGAGGCTGGTCCTGCAGATCCAAACCTACAGGATCTCCATGACACAGGTGTCTTAGTCAGGGTTCTCTAGAGTCACAGAACTTATAGGTAGTCTCTGTATAGTAAGAGAATTTGTTGGTGACTTTCAGTCTGTAGTCCAACTCCCCAACAATGATCAGCAGCAGCTGTGACTGGAAGTCCAAGGATCTAGTGGTGGCTCAGTCCCACAAGGCAGGTAAGCAAAAAAGAGAGACTCTTCCTTCTTCCAATGTCCTTATGTAGGTGTGTCCCAGATTAAAGGTGTGTACCACCAAGCCTGGATCTGGAACTTTCTTTGTCCCAGATGACCTTGAACCCGGAAATCTCCTTGTCTTAGGCTCCTGGGATTCATAGCTACTCTGCCTTAAGATCTCCATACCAAGATCCAGGTCAGGAACTTTCATCTCCCAGCCTCAAGATCAGGAGCCTTCCAATTCTGGATTGTAGTTCATTCCAGATGTAGTCAAGTTGACAACCAGGAATAGCCACTGCAACAGGTAACAGCAGGATATCTGTTATTGTAAAAATATAAAAATAAAAAAAAGTATTGTTGTCTTTTACCTTGCTGAGTCCGCACCGCGGTGTCCCAAGATATCTGCTAGATATCTCTGCAGAAACACATCCCAACTCTGCCATGGCGGCCCAGTGGGTTCTTACACTCAAACCCTCACATAAAAGAACACACAACACAATAATCTTAGAGCCAATTGATAAGATATAATTGCCCACTTAAACATACAAAGCCCAGTACCATCCATCCCTTAAGAACATTGATAACAACCTGTAATTACACAGAGCGAGATCTTTACATCAGCCTCCATTTGTCCTGCCATGGCTTCTCTCTCTCCCTCCAGTCTCCCTTCCTTTTCGTTCCAGTCTCCTCCTCTTTCTTCAAACTTCTCTCCCATCCATCCTTCCTTCTCCTCCAATGACAGGCTTCCTTCTATCTTGTACCTGCCCCTCACCTGTATTTTACAAATTCAATGGGGAGGTTTTGGTGAAATCAGCTGATTCCTGAGTAGGTGACTAAGCAGCTGTCCTTGGGGCAGTGGAATTAGCATCAAAATACAGGTTACTCCAGGGCAAACCACACCAGATATGAGAGGAGTCCCATTGGGGATCCAGTATTGATTGCACCGCAGAAACCAGAGACCTCTTACCAGAACAGTGGTCATTGCTGTGAACACTTGCAAGCAAAGAAGTGAAACAAAAGGGAATGATGTGGGACACACTGACACACTGACACACTACAACTTCTACAATGAGCTTTTATTCCCTCTGTTGTCAGGGAAAGTTGCAAGGGTGGAGGGTGGAAATGAGGGGTGGGGGAAATAAGTGGCATTGCAGGTCATGATGTGAAATTCACAAAGAACCAATAAAAAGTTTTAAAAACAAAACAAATGGTCAGTGGTGTTGGTTCATGCCTTTAATCCCAATAGTCAGAGACAGGTGAATTTCTGCAAGTTAAAGGCCAGCCTGGTCTACAGAGCTAGTTCCAGGGCAACCAGGTCTACACAAAGAAACACTGTCTTGGAACGAAGGAAGGAAGGAAGGAAGGAAGGAAGGAAGGAAGGAAGGAAGGAAGGAAGGAAGGAAGGAAGGAAAAGAAGAAACAAAGAAACACAAATGCTGGAGAGGAGATGGGAGAAGAAATAGAAAGTAAAATATAGCAAATGCATTACCACACAAACTATCTAGATAAATATCAGTTCTAATAATAGCTGGGTATCGATTAGAAACTATTTATATCATGTATGTTAGCTCTTCTGCCTTAGCCTTTAGAGGTAGAGTTAAATGTTATCAATTCTCTCTGGAGTCCCCAGGAGAAAAATGATAGATTATTTGGCTCCTAGAAACATCAGTCCTGCTTAAGGGAAATAAAGAAGAATGGAGGAAAAGCTTGTGTGTCTTTTGGTCACACCGATGGCTAAGAAGAATTTGGAGAAAAATGATGGGGGGGGGTGCTAATTTGGCAATTAATCCAACTCTGTTCTTGATATATTTAGGGAAGCCACAAGCTAGGAATAACTGGCATGCCCCGTATTCATACTCCTTCCTCCCACCCTGCCTCTATCCCTCTTTGTCTTTTTTTATCCCCTTTTTCTCTGTAGACCAAGGTCAGGACTCTCCCAGAGCTTGTGAGAACCAAGAAGAGGGTGAACCTGTACATCGTGTAAGCTTTTACTCCACTCCCACATGAAATGGGCTCACCTACAGTGCTATGAGATTCAAGATACTCCCTACAGCACGGGTTTTAAATATGTCCGTATGCTCTGACACTCCCTTTACATTAGGTATGGTAAGTCCTAGTTCCATGGCCATAAGTTTAATTTGATGACAGAAGTGATGGTTAGAGATTGTGGGATAAAGTCATCCTTCCTTCTTGCTTTCTCTTGAATAACTCAGCCTCGAAAAAGCCAGTTTCCATGTTGTGAAGACACCCGAGCAGTTCTGTGGAGACTTCTGTATGGGAAGGAACTTCTGCCAACAGCCAATAAGGAATTGAGACCCTCTGCTCATGGCCACGAAAACAAACTGATACCATTACAGTCTCGATATCATTTTAAAGATTTGGGTTGGGGATTTAGCTCAGTGGTAGAGCGCTTGCCTAGGAAGCGCAAGGCCCTGAGTTTGGTCCCCAGCTCCGGGGGAAAAAACAAAAACAATATTAAAGATTTACTTTTTTTTAACGTCTATAGTACTCTATCTGCATGCATACCTGCATGCCAGAAGAGGGCAGCAGATCACATTATAGATGGCTGTGGGCCACTATGTGGTTGCTGGGAATCAAACTCAGGACCTCTGGAAGAGCAGCCAGTTCCCTTAACCATTCGACGAAGCTAGGGTTGTCTGATTCTCAGGCTCTCGGACACCTAAGCAGACACCCAAGCACCACTGGATGCCGCAGAAGAGCTGAGAACAGAGCGGGGACTCGTGGGGGCTGGGGGAGCTCTGGCTGGTCCCTGGGGGGTGGGGGAAAGTCCTTGCCTTGGTGACTTCAGGCTTGATGGTTGGCTTGGCATCCACTGTAGAGGCTGGGAAAGCAGGGAGGCCATCTATGGGAGATTAAACCGTGGGCAAAGGCCTTCTCCATGGCTCCCCACAGCGGATCCTAATGCAAAAAGGCAGTCCATGGTTTTAAGGCGTTTATTGTCATGGCAGAAAGTGGATGAGTAAAACCATACCCCACTTCTCAGAATGGGCCTGAGATTAAATACCTTTTACAGGAAGGAGTGTCTGGGAAGGAAAGCTTATTGGCTAAGCCTCCAGGCCTGTAGGTACCTCATTATAATGGAGATCTGTCTTGAGTCTATGTGACCTGTGGTCATGTCCTCTACCTGTGGAAGGGCTTGGAACGTTGCCCTTACATGGCTGATGGTCACAAATCTATGGGGAATGTGGCTAGTGACAGGGGCCTGGTAACCTGAGAACGGGTGAAACGCCTACCATCCCTTCAGGGTGTCTGGGGTTTCAAGCCTTAGCTCAACCAGGAACTAGGGTGCCTTTTATGGTCCCACAGTACCCCTCCCTGTAACCCAGGCAGATCAAATCTTTGTCTGTTTGTTTGTTTGTTATTGGATATTTTATTTATTCACATTTCAAATGTTATCACCTTTCTCAGTTTCTACTCCACAAACCCTCTATCACCCCTCCCCCTGCTTCTATGAGGGTGCTCACCTACCCACCCACTCCCTCCCACCTCCCCGCCCTGACATTCTCTATACCAGGGCATCAAGCCTTCACAGGACCAAGGGCCTCTCCTCTCACTGATGCCAGATAAGGCCATCCTCTGCTACGTATGCCATGGATCACTCCATGTATACTCTTTGGTTGGTGGTTTGGTCCCTGGGAGCTCTGGGGGGGGGCCTCTGGTTGGTAGATATTGTTGTTCTTTCTATGGGGCTGCAAACCCATTCAGCTCCTTTAGTCCTTTCTCTAACTCCTCCATTGGAGTCCCCATGCTCAGGCCAATGGTTGGCTGCAAGCATCTGTATTTCTCAGGCTCTGGCAGAGCCTCTCAGGTGACAGCTATACCAGTTTCCTATCGGCAAGCAATTCTTGGCATCAGCAATAGTGTCTGGGTTTGGTGTCCGTATGTGGGCTGGATCCCCAAGTGGGGCAGTTTCTGGATGGCCTTTCCTTCAGTCCCTGCTCCACACTTTGTCCCCCTGTTTCCTTTAGACAGGATCAATTTTGGGTTAAAAATTTGGAGATAAATGGGTGGCCCCATTCCCCAACAGGGGCCATGCCTAACCTCTGGATGTGGTCTCTACAGGTTCTCCCTCCCCTTTGTTGGGCATTTCAGCTAATCTCATCCCCACTGGGTCCTGGGAGCCTCTTGCTTCCCTGGCTTCTGAGACTTTCTAGTGGCTACCCCCAGTTCCCCATTCCCCCTTGCTACACACCTCTGTTCATCCCTGTCTCCTCCCATACCTGATCCTACCCCCCCCTTTAGATCTGATCTTCTTATGTCTTTCAGTATAAGCCTTACTCCAACATTAAACTTCCTGGTGCCTTTCTTTCTTTCTTTCTTTCTTTCTTTCTTTCTTTCTTTCTTTCTTTCTTTTCTCTTCAAACCATACTTTTCTATTTATTTTTGCCCCACTTGCTCTTTTTAATTTTAGATCTGCATAAAACTAATTACTAATAACCAGCAATAGAGTCAATATTAGGCTGTCTTCAGATCTCTTCCACCAAAGAAATCAGCCCTTTACTTTTCCATTTAACCTCAGGCAAATTCCTAAGACAAGCATAGAAGGCAGCCACACTCTTCACCAAAATATCACAAACATTGTCTCTTCCCCGATAGCTAACCAAAGTTGCACTACTCTGAAACCTCATGACCTAGGCCTCCACAGTCCACTTTGCTCCCAGCACTACTGCCTTCCAAACCATTTTAGAATGGCCCCTTGATCTCTGCTTGTTTACAGGGTTCAGCGGATCTTCTAATCCAAAGTCTTCCACTTTCATCCAAAGAAACATACTCAGGTCTGTCACAGCAACAACCCACTTCTTGGTACCAATTTGTCTTAGTTACTTTTCAACATATATAAAAGAAAGCACTTAAGCGAGCTTATAGTTTCAGAGAGTTAGAGTCCATGATGTCAGAACAAAGGCATGGCAGGTGAGAGTCCACATCTTCATCCATAGTGTGTGTGTGTGTGTGTGTGTGTGTGTGTGTGTGTGAGAGAGAGAGAGAGAGAGAGAGAGAGAGAGAGAGAGAGAGAGAGAGAGGCAGACAGAGACAGACAGACAGATGGACAGATGGATGGACAGATAGACTGTGGATAGAAGGAGGCTTTTGAATCCTCTTCAAGACACACCTCCTCCAGCCAGGTCACAGCTTCTCAAACAGTTCTACCACTGGGAAACAAGTATTCAAACATATGATCCCATGGGGACCAGTCATATAAAAACCACCATAGGTTCCCTTGGATAACTGGGAAATGATGGTTTGTGCAGGCTGACACTGTATACGCCAGTGAGGTGAGACAGGAATTGAACCTTCTAAAATGATTATCCAGAAAACCAGAGGACTATCCTTTCAAAATCTGCCTCCCCCTGGAATAGTTCCAGCTAGTTTATTTTATGGGGAGTCGGAACAAACAATTGGTGTTTCCAAAGTTTACAGTTGTCCCTCTGGTCAAATTGGCATCCTTGTTTCTGAGATCCATTGTGTTGTGCTTCTCTTGATAGTGTCTCCAGTATTTACCTTCACTATTGTCTTTGCATAGCGGGAGGATCTGTGTCTGCCAGTCCCTCTTCCTTCTCAGATTCCATCTGAGCTACATCTAGGTGAAAGGTCAATTCAGAACAAACGACTGTCCGTTATCTACTTGCCGGGATAGTTACATGTGTGCGCAGGTTTACAAATCAACGTAGAAATGTGATGTTATAGAATATAACATAACCATATCTGTGCCCTGCCATTTGCTTAAGAATTCTTGCCTCGCCTCATTGCCTCTTGCGTCTCTCTTGTGTCCTGTGTAGCTGACTCAACCACCACTGCACACTCACAAGTGCCCCACCATCCTGCTCTGACCTCCCATCTCTGCTGCCGCCTTCTACTCCCATGATGTGTGCATTTCCCACAACACAACGCCTGCTCGTTGATCTTTCATCACCTCTTCTATCTGAACCATATACCTTCCTCAAACCAAAGAGATCTCACCACAGCAAAGCTGCGAGTGTGCCCTCTCGTGTCCTCTGCTGCCTTTCTTCCCCCCCCCCTTTGAATCTTGTACAGATGTTCTCGTTTTAGCTGTCCATATTCTGCCCTCTCTTTCCTTTAAGGTTCATCAGCTTCCTCCCCAAACCACCCTCATATTTTCCCAACTTTCCAAAAGCCTATGGCTTTCCCACATTCATCTTTACAATCGTCTGTTGTTGTATTGCCCTTGTATCTGTTTTATTCCATGACCTTTCCTAATAGAGTGCCTATCTCTCATGGAAGGAGTCCTTTGTGCCTAAGATAGTGTGATCTGTGCCTATGGCTCCAGGTGAATGTTGGTTGATGTTTCTGATCCTGTAATGGTCACAATCAGAAAGAACTGAAATTGTAGCAAGTGGCCGTGCAGCAAAATTAAGTGAAGTGTTACATTCACTTAGTCTCTTTGGTGACACTGCCTCTGAGGTTCTTTGCATACCAGCTGAGTCGTCTTAAACTTCTAATCAATCTCAGAGCCTTGGGAATAATAACTGTGCCTGCCTAATAGAGCTGGAGTGAAGATAAAATGTGTCGGGTCATGTGGGCTTCTTCCTGTTTGCAAGTGACCAAACCACATAGCTGCTATCCTAATTGGCCGGGCCATGGATTGAAAATCATGGGGTGCGTGTGGTACAAAGACATGCAGGAAAAACACCATACGCATAAAAATAGAATATCTTTTTAAAAATTAAAATCATATGGGATGATTAGTATGTCTCATGGACCATTGCTCCTGCAAACACAATCTAGCAGTGCCCACACTACTGGGGCTCCAGAAGGATTTTTGTAGCTGTTTTTAAACGTTCTTGAGGTTTATTTTAGTCACATATGGTAAGATGACAGACACAGAGACAGCTGCTTTAGAAAAAGAGAGTTCATGCTAGGCAGCGGTTGAAGGAACTAAGAAAAAGCACGGACAGAAGTCTTGATAGTTACAGTAATAAAGGGTGCTTGTGTGGGGATGTTCCTCCTTGGACAGGAAGTGAAATTGACGATGGGGTTTATAGTAATAGATTCTGTAACATGATTTCCATGTGCTCTGGGATTGTAGTGCATGTAATCAACCTTGGCTATTAGTTTGGCTCAGGATTTCAAGATGTCAAGTAATCAATTACAGAATATCAAGAATGATATGGTAATGAGGTGGTTTGAATGGGTATGGCCCCCATAGACCCATGGGTTTGACTGCTTGGCCCATGGAATGTGGCAGGAGGTATGGCTTTGTTGCAGCAGGTGTGACTTTGTAGGAGGAGGTGTGTCACTGTGAAGGTGGGCTTTGAGGCCTCCCATGTCCAATCTCTGCCCAGTATGGAAGCCAGTCTGCTGCTGGCTGCCTTCTGACCAAAGACTTGGAACTCTAAGCATCTCCAGCACCGTGTCTGCCTGTACACTGCGTTGCTTGCTACCATGGTGATAATGGACTAAACCTCTGAAACTGGAAGCCAGCCCCAATTAAATGTTTGCCATTGTAAGAGTTGCCTTGGTCCTGGTGTCTCTCCACAGCAATGGAAACCCAACCTAAGACGGTTAGTACCCTAAGAAAGTTCCCCACTGTGACGACTCTGCGCTTCGTAGCAGCTTCTCTTGCTGCCACTGGCATTTATATGTCTTGCTGTCTTTTGCAGTCATGCTGGGTCCTGGTTTTCTTTAGATCTCCAACTCTTTGATCCATTTTTCTTTCTTCCCACTCTCCGAGCCTGCATTCCCTATTCCTGAAGACAGGCGTGCTCAACTTTGCACTCCTCCTCCGCACGTGTGGGCTGTTCCATTTCACAGACATATTTGGAAAACAAGGAAGTTAAAGGCTTGCCATCACGACCACCCAAGGTAGGGCTGACTTCTCCATGTCACACAATAAACGTTGTCACTTGTGGGCACATGAGATCCTTGGAAATCTTTTTCTGACTCAAAGAAACTGTCAACATAAAACACAGCTCTAATATAGGTGATAGGCGGCATTTTATTCTGAGCCAGAATAACTACAGCCTGGGAACGAAGTTAGGGTTTCCCAAGTTGTCCTACTATGGACACGGTTATGCTCTCCTTTGCTCTCACAGGGGGAAAAGACACCCTAAGCACTTACCAAGAACATTGCCAGAGACAAGAGGTAGATGGGTTCCAGCTAAGTGAGGAAAATCGACTTGTTCAGATGATGATGGTCTTTTCTTTTTTTAAATGGATGATGATCTATTTCTTTTTATATGCATGTCTGTGTGAAGGTGTCAGATCTCCTGGAGCTGAATTACAGGCAATGGTGACCTGTTACGTGGGTGCTAAGAATTAAACCCAAGTCCTTTGTAAGAACAGCCAATGCTCTTAACCACCGAACCACCTCTTTGACCCCCTGATGACATCATTAACTTTGAGGCTGCATATTCCAAAGGTTTTATGTGATAGCTGTGAGAAAGGAATGTAGGTCAGACATAGATGTGTGAGAGTCTGTGGAAGGGTGAGTTGGTAAATCCTGATTGGACATGTTAACCAAATAATGAATTTCGATTGTTGGACCTTCATGTTTTGTCATAAGTCAGTGGCTAAATAAGAAAAGAGACCATGGGGTAGCTTTAAGAATGTACTCTATTGGTTTGTAGCAAGGGGGAGGGAAAGGGGGAAAAGGGCAAAACCTGTCAGCACAGTGGTTGCCATGCTCCAGCCTGTTGGACTGGAGTCCTTTGGACTTCAGCTCATAAAGGCCGTGGGAACTTCCTGAGACTGCCTAAGCCTTGGGATGCAGGACTTGCTGTCCACAGAGTTAGACCTGGTGAGATTAGCTATTGTTAACGCAGGGTACAACTACTGTCAAATCTACATCCCTATTATAAGGGGATATCCATTTATATCCACACAGCCCCGTTACTGTGGAATTGCAAGCAGCCCTGGCCTTTGAAGAAGCACTTCCTCCCTTTTGACTATTTGTAGGCTGGCTTTGTATCCTGGGGTGCCTTTCCAGGCTGTTCCTTCCCATCCTCCCCTTACCGCCTCCTGCTTGGATGAATATGAGGACCCTGATATACAGCCTCCCGCACTGAATTATGGGAGCTTTTTAAAAATAGCTTTATTTATTTTGTGCGTGCACACTCTTATGTATGCAGGAGCATATGTTTGCTCGTGCTTGTGGATGCTAGAGGACAGCTTGGCGCATTATTCTTCGGGCACCACCCATCTTAGTTTTGGAAACAGACTTCTCTCGCTGGAATGGCTGGACGGCTACAGAGCCCTGAGGATACCTGGCTAAGCCTCCCCAGCACAGAGATTATATGCCCATACCCTCATGCCTGGCATCTGCTTAATGGTGGTTCTGGGGATCAGATTCAAGTCCTTATGCTAATGAGGCAAGCATAGACTGAGCTTGCCCTCCAGCCTGCATCTCTTTCTCTCTTTTTAATCAGAAGAATTTAATTTGCAAGTTTTGCTTTATTATTTTATTTTGAACCTTTTTTTATTAGGTATAAAAGTCCCTTAGTGGCTCGAGACCCCATATAAACAACAATGCCAATCAACCAGAGCTTCCAGGGACTAAGCCACTACCCAAAGACTATACGTGGACTGACCCTGGGCTCCAACCTCATAGGTAGCAATGAATATCCTAGTAAGGGCACCAGTGGAAGGGGAAGCCCTGGGTCCTGCTAAGACTGAACCCCCAGTGAACGGAATTGTTGGGGGGAGGGTGGTAATGGGGGGGGGATGGGGAGGGGAACACCCAAAAGGAAGGGGGTAGGGGGAAGGTTGCTGGGAAAACCGGAAAGGGAATAACAATCGAAATGTAAATAAGAAATACCCAAGTTAATAAAAGATGGGGGTGGAAAAGTCCCTTAGTAATAAGGTTCCTTCAGGCTTTGATTTCTGCTCCCTTTCTCAAAGTACTCCACCTGCTAAAATGTTTTAACGTTTAGGGCAGTGGAAGCCAGAGGGGAGGGAGAGAATCCTTCTCTCCATAGGTACTGCTTGGTTTAGGTAGACAGAAGATTCCCCAGCATAAAAAAGTTAGACAGGGGAGTTCTCAGCTTTTGATTTTTGGATTTTATAATGCAACAAAAACATTAAAAATCATCCCTTGCTCAGGTTTTTTCAATGTAGCTTTCTTTCTGGGCCCACATGACACACGCTCGTTTGCTGTTCATGATGCCGGGCGGTGGCGAGCTTCAGATGTAGCCACCTGTCAATCTGTGAGAAGTAAATCAACAATGCTCTGCGCTGTGTTGTGTGGATTAATTAAGAGGCTCTACGAGTTTAGAGCATTAAGTGCCCTTTTTGGCTTGCTGATTTTTGCAATTTCCAATTAGTTTAACAGCGCACGCCCCCATCATTAATTCAAGGAGCGCTGCGTGTTTGGAAAAATAAAGTTATTCCCCGTGACAGCCCTAATATGCATCATAGTCATGGCCCACCCTTTACTCCCAGGTTCCCTTTCCAAATTGGTCGTCCGATCATCTTCTTGGAAAACCATGCTGTTAGTCTCAGTGAAGGGGACCAAGCAACACCTCGAGTTCTCATAAAATGCTCAGAAGGATGCAACAAAACCCACCCAGTGACAGGATCAATGCTAGACTAAAATGCAGCTGCATCTCGCTTCATTTGCCAGAGGGAAATGTGATCAGTTTTGCTTCCTCTGTGACATTTATCAGTTTCTGGAGGGATTGGCAGAGGAAAGTGTAAGAACCACCAATACGACAAGGTTAAAAAGCAAGAGGTCCGGTCTGCAGCGTTGTGTTCAGACAGTTGACATGCTTGGTTCACCCATCAATCCTGACCTGTTTGGGCTTCAGGTCAGTAATTTCTGGACGATTTAGCCTGTACCTCGAAATGGGATATGAGAACATAGTGTCTGAAACCAGCGTTCACATTATGGGAAAATTTGTAATTTAAAAATAGAACCCCAAGAGTCTTCAGCCAGGAAGATGCTTGATTAGATTCACACAGAAGGGATCAGCTAGCACAGTCAAAAGCGAAAACGGTCCCCACTTTGTAGAGAAGTAGGAGAAGGTCCCTACTGTAGTCCCCAAGGCGAAGAAACTCATCAGGTGAAAGCCCTCTCTCCATCCCAAGAAGTCACACTTGGCATTCCCAGCTCATTTTCTCCCCTCCTGCCTGTCTTCTTGCTCTGTTCTCAGTGCACAGTGAGTCTTTTTTTTTTTCTATCCCAGGACCCCATGTTGGGCACACTTCACTTAGATAGTGTCCTTCCATACATTCCTCCTGGCTGTAATAATACTCGTGTGTGTGTGTGTGTGTGTGTGTGTGTGTGTGTGTGTGTGTGTGTGTGTGTTTCTTTTATTGGCTTTTTTAAATTTACATTTCAAATGTTATCCCATTTCCCGGTTTCCCCTCCTGAAACCCACTATCCCATCTCCCCCTCCCCCTACTTCTAGGAGGGTGTTCCCACCCACGCACTTACTTACTCCTGCCTCCCTGCCCTGACATTCCCCTACACCGGGGCATTGAGACTTAATCCGACCAAGGGCTTCTCCTCCCAATGATGCCAGATAAGGCCATCCTCTGCTACATACTCGGATGGAGCCACAGGTCCATCCCTGTGTACTCTAAGGATGGTAGTTTAGTCCCTGGGAGCTCTGGGGTGGGGGGGTCTGGTTGGTTGATATTGTTATTCTTCATATGGGGTTGCAAATCCCTTCCGATCCTTCAGTCCTTCCTCTAACTCCTCCATTGGGGACTCCATTCTTGGTCCAATGGTTGGCTGCAAGCATCCACCTCTGTATTTGTCAGGCTCTGGCAGAGCCTCTCAGGAGACAGCTCTATCAGGTTCCTGTCACCATGCACTTCTTGACATCTGCAATAGTGTCTGGGTTTGGTGTCTATATATGGGATGGATCCCCAGGTGGAGCAGTCTTTGGATGGCCTTTCCTTCAGTCTCTATTAATTAATCTGCATATTTCCTCCTGTGAGTATTTTTGTTCCCCCTTCTAAGAAGGACTAAAGCATCCACACTTTGGTCTTCCTTCTTCTTGAGCTTCATACAGTCTGTGAATTGTATCTTGGGTATTCCAAGATTTTTAGCTAATATTCACTTATCAGTAAGTGCATACCATGTGTGTTCTTTTGTGATTGGGTTATCTCACTCGGAATGATATTTTCTAGTTCCATCCATTTGCCTAAGAATTTCATGAAGTCTTTGTTTTTAATAGCTGAGTAATATTCCATTGTGTAAATGTACCACATTTTCTGAATGCATTCCTCTGTTGAAGGACATTTGGGTTCTTTCCAGCTTCTGGCTGTTATAAATAAGGCTGCTACGAACATGGTGGAGCATGAGTCCTTATTATATGTTAGAGCATCTTTTGGGTATATGCCCAGGAGTGGTATAGCTGGGCCCTCAGGTAGTACTATATTGAATTTTCTGAGGAACCACCAGACTGATTTCCAGAGTGGTTGTACCAGCTTGCAATCCCACCAACAGTGGAGGAGTGTTCCTCTTTCTCCACATCCTTGTCAGCAACTGCTGTCACCTGAGTTTTTTATCTTAGCCATTCTGACTGGTGTGAGGTGGAATCTCAGGGTTGTTTTGATTTGCATTTCCCTGGTGACTAAGGATGTTGAACATTTCTTCAGGTGCTTCTCAGCCATTCGATATTCCTCAGTTGAGAATTCTTTGTTTAGCTCTATACCCCATTTTTAATAGGGTTATTTGATTCTCTGGAGTCTAACTTCTTGAGTTCTTTGTATATATTGGATATTAGCCCTGTATCAAATGTAGGATTGGTATCCTACATTTTCCAATCTGTTGGATACCGTTCTGTCCTGATTACAGTGTCTTTTGCCTTACAGAAGCTTTGCGATTTTATGAGGTCCCATTTGTGGATTGCATAGTGAGTCTTTAGTCACGTGAATAGTGTCCACCAAAGAAACTACCATGGGCAGGGTAATGCAGTTAGTGTGTGGCCAACCACCTCCCTCTCTACTCACCCGATGCTTTCTCCCTGCAGACTATCATGGGCAGAGCTGACTTTGCCAAACTAGTTCCTGTACCTGGGTGATAATGTAGAAAAGACAGAGACAAGGACCAAATGTGAACTATGAAAGCTGTAGCAGGGGACAGCAGGCAGTAAGATGGGGAGTTGCAAAACCCAAGTCATCCTATGTAACCGATATTTAAGAAGGAACAACAGATTAGGAGATAGAGGCTAGAAAGATGGCTCAGTACTTAAGAGCACGTACTGCTCTTGCAAGGAACCTTAGTTCAGTCCTAGTTCCAACTTCAGGAGGCTCACAACTGCCTGTAACTATAGCTTCAGTAGGTCCAATGTCTTCTTTGGGCTTGTGATGACACTTCATTCACAAGTACACACACACACACACACACACACACACACACACACACACACACACACACACACCTAAAATAAAAGAGTGAATCTTATTTTTAAAGGATGCAGGTATATGCCCGAGAGTGCTTTAGTTGAACCCTATGGTAGATTTATGTCTGGCTTTTTGAGGAACATCCACATTGCTTTTTCACAGTGGCTACACCAGTCTGCACTCCTAGCAGCCATTAAGAAGTGTGTCTCTATCCCCACATCCATGCCAGCATCTGTCATCATCTGGTTTTGGATCTTAGCCATTCTGACTGTGGTAAAGATGAAATTTCAAAGCAGAGTAATTTGTATTTCCCTGATAGCTAAGGTTGTAAAACTTTGTTTTAATTTTTTTTTCTTCTTTTTTCTTTTTTTTCAGAGCTGGGGACCGAACCCAGGGCCTTGCGCTCTCTAGGCAAGCGCTCTTCCGCTGAGCGAAATCCCCAACCCTGTTTTAATTTTTTAATTAAGAAAATTTTCATATAGTATAATTATGTTTTTTA
Source organism: Rattus rattus (assembly GCF_011064425.1). Classification (NCBI taxonomy): domain Eukaryota; kingdom Metazoa; phylum Chordata; class Mammalia; order Rodentia; family Muridae; genus Rattus; species Rattus rattus. The sequence continues at coordinate 54,620,350 of NC_046159.1, forward strand.
CCTCCCCTAATTCCTCCCAGATCCTACCTGCCTCTCCACCTACCCAATTGTTGTGTGACAAAACTTTTTCTGGGGAGATATAACACATTTCTGCTAACCCCTGAGGCAGCCCACAACAGACCAAAATAAGTTTACAGCCAAAGTCCAATTTGGTGAACTAAGACTTTTATTTGAATTACTTACAGGATTATGGACGAGGGGGTTGGTACACATTGGAGGTGCACATTACACAGTCTGCAGGCCGCTCAACAGATGAGAGAGTGTCAAAGGGTCTCAGTTATTCTGAACCTCTTCCAAACAACTCCACTGACTTCTGCTTCTTCCAAGCTGATAGCTGGTGTGGTCTCAGAGTCTTCTTTACAGTTTGGCTTGTTTGATAGTCTTCTTTGCAGCTCTGTTCTAATCTCAGAGGATCTCTCAGCTTTTATAGCTTACCCAGGCAAGGAGGGGCCTAGTGAATCTCGTCAATTTCAGGAACTTCCTGGAGCTATTTTGAGTAGTTTGCCTTCCTACTTAAGAAGCTTCCCTATTATACAACACCAATTTTGTGCCTCTCTCTCTCTCTCTCTCTCTCTCTCTCTCTCTCTCTCTCTTTCCCTCTCTCTCAACAGAACAAGAAAAAGCCAATAAGACAAGAAAATGAAACTGAATGTGCACACACAGACTCCATTTTGTGTAGGGCAACTACTCCTGGTCATATTGAACATTAAAAGAAAAAAAAGTTTCTCCTCCATTTGTATTTCTTCTTTTGAGAAATCTCTGTTTAGTGCCATGCCCCAGTTTTAAACCGGGTCGTTTATCTTTGTGATGTTTCTTTTTTCTTTCTTTCTGTTTTTATTTTAGTTCTTTGTATATTTTAGATAGTAATCCTTTACCAATTGTAGAGCTGGTAAAAAATCTTCCCGTTCTGTAGTCTGCCCTTTCACTCAAATGCTGATGTCTTTTGCATGTAGTTTGAGGAGGTCTGGTTTATTAATTGTTTGTCTAAATGCCTGCACTACCAGGGCTCTGTTTAGAAAATCCTTCCTTGTAATGACAAACTCAAGCGTAGTCCCAACTTTCTCTTCTATCACAATCAGGGTTTCAGGTATTATACTGAGGTCCTTGATCCATGTGCAGTTGAATTTTGTTCAAGATGAGAGATAAGGACCTGGTTTTATTCTTCTCTGTGCTGCTATCTTTTTGAGCAACAACACCTTTTGTTGAAATTGGTACTGTTGGTCTTTTGTTAATCTGGTGATGGGTACTTTAAACGTAGGGGAAGCTGAATGGTGAATATAAGAAGTTAGACAATGGGGGGCCGGCGGATCCCTGCCCTCAGCAGCTCTCTGCTCCCAGGCCCCCTGGAGGGGAGTTCTCCCGCCTGGTCGGGCGGGCACTCCTGAGGCAGCAGAGCGGAGGAGACCACCAACGCTGCCCACCCCTGCCCACATCCCTGGCCCAGGAGGAAACTGTTAACGGCCTCTGGGTACCCGTAGAGGAGGGCCCAGGAGCAGCAGGTCCACCGAGTCTGAGACACCGCACCTGAAGGGACCGACCGGATAAACAGTTCTCTGCACCCAAATCCCGTGGGAGGGAGAGCTAAACCTTCAGAGAGGCGGACACGCCTGGGAAACCAGAAGAGACTGCACGCTGCACACAGTACTGAGCCCAGAGGAAAACACCAAAAGATATCTGGAACCCTGGTGCACGGAACCTCCCGGAAGGGGCGGCGCAGATCTTCCTGGTTGCTGCCGCCGCGGAGAGCCCGTGGGCAGCACCCCGCAAGCGAACTTGAGCCTCGGGTCAAGTGAGTTGCCTGGTGAACTCAAGACACAGGTCCACAGGAACAGCTGAAGACCTGTAGAGAGGAAAAACTACACGCCCGAAAGCAGAACACTCTGTCCCGATAACTGGCAGAAAGAAAACAGGAAAACAGGTCTACAGCACTCCTGACACACAGGCTTATAGGACAGTTTAGCCACTGTCAGAAATAGCAGAACAAAGTAACACTAGAGATAATCTGATGGCGAGAGGCAAGCGCAGGAACCCAAGCAACAGAAACCAAGACTACATGGCACCATCGGAGCCCAATTCTCCCATCAAAACAAACATGGAATATCCAAACACACCAGAAAAGCAAGATCTAGATTCAAAATCATATTTGACCATGATGCTGGAGGACTTCAAGAAAGACGTGAAGAACTCCCTTAGAGAACAAGTAGAAGCCTACAGAGAGGAATCGAAAAAATGCCTGAAAGAATTCCAGGAAAATATAAATAAACAAGTAGAAGCCCATAGAGAGGAGACACAAAAATCCCTGAAAGAATTCCAGGAAAACATAAATAAACAAGTAGAAGCCCATAGGGAGGAGACACAAAAATCGCTGAAAGAATTCCAGGAAAACACAATCAAACAGTTGAAGGAATTAAAAATGGAAATAGAAGCAATCAAGAAAGAACACATGGAAACAACCCTGGATATAGAAAACCAAAAGAAGAGACAAGGAGCTGTAGATACAAGCTTCACCAACAGAATACAAGAGATGGAAGAGAGAATCTCAGGAGCAGAAGATTCCATAGAAATCATTGACTCAACTGTCAAAGATAATGTAAAAGCGGAAAAAGCTACTGGTCCAAAACATACAGGAAATCCAGGACTCAATGAGAAGATCAAACCTAAGGATAATAGGTATAGAAGAGAGTGAAGACTCCCAGCTCAAAGGACCAGTAAATATCTTCAACAAAATCATAGAAGAAAACTTCCCTAACCTAAAAAGAGATACCCATAGGCATACAAGAAGCCTACAGAACTCCAAATAGATTGGACCAGAAAAGAAACACCTCCCGTCACATAATAGTCAAAACACCAAACGACAAAATAAAAGAAAGAATATTAAAAGCAGTAAGGGAAAAAGGCCAAGTAACATATAAAGGCAGACCTATCAGAATCACACCAGACTTTTCGCCAGAAACTATGAAGGCCAGAAGATCCTGGACTGATGTCATACAGACCCTAAGAGAACACAAATGCCAGCCCAGGTTACTGTATCCTGCAAAACTCTCAATCAACATAGATGGAGAAACCAAGATATTCCATGACAAAACCAAATTTACACAATATCTTTCTACAAATCCAGCACTACAAAGGATAATAAATGGTAAAGCCCAACATAAGGAGGCAAGCTATACCCTAGAAGAAGCAAGAAACTAATCATCTTGGCAACAAAACAAAGAGAAGAAAAGCACACAAACATAACCTCACATCCAAATATGAATACAACTGGAAGCAATAATCACTATTCCTTAATATCTCTCAACATCAATGGCCTCAACTCTCCAATAAAAAGACATAGATTAACAAACTGGATACGCAACGAGGACCCTGCATTCTGCTGCCTACAGGAAACACACCTCAGAGACAAAGACAGACACTACCTCAGAGTGAAAGGCTGGAAAACAACTTTCCAAGCAAATGGTCAGAAGAAGCAAGCTGGAGTAGCCATTCTAATATCAGATAAAATCAATTTTCAACTAAAAGTCATCAAAAAAGATAAGGAAGGACACTTCATATTCATCAAAGGAAAAATCCACCAAGATGAACTCTCAATCCTAAATATCTATGCCCCAAATACAAGGGCACCTACATACGTAAAAGAAACCTTACTAAAGCTCAAAACACACATTGCACCTCACACAATAATAGTGGGAGATTTCAACACCCCACTCTCATCAATGGACAGATCATGGAAACAGAAATTAAACAGAGATGTAGACAGACTAAGAGAAGTCATGAGCCAAATGGACTTAACGGATATTTATAGAACATTCTATCCTAAAGTAAAAGGATATACCTTCTTCTCAGCTCCTCATGGCACTTTCTCCAAAATTGACCATATAATTGGTCAAAAAACGGGCCTCAACAGGTACAGACAGATAGAAATAATCCCATCGTGCTATCAGACCACCACGCCTAAAGCTGGTCTTCAATAACAATAAGGGAAGAATGCCCACATATACGTGGAAATTGAACAATGCTCTACTCAATGATAACCTGGTCAAGGAAGAAATAAAGAAAGAAATTAAAAACTTTTTTAGAATTTAATGAAAATGAAGGTACAACATACCCAAACTTATGGGACACAATGAAAGCTGTGCTAAGAGGAAAACTCATAGCGCTGAGTGCCTGCAGAAAGAAACAGGAAAGAGCATATGTCAGCAACTTGACAGCACACCTAAAAGCTCTAGAACAAAAAGAAGCAAATACACCCAGGAGGAGTAGAAGGCAGGAAATAATCAAACTCAGAGCCGAAATCAACCAAGTAGAAACAAAAAAGGACCATAGAAAGAATCAACAGAACCAAAAAGTTGGTTCTTTGAGAAAATCAACAAGATAGATAAACCCTTAGCCAGACTAACGAGAGGACACAGAGAGTGTGTCCAAATTAACAAAATCAGAAATGAAAAGGGAGACATAACTACAGATTCAGAGGAAATTCAAAAATCATCAGATCTTACTATAAAAGCCTATATTCAACAAAACTTGAAAATCTGCAGGAAATGGACAATTTCCTAGACAGATACCAGGTACCGAAGTTAAATCAGGAACAGATAAACCAGTTAAACAACCCCATAACTCCTAAGGAAATAGAAGAAGTCATTAAAGGTCTCCCAACCAAAAAGAGCCCAGGTCCAGACGGGTTTAGTGCAGAATTCTATCAGACCTTCATAGAAGACCTCGTACCAATATTATCCAAACTATTCCACAAAATTGAAACAGATGGAGCACTACCGAATTCCTTCTATGAAGCCACAATTACTCTTATACCTAAACCACACAAAGACCCAACAAAGAAAGAGAACTTCAGACCAATTTCCATTATGAATATCGATGCAAAAATACTCAATAAAATTCTGGCAAACCGAATCCGAGAGCACATCAAAACAATCATCCACCATGATCAAGTAGGTTTCATCCCAGGCATGCAGGGATGGTTTAATATACGGAAAACCATCAACGTGATCCATTATATAAACAAACGGAAAGAAAAAAACCACATGATCATTTCATTAGATGCTGAGAAAGCATTTGACAAAATTCAACACCCCTTCATGATAAAAGTCCTGGAAAGAATAGGAATTCAAGGCCCATACCTAAACAGTAAAAGCCATAAAGAGCAAACCAGTTGCTAACATTAAACTAAATGGAGAGAAACTTGAAGCAATCCCACTAAAATCAGGGACTAGACAAGGCTGCCCACTCTCTCCCTACTTATTCAATATAGTTCTTGAAGTTCTAGCCAGAGCAATCAGACAACAAAAAGGAGGTCAAGGGGATACAGATCGGAAAAGAAGAAGTCAAAATATCACTATTTGCAGATGATATGATAGTATATTTAAGTGATCCCAAAAGTTCCACCAGAGAACTACTAAAGCTGATAGACAACTTCAGCAAAGTGGCTGGGTATAAAATTAACTCAAATAAATCAGTAGCATTCCTCTACACAAAAGAGAAACAGGCCGAGAAAGAAATTAGGGAAATGACACCCTTCATAATAGACCCAAATAATATAAAGTACCTCGGTGTGACTTTAACCAAGCAAGGGAAAGATCTGTACAATAAGAACTTCAAGACTCTGAAGAAAGAAATTGAAGAAGATCTCAGAAGATGGAAAGATCTCCCATGCTCATGGATTGGCAGGATTAATATAGTAAAAATGGCCATTCTACGAAAAGCGATCTACAGATTCAATGCAATCCCCATCAAAATACCAATCCAATTCTTCAAAGAGTTAGACATAACAATTTGCAAATTCATCTGGAATAACAAAAAACCCAGGATAGCTAAAACTATCCTCAACAATAAAAGGACTTCAGGGGGAATCACTATCCCAGAACTCAAGCAGTATTATAGAGCAATAGTGATAAAAACTGCATGGTATTGGTACAGAGACAGACAGATAGACCAATGGAATAGAATTGAAGACCCAGAAATGAACCCACACACCTATGGGCACTTGATTTTTGACAAAGGAGCCAAAACCATCCAATGGAAAAAAAAGATAGCATTTTCAGCAAATGGTGCTGGTTCAACTGGAGGTCAACATGTAGAAGAATGCAGATCGATCCATGCTTATCACCCTGTACAAAGCTTAAGTCCAAGTGGATAAAGGACCTCCACATCAAACCAGATACACTGAAACTAATAGAAGAAAAACTAGGGAAGCATTGGGAACACATGGGCACTGGAAAAAATTTCCTGAACAAAACACCAATGGCTTATGCTTTAAGATCAAGAATCGACAAATGGGATCTCATAAAACTGCAAAGCTTCTGTAAGGCAAAGGACACTGTGGTTAGGACAAAACGACAACCAACAGATTGGGAAAAGATCTTTACCAATCCTACAACAGATAGAGGGCTTATATCCAAAATATACAAAGAACTCAAGAAGTTAGACCGCAGGGAGACAAATAACCCTATTAAAAAATGGGGTTCAGAGCTAAACAAAGAATTCACAGCTGAGGAATACCGAATGGCCGAGAAACACCTAAAGAAATGTTCAACATCGTTAGTCATAAGGGAAATGCAAATCAAAACAACCCTGAGATTTCACCTCACACCAGTGAGAATGGCTAAGATCAAAAACTCAGGTGACAGCAAATGCTGGCGAGGATGTGGAGAAAGGGGAACACTCCTCCATTGTTGGTGGGGTTGCAGACTGGTACAACCATTCTGGAAATCAGTCTGGAGGTTCCTCAGAAAATTGGACATTGAACTGCCTGAGGATCCAGCTATACCTCTCTTGGGCATATACCCAAAAGATGCCCCAACATATAAAAAAGACACGTGCTCCACTATGTTCATCGCAGCCTTATTTATAATAGCCAGAAGCTGGAAAGAACCCAGATGCCCTTCAACAGAGGAATGGATACAGAAAATGTGGTACATCTACACAATGGAATATTACTCAGCTATCAAAAACAATGACTTTTATGAAATTCAGTAGGCAAATGGTTGAACTGGAAAATATCATCCTGAGTGAGCTAACCTAATCACAGAAAGACATACATGGTATGTACTCATTGATAAGTGGCTATTAGCCCAAATGCTCGAATTACCCTAGATGCCTAGAACAAATGAAACTCAAGACAGATGATCAAAATGTGAAAGCATATCGCTCCTGAGAGACACAGCCAGAATACAGCAAATACAGAGGCGTATGCCAGCAGGAAACCACTGAACTGAGAACAGGACCCCCGTTGAAGGAATCAGAGAAAGAACTGGAAGAGCTTGAAGGAGCTCGAGACCCCATACGTACAGCAATGCCAACCAAACAGAGCTTCCAGGGACTAAGCCACTACCCAAAGACTATACATGGACTGACCCTGGACTCTGACCTCATAGGTAGCAATGAATATCCTAGTAAGAGCACCAGTGGAAGGGGAAGCCCTGGGTCCTGCTAAGACTGAACCCCCAGTGAACTAGACTGTTGGGGAGAGGGAAGCAAGGGGGAGGGTTGGGAGGAAACACCATAAGGAAGGGAGGGGGGGGGATGTTTGCCCGAAACCGGAAAGGGAATAACACTCGAAATGTATATAAGAAATACTCAAGTTAATAATAAAAAAAAAAAAAAAAAAACACAGAAAAAAAAAAGAAGTTAGACAATGGAAGATAAAGGGTTAAACTGCGAGAGGGGATGTTAGATGTTAGGATAGAGGAGAGAATTGGGGAGGGATAACTAAAACTATATCTTTTGAAAAAGTCCTATGGAAAATATGTACTTACATATATATTAAAAGGGCTTAAATGGAGTAACCTTACTGAATACTGTAGGATAATGAATAAAAAGTTCAGTTCAGGAATGGGTTATATCTTTTAGAGTTGTTGGCCTATGAGGTCCTACAGACTGCAGTCATTACAGAATATTATAAATTCTCTGGGTTACCCCACCTGCACAGTTGTTGTATGAGAAAATTTTTCCTTGGGAAGAAGGTAGAAGACTGAAAAATCCATGGGTTTGGGATGACTACAAGGAAACTTCTCTGGACACCGCAGATGCACACATGTTCTCACAGTATTTGTAACAGCAGGCGCAAGAGCCATGAAAGCTCAAGCCAGACAAAACGCCCAGCATAGGAAAGGGCAGTAGGCATGGAATCCTCCCCTTACTTAAGGAGCTATTGGATGTTAGAAGGCAAGTCAGTGCTCATTAAAGATGTAGTCACTGATTAGTGGACCACACTCCAATGGCAAACTACATACCCAAGAGTATGAAAAAATTGGGACTTAATGCTGTTTTTTTAAAGAGAACACAAAGTTGATGGTTGAGGAATGGAGTGAAGAAGGGAAGAGTTGGAAGGAGAGTAAATATGACCAAAACACATCATATGGAATTCTCAATGAACTTTAAATAAAAAACTCTGGAAGTGAAACCGAATGACCCACTAAATGTTTTCAGAATGGTTGCATTCTCGGGTGATGATGAAAGAAGAAAGAAATTTTGTGAGGATATAGTTATGAGAAAGTTGTCATTTCATTGGAGACAACAATTCTAGGTTGTCCTGGTTAGTTTTCTTGTCAACTTGACACAGCTACAGTCATTTGAGAAGAGGGATACTCAATTGAGAAAATGCTCCCACCAGATTGGCCTGAGGCAAGCCTGTGGGGTATTTTCTTGATTAACAATTGACATGGGTAGACCCAGCTCATGGAGGATGGAGTCCCCCCTAGGAAGGTGGTCCTAGATGGTATAAGAAAACAGGCTGAGCAAGTCATGAGGTGCAACCAGTAAGCAGTGCTCCTCCATGGCCTCTGCATCAGCTCCTGCTTCCAGGTTCCTGCCCTGACTTTCCTCAGTAATGAACTGTTGCCTCGAAGTGGAAACTGAAATAAACCCTTTCCTCCAAAGGTGTTTTTGGTCATGGTGCTTTATCATAGCAATAGAAATGTAACTAGGGCTCTCTTGCTCTTGCCTTCTTGCTTCCACTCTCTCCCTATTCCTTTCCCACCTCTCTCCCCATTCCCTTATCCCCTCTATCCACATGCTCATGTCCAGCCTCTTGTCTTCTCTCCTCTCCTCTCCTCTCTCTCTCTCTCTCTCTCTCTCTCTCTCTCTCTCTCTCTCTCTCCCCCCTCTCCGTCCCTCTTTCTGCATTTCTCTGCCTCTACTACCCTCTTGACTCCCCTCCCCATGCCCTGAATAAACTCTATTCTATACTGTACAGTTGTGTGGCTGGTCCCCCAGGGGGACGGGATGCCTCAGCATGGACCCCCCAAGGCACCCCCTTCCGCCATACCTCACCACACATCACCGAAACGTATCCCCACCTCTTAATCTTTTTATAAACATGTCACTAAGACCATTGCTCAATTTTTACCACCTGTCTTCTCATACAGTGTAAAATGGATCTTAATACTGCCGGCGGCATTGGACAGGTCAACAGGAGTCTAAGGACACAGTGAGAACTTGGTATGGCAGCCTGAATGAGAATGGCCTCAAGAGCCTCCTACCTTTGAGTCTTAGTCATGAGATGCTCGAGCTGTTTGGGAAGGCTTGTGAAGAGTAGCCTTGTTGGAGAACATGTATCATTGGGGACACAATATCTTATCATAGCCATAAAAGCAAATAAGGCAAAAATAAACAAACAAACAAAAAAAACAAAGAAAGCTGGGAAGTGATTAGTCTCTTGGATATTTAATTCATATATGTACTTTTTAATTGATGGATCACATGATTTGCTCTGCCTCATTGGCTGTCAACTGATCAGCCATAGCGTCTAATTGATATTCAGAATCTCAAGTCTTTTTGCTCAGTCAGTCCTAATAGACTTCCATTTATCTCATAGCCAACTTGGCTTTAGTGGGAGACATTCTTTTTGAAGCTGCCAAGACTGGGGCCTTTGTTTTTTTTTTTTTCAAGAAGAACCTGTGGGTGTTTGTTTGATTGGTTGGTTTTTTTGTTTTTGTTTTTGTTGTTGTTATTGTTATTGTTCTTTTTTCCCCCCGTGACAAATATATTAATTAAAGCTTTAAAATGGGCTCCTTTGCATTGGCCTGGAATTCAGTTGAAGATAATTTAAATTAAAATTTTCCCTAAGCAGGAATAAAAAGAATCTCTGATTAATTAATCCCTACTGTGTGTCAGGTAATTCGTCTGCACTCACGTCCCAGAAAGTAACTGATTATCATCTGTGCACCCAAACTGCCCTGCACTGGTCTAGCCTGGACTTTTGGTTGCAGGATGCTATCAGCAGCCACAAACACAATCAAAGCCTAGGATCCACCAGCTAAGACGTCTTGCCTCTTTCTCATTAAATCCAACTTTGCCTTCCTAAGAATTGTTTTCAAGATAAATTCAAAGATAATGTTTTTAGCTACCTAGATGTTAAGTTCCTTAAGCTCAGAGGATCACGTCAGCCTAATTAAAATGGCCACTGAGTCTGTAAGAAGAGAATGCATATTTTTAGGACAGAGCAGAGTTAAAAAAAAATAAATAAATAAATCTATCTCAAAAAAACAACAAGATTAAACAAATGGCAAGAATGAAAGAAGCCAGAGCGGAGGTCAGTTGATTGTGTTCACTGTTTACATGTGACAGTCTCAGAGTGGATGGACAATGAGTTCGTAATACTTCTAGTGAAAGGACGACACAACCCCCATTATGTTTATTTAAGGACCAGGCCTGATTTTGAAAAGAAGGTTATAGGCATCAGCCCTAGGAACTGACCATAAAATCCAGATACAAAGTCATAAAAACTGCTTCCCAAAGAACAGCCTGAGGATAAGCACAAGAAAGGGACAATAACTTATTCCAGGATGGGCCATTGTGCTGGGCAGAGCTATCTCATCCTGTGTTAAATATTCATGACATGGGAATGCAGACCACTGATCACCTGTGAAACCCTAGCACTCACCAATGAAATTTTAGATTATCTAATCCTTCTACAAAAGTCCCCTGATTTCTTTTAAGAAGGCCTACACACCTTTGTGTGGGGTGGCCATTTCAAAGAATGGTTGACCTCAGCACGTTGTATGTTTCTGTAGAATAAATGTTCTTTGTTTTTGTATACTAAAAAAGAAAAGGAAAGAAAAGAAAAGAAAAGAAAAGAAAAGAAAAGAAAAGAAAAGAAAAGGAAAGGAAAGGAAAGGAAAGAAAAGGAAAGAAAAGTAACTGCAACTGAATTTGGTACCAGGTCATGGGGTACTGGTATAACGGACCTATCTTTGCTTAGAAGAGGGTCGTGGAAAGATTTTGAAACATTGAACTGAAAAACCATGGAGTGTTCACAGCTCAATAATCTATTATGATGAGGATTCAGGAGATGATGCTGAGAGCAGGGCAGATGATGAAGGCCTGGCTTAGTGTTCAGTTTTGGAAGAAAGCGAAAAATATCAGAGTCTTCAGTGTGATATTTTGATTTAAGAATCTTTCACCAGAAGTGAAACCTTTGCTCTGTTGGGATACTTGATACTGGTCAGCTGTGACTGAGGAATGAGCTGTGATTAATTAAAAGCCAGTATCATAGAGGTGAAATCTTCTGGGAAGTATTTCTTCAGCCAGCACACAGAATCTGTGTTCCAGAGCAGGGCAAGGCCTTGTGCCAGCAGCCAAACTCGGTAATGTATGAGAGACTCTCAGGTAATACTGGTTTTGAAACTATGAGGGGATCATGGGGAGAAGTTGAAGCTTGGAACTGTGTGATAGGATCAGGGTCCCTGAAGAAGGCCAGGAGAGTCTGTTGGTAAAGATGCATCCCAGCTGCAGCAGAAACCTCAGCGTTTGGAGATGCCAATACCATGGGACAACGAAGAAGAGGAACAGTGCCTGTGGAGTGGGGCTAGCCTGAGCTTATGAGATGAGCTGTGTGTGCTGTGGATGGTGGAGCTGGACAAGTGGAACTGTCGCAGCCCTCTGGAGCCAAGCAGGCTGGGAGTGGGTCCTAAAATCTGTAGGACATTGGTTCTGCTTTGATCTGATGATGACTGTGCCTTGGTTCTTCCCTCTTGGAATAAAAGAGCAAGTGCCTTGGATTGTTTTATTTTACAGAAGTCCATAGTTGACAGATCTTGAATCTTTTATTCTCTCTCATAGATTACATCCTGACTGCAGTTTCCCTCCCTCCTCTTGTCCCCATCTCCCCTCCTACTCAACCTTCCCTCTCTGCCAGATTCATTTCCTCTTCCATTTCCCTTCAGAGAAGGGCAGGCCTCCCAGGGATATCAACCAAGCATGCATGGCACATGTAATGAGACCAGGCACATTCTCATATCAGGGTTGGAAAAAGCAACCCAGTAGGGAGAAAGGGGGCCCAAAAGCAAGCAAAAAAGTCTGAGACAGCCCCTACTACCACTGTTGGGTGTCCCACAGGAACACCAAGCTACACAATCATAAAATATATGTAGAGGAACTATGTCAGACCCATAAAGGCTCCCTGATTATCAGTTCAGTCTCTATGAGCCCCTACAAGCCTCGGTTAATTGATTTTGTAGTCTGGTTTTCTTGTGGTGTCCTCAACCCCTCTGGCTCCTTTAATCCTTCCTCCCTGTCTTCTGCAGGATGTCCCCAAGTTCTGCCTAATGTTTGACTGTGGGTCTCTGCATCTGCTCCCTTCAGTTGCTGGGTGAAGCCTCTCTGGTGGTGATTATGCTAGGTTCTGGTAACCAGTATAGCTGAGTATCAATAGGAGTCATTATATTGACTTTTTTTTTTTTTTATCAAACCAGTCATGTTTGCTTTTACCTTAGTTCTCTGTGCTATCCAGCCTCTGGTTCCTGGTCCTCCAGGCAGTGTCAGATGTGGGCTTCCTCTCTGGAATGGGTCTCAAATTGGACTAGTCATTGGCCACTCGTGTAAGTTCTTTGACACCTTTACCCAGCATGTTTTACAAGCTGGGCATATTGTAGGTTGAAGGTTTTGTGGCTGTGTTGATGTCCCTGTCCCTCCACTGGAAGCCTTGCCTGGTAACAGAAGATGGCCGGTTCAGGCTCTGTATCCCTCATTACTGAGAGTCTTCAGTAGATTCGTGGGAGTTTCCATTGCACTAATTTCTACCAATCCCAGTTATCTCTCCCAGTGTTCTCTCCCTTCATCCCCTCCCCCATCTGTTCCCATGTAACCGTGCCCTGATTCTTCCCTTATTTTTACTTTACAGGACTCCACAGTTGAGAGACCTTGAATTTTAAAGAGATGCTGGAAGTTTAGAAAGGCTTTGGACATCTTAGCAAGGCTGTGGGTATTCTAGAGAGACTGCGGATATTCTAGAGAGGCTTTGAACTTTGAAAAACATTTTAGATGTCTTAAAGAGATTGAACTTTAAAAGTGTTTGAATTTTTAAGGACTGTGGAACTTTTGAGAGTTGAGTGTTTTATATTGAGATATTTATATTATATAAGATCTTGATAAATATAAAATAACCTGCTGTCGCGTGGCTTTACCCAACTACTGTGGAGTTATTTGTTCTCATCCCTCCTTTTCCTTCTGTATTGATCTCCTTCTTCCTAGCTGGAGCTCCCTCTTCATTACTCTGTTACCCACTCCATATCACTGTACCCCGCTACATTCCTCCCGAGCCCCATTGCCACCTATGGTCTCTTTATACTTTCCTGGCCTTCATGGTTACTCCATGTTCCATACTCATGTCTGAGGATTTAGAATTAGGAACCACATGTGGAGAGAACATGTGGAGTTTGTCTCCTGAGTCACTCACCATAATCTTTTCTAGGTTCTGGATGAATCTTTTCAAATTTCATTTTTCTTTACAACTGAATAATATTCCATTCTGTTTATGTATCACATTTTTCATCACCCATTCGACTGTTGAAGAACATTTAGGCTGTTTCCATATCTTGTCCATTGTGAATAGGAGAAAATGAAGATTGCTGGGTAAGTGTCTATGAAAGGAAAGAGGATGTCCAGTCTTTGGGGCACATGTCAATAAGCGGTATAGCTGAGTCAGATAGTAGATTCCGTTTTAGTTTTCTGAGGATTCTCCATACTGATTCCCAGGGTGGCTGGACCAATTTGCATCCCCACCAACAGTGAGTGAGGTTTTTCTTTCTCTACCGCCTCACCAGTATTTGTCGCCATTGCTTTGTTGATCTTGGCCATTCTGGATGAACACTTCTTGAGGTATTTCTTAGCCAGTTTTGTTTCTTCTACTGAGACCTCGGTTTACATCCCTACCCCATTTGTTTCCTTAACTTCTTGGAGTTTGTTTTGTTTTGTTGTTGTTGTGGTTTGTTTGTTTTTAGATTTTTTAGGGTTTTTGTTCTTATCGATGTTTTGTATAATCCAGATGTATAACTGACACAAATGCACTCCCATTCTGTGATTTTCTCCTTCACTTATCTGTTTCTTTAGCTGTACAGAAGCTGTTTAGTTTTATGAGGTCCCAGATTTCCATTGTTGGCCTTAGTTCCTTGGCAGATGAAGTCCTGTTCAGAAAGTCTTTCCTATACCTATCTTCTATAGGGCACTGCCTATATTTTCTTCTAGCAGTTTTAATGTCTCAGGTTTCAAATTGAGGGCCTTGATCCATGTGGCTCACATTTTTTGTGCACGGTAATAGATACGGGTCTAATTCCATTCTTCTGCATGTAGACACTCAGTTTTCCAAGAACCATTTGTTGAAGATGTTGTTTAGTTTCTCCAGTGTAGTCTTCTTGCCTATTTGTCAAATAGCAGGCAGCCATAGTTACAATCACCCATGTTGGATCTTCTATCTTATTCTATTGGTCTGCATCTTTGATTTTTAATCCAGTACCACATTGTTTTTTATTACTACCACACTATAATACATCTTGAAGTCTGGAAGAGCAATTCCTCTACTATTCTTTTTGCTCAAGATCTACTTAGCTATGAAATTTAAGATTTTTTTCTTTCTATTTCTATAAAGAATGTTCTGAATATTTTTATTGGACTTGCATTAAATCTATACATTGTTTTGGTAGGATGGCTCTTTGCACAATATTAATTCCAATTATCCATGTACATGACAAGTCTTCCCTTTCTCTAGTGTATATAGAAGGTAAAAGGCCCTTGTGCACATAGATAAAGCACTGGAGAAGCCAGGAAAAGTTAAACGCACAGCTTGTCTCTCCAAAGAGAGAAGATATTTGGCTGTTCTCCCAGAATGCTGGGGGGATGTAGTTTACAACCTGGTAATCTTTTGCTACCTGTTGAGCTAGGCTCCACCCATATACCTAGAATGTTATGTTTGTTTATCCCAGATGTCCCCCACCAAAAAATCCTTGAGCATCGCTTCTTGGCCATAAAATTCATCCTTGTGAGAGATGTCCTTTGTACTCAGTTTATAACAGCCTAGGTTACTTCTGTGTTATCTTAGAGCCAGGCCAATTCTGACTCCCACATACATTATGTTTGTCCCAGTCCTTCTCCCAGACCCTTACCTTGGGCACTGTTTCTAAGTCAACAGAACCTGTCTTTGTAGAAATCATATAGACTTCAGTGTAAAGAAGTCTTAGACTTCATTGCACTCACTGGACTGAGTTAGTTGTTACCAGAAAACTTTCTTTTCTAAAATCATGTTATACTTAAATATGGCTAAAATAAATGAACTTCAGACTCTAGAAGTTTTGGCCTCGCACTGGTATCTAAGTCAGGCTCAGTTGAGTTTCACTCTTCTCTTTTTGTAGACCATAGCCCTGTCATCCAGAAAGCCTACAGGGACAGACACACACACACACACACACACACACACACACACACACACACACACAGAATGTATTTATCAACCTGTTTCTTCAGAGATTTGAAATTCATTGTAGAAGTCTTTTACCTCCTTGGCTAGGTTTATTCCAAGATATTTTATTGTCTCTGATCTGTTGTGAGAGTGTTCCTATGATCTCTTTTTCAGTATGTTTGTTTGTTGGTGATGTATAGAAAGTCTACTGATTTTTCTAAATGGATTTTGTAACTTGCCATTGTGTTGAATTTTTGATCATTTCCATAAGTTTTTATGGTAGGAATTTGGGAATTTTTTAGGTTTATTATCATACAAGGTACATATCATATGTGTAGATTCTACATCTATGGCTCAGAGAACCTCACAGAAGATAGGGTAATAAGATTGGAAAAGTCACAACATCAGGAAGTCTGTTGTGGGACAGTATCTCCTAGAGACAGCTGCATAACAAGATCAGAATAGTGACAATGTCAATGGGCATGCTGACATAGAAGAGGAAATTTTTTCTCTAAACAAAGACTTATGGGCAACTAATGATTACAGGGCAGGGAGAGTTAGTTAGACCATCTCAGAGAGGAGCCCCCTTACTGGTTGTCCAATGCAAAGTTGTCACCCTTGAAACCATATACACACAAATAATAATGGATTCAGCAGGTTATACACGTGTGTGTTTGTGCAGACACATTCATATGCACACAGGTATGTATATAACAACAATAATCAAAAGAGAGGCTATCAAATAGAGAATAATTGGGCATGAAGGGGTTTTAGGAGTAGCCGGTAAGGGGTTGGAGGAAGGAATGGGAGAGGGAAAGCTGAAGTAATTCTACTTCGTTAAAAACATATTTAGAAAATATGAGATCTTGTGGATAAGCCAAAAGAAAAAAAGGAAAGGTTATAGTTTAACAGTGATGTATCTATGTGTCGTGTAGACAAGGTATCAACTGAACTGACAGAAACTAGAGTCATTTTAAAAAAGAGAAACACAATTGAGAAAATGCACCACCAGATTGTTCCATGCCAAACCTGTGGGGCATTTTTCTTGATTAGTGATGTGGGTGGGCCCAACTCATGGTGGGGGAGTGCCAATCCTGGGAAGTATAAGAATCCTAGATAGTATCTAGGATATACAATCCTAGATAGTATAAGAAAGCAGGCCAAGCATGCACTATGTTTCTCCATGGCCTCTGCATCAGTTCCTGCCTTGAGGTCCTGCCCTGACTTTTCTCAGAGGAGACTGTTGCCTGAAAGTGTAAGCTGAAATAAACCGTTTCCTCTCAAGATGCTTTTGGTCATGAGGTTTTGTCATGTCAATGAAAAGGCCACTAAGGCATGTACTTACAAGAGAAACGGCATTAACCGTGATGTAGCTTGGCAGTATTCAATGAAGAAAGCCCATTAGAAGAATCACCCTGTCTTTATTCATGGTCTTTCAGTGGCAGGAATTCACCACAGAGAAGAGTAAGAACACAGACACTGCAGCCAAACTGCAGGGCCTACAATTACTGACTGTGGCACTGTGGCTATGTTACCCAATATCATTGTGCCTTGAGTTCTGTACCTACCAATTATTAGAATGCTAGCAGAAAGATTAAATGTATACATATTTATAAACATATGTAATCATATTTACATATAACACATAATTAGAGATATAAATGCACACATGTTTATTCATAAAGAATAATCACAAAAGCAAAGTGTCCCATAAAGGGAGTCTAATGTAGAGGATTGTTCCAATCAGCATAGTGAGTTACCATCTCCCCCTACCCCTCCAGCTTCTCCCCTGCACATTCCCAGGGATGCGTTCCGCCTTTGAGCAATCCATTATACCAAAATCCCAAGTCTAAAATGTCCTAAAATACAAAACTTTTCCAGCACTGACCAAAGTCACATGTGAAAATTTGCATACCTGACCTCATGTGATTGGTCATATTTAAAAATATAATAAACACTAAAATACTGTGACCTTAACTTCAGTTATATTTATGAAACATCTTTGAAATGCACATGAATTTCATGTCAAAAATTAGGGCCCCTCCCCTAGGTCCTCTATGCACATATTCCATAATCTGGCAAACATCTAAAAGCCGTCAGGTCCTGAGCATTTAGAATAGGTGGCTCAAGCCGTGAGTCCCTTGGAACACTGCTCACTTAGCACATAATATATGAGGTGTAAGCAGTTACTGTTATGATAACTGTGTCCAGGTTGTTCCACATAAAAGAAAGTTTATACATTCAATATATTTAAGTCCCCCTTTCCTTCTTGTTCATACCAGTTCTCAGCCAAGTGACGTCATGCCAGCCATCCTCTGCCTTCCCTGGGAGCACACACCACGTGTTTCGGGGGATTTTTATATCTCTTTGCTCTTCTTCCTCCTGTTCAGCAGGAGAACTTCTGCAAATGTCATTCCTCTGCCTAAAACATCTTTCCTTTTATATACTTCATGTTAGAACTCAGATTTTATCTCCTTCTGGGTGCCTTCCCTAATGCCTTGACATAGTATTTACGAATACTCACAGTTGTTTACACATTTTAGCATGTCGCCTGGATAGTTTTATATCAACCTGACATAAACTAGAGACATTGGAGGGAAGGTAACCTCAACTGAGGAAATGTCTCCTTAAAATCTGGCGGTTTATGGAGTATTACTTAGCTGACATCATGAAATTTGCAGGCAAATGGATGGAACTAGAAAAAAATCATCCTGAGTGAGGTAGCCCAGACCCAGAGAGACAAACATGATACACACTCACTTATAAGTGGATATTAGATATAAAATAATAGTGCTACAGCCCACAGATCCAGAACGGCTGAGTAACAGGAGGGCTTAAGGAGTGATGCGCAGATCTCCCTAGGAAGGGGGATTAGAATAGATTTCAAGGGAGAAATGAGAGCCAGTGGGGCTGGGAACAGGAGGGATCAGGTTGTGTGGGAGGGAGAAAATACTGGGAGAAACAATTGGAATCGGAGGGCATTTGGGGAGTGAGGCGGAAACTTAGTGCAATGGAAACACTCTGGAATCTATGAAAGTAACACTAGCAAAGATTCCTAGTAATGGAGAATATGAAGCCTGAAAAGGCCTCAGGGGGAGGAATTGGGATGCAACCCAGCCACAAAACCTCCAACTTCCCATTTGTCCTGCCTGCAGAGGGTTCTGGGAGTGGAGCCTAGCAGAAATACCATCAAAGAGACCAGAGAGAATTGATCCAGCAACTGATGGGAGTCGATGCAGAGTACCACATTAGGCAGATCTCACGACATCCTGCAGAGGAGGGAGAGGAAGAATCAGAGAAGCCAGAGGGGGTCAGAGACACCACAAGAAAATGGCCCACAGAATCAACTGACTGGGACTCACAGGGGCTCGCAGAGACCAGGGAGCCAGTAGGGATCTGACCTAGGCTTTCTGTATATATGTTATAGCTTAGTAGCTTGGTGTTCCTGTGGATTCCAAGCAGTGAGAGCGGGGGCTGTCTCTCACACGTTTGCCTGCTTGTGGGAACCTGTTTCTCCTACTGGGTTGCCTTGTCCAGCCCTGATGTGATGGTATGTGCCTGGTCTTGTAGCTTTTTATGCCTGGTTTGGTCGATGTCCCTATGAGGCCTGCTCTTTTCTCAGGGAAGGCTGTGACAGGGCCTGGGGGAGAAGGAAGGTGAAGATGAGAGACTTGGGGGAAGACTTGGGGGAAGGGAGGGAAAACTGTGGTCAGGATGTAATACAAGAGAGAAAAATAAAGGGAAAAAAGATCCAGTTGTAGGACGTTTTCTTAAGGAGTGATTGATGGGGGAGGGCAACAATCCCATTGTGGGTGGTGCCACCCCTGGGCAGCAGTCCTGGGTGCCATTAGACATCAGGCTGAACAAGTTATGAGGAGCAAGCCAATAAGTAACACTGCTCCATGGCCTCAGCCTCGGTCCCTGCCTCCAGGTTCCTGCCCTGTTTAACTTCCTGTCCTGACTTCCTACAGGACAAACAGTAATTAGAAAACATAAACCAAACAAACCCTTCTTCCCCAAGTTGCTTTGGTCATGGTGTTTCATCACAGCAACAGAAACCCAAACTTGGACAGAAATTGGCACCGGGAGTTGGGTATTGATGTGACAGGCTTGACCCTGTATTCTGGGGAGAACTGTGGAAAGACTTTGAAACTTTGGGTTGGAAAGACCATTAAGTGTAAAAGCTTGATAAGCTGCTTTGGAGGATCAGAAAATAATATTGAAAGCAATGTAGATGACGGATGCCTGGCTTGTGAAGCTTCAGAAGGAAGTTTGAGAGCCCCTTAACGACTGTATCAGAGCCATTTGCTATTATATGGGAAGAATCAGCAATGATGAACAAGCGACCAGAACCTCTAGACCTTTGTTTTGCTGGGACAGTTGATGCTGGTTCCACAGCTGGGAAATTAGCAGTGATTAAGAAGAGACCAGCCCCTCTGGGGTGAAATCTTCTGGGGAGTATTTCCTTAAGATCATCGAACAAAAGCTGTGTTCCAGAGGCAGCCAAGATTGCACCTCCTGCTGGCAGCTGAACTTGGTCATGTAAAAGTCACCCGGGTGGTACTGGTTTTGAAGGTATAAAGCAATGATGGGGAACAGCTGAGGCTTGGCACTGTGGGAGGCCAGGAGAGAGCCATTGGTGAAAATGCAGCCTCGATAGCAGTTGAAACCCAGGATTGGATCATACAGAGAAGTTGAGGCTTGACACCATGGATGGACAGCTGTTGATAAAGCTGCAGCACAGTTTAGTAGAAGACGCTAGCATTGTGGAGATGCCAGTGCCATGGGATGACCACAAAACCCAGCAGCAGCCATGAAAGGAAGTGAGCTGGAGATTAGAAGACTACCTGTGCGCTGCAGAGGGCAAAGCTGGAGAAGTTGCCCAGGCTCTTTGGAAGAGCCCAGAAGACGGTGAGTAGAGCCCAGACATTGGACCCTGAGTTAATTATGCCCTCCAAGTGTGGTTTTGTTTGACTGTGATTGTGTCCGAGCTCTTCCCTCTTGACACAGGGAAGTGTTAACTTATTTCTTATTTTACAAGAGCCCACAGTTGAAAGAGTTCGAAATTTTAAAGAGATTTGGGGATTTTACAGACTTTGGATTTTAAATGAGACAATGTTTTGAAGAGACTGAATTTTTAGGTATTTGGATTTTTTAAAAGTGTGGGACTTTTAAAATTTGGAATGTTTATATTGTAATGTTGATCTGGGCTAGGGTGAATGGGGAAGTGGAGGGCATGGACCCAAACTTACCATTCCTTAAAATGCCTTTGAAGAGTCTCCTCAGCCTACCTAGGTAGCACCTTCTTCAAACCCTTTGATGACTTCCTCTTTGTGGAGTCTCTTGGCTAACCCTGACCAGTATCTCAATGCCTGGTGCTAGGGTTTTGTTAGATGGTCTGTGGCTCTAAGGATGACGACTGCCTTTTGTGGTATTTACTTGCCATTTTTATTTCCTCTTTTAGAACATTCTGTTCAAATACAAAGCCTGTCTTAAATTGGGTCAGCTGTTTGCTTAACTGTTTTCGAGGGGCTTTTAAAATATATTCTGGATATATGTGTATATATAATATATAATGTTATAACTACATAACATATATTTATATATTCTGGATAGTAATCCTCAGTCAGATATGTAGCTGGCAAAGATTCTCTCCCAGTCTGTAGAATCTCTCCTCGCAAGTTTTTTAGTTTTATGAAGTCCCACTTGTCATTCATTGGCCTTAACTCCTAGGCAAGTGAAGTCTTATTTTTTAAGTCCTTTCCTACACCTATATCATGTTGAGCATATTTCAGGTTTCACACTGGAGTTTCACACTCATATGTTCTAAGTTTATTAGGTACTCTAAGTATATTCAATGCTTCAAAACGTTTGGAATCAGTTTCAGGCTAGAGGGTGGATGTGTGTCTTAATTCATTCTTCTGCATGTGGACATGCACATCATTTGTTGAAGATGGTCTCTTTTCTCCAGTGTATATTTGTAGAATCTTTGTCAAATAGCCAGTGATTGCAATTACATGTATTCATTGGTGGGGGTGGAGGGGTCTTTTCTTTTGTTCCATTGATCTACATGTCTGGTTTTGTGCCAGTACCACACTATTTTTATTACTGTGGCTCTGTAACATGACTTGAAATCTGGACAGGCAATCCCTCCAGTATTGTTTTCTTTTGTCTTCGCAGGATTGCATTTGGCTTTCCAAAGTCCTTTGTGGTTCCATATAATTTTATGATGTTATTTTCAACTTCTATGGAAAATGATGTGGGGTATTTTTTGGTTAGAATTTTGTTGACTCTCTAAATGGCTTTGGTACAATGGTCACTTTTACAATGTCAATTCCACCAATTCGTAAGCATGGGAGGTCTTTCCCAGTGTCTACCTCAATCTCTTTCTTCAGATATTTTCATCATTTCTGTACAGACCAGTGAGCTGCTTCTTTGAACCTTCTCTAAATCCCTTGAATTCTTTGACGTTTGTGATTCTTCATTTTAAATTTTCTACCTTAGGTTTCATCTGGATAATTCCAATAGAGGAGCACGTCTGCAGGACTTGTGGGTCTGTGGGAACATACTATCTCAATCTTTCATACATCTTCAGGGTTTTTGAATGAGACACAGGAGTGTGGACTTCTTGGTTCTGTGCCTTACGTGGACATGGCATGTTTGGGCAGAGCACAGGATGTGCGGTCTAGGCTAAGCCTGGGTGTTGGATATGGTGCAGGTGGGGTGAAGCCAGGTGGACACGGGGCTGGGCTGGCATGCAGGGTTTGCATCCTGGCCCAATCCTGGATATTGGAGTCTAGGCCTGGACACTAGAAGAGGGACCAGAGGGACCAGAGTATTCAGAGGGACCATCTGAATACTGGGTGGAGTGCATGGAGGGTAGAATCAGGCAGACTCATCAGGTCAGCGTGTCAACAAAAGGTTTATGTGGAACCTGGCTGAGCCTGAGGATGGAATTTAGAGGCAGATAGTCATACTGGGGCCTAGGCTTGGCATACAGGATGTAGGTCCTGACCCAAGCCTGGAAATCGGGGATAGCACAAAGGGGGCTCACTAGATGAAGCTGGGGCACTGGATGTGAGAATGAGGCTAGAGCTGAGGATTGGGGGCAGGGGGCATGCACAGGAGGTGGAATCAGGCAAGTTCACTTGCCTGGGCACAAACACAAGATGTTTGTTCCAGCTGGGCTAGGAGGTTGGCATGGGAAGAAATGAAGTCAGGTGATCACAGAGACTGGCCTATATAGAGAATTTTAAAAACTTGTTCCTATAATTCAGAGTAGAATTGTGGTTACCAGAGGCTGGAAGGATAAAGAACAGGGGAGGCTATGAAATGGTCAATAATTGGATAGGCGCCAAGTTATACTTCCATAAGGAATTGAGAAATTCTGCTGTGTTATTTCACAGAATGATGACTTTAGATAAGGACTCTATATTGGGAACATTAGAAGAGAAAAAATTTTGAGGGGGTTTGTTGTTGTTGTTGTTATAACTATTCGAGGATTATTAGGTTATCTTTAACCTAATTGCAGAAAGTATACACACCAAACAACAATAATGATACCCCACTAATGCATATAACTATTATTTTATACATTAATTAAAAATTAAATTCAAAATAGGAAATAGAAGGGGTAGAAAGAGAGAGGAAGGGTAGTGGACTACTAGAGGATATGCTCTAAGTATATTGTATGCTTCTATTAATGGACTTTTGTAACTGTATATTCAACACATCAAAATGTAAAATGTAAAAGTAACCTTGTTACCGGGAGAAAGAAACGAGGAAGAAGTAAGAGAGTGTGCTTGGCTTGTCTAATAAGAAAATAAGGCAGGACATTAAGACGAGGTCACCATGGAAGAACAGTTTGGCTTGGGATGCAGCATCAGGGCTTTGGGGGGAGCACAGAGAGAGTTGAAATAGAAATCGTTGTCAGAGCACGTCAAGGTTTGAAGTAGAGTGGAGTCCTCCACAGAGGTTTTGTAGAGAAAAATTGCTTTGCACGAAAAATAATCTCTCCTATTTGATGTTCTCTTGTGAAAGAATTTAAACGTCTTTTGATGTTGACAGCTGTCAAACTGTATTTCTTTAAATAATGTGACAGTGCCTGTAGCCACAGGTGTGTGAAGTCCTAGTTGTGTATCAGTGATTCTATGCAGGGTGGCTGGCTGGCTGGGTGCAAAATTCTGTGTCCCGTAGGGAAATGAAAGTGTCAGGTCACTCTAGCTCATCACATACATAAAACTCCAGCACAAGTGAGTTTCAACGTCATCCGTGGGCTCTCTAGGTATCATATGTGTGTACACACATGTTGTATCTGCTAGATTCCTCATCTTTAGTCATGTTCTTTACCAAAATATTGGCTCCAAGAGCAAATTAATAATTAGAAGTAAGACCAGAGGGATGCTATTCCTTGTTTTTTTCCTATAAACCAATGGTGGAAATTTTCTTTGGGATACAATGTTAATATGAAGTACCAGAATTCTATAGACTGGGTTATTTATTTTTTATCACAAAAGTCCCGAAGGTATCTTTTACTGATGTAGCTTTACTGGAATCTCTGCTGTGGTTAGGAATGTCTGGATCTGGAGGAACATGTAGCATCCCCTGGGTTCTCACAAAAAGCAAAAAGAGCAGCTATTCCTATCAAATTCTAGGCCTGCTCTTATCTTCAAGTACTGTCCTATTTGGAAAAAGAAAAGGAAGTTACCATTGTCTAGTTGCTGAGAGTGAGGGATATGAATACACTCCTCCCCCACAGGAATTGTAATTGCATTTAATGACATCAGCCAAAAACTAAGGCATGTAGGAAAGGAGGATCGTAAAAGACAATTCAGTGATGGACCATTTCTTAGAAGTTACTAATCTCTCCTCTTGATGCACAAACCCAGTCATCATAAAGGTCTCTAACCTTATTACCCTTTAGGGATTAAGAACTTTTCATGTTTACTAGAGAACACTTAGCTTAAATACTGTCAGTAGGAAATTGTATTCTTTGGGTAATCTATACTTTCATCAGAATTGGCCCTACCTTTTCAATACAAAGTTCATTTTAGGTTAATTTATTAATGATTTTAGATTTTCATACACTGATACTGTAGTTCCATCATTTCCACCTTTCTATCTCCCCCCTTCAACTCCTTTCATGGTCCCCACTCCTTCTCAAGTCTATGCCCTCTTCATTAATTATTATTGTTACACACACACACACACACATCACACACACACACACACACACACACACACACATCACACACACACACACACACACCACACACACACACACACACATCACACACACACACATCACACACACACATCACACACACACACATCACACACACACACACACATCACACACACACATCACACACACACACACACACACATTCACACACTCACAACCCACAACCTGATGAGTCCGTTCAGTGTTGTTCATGTGCGTTTGTGTTTAGGGCTGACCACTTGAGACTGGATAACCTGTCAGGGGGCTCATCCCCGGTGAGGACTGAGTCTTCTTTCCTCAGAAGCCACTCCTTGCTTGTAGCTTTCCATCTAACAGTGGCGTTGTGAGTTTCCTCCAGTCGATATCGGCATGTAAGCTGGGGTACAGATCTTGTTTGGGTGACCAAATTGTTGAGATCTCATGGGTGCAGCTTCCCCCTCATATACAGAAGACATTGGCTCACAGCAGATGTCCTAGTCCCCTTATTCTTGGGTCACGTCCACACCCTCTTCTGCAGTTTTCCCTGAGCCTTAGATGCAAAGTTTGTGTTGTAGAATAATCATTTGTAGTCAGTTATTCTCTATATTTGGGCCACTTAGGGATTCCTTAGGGATCTCTGTCTGCTACAAAAAGAAGCTTGATGAGAGGTGAGAGCTACATTTGTCTGCGGATGGAAAGATAGGCAGGATGCAGTTAGGATTATACTGTTAAGGAAAGTGGAGATTGGAGGGTCTCCTTTAGAGTCTGTTACCCCAGAAGTCATGGATAGTTGGCTAAGTTAATGGTACCAAGCATGGATTCATTTCCACTGGGTGGTATGTGTCTACAGACATATTGTTTTTCTATTGCTGCGATAAGACACAATGACCAAGACAACTTATAAACAAAGGGTTTAATTATGCCTACGGTTCCAGAGAGTTGGAGTCCGTGGTGGCAGTGAAGGGTGAGCAGCAACTCTGCTGGAGCAGCCACTGTGTGTTTACTTCCTCCACCAAGACCACAGCTCCTAGTCTTACCTAACAGCCACCAACTGAGAAGCAAGTATTCAAACCCCAGAGACTTACAGAGGACATGTCATTCAAACCAGCACGACGGAGGTGTGCACATGCGGTGGTTTGAATAGGTATGACCCCCATAGAATCATGTGTTTGAATGCTTGGCCATAGGGAGTGGCTGTAAGAGGAGTATGGCCTTGTTGAGGTGGGCGTTGCATTGTTGGAGGAAGCGCATCCTTGTGTAGGTGGGCTTTGAGGTCTTAGATATGTTCAAGACCTGCCCAGTGTGGAATCCAGTCCCCACCTGGCCACCCACAGATCAAAATGTAAAACTCTCAGGTCTTCCAGCACCACGTCTGCCTGCAAACTGCCATGCTTCCAGCCATCTATAATGGACTAAGCGTCTGAAACTGTAAGACAGCCCCAATTAAATGTTGTCCTTTATAAGAGTTGCCTTGGTCTCTTCACAGCAATTAAGCCCTAACTAAGACAGTGTATATGTGAGTATATATATGTCAGATGACTGTGGAGTCCAGAAGAGGAGTTGGGTCCCCTAGAGTTGGAGTTAAGAGCAGCTTTGCCTGACATGTTTGATAAAAAACCAAAGTCCTGTCCTCAGCAAAAGCAGTATATATCTTAACTGCTGAGGCCTTCTCCAACCCCTAATTTATTATTTGACTACTCAAACTTTTTAGTTTTCTAGAAAAATAATTTATTCTGTTTTATCATTAAATTTGACTTACAAAGTTTATAAAAATACATTTATGGCTGGGCAGTGGTGGCACATGCCTTTAATCCCAACACTTGGGAGGCAAAGGCAGGTAGATCTCTGAGTTTAAGGCCAACCTGGTCTACAGAGTAAGTTTCAGAACAGCCAGGGCTACACAAAGAAACTCTGTATTAAAAAGCAAACAAGCAAAACACTTATAATTTTCTCTGATTACAAGAGATTAGATGGTCATATTGGTTATTTTTCTGTCAACTTGACACAACTAGAGTACTCTGGAAGAAAAACTCACAATTGAAAACATGCCTCTATAAGCTTGGCCTATAGACAAGTCTGTTAAGCATTTTCTTGATTAATGATTGATGGGCTGGGGCTAACCCTCTGCAGGTAATGCCAACCCTGGGTTGGTGGTCCTGAATTGTATAAGAAAACGGACTGAGCAAACTGTGGAGAGCAAGCCAGTAAGCATCATGGTCTCTGCTTCAGTTCTTGCCTCTAGGTTCCTGATTTGAGTTCCTGCCTTGGTTTTCCTCAACAAACTGTGATCCAGGATCTTCAAGCCAAATAAACCCTTTCCTCTCCAAGTTTCTTTTGGCCATGGTGTTTATTGCAATAATAGAAACCCTTACTAAGACAATGGTCTTCATGTATGTCATAGTGATTATCTTAGAAAAAGAATTACAGACTATTTTACTTTCTTCTCTTGGGTAACAGCAAGAAATCTAACTAGAAAACAAAACATTATATTTTAAAATATTTCTTTAATAAGGAGCAAGAAGAGACTTATTTGTGTTCCAGGATTTTCAGAGAAAGTTAATATTTTTCTGGCATTTCTCACAAGTGTTCTAGATTGTTAATGAAAATTCCACATTAAAAAGAGGGAAAGAGGGAGGGGAGTATCCTTATAAGGGGAGGGGGAGTGGCTAGGGGGCTGATAGACTGGAAACAGGGAAAGGGAATAACATTTGAAATGTAATTAAGAAATACCAATTTTTTAAAAATAGAATGAATAAATAGATAAATAAATAAATAAATAAATAAATAAATAAATAAGGGAAAGACACAATGAGATTGTATAGAGACATACAGAAAGTTATTATCAGAGTATGTAAAGCCTGAAGCTGTCTTAAATTGGTTTGTATAACTATTTGACCAATTAAGGTTAAGAGCTATATAATTACAAACAAACACCAGAAAATCCTGACAATTTAAAGTATATTTTGAAATTAACTTCTACTCCATATCAATGTAAAATTGTCCCACAGTGATGGGGTAAGAAAAGAGAAGTTGTCCTATTTCCTCTGTATCTTAGTTAGACTACAATGAAGCAGTTAATACTATTGGAGTTTCAGTAGGCATTACCTGGAAATTGACAGAATGTTGAGGGTGGGTGAAGTGTGAACAAATATTAAAAATCTTTTCTCCTCTTGGTTGTATAGATCGCATGTGTGATGGCTCCGAACCTCTACTCAGTTTAGACAGGGAAGTGGTGTTCTGGTTTGGTTCAGTGGCATTTAAGACACAGCAGGTAAAATGTCATTGTCCAAGGACAGTCTGTCGCAAGGCAATGTACCATGATTAGCAGAGGTGTTGTTTTGGTAGTTGAGTGACTCATCAGAAGCAAACACTGAGTTTTATTGATCTATGGAGAGGGTACAGCAGATAGCAATTGTATTCTGAGCAAGAATGAGGAATTACACAGCATATGTGAGGCACAAAGAGAACCTAGGTTGTTGTTTCAGTGATCAAGGGAGAAGGATTGGCAGCATCGTGTTGCTAATGGCCTGGGTTGTTAATAAACAACGCTCCCTAAAACAACCAGAATGCACAGCTACATAAATGGAACACACTAATATTTTCACTCAAAGGGTTTTTAGCTAAATAGCAATTTGCTTCTAAGCAGTCAAAAGGTTCCATTTAAGGTTCATAATTGAAAAATATTTTATCAACCTAATGATCAGGAGGCTGCTGATTATGAGAAACGCCTGCACTAATAACATACCCTATTTGCATTCCATTTGGACGTATGCAGAAGGGAAACTCATAAGGATCGCCTGACGTTTTTGATGGCCTCTGTGTGCATGGCTCTCCTGGAGGCTAGCCTCAGATAAAGGGGAAGGAGAAGAACAAGTGAGATAAGAGGGCAAGCGCTGCACCGTAACACGAAGGTTCCAGCAATCAGCAACTGGCATGGGGCTTTTTTGGTGCCAGCAAATCGGCACACACACCTGGCACAGTATACGCCCCATCTCACAGCTCCAGTGCTCTGGGACAGATTCATAAGCCAAGGGGAAAGGAAGAAAAGATGGTCCCTGGGGAGATTTGATACATGGGAAACAAGCAAAACCGAACTGAAATAAACATAATTTTTCTTGTTGTTTTTGTTTGTGTTTTTTGAGACAGAGTTTCTCTGCACCCATGGCTGAGGAAAGAAATGCTAAGGAAGATATAAAATAACTGTGACATTTAGGATCTGAATAGCTGGGCTGATCAATATCTCTAATCTACTACTATTACCTACTACACACACACACACACACACACACACACACACACACACACACACTCACAGAGAGAGACAGAGACAGAGATCCAGAACGTCTTTTTGCTTTTAAATAGAAATATATACATTTAGCATTATTTCCCCATCTTTTTCAAAATGTGTTTTTATTGAAATAGAATCGAACCTTTTACCCATCCCTTTCCTTCCCCAACTCCACTCCAGCTACCCTCCTTCAAACATCTCCCATGTCCCATCCCACTCTCAAGTTGATAGCCTCTTTTTCTTTGATTATTATGTTACATATATGTGTACGCACAAATATACATAAATACAATCTGCCGAGCCCATATCTGTAGGTGATGTGTATATAGTTTCAGGGATGACTATTCTGCATTGGACAGGTGATAAGGACCCTCATCCATGTGAGCTAATTCCCCTCCCAGGAATCGCTTGCTGCCTTTAGTTCTTTGTGTAGGAATGGGAGCCTGTAAAACCTTCCCTGCTCCATGTTATCATGCCCATTGATACTGTGGTATTCTGGTCTTGCTTATGCAGCCAATTCTAGGAGAGACTGAATCTACCATACTTCCTGGTACTGTGGCCCTTAGAGGCATTCCATTCCCTCTTCTATGATGGCCCCTGAGCCATAGATGCAGAAGCTATGTTGCAGATGTTTCTGTTGGGGATAGACTCCCCAGGATCTGTGGATCTCCGGTTGTGGTTTTCCGTGATGGTCTCCATTTATTACAAAGACAGGCTTTGTTGATGAGGGATGGGAGCTGTATTCACCTGTGGCTAGAAGGGTAAGATTTAGAATATGGTAAGGAATTATGGTAGTCTAGCAAAGTAGCAGTAGTAGACTCTTTTCTAAGGTCCGTGACCTCCCTGGCTGCTGAATTTCTAATACCAAGGATGATTTCCTCCTATTGAGTTTAGGTAGTTCAAGTTCAAGTGACAAAACAGTATAGAATAAAGATATAGCCCTTGGCTGTAGCCTGCACAAAGAACGATAGCAACTCTAATGATTGCTGGGAGAGAGTTAGCCTCTCACATGGATGAGTCTCCTTATTGCCTTCTCGATGCAGAGTAATGAGCCCTGAAACCACTTACACGTCCCCTACAAATATGAACTTGGCAGGTTGTGTTTATGTCTATTTGTGCATACACACATATATGTTACAATAAAAACTGTTAGTTACCACTGACATGTGAGTATCACTTATTGTACCTTGCCATGCTGACAATTGCAGTTCATGGGTATTGCAGCTGGGTATGACTGTTAAATAACTTCCCTCCCTTGATGGCTGGCATAGTATTTTCTGGTACCATAGAAGCTAGACCACAGGGGGAAAAGCTTTCAGGTCAGACCCAGCTCCTATCATCCATGTCCTATGTCCTATGTGTTCAGGTTAAGGGGCCCACCCTTAACCACTGAGAGGCAACCAAGGACTACCTCTATAATCTAGATGGCTTTTGTCCTTTGGACTACCTTGAAGAACTCTTTGAAAGGATGTTTCTCCTGGCTGGACCTGGAATTTATGTTGTCTATGGGAGCTTGTCAGCCCCAGTGGCTTACTTTCTTATACTATATATTACTATGCAATGTATAATGTATAATACATAGGTAAATATAAAATACTATGATTCCTAACAGTTTTACCAAACAACATTGGTGTTATCTGTCCCTAATCCATCCTTTTCCTTCTGTATTGACCTCCTTCCCTCCTCCCCCTCTTCGTTACCCACTTAATATCATTGTATCCTGTGATTTCCCTCCAACCCCTCTCCACCTATGGTCCCTTCATGCTATCCTGGTTTCTGTGGTGACTCCGTGTTGTATACTCACATCCAATGATTTGGAGTTGGGAAGCCCAGATAAAAAAGAACATGCAGTGTTTGTCTTTCTAGATCTGGGTTACCTCACTCAGTATAGTCTTTTCTTTTTATATATTTTTTATTGGATAGTTTATGTATTTACACTTCAAATGTTTCCCCATTCCCCTCTCTCCCATCCCCCCGCCCCCTGCTTCTATGACAGTGCTCCCCCTTCCACCTCAATACCCTGGCATTTCTCTACACTGGGGAAATGAGCCTTCACAGGACCAAGGGTTTTTCCTCCTATTGATGCCAGACGATGCCATCCTCTGCTACATATGTGGCTAGAGCCATGGGTCCCCCCATGTGTACTCTTTGGTTGGTGGTTTAGTCTGTAGGAGCTCTAGGGGGTCTGGTTGGTTGATATTGTTGTTCCTCCTATGAGGTTGCAAACCCCTTCAACTACTTCAGTCCTTTCTCTAACTCCTCCATTGGTGTCCCCATGCTCAGTATGATGGTTAACTGCAAGCATCTTACTCGGTATCAGGCTCTGGCAGAGCCTCTCAGGAGAAATCCATACCAGGCTCCTGTCAGCAAGCACTTCTTGGATCAGCAATAGTGACTGGGTTTGGTGGCTGCATATGGGATGGATCCCCAGGTGGTGCAGTCTCTGAATGGCCTTTCCTTCATTCAGTCTCTTATCCACTCTTTGTCCCTGTATTTCCTCCTGTGAATATTTTGTTCCCCCTTCTAAGAAGGACTGATACATCCACATTTTGGTCTTCCTTCTTGAGCTTCATATGGTCTGTGAATTGTATCTTGGGTATTCCAAGCTTTTGGAACCATGTATGTTCTTTTGTGATTGGGTTACCTCATTCAGGATGATATTTTCTAGTTCTATACATTTGCCTAAGAATTTCATGAAGTCATTGATTTTAATAGCTGAGTAGTACTCCATTGTGTAAATGTACCACATTTTCTGTATCCATTCCTCTGACAGGATCCTTTCTGTCTCCATCTGTGCCCTGGAGCTAAGGCTGTCCTACAGCCTTCTGTACTCAAATCCTGCCTAAGAGAGCTGGTCTCCCAGGAGTGCTCTCACTCTTAAGCCCACAGATGAAACCCCACTTTCACTCCAATAACTGTCCAAAGTATAGTCTTTTCTAAGCCCATCCACTTACCTGCAAATTTCATGGTTTCAACTTTGTTGTTTTTAACATAATCCCAATGGTTGAATTTTTACCAATAAAAATTCAGGAACCAGTTACTGGGGTGAGAGCCTCATAGCTCAGAGAGGCAGAGAAAGCACCCAGCTGACCTTCCTTCTCGGCCAATGCCTCAAAAGAAAGTTCTCCTCCTCAAACTGAATGTCCCTCCCTTCTACTTCCTGTGTGTCTCCCTATCCCTCCTCCTGACTTCTTACTCTCTAGGGTTCTTTCCTATGTTCAATCCCTGTCAACTGATTGCTTGCTCTGCCTCTTGACCTATGGTTGACTTTATTTAATACTGTTTATAATAAACAGAGAACTCTTGGATTAAAGGTATGCACTATGGCTAAGATGCACCACAACAGGTTTTTCCAATAAATAATAGGGTTCACAGTATGATCAATTACCCTGCAACATATCTTTCTTTAAAGTTTCATAGTATTCCACTGTGTGTATGTATCTCATTTTTATCATCCACTCATCAGTTGAAGGACACTTAGGTAGTTTCCTTCTCATAGCTATTGTGGAAAGTATTGCTATGAATTTTGCAGAGCAAGTATATGTAGAGTAGGTTGTTGTCTTAGTTATTTTTCTAATGCTGTGACAAAACATATAACCAAAGAAATTTACCAAGAAACTGTCTAATTGGGCTTATCGCTTCAGAGGGTTCAAGTCCACAATGGTGGTGTAACAGTATGGTTGTGGTACATAAGTATGAAGGCAGCTGAGAGCACTCGTCATAATCCAAAGGTACAAGGCAAAGAAAAACACACCCCAATTGGATCTAGTCTTTTGAAGCCTCAAAGCCCATTCATAGTGACAGGCCTCTTCGAACAAGGCCACATCTCCTAATCCTTTTTTAAAATATGATCCTATGGGGCCCATTCTCCTTCAAACCACCATATTCTACTTCCTGGCCTCAGGAGGCTTTGTCCATATCATAATGCAAAATGTGTTTAACTCAACTTCAAAAGTCTATATAGTCTTTCACTGTCTCAATGCTATTTTAAAGTTCAAGGTCTCTTCTGAAACTCAAGACAGTCTCTTAATTGTAATCTTCTGTAAAAATCAAAAAGCAGATCACATACTTCCAACATACAATGGCATAGAATATACATTTTCTTTCCAAAAAATAGAAATGGGAACAAGGCGAAGAGTCACTGGTCCAAGGCAAAACTAAAAACCAACAGGGAAGACTCCAAATTCTATAGATCCATATCTGATGCCAAAGGGCTCTGCTCTTTATCTATCTGTGAGATCTTTCTCTTTCTCTCTCTCTCTCTCTCTCTCTCTCTCTCTCTCTCTCTCTAGTTTCAGTTCCTTCATGAAGTTATAATTGGTCATCCTCATTCAAACTACCACAGATGTCAAGATGAGATTTGGACATAAGTTGAGGAGTGGAATAGCTAGGATATATGGTAGATTTATTTTTAGTTTTTCAAGGATGCTTTGTACTGATTTCCAGAGTGGCTGCACCAATTGTGTTCCCATCAACAGCGAATGAGGCTCCCTCTTTCTCCACAACCATACCAGCATTTGCTGTCACTTGCTTTGTTGATCTTTGTCATTCCTACTGGAGTGAGATGAAATCTCAAAATTGTTTTAATTTGCATTTCTCTAATTCCTAAGGATGATAAACACTTCTTGACATATTAGCCATTTTTGTTTGCTCTATTGCTCAAGTTAATTGTGTCTTAGGGTTTCTATTGCTGTGAAGAGACACCATGATCACAACTGTTATAAAGGAAACGTAATTATGGCTGACTGATAGTTCAGAGGTTTAGTCCCTTGTCGTGATAGTGGAAAGTATAGCAGTGAGCAGGCCCACATGGGGCTAAAGAGGTAGTTGAGAGTTCTACATTCAGATCTGAAGGCAACAGGAAGAAGCTGTGAGACACTGGGCCTAGCTTGAGTATCTGAAACCTCAAAGCCCACCCCCAGTGACACACTTCCTTAAACAAAGCCTCACGTACTCCAACAAGGCCACACCTCCTAATAGTGCCACTCCCTATAAGCCTATGGGGCCATTTCTTTCAAATGACCACAAATTGGGTCATTCACTTTCTTTACTCTTCATTTTTTAGAGTTCTTGTTATAATTTGGATATTAATTCTCCATCAGCTGTATAGCTAGTGTATTAGTGTTCTCTAGAGTAATAAAACTTACAGAATATATATATGTGTGTATGTGTATATATGTATATATATATATGTATATGTGTATATATATGTATATATATATATATATGATTTATTAGAATGACTTTACTGGCTGTGATCCAGCTAATCTAACAACAGCTGTCTATGAATAGAAGGTCCAAGAATCTAATAGTTGCTCAGTCCACAAGGCTAGATGTCTCAGTTACTCTTCAATATACACTGAAACTCTAAAGAAATGGGCTCTAATGCCAGTGAAAGAATGGTCTCGCTAGCGAGGCAGACAAAGAGCAGAAGTTTTGTTCTTCCATGTCTTTATATAGGCTTCTAGTAGAGGGTCTGGCCCATATTACAGACGGATCTTCCCATCTCAAAATATCTGGATTAAAGTTGTCTTTCCATCATAAAGATCCAGATTAGAAGTGGATCTTCCATTTCAAATTAAGCAAACATCTCACAGGTGTGCCCCTCCATTTGAGAAACTTTAGTTAACTCCAGATATAGTCAAATTGACAACCAAGAGTGGCCATCATAGCTAGCAAAGATTCTTTCCAATTCTGTGGGTTTCTTCTTCACTTGATTGACAGTTTCCCTAGTTTTCCTGAAGCTTTTTGCTTTTATGAGGTTCCAGTTTTCCATTGTTGGCCTTAGCTCATTGGTTAGTAGAGTCCTATTCGGAGAGTCAGTCCTACATCTATATCCCGTAGGCTATTGCCTACGTTTTCCTCTATCAGTTTTAATGTCTCAGCTTCCAAATTGATCTAATTCTGCCCAAGGTGATAGATATGGGTCTAATCTCATTCTTCTGCACATGACTGTGCAGTTACCATTTGTTGAGGATGCTGGGTTTTTTCCCATGTATGGTTTTTGCCTCTTTTTAAATATCAAGTGGCAAAACCTACATAATCCCCTCTTATGCTATTCTATTTTATTCTACTGGTCTGCATATCTATTTTTTAATTCAATATCATACTGTTTTTATTACCATAGCACTATAATATTTCTTGAAGTGTGAAATAAAAATCCCTCTAGTATTCTGTTTGCTCAAGAATGCTTTGGCTGTCCAAGTTCTGGTTCATATAAATTTTAGGATTTTTTTCTATTTCTGTGAATAACATTGTGGTATTTTTGTTGAGATTGTGAACCTGTAAATGTCTTTGGTAAAATGTTTTTTTTACAATATCAATTCTATCAATCCAGGAACGTGGTATGTCTTTCCATTTTCTAGTGTTTTTCCTCAGAGATTTGAAGTTTTCAGTGTGGAGATTCTTCGCTTCCCCTTCCTTGGTTAGGGTTATCCCAAAATACTTATTCTTGTCTTTGATGCTATTGGAAGTGGGAGTGGGCCTATGATATCCGTTTCAGTGTGCGTTGTTGTTAGGTATAGGAAGGTTACTGGGTTCTGTAAGTTGATTTCGTACCCTGCCACTTTGCTGAAATTGTTCATTGGTTATAGAAGTTCCCTGGTGGTATTTTTAGGATCTCTTATATCATCTGCAAATAGGCATAATTTGACTTCTTTTCCTATTCATATCTCTTTAATTACTTCTCTTGTTTTATTGCTCCAGTAGTGTTTTCAACTATGCTGAAAAGGAGAAGGGATAGTAGGCAGCCTTGTGTCACTCCTGACATTAACTGGATTTGTCATCTACAGCCTTTACTATGTCATAAACAGACCCTTAGTCATGAGTCTGCTTGGGGTGTTGTCCTCTTTTTTATTGAACTTTGGCAATTTGGATAAATCAAGAAATTATTCATCCATTTCTTTTAGGTTTTCCAGCTTAATGAAGTATGGCTTTTTTAAAGTATTCGCTAATGATATCCTGTATTTCTTTTCCTTGCACATTTGTGATTCTGTTAATTTAATCATCTCGTTCTTTTCATTAGTTGAGTCAAGGGTCTATTCATCTTGCCTATCTTTTCAAAGAACCAGGTCTTAGATTCACTGATTCTTTGTATTGTTTTCTTTATTTCTACTTAATTAATTTTTGATATGATTTTTTTTCTTGCCAGGTACTAGGTCTAGGCTTGGGGTATTTTTGGGTTTTTTTTTTTATGTTTTCAAATTCTTGGTTTGCATCATTACATTATTGTGACCTTCTGACTTTATTTTAGGCACTTAGGGCTGTAAACTTCCCTCTTAGAATTTCTTTTAATATGTCCCAGAGGGTTTTCTCTGTCTTCTGTTTTCATTTTTAATTCCAAAAATATTTTTCCTTTCTTTATTTCTTTGACCCATTCACAATTCAGTAATGAGTTGCTTAATATCCACGAGTGTTTATGCACTTTCTGGGGTTTTATGTGTTCTCAGTTTTAAGTTTTATTGCATAATGTTCAAATAGGACACATGATATTATTTCAACTTCCTTATATGTTGAGTTTTGCTTTGTGTCCCAGCATGTGGTCTATTTTAGAGAAGCTTCCATGTGCTGCATGCACATGCTTTGAAGTTTGAGTGGAACATTCTGTAGATGTCTGTTCATTTGATATAAAATGCCATTAATTCTAAGGGTTTCGCCATTTGTTTTTTTTGTCCAAATGACCTATTAGATAAAGGGAGGTATTCCAACCTCCTGCCATTATTGGGTTTCTGTTAAATCTGCATCTTAATCCCATTAGTATGCTTTTAATGAAATTGGGTGCATTGGAATTGGTGCATATATATTTAGAGTTCGGATATTTTCCTAGTTAATTGGTCTCTTATTAGAATAAAATGCCTTCTTTGTCTCTTCTGATTACTTTTAGTTTGAAGTCCATTATATCAGATATAAGGATGACAATGCTTGTTCGCTTCTTAATCCCATTGGCTTGGGATACGTTTTCCATCCTTTCACTTTAAGGCAGTGCCTGTCTTAAAAGCTAAACCAAGTTTCTTATATACAGCAGATAGGTGGAGTCTGTTTCTTAAGCCATTCAACTACCCTATGTCTTTTGATTGGAGATTTGGGATCATTAATATTTAAAGTTTTTACTGAAAGATGTATATATGTTGTTTTGATGCCATTTTGATGTTTTTGCTGGTTTGTGTTCTTAGTTATGATTTGTTTCTCATTAAATCATAACCTACTTCTTCAGTTTCAAGTATTGGTTTTACTCTAACCATTTTGTTTTGTTGCTGTATATGAATTTTTTAGGCTATTTGGATCACGGCAAGATTTTTTTCCCCTCCTTCAACTATGGTGGGTAGTTTTGCTGGTTACAGTAGTCTGGGTTTGCAGTTGTGGACTTTTAGAACCTCAGAGTGCATTGTTCCCGGCTCCTCTGGCTTTCAGAGAATTCGGGTATTATCATAATGAGTTTTCTTTAATATGTGACTTGTGCTTTTTCTCTTGAAGCTTCTTCTATATATTTAGAGTTTTGTTTATGATATGTCACAAGGTGTTTCTTTTTTCTTTCATTTCTTTGTCTTGTTTATGCTTTTTGTACCTGTATAAGCATTCCTTTCCTTAGTTTGGGGAAGTATTGTTCTATGACCTAGTATACGTCTCCCTCCTTTTTTTGCCTATAATTTGAAGATTTAGCCTTTTGATTGTATCCCACATTTCTTTTTTTATTATTTTTTATTAGATATATTTCTTTACTTACATTTCAAGTGGTATTCCCTTTCCTGATTTCCTGTCCATAAGCCCATATCCCCACCCCCTCCCTCATACGGGTGTTCCCCCCATCTACCTCCCTTACTGCCCCCCCCACATTCCCCTGCACTGGGGGTCCAACCTGGCAGGACCAAGGGATTCCCCTTCCACTCGTGCCCCAACAAGGCTATTCTCTACTACATATGCAGTTGGAGCCCTGGGTCAGTCCATGTACAGTCTTTCAGTAGTGGTTTAGTCCCTGGAAGCTCTGGTTGGTTGGCATTGGTGTTCTTATGAGGTTGCAAGCCCCTTCAGTTCTTTCAATCCTTCCTCTAATTCCCCTAAACGGGGTCCTGTTATCAGTTCAGTGATTTGCTGCTAGCATTGACCATGAGTATTGGACATGCTCTGGATGTGTCTCTCAGGAGAGATCTATATCCGGTCCCTTTCAGCATGCACTTTTCAGTTTCATCAATTTTATCTAGTTTTGGTGGCTGTATATGTATGGACCACATGTGGGGCAGGCTCTGAATGGCCATTCCTTCAGTCACTGCTCTAAACTTTGCTTCCATATCTCCTCCTATGGATATTTTTTCCCCTATCAAGGAGTGTGAGCATCCGCATTTTGTTCATCCTTCTTCTTGAACTTCCTGTGGTCTGTAGATTGCATCTTGGGTAATTCGAGCTTTTTGGGCTAATATCCACTTATCAATGAGTGCATACCAAGTATGTTTTTCTGTGGTTGGATTACCTCACCTAGGATGATATTTTCTAGCTCATTCCATTTGCCTATGAATTTCATGAAGTCATTGTTTTTGATAGCTGAGTAGTACTCCATTGTGTAGATATACCACATTTTTTAAGTCCATTCCTCTGTTGAAGGGCATCTGGGTTCTTTCCATCTTCTGGCTATTATAAATTTCTAATACATTTATATCCTTTGCTTTTAATTTTTTAATTTTCTTTGCTTATTTTGTCTAACCCTCTACTTTATCTTTGTGTCATGATATTCTCTCTTCTGTTTGTTCATTCTACGTGTGAGGCGTTCCCTGAGTTTTCTGTTCCATCTTTATTTCAGCTTGTGTTCTCTACAGTGTTACTATCTCTTCATTGAATTCAGTGTTCAATACCCAAATTATCTTCATTATCTCATTTAGGCAAAATAGAAAACATTGATATTTTTAATAAATTCTTCTGTGGCTATAATGACACTGGTGTGCTTTTTTTATTTCATTTGAAAAGAATGATGATTCTATATAATTTGACACATGGTAGATATCCAACAACCTTACTATGTGTCCTCAGCAGACAGACCGGTTAGATGTCCTTTGTACAGCTATT
This sequence comes from Rattus rattus, assembly GCF_011064425.1. Taxonomy (NCBI): domain Eukaryota; kingdom Metazoa; phylum Chordata; class Mammalia; order Rodentia; family Muridae; genus Rattus; species Rattus rattus. Next base: position 54,659,575 of record NC_046159.1, read on the forward strand.
CAATAAAGTGGTTAAAGCGTAGTATCAGAAACTATTAAGACTTTAGGAAATCGTTCCCTGTGGCCAGGCATCAGAGCCTGCAGATTGGTATCTTAGTGAATTGATGAGACTTGGGAATCGGTGACGTGCAGGAGAAAAGGAAGAAGTCACTGATTTTCTAAAGCTAGGTTTCTAAGGCAATAGAGGAACCATTAGCAATAGGAAGTACAGGTTCCTGGGTCATCTTTTTCAACATCAATCACTAAGATGGGCAGGGAAGCCTTTGGGAGTTATTAGGCCACATGGCATTTTGACTCTGCTTTTAAATTTTCTTTCCTCCTCTTCAACTGACAAGGTATCAGCTGTGACTTCCGGCTTCTGTCACTGTGCTTGCTTCTAAGAACTTTCTCCCTTTACTTTCTAATTTTCAGCTTCTAGGAAGCAGGAGCTGTGAGGTTGTTAAGAATAAATGTGAAGCAAAAGTCTACGGGGACCATGCATTGGTCCGGGAAATGTTGCTTATTATAAAGAACAGGGCTTTGTGCTGGCAGAATCGACTGTATATTTAAATGGGTTAGGCTTTTCAAGTCATGGCACTCAGCTAACTATGGAGGTCCCCGTTGCTATCTATTTGAAGCTAAAATAGTTTTTTCTAGCCATCTAGTTATTTTGAATTTAACTTTTTAATAGTAGTGTACATGTTCACATGTGCATATGCACGTGTGTGAATGTATGCAGGGAGGTCAGAAACCAATATCAAGTATCTTCTTCAATTGTTTTCCATTTTATTCTCTTGGGCCAATGACTCTCACTGAATGTTGAGCTCACTGGTTTGTCTAGACGGACAGGTCAGCAAGCTCCTGAGACCCACATGTCCCTCCTTCCAAGCAATGATGCAGGCCATGTGTTATGATTTTCCCCTGAGTGTTGGGGACTAAACTCAGATCCTCATTCTTGCATGGCAGGTTCTGAAATTTTAAGGGGGTGGGGAGGGCAATTTGCCTGGAAGTGTAGCTCCGTGGTAGAGTGCTTGCAGAATATGCACAAGACCTTGGGTTTGATCCCAGCACTATACCACATCTTACCAGCAAAAGTTTTCATCTTCAGTGACAATATAAAGAAATGATAGCATTTCCTGGAGAGTTAGTATTTATTTAGCCTTGTTGTAAGCATTTCATATATTATATTGGTCTTAGCACAGTCACCCTGTAGAGTGGGTAAGAACTCATTTTGAAGAAGGAAAATCATAGACACAGAAGAGCTGATGTCCCAAAACCACACAAAGCTAAGATTGAAACATAGCCTGCCCCCCAAACCTATGCTGGTAACACTCTGCCACAAATTGTAACTTAAGAAAAGGGTAGGTAAGGCAAAGGTGTTTTGTTCTATCTGACAAAAGGACAGGATGAGACTCAGTCCCTATTCACTCAGTGTTTCTATGAGTCTTTAGAACCCGAAGCCTGCCTTGCATAATAACACATCTCACTGCAGCTTCCCCTACTCTATCATCCTCCTGTTCATAACACACATGCATTGACCACATCAGGCCTGGCTTATCAAGCTTCTAGCTTGACTCATGAAGAACAACACACAGACAGCAGAATTCAAGAGTTGAGGATGGAGGAACTGTCTTTGTATTGCTTCTGACACAATTGCAAAGTTACCTGAAATGATCCATTAAGGACAGAAGTTTCTTTTGTTGCATTTCTTTCTTTTACTGCTGTCTGTTTTCACTGTGATATGGACAAATTGGGAAGCCTCCAAATTCATGCATCAAAGCCCCATTCTCCAAACGCCTCCAAGTGTGACTGCACTTATAAACAGTACAAAATTATAATAGTGTAAGCACATAAGAGTGAACCGTAATCATATTCTATTTGTGTCAATACTAGTACCAACCTATCCACAGAGAAGGCCCCATAAAAACCCAGGGATAGGATGGCCACTTATAAGCCGAGAAAGTGTCAGAAGGGCACTATTAGGACCTTCATCTTGGAATATCAGCCTCCAACATTGTGAAAAAATCTGTGATTTTCTGTGTCCTGAGCTGAACCACACATATGCGGTACTTTGTTATGGCTGCCCCAGCTGCCTCACGCTTTGATAAAAAAGAACTTTCAATTCAGAGTCTTTAGTAAGAACTACCTGAAAAACCTCTAATGTGTGAGTTCTTTGAGGAGATTACCTCAGAGATAGGGAGGAATTTGAGTTTCCTCTTAAAGAAAGAAAGTAGGAAAGACAGGAAAGTGGACATGGCATTCTGAAACCTGAGAAGTGGGGAGGTTGAGTCCTACACAGAGACTCCGTCCTTAAGACATCTGCAAACTCCTAGTCCAAGGATTACACTTGAATCGTCCCAGCTCACTGAGATTCAGACTCAGAGTCAGGAATTGTTTTATGGTCTGAATACTGTCATGAATTCACAGAGTTAACGGTTAATGCTGCAGTCGTTCCCAGAAGGGCAGAATAGCAGTTGAAGAAGGCCACGCCCATGAAAATAGTAATTCTCCAACTTTGGAAAAACTCCAAGCACAACAGAGAAGCCAAGGTGGTTCCTGCCCAGTATCTATCACCCTGCCTTTCCTTATGACAAACCCTGGTTCATTTTGGAAGACTTCATCTCTCCTATACATACTAAATGATTGGTCCTGGATGACCGGCAGAGCTTGAGTTAATAAAAGCAAGCATAGCACTTACCTACTCAAAGTGCAAGGTGTTAGAAGGCAGGGAGTTCTGGAACTACGTCATCCCAGCTTTGGCTTCCTGAAGCAGCACACCAGACTATAAAAGTATCACGGACAGTTCTAACGAGAGCATTGCTGCAGGCTTTCCACACGCCCAGTAGATGCCCACCTCTTCCCTGAATACATTCTGGTTTGTTTTTTCTTACATTGACTAAAGTCCTTTCCTGTGGCTGACATCCACAGAGACTTTGTTAGTGAGATGATTATAATGGAATCAGATGCTGAAAGGTGAGGCAGGAACAGCAAAGACGTTACATTCAACACCATTCTTCTTAGGATGTCATAACCTATATATTGAGAGTTTTGACCTATTTATTTCTTTACAGAATGATTCATTATACAAATATAAATTTATGCCTATTGATAAAAATCAATAAATAATTCATTCTTTTATGGATTTTAGTGTTGAATATAATAAATCTTTGCCTCCCCTAAGATCATAAAGATTTTCTCTTTTATTTTCTTCTATAATATTTATAGCACTGCATTGTAATGCTCAGAGGCAGAGATACAGGCTCCCTATTTGCATAAAAAATCTAAACGTGCCATCATCATTCAGTAAAAAGTGTCTTCTGTACCTTTGTCAAAATTCTATTGTCTGTGTGTGCGTGGAATTGGGTTTTGGCTCTGTTGTCTGTTCTATTAAACACTATGCCCATCTTTGCACCAGTACCATATTGTTTTGATTACTGTAATTTTATAATGAAAATAACATACAAGGAGCGAGCATATGGTACATAAAACTGTAGGGCATCCTATTTCATCCCTAAGTACTTTAGTGGGAAAGTTTTAGCTTGTCACAGCGAAAAGAAAAAGAAAAGGAAAGGAAAAAAAGAAAAGAAAAGGAAAGAATTATTGGCAACCCTAAAATATCATTTTCCATGCAGTCAGTCCTTATCTAAATATTGCTAATGTCTCTTAAACATTGATGGCTATTTTTTTTTTTTTTGGTTCTTTTTTTCGGAGCTGGGGACCGAACCCAGGGCCTTGCGCTTCCTAGGCAAGCGCTCTACCACTGAGCTAAATCCCCAACCCCCATTGATGGCTATTTTAAAAGTGTGGTAGATCTCTTATCAGTGCCACCAGCTTCCCTTTGATACTGTGTTTCTGATTTTCCTCCTAAGTGTTAAAGGCTGTCACCAGAGCTGCTTGCTACACTCGGAGGCCCTTTGAGTGGGGCCTGTATCTGAGCTCTCTTCTTCCATTGTCCCCATCTTCCTGGGTTTTGCTCACAGTCCCTTTATCGCTCTTGTTCATCTTAATTAGAACCTTGAGAGATCTGTCTTTTTCACCAGTCCTTGCTGGGAAGCAGGGTTTGGATCCACTCAGGCATTCCACCTGTTCAAGCTTCTTCATTACTTTCTGACTTTGTTTTACTCCTCTTCTTTATGGTTTTTTTGAGGGTTTATTTTGTTGCTCTCTTTCAAAAAAATATTAAAGAACATCCTTGGGCAGTTTTTGGTCTATTTGGCAGTAAGGCGCTCACAGCTATAAATTCTGCTCTGAGCTGACATTTCTAGTGTTTTACGTCTTGAAAACTGGTCGTTTTTCTTTTGATTTTCCTTTTTATCCAAAGGTTAGTAACAGCTGCCTTTTCGTTTCCAAGGAGGCAGGATTTGGGTCATTTAAGATCTTTTATGTTTAATTTTATTTGATTATTTATTGAAATACTTTGGATTATAATTGTGAGCTTACCCCACTTTTTAAAGGTTACTTTTTATGGGTATTCTTGGGCCTTTCTTTGGAAAGGATGTGTTTTTCCCTTATTCACTGGATGTAAGATTCTTTAAGTACAAATCATATCACATTTGCCAAACATGCTTTTTATTCCTTTATATTCTTTTTTATCTCTCTGCTGAATAAGCTAATTAAAATATCAACAAGGGTACAATTATAACAATAATCTACAGGGGCGTGGTTATAACAGTAATCTCACAACGTCCTCCTTGGTTTTGTGATGATTTTTGCTGTATCCATTTAGCTTCTGTCATCTCTGTACAAAGCCTGGGTCTGTCCTGTTGCTTTAATAAATACAGTTTTGTGATGACATCATGGCGGTGTGTATCCCGTGAGTGTTTTTCACCCCTCCTTTTCCTTTCTTTTCCTTTCCTTTCCTTTCATGAGGTCATTGTTCTGTTCATCTGTGGTTGATTTTGAACCTTAGTTATTCCTTTGAGAGGGGCATTATACTTTTTTACCATTAGCCCATCTTTTGTTGATCTGAACATGTGATTCTCAGGTCACTGTCCTTTGCTATGCCTCCACCAGATTTTAACTGCTAGCATGGCACATGAAGGGTCTTAGGTCACTCCAATGACTCTGGCATCTTCCCCTTCCTCTCTATCTTCGTGTGTTTGTGTGTGTGTGTGTGTGTGTGTGTGTGTGTGTGTGTGCACGCACATGTGTTTTCCATAGGAGAGTAGTTAGAAAACACAAAGAATCACATCAAAACAGGGTCATCGCCGTATGCAGTTCTAGGATACTGCATAATTATCACACTTCATCCTAAGAATCACAGGCAACTGGGGCTTAGAACCTTTCTGTTCTCTCCCAGCCCCGTACTTGCCACCAACATCCAAGGCTGGGTTCCTAGGTGCTTTCTCCAGCTCTTGAATGGAAAATTCTTCCACTGGTTTCTCTACAAGAGCGTCAATGCTTCTAATAGCCCAGAGTACATAACAAGTACATAGCAGCCAGCATGTGATACAGAAGGCCTTGTTGTAAAAGATAAGACTTAAGCAGATTAACTGCTAATTTCTTTATATCTAGGCTTCAGAAAAATTCCAGTACCAGACAATAGTCAGAGTGAGCAAGATGACAGAAGTCTCTTTGTAATGTCCGTATTCCTAGAATGTCTCCTATTCCTCCCTTAGAGAGAACTTTTTAATAAGACCTACTAGAATTTTGACTTTGGAGGTGTGAGCCCTTCAATTTTAGTATATGTGCTGCCGAAGCGAGCACGGTGTGAGCCCTTCAAATGTAGAGATATGGGTGATGATGTATCCATTCTACAATAAACCGACTACCATTTATAACAGATTAGGGGGTTGAGGTGTGCCTTGGTTAGCAGCAAGCTTGCTTAGCTTGCCTGAAGCTCTGAGCTGCATCTCCAGCACAGTATATATTGGTGGATGCCTGTAATCCCAGCATTCGGGTAGTAGAGGCAGGAGTATCAGATATTCAAGGTCATCTTTCCATATAGTGTAAGTGTAAGGCCAACACAAGATACACAAGACCCTGCCTGTCTTAAAAAAATAAGAAACAAGCAGATTAGCTGCTAAGTTATTTTCCCCTGAAATTCAACTACATGTGTGGATACCAGTGTCTCTATTTTTAAAAAGCAGAATGTTCATTTTTCAGGCTATAATTTGGCTTTGTACATGGTCTATTTTCAAAAGGAGTTGATAAGGCTACTGGGTGCACTACGGTATGGCAGACTGAGCAGTTACGTGTCCCCTGAGAAATATTCCTTTCTGTGAGAGACCGTCTTATTAAAAAAATCAGGAGCTGTGAAATTGACGCGTCTGCCTATTTCTAGGTGCTTTCAGAAGGTGTGTACTTAGCGGGAAGGAAGACAAAATATATTTCTATAAATGTGACAAGAAGGCCATAAAAGCCACCCAAGGCATTTGAAGATTTAAAGTCTAATATTTCATTGATTGTACAGAAGCAAAAAGTCTTGCTCAGTTTGAGAAATAATTGTCAACAATATGAGGACATTTTTTTTTCTGCCTTGTATAAAACTGAAAAGAAGATAAATAGGAGGAAAGGGGAGTCAAAGATGAAGAAACAATTTATATGAATGTGACTGGAATACAGTACACTTTTCTGAACCTTTTTTGAAGGTTGAAATATATGTAACAAAATGTAATGTTTAAACCACTTTTATCCCCTTAGAGACATGGTCTCCCTATGTCTCCAGCTTCCAGACTCCAGCCATCCTCCTGTCTCAGTGATTATATAGCTAATTTCTCTGAATTAAACCTTTTCCTCCTTAAGACTCAGTAAGTAGCTAGGCGTGGTGGCAACACCTTTAATTCCAGCACTCAGAGGCAGAGACAGGCAGATCTCTTTGAGTTCAAAGCCAATCTGGCCTACATAGTGAGTTCCAGAACAGTCAAAGCTACATAGAAAAACCCTGTCAAACAAACAACAAAAATATCCAATGAGACTTGTGGGAATGAGGAAGTAAACAAATGTCAGGAAGTTCTTGAAACTTACAAGTACCCAAGGTCCCGCCCCTGTGGTTGTATAAGCACAGTATCAATTGTAGGGAGAAAGACTGCAAGCAGCTGAATTTCTTGCAACTCAGGCAGGAATCCAGCATGCAGCTTCTGTGAGTTGTCACTTATGTTAGAGTTGGCCTTTTGGTGATGTAACTCCTACTAATCCATGGTCCTGAAAGTAATGCCTCACCTGTGTCCCTGTATCCCCAACAACTCATTGGTTCACTGACTTAGACTAGGTGGAATTATTTCTTTAGTATATCATCAGTCCTCTATTTGGGGTGAATAGAAGTTTCCTCAACTTTCCCCAAGAACAGTCACATACCTAGCTCCTGGAGAAGTAACTGCCATGCCTGGCTAAACAGCTTTAAGTGTGCAATAATCTTATCAGTTATATGACCATTTTCAAGTTGTTTCAGCACTGCCACCAGGAACTGCGTACCTATTAAGAGCTAGCCTCTCAGGCTCCTTATACTCTATTATACTCTGTCTCTATGAATTCACCTATAGACTGAACTATTACTGTGAACTGGAAACTAGTAAGGTGAGGTGAAGCCTGGTCAAAGACACTCCTGACTGATTCACTGAGTTCTGTAGGCAGTCAAGTTTCAGAGCAAGAAATGATACTGTCTGGAGCAGTGTTCTAGGATGGCTTGTCTGGTGGTTGCTCTAGGAGGGTCAAGGAAACTTGAACCAGTCTGTAAAATGGGGACCGCCCTTTAAGCAAGGTTCCTCTCTCCTCCCTGCTTGTTTCACCCTACCCCTTCCAAGGACATTGCAACCTTTACATTACTAATGGATAGTGATTGGGACCAACAAGGGAGGAGAGGAAAACTGAAAGGGAGAAGCCTCAGAAGAAGCCTGACCGAGAGCCCTAGTGTGTACTCTTCTTCCTAGGCCTGTCCCAACCCCTTGATGAGAACTATTTGTCTGTGATAATTTGAATAAGAATGGCTCCCATAGGCTCGTATATTTTCATTATCACTCATCAGAGAGTGGCACTATTTGAAAAGATTAGAAGGATTGAGAGGTGTGGCCTTGTTGGAGGAAGAGTGTCACTGGGAGAGGGCTTTGAGGTTTCAAAACACAATGCCAGGCCCAGTTCCCCACCAATCTCTCCTCTCTCTCTCTCTCTCTCTCTCTCTCTCTCTCTCTCTCTCTCTCTCTCTCTCCTTCAGGGGGTGTGGCTCTCAGATATTTTTCAAGCACCATTCCTTCCTAATGCCATGCTCCCTGCCCATGATGATAATGGTCTAAGCCTCTGAACTCTAAGCTATACCCCAACTAAATGCTTTCCTTTTTGTAGGAATTGCCTTGGTCATGGTCATGGTGTCTTTTCACAGCAATAGAACAGTGACTAAGACACTATTCTACAAACTGCCTTTTTTATAGATTTTCCTCCTCCTCTAGCTAGTGCTATCTCTCCCTCCTTTTTCCACATGTCACTTGCCTCTGGCTTTTTTAAAAATTTTTTTAAATTTATATTAGTACACTATAGCTGTCTTCAGACACACCAGAAGAGGGCATCAGATCCCCTTACAGATGATTGTCACCCACCATGTGGTTTCTGGGATTTGAACTCAGGACCTCTGGAAGAGCAGTCAGTGCTCTTAACCGCTGAGCCATCTCTCCAGCCCCTTGCCTCCGGGTTTTATTTTCTTTGTGTGGGCCTTCTTTTTTCTTCTGGAAATACAATTCTTTGCCCATCCCACAGAATGAATTTTGTTGTACCAGCAGCCACCTTTCACCCAAGAACACCCCTACGGTTTGTGGGGACTAGTCCAGGATTTAAAGCTCTCCCCACTTGACTAAAGATCAGGATAAATGACTCAGAGATGACTGTGGTTGATCCTCTGGCAGTCCACATAACCTTGCAGAGCTGAGGAACCCACTGGATACAATTAGCATGGCCAACTCTCTCAGTCAGAACCCCCTTTATTTTGGGGGGTATGAGGAGGAATAGAAGACCTAATCTTTGGATATCAAAGGGCTTTATACAGATATTTCGTGCCTGTAACAAGGGGCAACCATGGTGGGATTATACCACTATTCCTAAAATAATAGACATTGCCACCCACCTTTCTCTAAGAAATGGCCATACTAGGCAAGTGGGAAAGCTCTGAACTCAGTTCTAACACATCTAGTCCATCTCTTTTCTCTACATGATGCTTAGACAGCTTTCTTTATGGAAGCCAAAACAAGGTCTACAAAAGATGTACTCCTTCACTGTTGTCTTCTAGTGCATCATCACATCATCTAGACTCTAATTCCTGTCTGCAGCCCTTTTTCTTTAGGTCATTCCTCATCATCAGTCTCCCCTTTTCTCAATGCTTTCCAACTTGACCGAAAGAATTAAGACATAGAGGATGATGTCATTATAGTAACTCAGCATTCTTACCGTCACTGGGGACATCTTGTGTCTGATGGCCCTAGAGAATATGGGCATTTATTTTTCCTAAACAAACACTTCAGGGGCCAGAAAGATTTGTTTTAGTCTTTCTGCAGGGTAACAACTATTAGTGTAGTTTGAATCAGGCTCTGTTACTTCATAAAACCCCTTCTTCAAAATATCAAATGGCAAAACTTTTCATTTTATTAGCAGGTACTACCACAGATAGTTGGGCTTTAAGAGAAACTATGGAGACCAGGAACCAGGGAACTGTAGGCAGAGGCCTAATGGGCAGAAAGGGAAGGGAATTGGGAGATTCTGGGGGCTGCTCCATGGGTAAGAACGGAAGTTTCAGTGAGACCCTTGCTTCTCTGGGACAGACTAGACTATGCTAGCCATTCCCTGTTGTAGGCTGGATCTGGTGGTCCTGAGTTCTATAAGAGAGCAGGCTGAGCAAGCCAGCAAGTAGAACCCCTCCATAGCCTGTGCACCAGTTTCTACCTCCAGGTTCCTGCTCTGTCTGATTTCCTGTACTGACTTCTTTCAGTGAAAGACTATGGAAGTGGAAGCATAAACCAAATGTCTTCGTCCTATTGCTGCAACAAAATACCATGACCCAGAAAGCAAGCTAAGCTTTATACTTACACCTCTGCATGACTGTTTACCACCAAAAGGAAGAATGGACACAAACTCAAGCAGGGCAGGAATCTGGTGGCAGGAGCTGATGCAGAGGCTGTGGAGGGATGCTGCCTACTGGCTTGCTCCCTGTGGCTTGCTCAGCCTGATTTTTATAGAACCTAGGACCACTGGCCCACAATAGGCTGAGCCCTCCCCCATTGATCACTAATTGAGAAAATGCCTAACAGCTGGATCTTATGAAGGCATTTCCTCAACTGAATGCTCTTTTCTCTCTGGTGATTCTAGCTTGTGTCAAGTTGACACACAAAACCAGCCAGTACACCAAATAAACCCTTTCCTCCCCAACTTGATTTTGGCCATGATGTTTCATCATAGCAATAGTAAACCCGGTTAAGGCAAGGCGCAACCAGACTGTAACCTCCCTTCTGAGGTACTAGGATATCCCCTCTGCATGGGAAGAACAAATTTCTCCTACAACTCATTCTCTTTGTAAGCCAGAGAATACTTACTGAGTTCTCTCAGGTTGCTTGCCTTCATTTGCAGACATACACAAATTGTGCATACAAGTTTTTAAACAGTTGCTCATCCCAAGACTAGGCAGGGATGACCTCAGGTTAGACACTGGTAAAATCTCTACCTCTGTCAACTTCAACCAGATTGGTCCTAGGTATGGAGCACCATGCGTCTTAGACCCTCGGACAGTTTGAAGAAATCAGGGGGTGACCTGCTTAAGGTTAAGTGTTGTCTCCCAAAGCACTATAGAAGAGAAGAAAGTGGGGTTGGGAATTTGGGGCTCAGTGGTAGAGCGCTTGCCTAGCAAGCACAAGGCCCTAGGTTTGGCCCCTGCTCGAAAAAAAAAAAAAAAAAAAAAAAAAGAAGAAGAAAGTGCTTTCTGTCTCTTGTTAGCTGCCATTTCCACTCTAGGCAAGTCATAAGGAAGGCAGGTGCTTTGTGTCCAACTAGCTACCTCTGGACTCAAAGCAAGCTCCCTGCACAGTGTCAAACACTGAGCTCCATATATAGAGAAGCAAGTGTCTTTTGGCTATAGACACGATGGTGAATTTCCATGTGCTGTTTAATCTACTGGGAGGCTGGTTCTGGAGACAGAATATGGTCCTCTCGCTTCAGATCCACCAATGTTTGTCTCAAAGTGTCACTCAAAGCTCCTGTCCTGGGTCAGGCTGACCCCCTCATTCTAACAAGAAAAAGGGACAACAGAACCGCACAAGAATAAAGTCATAGTGCTCTTAATGACAGCTAAAGGATAAATTACTCCCAACAGAAGCTGCTACTGTTCATCTCATGACATAAAGAAGTTCACAGTAAAAGCAGATAATGAAATGTTCATCCACAGATGAAACAGAGGACTTGCTACATGGCGATCTCTTAATCTACACTCTAGTATAATGGTTTAGCAGGTGTTTCTTCCTTGATTTGTGGGAAAGGTTGTAAATGTAGATTTGAGAATATTTTGTTGTTTCTGATACTTCTTTTTGCCATTTGCACTCATTCAAAACCAAAAACATGATGAGACTAAACCAGCCTCTGCTGTACAAACTAGAAAAACAAAGGACATAAAGATCTGGGAACAACAATGGTGGAAACGAATTCTAAAAAGCAATAGAGTAAAAAGGAAACAAACAGCTGGGCATAGTGGTGCACGCTTTTAATCCTAGCATTTGGGAGGCAGAATCTCTGTGTGTCTGAGGCCAGCCTGATCTACATAGTTCAAGGCTAGCCAAGGCTACATAGAAAGACCTTGTCTCAAAGAAAGTAACAGAGATTGGGGGAGGGGGAGAGGGAGAGGGACAGAGGAAGGAAGGAAGGAAGGAAGGAAGGAAGGAAGGAAGGAAGGAAGGAAGGAAGGAAGGAAGAAAACCTAAGAGTCCCTAAATGCGGTTGGGGATTTAGCTCAGTGGTAGAGCGATTGCCTAGGAAGCGCAAGGCCCTGGGTTCGGTCCCCAGCTCCGAAAAACAGAACCAAAAAAAAAAAAAAAGAGTCCCTAAATGCCTCTCTGGTCTTAGAGAGGGGAAATATAAACATTTCAAAATGACATTCTCATTCAAACTACTTTTTCTATGAGGGGATATAAGATGTAGTAGTTTGAATGAGAATGTCCCCCATAGTCTCAGGATTTAAACACTTGGCCCCCAGTAGGTGGTGCTGCTTGGAGGTTTAGGTGGTGCAGTCTTGCTAGAGGAAGAGCACCACTGGGGACAGGCTTTCTCACTTACTTCCTGTTTGCCCTCTTGACTTCATGCTTGCACTTGAGGATGTGACCTTTCAGCTTCCTGTTCCTGCCACCATGCCTGTCACTGCTGCTGTGCCCATCCCCCACCCATGATGGAGACATCCTCAAGAACCATAAGCCCAAATAAATTCTTCCATCCATACATTTTCTTGCTCATGACATTCTATCACAGCAACAGAAAAGTAACTAACACAACGTCTCTCTGGAAAAGGTCCAACCATACCACCCTTGATTTCCACAGTTGGAAATGCTATTAGAAAGAATAAAGTAGCCTGAATTCTGAGGGAATCCAGCCCCCTCTAACTTATTCTCTCCACCCAACTTCCAGAGGAAGATTGGAAGGTAGATCTTATCAAACTAGAATATGTGTGTGTGTGTGTGTGTGTGTGTGTGTGTGTGTGTGTGTGTGTGTATACTTTTAACCAGTGGATTGAAGCCTTTCCTTGACAAAAAGAAAGAAAAAGCAAATCATTCCCAGATTCAGCATATCAAAAAGCATGTGGACTAACAGTGGAACAGCTTTCACAGCAGCAGTCATTCACGAGGTCTCTTAGGCCCTGGGAATACAATTTAACCTCCCCTGTGCCTAGCATCCCCAGTCTTCTTGGAAGGTAGAGACAAGAAGCAGTCACCAAACTGATGCAGGAGGTCCTAGCCCCTTGGTGCCATTAAGGAGTATCCCAGGGCCATTAAGTTTTGTGTATGACAAGATTTTCCTTTTGAGAGACCTGATACATGACCCCAAGACTACCCAGCTATCTGGCCAGGTTCTAAATCCTCTCGGTTTGGAAAGAGCCTCTGAGGGAAGAGTGCTGAGGCCTCTCCCAGTTTGTTCTAGAGATCTGTTCCTGATTAAAGTCCTCAGGGAGAGCCCCCTCCTGAGTCTACACTGGGAAGGCCTTCAAAGTAGTTGTCGTGATTCCTGGAACAACCTGGTGGGCCAACTCACCTCACAATTAATTTACCTTTTTGGCAGTATTGAGCAAAACCCAGTAAATCCATAAAGTAAAGCCTTCTAGGACTGATCTCACCTCATAGGCTGGGACTTTTGCTTGCCTATTACCCTTATACTCTAGTTAGGTATTTCCAGATTGTGGGTCTATCACTTTTGCCCTGACTATGCTCAAGCCATTGTATTCTAGAAGACTATTTCTCTGGTGGCTACCTCAGACATGGCCCAGAGAAATGGAATGCCAGTGTCCCCAATGGCTTTAGCCTCATAATAGAATTGGTTCAGGCCTAGTGATTGCAGGGAAAATAGAATGAGCCACTTCAGAAAAGAGAGAGATCATGGGACTGGAGAGATGGCTTGGCAGTTAAGAGCACTGGCTGCTCTTCCAGAGGACCTGAGTTCAATTCCCAGCACCCACATGGCAGCTCACAACTGTCTGTAACTCCTGTTCCAGGGTGTCTGACACTTTCACACATACATATACTCATCCAAACCACCAATGTACATAAAATAAAAGTAAAATAAAAAAAGAGATTGTTAGAAAATGCCTTCATCTCTGGAGCAGAACATAAAGTTGGTGGGGTTGTTTGTTTTAGGAGGAGGGAAAAGGCTAAACTGTTTCAGTGAAATAAAATGCAGGATTACAAGGATAAATAGCGAACACAGAATGGATTTTTTTCCAAGAATATGCCTCCACCATCACTTGGGAGAGAGCCTACACCCAGGTTCAACAGGTCTGCTAGCCATCTTAATTTAAACAGGACCAGAATGGTCCTGAACATGGAGGTGAGTCCTGTCAGAGATTGCTAATCTCTTTCCCAGTTATTGTACTTTTGTAAACTAACCTCTTATAACCATAGTGTGACACGCTGTACTCTATGCCCATGTCCCCCAGGTGAGTGAGAGTAAGTTCCCAGTCATCAAACTCACAGGGTACATTTGTCCTGAATACCTGTATTGTATCCATGGGCTACTCTGTGCAATCCTACAAAACAAAGCCAGTGGAATTATATCTCCCTCTTAGACTGTAACTTAGAGAATAGCCTCTGACTTCTACCCCCAAAAGAATTGAACCCTGACTTTTCATCTAGACATGGCCTCTGGTGCCCATTTCTACTATAAAGTGTCTAGTGCTGGGTGAGAATGACTAACGACATGTCCACTCACTGATCTCTGTTGAGAAATGTGTAAGAATTCCCTCTACCCTACAGGGCTCTGGTGTATGGTCCAGCCTTTTGCACAACACACCTCACCACTGAACAAGACACTATTCATGGCATTGAAGAGTTCTCTTCATTAACTTTGTCTCTTAATGTTTCCCATGAGGTGAAGATCTAAAACTCACAGTGGTTGACCTCTGAAGGATGGTCAGTGGAAATCAGGCTGACGTAGAAAACACATTTGCCCCTTTAAGAGGAGCTTCTCCTTGCTCTTGGGATTGTTTCTTTATACACACACTCCTCAGGACATTGTAAGCTTTACGGGTTGCAAGTATTACAGTTGCTATTAGCCACAGAGCATGAACAATGAGGGACAAAGGAAGGGCAGAAGGAAGAGGGCCCAAGGAGCCCATACAAAGTCTGATCCAGAGCTCTGGCGTGTACTCCATTTCTGGGGCCCCTCCCATTCCCCTTCATGGGAGCTGTTTGTCTAGTCTAATAAAGTTTGCCATTTTTATCTCTCTCTCTCTCTCTCTCTCTCTCACACACACACACACACACACACACACACACACACACACACACAGCTGGCACTCTCTCTATTCTCAGCATCTGCAGTCCCCTTGATCTCTGACTGTCACCTCCACTCTTGGATGGAAGCCACGTTCACAGTCAGCATCTGTGACCCGCTCTCTTCACCTGTCACTCCAGTTTTCCATTGGCTTTTATTTCCCTGCATGAGTCTTGTTTCCCAGACGTATAACTCTTTGTCTTGCCCATGAAATGAACTCAGTGGTTCCCCCAGATGATCATCCTTATTCAAGACCCCTAGAATGGTAGTTTAATGAGATGGATGGAGGTCTAGAGACCCATTAAGTAGTTTTTCAAAAGCTCTGGCTAGAGTAAAGAGTGCTCCAGCTTCTACTAAAATGGAAACAAAGATTTAGGAGGCCTGTAGGGAACACACCAGAGGAATCTAGAAAGAGGCCACATGACCCAGCAAAATTGCCTTGAGAATGAGATGGGGCAGGGTGGGGGTGGGGAGAATGATGAATGTTTGCTGTCTCTGTAACTTGGCTGATTAAGTTTTAAAAGACAACTTAAACATAGTTTAAATTAAGTTTCTATTAAAAGTCACAGAAATGGTCGTTTAGGATACTAGCAAAGAGTATCAACAACAACAATAAAAGGCAGAATAGGATGTAACGTTCTATTAAAAAAGAAAGCCAACAATTCAGAAGAAGAGGAAGTGAAGACTTCAGAAGTAAATATAAGCTAGTGGTAGTGATGGTGCACACCTCAGATCCCAGCACTCGGGAGGCAGAGGCAGGCGGGTCTCTGAGTTAGAAGTCAGCCTGGTCTACAGAGCAAGTTCTAGGATAGTCAGGGCTACACAGAGAAACCTCGTCTCAAAAAAACAAAGGAGGAGGAGGGGAAGGACGAGGAGGAAAATGAAGAGGAAGAAGAGGAGGAGGATAATTGGTGGTACAAATGCAGTGTATGGGGAGTAATGAAAGTTCATTGTGGAGAAGTGTGGAGTTAACATGTGACAACAGGAAACAAGGCATCGTGATTAGACTCATGAAACCTAGATCCAGATCCTACTCTATGCTGTCCAACTCTGAGCAATCACTGACCTCTGGCTGGTCAAGAACCCTACCATGCCATGTGCTGTGAACTGTAAGCACCATACTAGGGAGGATAGGGAGAGCCTCCCCTGACTCTGGGCGCGGTCTCTATAAATATGCACATTTATGATCAGAACTGCTGGTGAGACTTGGGAAACATCTGAGTCATTCACAGGCTGTAAAACAAAAGAAAGAAACAGGCCATTCTCTCTCGTGATTTCTAAAGGTCTGTTGTCCAAGGAGCTTCTCAAAATGAGGGGATGCCTGACTCTTTAGAGAATTCTCCACTCTATCTCTGTCCCCATCCTCGCCTTTTAGGGTATCCCCATTTCTAACCCATGTCTCCTCATAGAAAAGTTTACCCTTGATTTAGGCCCTCATCAGCTCTCCTAGTGACACCTGAGTCAGACACTTGGCTGTAGATTGGGGACCCATCATAGGGCTATGACCAAGGCACCAGTTTCATTCTATACTTCCCTAGCTCCTTGTTCCCTATTAACCAACTTAGCCTTTGGGACCATTGCTGCAATTTGATATCTTCTTTACCTAGCCAAATTCTAATATGTCCAGTTAGCCATTTCTGTGTGTTCCACCATGACTGGAGAAAAGTCAAGAGAGTATGTTGAAGGACGCCCATCTCGGGCACCACTGCTCACTCGGTGCCAGAGATTCCATTTTCCTCTTCTCTTTGAAGAGAATTTCTGACAGAGAGTCTTTGATGGATCAAATTATAGTTGTGCCCCCGTTTTAGGCACATTGGTGCATTTCCTTGTCAAATTTAGATTGATTGCTAACCCCACCTGGATCTATTCCTCAGCCTCTAGTCTTCCTTGGGTGTTATATGATAACTGGACAGCCTTCAAGTGGAGATCATATTTGTCAGTTAAACCCTACCCATCCACCCCTAATACTTTCTCTTACTCACTTTTTATCCAGCACCCCAACCTGCTCCTTGGCTATCCATTTGTACTTGATAGTGCTACGTCAGATGACCCCTATTCCTCTCCCCCATCACAGAGGATACCCATGGGCTTCTTTTTTTTAAGCACCATTACTAATCTTTGCTGTCCAACCTTCTCCACCATGTGGACTTCCCCAGCATCTAGACTCTGCAGCCAACCCTTGATACACCATGTCTAGCCTGGGAGTCTTCTCTCTGAGGCTCTAGACCCTCCTGAATGCCAACATGCAGCGAGGTTTCATTGTCTCAAAGTTCAGACTCTTGGCATGCTATGCCTCAACCTTATTCTTCTGCTTCCTGGAAAAAAAAATCCCATAAGCTTCAGAAACTGATCCTTCCTGACTCTGAAACTGTCAATGTGCCCGCCCCTCAAGGCTACTGAGCTCAATCTTGTGCAGGTTGAAGACTCCGTGATTTCCCTCGCTGACTTGTGGTCACCCTACACCCTCTTCCCCCACTCAGCCTTGTTCTACGTTGGGTGGGTCCTCCTCAGTGGCTGCTCTCTCCTGCATTATGTGCCTTCCTCTTCCACTTTCTCCCATCCAAGGCCTGACTCTGCTTATCTTCTAAGGACAGACACAGTTCAGGGTCTGGCTGTAGACCCGTTTCTAAGCATACAAGCATCCCTGAAGATCCACACCCTTACTTCTCAGCTCTGACTATTCCTTGATCCCACAGAGAACAGATCAGCCTGCTTCCCTATCAGCCTCCTGCTGCCGAGACACTTAGATTCCAGCTAGATGCACATAGCAGAGGAATGACACGTCGGCACACGTGAGACAGTCTTCATTCCCACCATTCCAAACATCTCTCAATTTTTCTCATCTTAACAAAAGGGCTATTTGTCAATTTCAGAAGACAAATATCTAGGCAAACAGTTTGCTTTTTACTTCAGCCCGGGTTTGAGCCGAAGTCCAATAGTGCCCTCTGCTGGCCACTTTAGAATCTCACTTTTACAGCGTAGTTCAGGTTGTGGCTGTGCCCAAATTCCACCTTCTCACTCACCTGTTCATTTGTCCTCCCCGTGGGCAACATTAAAATAAGGGTCCCGTGTTACTGAAGATGACAGGGCTGGTGTCTGCCTGTGTGCACCAGTTTGCCTAACCTATATGGGAAGCTCAAGGCAGTGAGCGGTGGAGTCTGTGGTAAAGGACCACACGGGCCACATATGCAAGCCATCTGAGCCATAGAGCACCACAGGACCTGTTTCCTCCAGTTTTACTCCTTCCTCCTCCACTCAGGCCATACTACCCTTCTATGCTCCTTCTTGATACAACAAGCCTTCCTATACCGGCTTTCTGCTGCCCCTGGGTATTTCCCTCGGTGTGCAGTCTGAAGGGATATCTGCATAAGTATGCTCACTCACGTTTTACAGGGATTTTTTTCAGAGATGTTGGCATTTGACCTTTCTCCCTCCCTGAAGCCAAGAACGGTTTTTGGGGTGTAGTAAATACTCAAATCTGTACCAATGGAATCAAGGAGGTGGCAGGATGGGCACACCAGGAGATACGGTCCTGCCTTTGGCTCATTGAGTCCTCTACAGCAGCAGTTCTCAACCTTCCTAATGCTGAGACCCTTTACTATAGCTTCTCATGTTATGACGACCCCCATCTGTATTTTTATTTTATTTAAGTTATTTTAGTTTATTGCTAATTTCATAGCTATAATTTTGCCACTGTTATAATCATAGTGTACATATCTGATATGCAGGCCATCTGATATGTGACCCCTGTGAAAGGGCCGTTTGGCCCTGAAGGGTTGTGACCCACAGGTTGAGAAGCACTGCTCTACAGCATTCCATTCTGGTTGTACCAGTTTACTGTGACCTCGTTTGAGGACATTTGGCTTTTCCATTTGTTCAGTGCTATGGACAAGCTACACAGGGGGTCCTTGTGTTCACACTCACAGGTCGGTACAGTAAGAATTTAGCAATGCCAGTGTCTTTGTTTGGGTTTCATTACTGGGAAGAGACACTAAGACCAAGGTAACTCATAACTCACAACATTTAATTGGGGCTGGCTTACAGTTTCAGAGGTTCAGTCCATCACCATCATGGCAGGAAGCATGATGGCATGTGGGCAGACATGATGCTGGAGAAAGAACTGAGAGTTCTACATTTTGATCTGAAAGCAGGCAGGAGGAGACCATCTTCCGAAGACACCCAGGAGGAAGGTCTCTTCTACACTGGTAGAGTCTGAGCATAGGACCTCAAAGCCTGACTAAACAGTGACACACATCCTCCAACAAGGTGACACCTATTCCAACAAGGCCACACCTTCCAGTAGTGCCAATTCCCATGGGCAAAGCATAATCAAATCACCCTCTTCGTCTACATGTGTTTTGAAAATGGGATGCTAAACATCCTCCCCTAAGGCAAACAGCTCATTTGAAAGTGCTCACAAACGTTCTAGGGTATAGTTCATGGACAGAACATGTGTTATCTAGCATGTATTTGGTCCTTTGTCCCATCCTAAACCCCAGGAGCAAAACCAAGTCTGTAAGGTTTCCTTCTGCAGGTGGAGTTCATCCCCCTCCCACTTTCTGTGCACGTGAGCTTTGAGTTTGTTGTCCCTGCCTTACAACGAGCATGGGGCCTTGATCTCAAAATCTTTGAACTTCATATTGATTACCACCTACACATAAAATCTGTTAGGAATGGGGTCAGGGTTTAGGTTCGGACTAATCTACTGTTATGGCTGGGTTAGAATGTGTGTTATAGCTGACAGTGGTAAGGATTAGAATTGCAGTTCAGTTTAGGAGTAGGGGTATGTTCAGTACTAGGAATAGGGTTAGTGTGAGGACTACAGCAGTGTTAGGGTCGGGGGGCATGAGTCTAGGGCTAGGAATTAAGTTAGGGCTGGCTTTAGCATTAGTCTAGTTTCAGGTTTAGGATTTGAGTTAGGGGGTACTTGGGACTAGTTTGCAGGTGTTTGTGATAGAGTTAAGGTTAGAATTGTGGTTAGAAATGGAGTTAGGCTTAAAGTTAGGGTTGGGGTTAGGTTTGAAAATTTTAGAGTTAGTGTTAGAATTAGGTTTGGTGCTTGTATTATGTTTAGGGTTTGGTTAGAAAAAGAGTTAAGGTTAGCCACAAGCTATTTTTAGAAATATGATTAAGGAAAGTCTTAGAAATAGAATTAGGTTTAGGGTTAGGGTTATGATTAGGAATAGAGTGGGTATCTTTCTTAGTGTAATATTTAGTTCAGGGTCAAGGCTATGGCTAGGGTTAGGGCTATGCTATAAGCTTAGCAATACTGTTAGTTACGTTTATAAAGTGGTTAATGGTCGTATTATGATTTTTATGAGAAAAGTTATGTCTATAGTTATAGTTAGATTTAGTTGTGGGCCCTTGTTAGAGTTAGGGGTAAAAGTAGTATTAAGGACAGGGTTAGAGTTAAAGTTAGCATTATAGTTATGGTTGGACTTGCGGAAACAGACTTAGGGTTAGAGCTAGGTACACGTTTGGCTTAGGTCTTCATTTAGAGATAAAGATTTTGTTGTGGATAGGGCTAGAACAAGGTTTAGAGTTAGAGTTAGGGTTGTTTTTTAGTTAACTTTAGGGTTTGGGCTAGTCTGGTTTTGGATTAGGATTAGTGTTAGAGCTAGGTTAATGTTTGTAAATGTACATGAGTGTTTGGTCATATGTGAACTTGGGTGACTGAGTCTGTATGTTTGTGCTACACCCATGTATTACTTTGTATTAATGTGTATTTGTAGATCTGCTTGTGTATGGGTGTGCAAAAGTATGAGTATGAAGGTGCATATGAGTGTATAAGACTGAAAAATTATGATTGTGTGAGGAACTGTGAGTTCGTTATTGAGATTGTATGTGGATGAGTCAATGTCAATGTGTGTGTGTTTCTCTGTGCAGGTGTGAAACGAAAGTGATCAAGAATATGCTTGCATGAGTGTGTAACAGTGCATAATGGAAGGAAGAGTGTACAGATGTGAATCTGTGTGAATGGGAGTCTGAGTTTTTGTTTTGGTTTGGTTTTTGTTGTTGTTGTTGTTGTTTCTTGGTTCGATATTTGGCTTTTGGTTCTTTAGTTTTGTTTTGGGAGTTGTTTGTTTTTTGAGACAGGCTTTCTCTGTGGAGCCTTCCACTACTTTCTGGTGTGTGGGGGGGGGTCTGACATTTTTACTGTGTTAGCACATATGAATATGTAGATGTATGAGTGTGCAAAGAACTCAAACATGTATGAAAGTGTGTGATCATGACAACATGTGTGTATAATTGAGTTAATGTGGCTATTTTAGTATGGGTGAATGTAGCAAATACAGATAAAAGTGAATGCAGATATGTTTCCGAGTGTTCTGTGTGCAAGCTTGTGGCTCTGTGTGTTATTATGTGCAAGTGTGTAAGACTGTGAGTGTGGGCATTAGTATGCATGAGTGTGTAAAAGTATGTAGGCATGTATGGTGGTTTGAATTGGAAAGGCCCCCACAGACTCATGTATGTGAATGTTTGACCCTTAGTGGGTGGGGCTATTAGGAAGTACGGTCTTGTTGCAGAAAGTATGTCACTATGGAAGTGGGCTTTGAGGTTTCATAAGCTAACGTCTAGCCAGTGTGTCTTCATTCTACTGCCTGTGAATCATGATGAAGAACTCTCAGCTACCTCTCCAGTACCGTGTCTGCCTTCATGCAGTCAACTTTCCCACCATGATGATAATGGACTAAACCTCTGAACTCTAAGCCAGCCCCAGTTACATGTTTTTCTTATAAAAATTTACCGTGATCATGGTATATCTTCATAATAACAAAACCCTAAGACAAAAGTTGGTACCAAGAGTGTGGTATTGCTATGATAGGCCTGACCATGTTTTTGTTTGATTTGGGGACTTTGGAAAGCAGTGGATGCTTTGTATGGGACTTATTAGAAGCGTGGAAGACAGTAGGGCTGAGGGTGATTTGAACTGTGGGGGCCTGGCCATGGATGTTCTAGAGAAGAATAATTTTAGTATGTGACCTAGAGATTGTATTGTAATATTTTGGAGAAGAATGTGGCCGTTCTTTGCCCTTGTCCAAAGAGTCTGCCTAAGGCTAAGGTGAACTGATTCATCAGAATAATTTGAATTGACAAAGGAAGTCTCAAATCAACCAGGTTTAGACTCTGTGCTATGTTTACTCTTATGAGGAGTGTTTTGATCAAGCATAGCAAGCTTAGAAAGAAAAAATACAAAATGTGTAGTTCAAAGAGTGAAGAGACCTTTTCACCAAGATGGCACCAAAAGCAAAGAAGGAAGCTCCTGTCCCTCCCAAAGCCAAAGCAAAGGCCAAGGCATCCACAGCCACAAAAAGAACAAGATCCGCACATCACCAGCCTTCTGATGGTCCAAAACCACGAGGCTCTGGAGGCAGCCCAAATATCCTCAAAAGAGTACACCCAGGAAAAGCAAGCTTGACCACTATACCCTCAGCAAACTCCCCCTCACCAGTGAGTCATCCGTGAAGAAGGTGGAAGGCAATGCTTGTGTTCACTGTGGTGTCAAGGCCAACAAGCACCAGATCAAATGGGCTGTGAAGAAACTCTAAGACGTTGATGTGGCCTTGATAAGATCTGACAGAGAGAAGATGTATGTTCTCTTGGTTACTAAATATAATGCTCCAGATGTTACCAAAAAGATTGGGATCCTCTAAACTGAGGATGGCTAATTCTAAATATATATTTTTTCACCATAAAAAAGAAACAAAAACAAAAACAAAAAAAAAGTAAATGGGCACCTAGAAGTACAATGTAGCTAAATCCTGCGTTCAAGGATATTAAATAGCATTAAGGGAGCGGTGACCTTGGGCCAAAATCCCGCCCAGCTAAGCTTATTGTTCATGCATTTGCAATTGAACAAGGGATAGTTACATCATGTTCAGCATTATAATCTGGTTAATGTTTTCAATTGGACATAAAGAAATATGGTTGTCTGTCAAATTGACAACAGATAAATTGTGAAGGCTACTCTCCATTGTCAACTTGACTATATTTGGAAGGAACTACAATTCAGAATTTTAAAAGATCTTGTGAAAGGGAATTAAAGAAAAGTTTAGGTCCAGGCCTGGTGGTACATGCCTTTAATCCCAGGACACAGAAGCAAGAAGATCCCTCTACAGAGCAAATTTCATGGCAGCCAAGATGAGGTAGTAAAGAAAACAATTGAAAACAGAAAGCTGGTAAACATGTCATTGAACAAAGGGGCCATGTTCCAGCCCCAGCAAGCAGCTAAACTCAGCAGCTTTGGCCATGTGGCTCTGGCTTAAGAGTCAAAAATAGAAAGGACTACTGGGACAGTTAATGCTGGCTAGCTGGAGCTAAGAAATCTTCTGGGAAGTGTTTTCTGAGAGGACAAAGAAGCTGTATTCCAGAGAGCCAAGACGGTACCTCATGCTGCAGCTAGACCTAGTGATGTATAAGAATCACACAGTTGGTATTGGTTTCGAAGGCATAAAGGAGTCACAGAGAGTAGCTGAGGCTAGCCACTGTGAGAGACCAGGGAAAGTCATTGGTAAAGGCACAGCCTCCATTGCACTTGACAGTCCAAGACTGAAGGGGTCATGTGAAGAAGTTGAAGCTTCGCACCATGGTAAAGTCTAATTGCAGCAGAAGACCCCAGCATATTAGAGATGCCAGTACCATGGGATGACCACCAAGAGCAGCAGCAACAGTAAAGTGGATTCGACCAGAGTGCTACAGAGGACAGAGCTGGAGAAGTGACCTTTGGAGGAGCCCACAATCATGTGTGGATCCCAGACACCCAAACAAGAAGCTGTGAAATTGAAGTTGCCTTGGAGACCCCCAAGATGTTAGAGATGCCATGGGTTACCTGCCAAGGGAAGATGATAACAGGGAGTGGAACAAGATCAAGAGAAAGAACTGTGTTGCAGTTAACAAAGCAGAAAGGAGTTGGACATCAGACGTAAAGATGCAGAGTTTGGAGTTTGCCCAGGTGACTTTTGGTCTTGCTTTGATCCAATATTTCCTCACTGTGATGTTTTGGAATGGTAATGTATATACTGTGCCATCATATGTTGGAAGTATGTGATCTGCTTTTTGATTTTGATTCTATAGGGGAATACGGTTAAAAGATTGCATGAATCTCAGAAGAGACTTTGAACTTTGGATTTTTAACATTTTTGAGAGTGTTATAGACTATGGGGACTTTGAATCTGGACTAAATGCATTTTTTATTATGCTATGGGTAGGTATGGGCCCCATAGACTCATATATTTATACAAGCCTCTGGGAGCCAGGAAGTGGAATTTGGTGGTTTGAATATGCCTGGCCCATGGGAAGTGGTACTACTAGGAAGTGTGGCCTTCTTGGAATAGGTGTGGCCTTGTGGGAAGAAGTGTGTCATTGTGTAGGCAGGCTTTGAGGTCCTATGTCCAAGCTCTGCCTAGTGTTATAGAGACCTTCCTCCTGGCTGCCTGAAGAAGTTTCCTTCTGCCTGCCTTTGGATCAGGATACAGAACTCTTGGCTCCTCCAGTGCCATGTCTGCCTCAACACTGCCATGCTTCCTGCCATGATGATGGCAGACTGAACCTCTGAAACTATAAGCCAGCCCCAATTAAATGTTGTCCTTTATTTGCTTTGGCCATAGTGTCTCTTCACAGCAATGAAACCCTAACTAAAACAAGGGATAAAAAGGTTTTTCGTTAGCCCTTTTATATTTGTAGTTCTGAGAACAGAATTTAAGACACCATGAGCTAGTCATAAACCTACTAAGTTACACCCCAATACTACAGTACCTTGGACTTAAATATATAAAAGAAAATTAAGATAGACTTAAGAGAAATTGTCTTCAAATGGATATACACAAAAATGTACATGTAAGTACAGATGAGCACACATACAAATTCACAACAGGTATAAGTAACCTTTTTTCTTATATAGGGCAATAAGCTACATGTGCAATCACATGAGCATGTGTGCATGTGTATATATATATATATATATATATATATATATATACTCACACAGGCACACAGTTCACACATACGAGTGAACACTCGCATAGACACATATTTTTTCATATGCTTACAAGTTCTCTACTGTATCAACCAGAGTTCTCTAAGCAAATAGAGCTAATAGAATGAATGAGTATATATAATTATATATTATTATTTATTATGTATAATTAAATTAATTACTGCATTGTTAGTTTCATATTAATTATTAATGTTTCATAGTTAATTAATAATTGTATTAGCATATTAATATAAATATATTGTATTATATGTGGATATATGAATATATCAAAGGGAATATATATGAATATATCAGAAGGAATATATATAAATATATATTAAAGGGGAATATATATGAATATATATATAAATATATATATTAAAGGGAATTAGGTTGGCTTATAGGATGCTGTCCAGATAATCTCATACCAAAAAGACTGTCTCATAGCAGAAAGGCCAAGAATCTGGTATTTGTTCAGTCCACAACTCAGGCTCCAGGGAAATCCATGCACTCATGTGCACATACACACATTCAGAGAGAGAGAGAGAGAGACAGAGACAGAGACAGAGAGACAGACACAGAGAGACATAGACAGAGAGACATAGAGACAGAGAGACACAGAAACAGAGACAGAGACAGAGAGACACAGAGAGAGACAGAGAGAAAGCAAAGCACACACAGAGAAAGTTTCCCTTCAGAGCAAAGAAAGGACTGCTATTTACTTTTTCCCCTGGAGGGTTGGGGGCTTTAAATGTTGTTGGCCTGGAATGAGTCCTAATCTGGATTGGCTCAAACAACGAACAGGGAGCTGCAGAGTCCATGGCTTCAGATAAGTATGTGTTCATTGTGGTATAGGGCAGAGCTCTTCTCCTAATCTTGGATTGGTCAACTTAGACAAAGAAAGGGGAGCTGATAGGCCCACAGCTTCGGTTAAACAGTTAAACAGTCAGGAATGGTTTTCCAAAGAGGAAGGTCCTGCTGACAAGAAAGAAAGCCTGCCAGGTCTTTGTCAGGTTATGAAGAAGTTGTTCACCATTTATCTGACTGTGGCACATTCTCTCTCTCTCTCTCTCTCTCTCTCTCTCTCTCTCTCTCTCTCTCTCTCTCTCTCCTCCTGCACCTAAGGATCTTTATGCCTCCTAGTCCCTCATTGCCCCCTCTCAGAGGTCACGCTAACTGCTGTTGGGGCTTTGGAGATCAGACCACTCGGACTGCTTCCAGCTGACTAAGGGGTTGATGTAGGAAGGGGAAATATTGTCTCTGAGGAGGTCAACTTAAGAGGACATGATAGAAACAGTATATGACAAAAGCATGTGTCCTTGGAGCACACTGTATGGGTGAGGTGACATCTGTAAATAGGTAAGGGGGACTATTCGGATAGCTGTCATTCCTATTGATGATTGTCAGAAAGACAGTTGGAGCAATTCTGCCTTATCAGAGAAGGAGAATGGTCAAGGAAACCATGCAAAGAATCCTTTGACAGGCTCTGTCATGGTGGTCAGTGAGTCGATTATTTCTTTTAACACTGTTGTTCCCTACAAAGTGTAGATCATGGAGAGGTCCAAGAGTTTAAGAAACATTCCTTTAGCTAGTTTAAGTTCAGAAATTGGCCATTGGGACATTTTCTATTGCAACCTCATGAAGAATATTGAGACAAAAGTCAATGAGGATGAGTCCTCAACATGGTGATTAATGCAGTCTTGCTTAACACAGTGAAATGTAACTATGTCACAGGTGTATCAGAGCCCATGTATGGCTGACAAGGTCAGAGGAATAATGTCTTCTCTACACCTAGGTTGGCATAGGTTGTGTTTGACAGATCCAAGTGTAAGTGTGCAATCAGCTGTCCCTCTGTTATTCCAGACTTGTGCAAAGGGGATTCTAAAAAAGCTTCCCAAGAGAAGCTAGCTGAACCATTCCACCGCCAATGCCCTTGCCCAGTGCTATTCCTGGTGGGGGCTGACACACAGGAGCAAACCTGAAAAAAGTATGGATTCCATTCTTGTTAAGGACATAACCAAATACACATATCTAATTGATAATCTAGAAGAAAAATATAACCCCGCTGGCTCTTACGAGATTCCCAGTAATGCCCCATGGACAACGCCTGAATAGTTTCTCTATAACCTGTGATTTGACATCAGGGTATCTGCTAGTGTCCTTCAATCAGGGAGCATGGGCAATTACACAGCCATGAGAAGCAATCTTCCACAGTTGGCTAATTTTTTTTTTAAGAGGATGTGCCTGCGTTTCTTGGCTGCAGGTGAGGGCTACTGTATTGGATTGAGACAAGGTTATAATGTTCTGTATTTTTTTTTTAAATCAAAATAGGAATCACTAGTGAGAAATAGTTGTCTAAATAACATCTCTTATAGTTAAGCCCTATGTCCAAGGACCATCCTAGGAACATTCTGATAATTTAATCCTTGTTTACACTTTCCTGCCAGGTGTTTAAGACCATGCAAGTGACCAGAATTAACCATTTCACAAACACACACCCCAGTCAAGGCCAGTTGAGGATCTGGTCCTTGGGAGTCTCTGGATTTTGGGAGGAGCCTCTGGCTCCTCTAGTCTCTTTATTTTTTGTTTGGTTTGGTTTTTGTTTTTGGTTTTTTTTTTTTTTGTTTTTTTTTTTTTGGGTTTTTTTTTTTTTTTTTTTTTTTGGTTTTTTTTTTTCAGGCTGGGGACTGAACTCAGGGCCTTGCGCTTCCTAGGCAAGCGCTCTACCACTGAGCTAAATCCCCAACCCCTGGTTTTGTTTTATTATGTGTTTTGCACAACTGTATGGCTGTATACCACATGTGTAACTGGTATCAGGGAGGCCAGAAGAGGGCATCAGATCTTCCTGGAACTGGAGTTAGAGACAGTTGTGAGCTGCCATGTGGGTGTGTTTGACAGATCCAAGTGTAAGTGTGCAATCAGCTGTCCCTCTGTTATTCCAGACTTGTGCAAAGGGGATTCTAAAAAAGCTTCCCAAGAGAAGCTAGCTGAACCATTCCACCCATGTGGAATTGAACCCATGTCCTGTGGAATAGCAGCCAAGGTCTGAACCATTGAGCCACCTCTCCAGCTCCTCCTCTAATCTTTCTTTTTTTTTTTTTTAATTATTTTATTTATATGAGTACACTGTAGCTGTCTTCAGACACACCAGAAGAGGGCATCGGATCTCTTTACAGATGGTTGTGAGCCACCATGTGGTTGCTGGGAATTGAACTCAGGACCTCTGGAAGAGTAGTCGGGTGCTCTTAACCACTGAGCCATCTCTCCAGCCCTCCTCTAATCTTTCTATTACTAGTTTTCCATCTTTGTGAATATAAGTAAAAGGCCTTGCTTGGCTGTGGCTTTTCTTGGAAGGATGGGAAACTTTTCTCTGTTTACCTTCCTATTTGCAGACTGGACACTAGTTAAAATCCACCCAGGGGAACTCCTGGTCTCCCAGCCATGGAGTGAGATCTCCATGGTCTCCCTACACAACAGAACAGATTTAATAGAGACAAAGGATCTCCTAAGAGATGTCTCACAGTTCCCTGAGATAGCTGACCCTAGAAGACAAGAGGCAAAATATGGTCCTTTGAATCCCTCTGCCCACATTAGCAGAGGCCTCTATGGTGGGGGGCATCTGTACAACATAAGGCTGTTAGATGGTTTCCTGGGGCCACTCTCAGCTACCCACCTAGACATCTAGTCCCTGCCTGGTCCTGTTCTGCTTCCCTCCCTCTGCCCCAGCTCCACTGTTTATCCAAAGCCACCCTCCTTTTTCATACAAAAAAAGCTATTAGCATAGTGGGGGGTTGTTCCACAACTCACTCACTTTGGGCCAATCAGCAGCCGGACTGTGATGTCCAGGTGTTAGTGTTGCCTTTGGTCCCCCAGGACAGTTTGCTTTTTAACAAGATAACCGCAGAGAAGGAAGGAGAGAAGCAACAGACATTTACATACAGAAAACAGGTATTGTGGGCTATAGAGAGGACAATACCACATATCCTGCCAGCCTAGGCGTTGCCAGCACAGCAAGCCACAACTAAAAATACAGGAACCCATATTCATCAGCAGTTGATATAATATATGTTAGGTTGTTATCCCAACAAGCCTCAAAGCACAGTATTGAATACTTAGGTCAGTTGCCTCAGTGTGGTATGACTGCATAATATCTAGATAAAGGTTGAACAAAAATCTAATTGTTAATAAGCCTTGGTTAGACACATTTTGTTTCTTAAAAGTCAGTACTTAAAACTGTTACCAAACGTAGAGTAACAATCTACAAGACCGCCCTTGATTTAAGTTTCACATCAGTGTTTGACTTTGAACATAGAAAGTCTAATATCCTATATATTATCTCTAACTCTCTCACCTTTTACATACCCCAAATAACTTACTCATACCAACATAGCTTGCATAAGCCTTTTAGTTTTCTTTCTAGTCCAGAAACATTTAACCATCTTAATCTTCGTGTGCAGATCCTGCTTTCCTAAAAATATTGCATTTTCACATTCTTTTAGCATTTTCTTGTTCTTTCCTGTTTTAATGACATGAACAAATGTATCTGTCATCTGTTGGGAGAATTTTTCTTCGTGGGGATACTATCCAGTGTCTACCTCTCTGCATAAAGTCCCAATGACAAGCCAAAGTTCACCCTGTGAGACCAATGAGTTTAGTGGTCTTACAGACAGACCATGGTGCCCTAAAAGTGGCTGCCCTACAAAGTCTTTCCCCAGCCTGGATGACCCGTTTGTTTCGTCATGTAAGTCCCACCCCTTCTTGCTCGTCCCCAATTGTCATGTAAGTCCCACCCCTTCCTGTTCTTCCCCAAACTCCATAGTCCAGTTCTTCCCCCAAGACCGCGGAACTGCATTGGGTTAGATAGAGCAGGATTACACCGAATGATGTTATATAAACTTTGCTCGCCAATCTTCTTTGATTGGTTAAGTAAAACAGCCAATTGCTGAGGAGATTTGAGGTCAACGGAATTTCAGTTACCAGGTTGAAGGCGGCTGGTAGGGACCACAAGAAGAGGAGGAAGAAGACAAAGATCAGGAAGTCTCATTAGACAGGACCAGGAGCACGTGGCCGAGTGAAATGCTGCCCAAGAACAGACTGACGGAGCAGACATAACCAAGGGTGGGGAGGATCAAACAGCAAGTAACTTAGGGAGTGCAGCTGGGAAATGGACGGTCTAGCATGGAAAAATAGTTTAGGGATAATCACCCAGTAATTGTGCTAAAACCCATAGGACTCTGCCCTGATTATCTGGGGGGCTGGCCAGTCACAATCAGAACTAACAGCATTTACAACAACCCTACCCACGTCCTCGTCTATGAAGAAAAAGCCAATAAGCCTAGCAGTGATAAAGCAAACATGGCTGAGGTCATGAGATGGGAGGTGTTTTGTGGCAAGGACCTTCCCCTAATGAATAAAGATTTCAGAGGACCAATCACTAAGTGAAGAGTAGGCGGAACTTCCTGGTAGACCCGGGTGGGGGGTGGGGAGGAAGAGAGGAGAAGAAAAGGAACTTGAGGCTTTTTGGACAGAGAGCTTGGGGTAGAGGATGTAACAAACTAGACACACAGGCAGACACAGACCCAGACAGACAGACAGACAGACAGACACACACACACACACACACACACACACACACACACACACCCCCCCTCCTTAGATGGCAGATCCGCCAGGATCCATCACCAGAGGATTTAACTTAGAATGGCTTACTAATTAGGGTGTTAGTAATTGTGCGCAGCAAGTGAGTTACCTGTTGATTCTAAACTAAGTTTGTGTGGTGTTTTCCTTCAAACTCAACTGAGTTCAAGAGAAAGTTATGGGGCATGCGGAATTTGGATGCATGGGGCTGGCGTGAGAGGGAACATAGCGGGTCGGGTGGAGACATTTCAAGAGTTCTGGGCTAGAGAGTCTACCGAGCTGGCTGGGAATGTGAGCAGAGTCTGCAACAAGAGTCTTGAGATTGGCGGTCTGTATGTGGGGCTAGCCATACAGGCAGCGAAGCCACCCGGACCAGAGAGTAGCCGGCTAGCGTGGAATAGAAGATCCTTTTTTTATTATTTAACGTCCCAGTATTTGACTGCAGGGACAGTGCTGGGCAATACGCCCTTCATAAAAGCAAACTGAATACCAACATATATATAGATATAGATATAGATATAGATATAGATATAGATATAGATGAATGAATGATAGGGTCATAAATTAATCTTGCCTGTGTATAAACTGGTAAACTACAGGGCTTTGTAAGATCCCTGGTAAGCAGTGTATAAAACCGAGAGAGTTAGAAATCTTGTTTGTGTGGGCTTTGTGCTGGGTAGTTTCATGCCAACTTGACATGAGCTCCAGTCTTCTAAGAAGAGGGAACTTCAATTAGGAAAATGTCTCCATAAGACCAAGCAGTAAGCGGGCATGCCTACTGGGCAATGGTTCTCAACCTGTGGGTGGCCACTCCTTGGGAGGGAGATCAAATGACTCTTTCACAGGGGTCACCTAACACCAGAAAACAGATTTTACATTGTGATTCCTAACACTGGCAAACTTACAGTTATGAAGTAGCAACAAAAATGATTTTATGATTGGGGGGGTCACCACTGCTGTAGGACATCTTAATTAGAAATCAATGTGGGAGAACCCAGATGGGACCACCCCTGGGCTGGTGGTTCTGGGTTCTATAAGAAAGCACACTGAGCAAGCCATGATAAGCAAGCTTTATACATGAGCAACATCCTCCACGGCCTCTGCATCGACTCCTGTCTCCAGGTTCCTGCCTGCCTTGAGTTCCTGCTTTGGCTTCCCTCAATGTATGCTGTAATTCTGAGTATGTAAGCTAAAACCTTCCCTCCCTAGTTACTTTGGTCATGGCGTTTCATCTCAGCAACAGAAACCTCAACTAAAGACAAGTTCTGTGTACTCTAGAAGATGGTCCACCCCAGTGGTGTATAGTTCTACATGAGTATAAGCAGCAGACAGAGAAGCCACACGTGCATGTGATGTCTCAAGAGATGGGGCAGAATTACCAGAGTTAGCAACACATCGTCAAATCTATGCTCGATGGACATCTTGGTTGCCATCTTGACTACATCTAGACTCAGCTAGAACTCACTAGCCAGGCATGGCATTCGAGGTCTTTTCTTGGATCATTTGAAGTGGAAAGATACACCCTAAATCTGAGTCACACACCTTGTGGGATAGGCCCACACAATAATGGATGCGGAACCACCTAGCCACGCCCCCTTCTACACAAGACAGCCGATCTCAGTGCTGGAGAATTCTCCAACCCCTGTTTCCGGTCCTGGTGCTGTTCCCAGTGCTGTCCGGGCCTCTCCCGGGTCCTGGTCATATAAGGACAGAATGACCTCTGAGGATTGGACTTCCTAATTCAAAGTAGGGTGAGGGAACTGCAGGCTGGGTGAGTATGGGACGCCCTTCCCTCTGCAGTATGGGATAGACCAGGGATGGGGCAGGAAATCGGGAAGGTAGCAAGCCATTGAAGGCTTTTCCTACACAAGTTCTGATGGAGAGCCTCAAAGAGTCCAGCTCTCAGCCTGGCCTTCCAGCAGTTCTGCAGTTCAGACCACCAAGCTAAAAACCAGAAACTACATGTCTTAAACCCCAACCCATTGCCTCACGTTATCCCGGTAGCCGCAGGAGCCCGGAATCAGAGCCTGAACCGGGCTTCTTCTTTCCAGATACCCTGGGAAGGGTATGCATAAGTAGCGCGGAATGTTGTCAGCCTCCAGAACCCAGGAGTGATCTCTTCCAGCCCTTCATGCTACTTACTAGGCGTGGGGTCCGTGTAGCCCATTTCCCCTTCTTGGCCTCGGTTTGTTGATCTAAAATAATGGAGGACTTGGTCCCAGAATTCCAATACTGGTTGCTGTTGTCCTGCAGACTGTCTCTTCAAACATCCTGTCTTATTTAGAAGTTATATGTGAACTCAGAAACTTGAGCTAGACTTCCGTCCCTTTCTAAGAAAGGAGCTGCCCTTTCCTTCATGACAAAAATATGCTGAGACCCTTGAGCGGTCTTGAGGATCTATCTTAAAAATCTAAGCTTCAGGTCTTGGATACAGACTCAACTATATAACACATTTACCATGATTGAGGTCCTGGATTCCAAGCTCAACACAAGCTAACCAAACAAGCAAAACAAACAAACAAAAAACCCGAAGTCTTTGGGATTGTCTCAAGAGATGGGGCAGAATTACCAGAGTTAGCAAGGAAAAACACCTGGCATCCAGTGGGGCCACTGCCTGAACCTGCTCCTCCCATTTGAGGAGGAGCTAGAATTCAGGACGTGTTTTCATGTGTTTCTGTTGCTGGCCACCAGAGGGCAGCAGAGCTACATAAATGTTCTGAGCGCTGTGGCAGGTCATGCGGCACAAAGGGTCCAGTACAGAACTTTGGAAGCCACAAGGTGCCAGAAAAGCAATGAGAGGAAGTAGTAGTCATACAAAGATCAAGGAAGATTACTAGGAGTTGTGAGTCATGCTTTAGGCAAAATTTGAAGTCTGAAGAGGGTCTTCAGAGAAAAGACACTGACCAAAGATGCAGGGGGCAGGTGAGCTTACACCAGATGCAATAAAGCAGGACCTAAAATTCTGACGGTCCTCAAGCCTATATTTCAGATAAGTGTTAGAAGTTCACACTGAACTACCTTAAGAAAAAATGTCCCCTTATATAATTAGAAACTCCAGGAGACACCTTCAGGAGCAACTACAGTCAATGCCTCCGACTGTCACTGTGCCAAGTCACAAGGCCCTTCAGCTCTCCTCCTCCTTGTGGCAGTACACCCATCAGCAGCTGCAAGCAGATGCCCAAACTGCCAAGAAGCCACCATGGAGATAGTCTCATTCTCGGGAATTCTACCAAATGTCCTGGGAGTTGTTCTGATGTGCTGGGACTGTGTACCCAAACATCCAGAAACTATTGCTACTCTTGATGACCTATTTTGTGTCCAGGCTGACTGAGAGAGGTGGAGGGAGGGAGCAGCACTCCCCAAAGGAAATGTGAGAAGGTCTCAGAAGGGGAGACAGTGGGTGTCCTAGAGACCCACCGAAACCCGGTCCTCCTTGTCCTCTTGCTATGATTCTGCCCGAGGTTGCCATAACATGCCTCAGTTTCCACAGCTGGAAATGACATCAGGTTCAAAATGGTCCTGTGGACCTGACCAGGAATATGTCATTCCATCTTCCTTTCTGCCATGCATGGAGTGCACTCACTCCTGTAGGCACTCTTAGGCTGTAGTGGCACCTCGGAGTGAGGAAAGAGCCCATATAAGCAGTTCTAACAGTAGCTCTAAGGTTGAACCTCATTGGATGCTCTCCTGAGCCAGTCACTGTGTGTGAGAAAAGATGGGGTCTTTCAATTGGCCAAGCTTGGGTCACGTGCTCACTCAGGAAATAGGTCTCTGGAAGGGCTCCCACTGAGCAGGGGTCCTTTCCTAGAAGAAAGGGAAGGTCTCAGGCCAAACACCAGAGTGAGCCACCTATGGCAAGGGGCTCTGTGTCAGGCAGAGCCTAGGGACAATAAATTAGGGCGCTAGGATAGCCATGATGAAGTAATATTGAGTGGAGACTTGAGCAACAGACACAGACTGTCTTCAGTCCCAGAAGCTGCAGGTCATGGGAGTCCCCCCGCCCCCGCCTTTGAGTTTGCATGGCACCCTTTCTGCCCGCTCTAGCTTCTGTTCACAGTCAGTGGTCCTTGGCATGCTTAGGTTTGTGGATCCGTGCATTCCTGCCTCTGCCCCTGATGTGACATGGCCACCCATGCACATGTCTCTGTGCCTCTTGTAAGGACACAATAAGGCTACCGCTGGCTTGTAGAATTATAACTGAATCCAGTGTTGTAGGATTAATGGTGGGATACCGCATTCGCTCCACCACAGGGCTCAGGCCGCTCGGGGAGGCAGGACACGGGAAGTTGACTGTGTTTAACCCACCACCGCTGCCACTGATGGCGTGGGAAGCCTCAGGACACCGCTCCAGGGATGGGGAAGCGCAGAGCAGGACACAGCCAGAGCTGGCTCGGAGGTCCCAGGGCCTGCAAGGAGGCCAGGCCTTCTGGTTCTCAGACTCTTGGGCATCCAGGCGTGGCTGGGATGCCTTGGAAGAGCTGAGAATGGAGTGGGGGCCCGCTTTGGGCTGGATCTAGCTCGGGCTGAGGAGGAAGAGCTCCAGCCGGTCCCACTGGGAAAAATCCTTGGCTTGATGGCGGTAGGCTTGAGCTTGGTGGCTGCTGCGGCTGGGAGCACAGGGAGGTTTTCTTCAGGAGATTAGATGGTGGCTCTGTAGGTGAAGGCCTTCTCTGTGGCTCCCCGCAGCGGAGGATCCCAATGAAAAGAAGCAGTCCTGGTCTTAAGGCATTTATTGTTATGGCATAAGTGGATGAGTAAAACCATACTCCACTTCTCAGAGTGGGCCTGAGATTAAATACCTTTTGCAGGGAAGAGTGGTCGATTGGCTAAGCCTCCAGGCCTTTGGGTACCTCATTATAATGGAGATCTGTCTTGAGCATGCATGACCTCACCATGTCCTCTACCTGTGGAGGGGCTTGGGGTGTTGCCCTTATGTGACTGATAGTTATAAATCTATGGAAGGCTGCAGGCTAGTGACCGGTCTGGTTTCCTGGGAGTCAGTCGAAACACCTACCGTCCCTTTCAGGGTCACCGGAGTTTCAAACCTCCTCAATCAGGACCAGGGGGCCTTTCAGGGGCCCACACTGGCTGACTCATTTGCTTTGTCACTATACTCTGCAATGACCACGCCTGTCCACAGAGGTTACCTTCTGTGAGACCGAGGTTTACAGCACCATCACCTGTCAGCCATGGGCTCTTTATGGCAAAGACTAGCACTGCCCCTGTGGGAAAAGCATGTGAGGTGAGGTGGTCCCAGTTGGCCAGACACAGTTCTGAGACAAGGACTCTGAATTATGTAGTCCAGGCTAGTCTTACACTCGCGGTCCTCCTGCTTCGTCCTCCAGACTGTTAAGATCACTAGCATGGGCCACCAGCACATCACTTACTATTTGGGCCACAGTAGATTTAAGAAGCCCTGTGAGAAGAACCAACTCTCAGACTGCCCATTCTTACTGACGGTAGTCAGTAGACCCAAAAGAGTTAACACACCACACAGTGACTGCAAATAGACTACAAAAGAATTAACACAGCGCGTGCACGCGCGCGCACACACACACACACACACACACACATACACACACACACAATCTTGCCTGGGTACCCATGACCACCTCACAGTTGGGTCCAGCAAGGAAATCACTCAAGCATTAAACGGGAAATGATAGAACGCTACCGTGGCAAATGTTTTGGAATCTGATCAACCTGGACTTGAACTCTGAATGACTTTGCGTCCATGGCTCTACTTCTCTGAGACTTGACCTCCTGTCTGTGAAGAGATCCCCACCAGGGACGGTAGTGCACATGTATGATTCTAATATCAGGATGGGGTTGTAGCTCAGTGGGTAAAATGCTTGCCTAGCACGCACAGGTACTGGGATCACTCAGCACTGCACAAGCTTGACACGGTGGCTGTGTTTGTAATCCTATCACTCAGGAGGTGGGGTCCAGAGGACCAGAAGTTCAAGGTCTCAGGTAACTGGAGGCCAGTCTGGGACACATGAGACCCTCGTGTATAAAAATAAAACACCAGCCAGTTGTGCTGGCTTTCACTTTTAACCCCAACACCTGGGAGGCAGAGGCAGATATATCCCGTGAGTTTAAGGCCAGCGGAATCCATATAACAAGATCCAGACAGCCAGAGTTACAAAGTAAAACCCTGCCTCAAAAATACACAAATTAAATATATAGATAAAATGCCAGCCAGACCTACATAATGAAACTCTGTTTCAAAAATAATAAGTAAATAAAAATAACTTGTAAGTAAAAGAAAATCCCAGCATTCAGGAAGTAGAGGCAGGAGGATCAAGAGTTTAAACTCATCCTTGGCTGCAATAGTGAGTTCAAGGTTAGTCTGGGATACATGAAACCTTGTCTCAAAAACTAATAATAAAATAAAATAGATTGTCTCAAGGTGTGTGAATATTAATGATGCTCTGTGAATGCTTGTGTGGTCAATGCTATGTCATACCAATATCATGAAGTATGGGCACACTTCTCTGAGACTTGGCCTCCTGTCTGTGAAGAGATCCCCACCAGGGATGGTAGTGCATCCTGGAGAGCTGGGACGGTTTAGGCCAGGCTCCAGGCCACCAAGCCTGGGACCTGTCAGCCCTGCCTCTTTCTGAGGCTCTGGTCTTGCCTAGCATC
Source organism: Rattus rattus (assembly GCF_011064425.1). Taxonomy (NCBI): domain Eukaryota; kingdom Metazoa; phylum Chordata; class Mammalia; order Rodentia; family Muridae; genus Rattus; species Rattus rattus. The sequence continues at coordinate 54,696,748 of NC_046159.1, forward strand.
TCCCACCTCAGCAGAGCTCCCATAGTCCCCAGCTGGCCCTGGGCTGTGGTCCCAACAGGAAATCAATGCCAGTAGCTGCCACCCTCTTCCCTAGCATACAGAACTGCTTTACTGGAGAGATGTACTACAGCCAGACCCTTGACTAGGGGAGCCATGTGGTGGCAGCCGTGCTTGGCTGAGAGGTACATTCATTAGGGATTCAGCTTCTTTCTGGACTTCTGGAAAGACTAGGGCACAGAGGGGAGCACGACTCATCCTGGTACAACCAGCCTCAAGTGATGACGGCCACCATTTGCTCCGGCTTCCTGTGTGCCTCACGCTATCCCCTCACAGACCTAATGACAAACGCCAGCTCAAGCAGCCTGGGAGGTAGGTGTCATACACCGCCACCCTCACGCTAGGTAGGCCAAGAGAGGCTAAAGAAGGAAGCCATGGCTAAGGTTGCTCAGAGAGTAATGGGGTCAGGGGCTCCTCCAGCCCAGGCATTGACCCCTGCCCTGTGCACTTGTGGGTGCAAGGATGGGCACGGGAGGGGAAGCCTCTACACCAGTACTGGTTTCCCTCAGATCGCTGCCTCAGGGCGGTGCCCATGCTACCCATGTAGGATGCCTGCTCAGAGCCACTCAGCTGATCAAGGAAGCATATCTTTCTAATGAATGTGTACATGTGTGTGCATGTGCGTGTGTACACAAAGATGCAGGCTCCTTAGTAGGCCAGAAGAGGATACTGGATCCTTTGGAACTGGAGTTACAGATGGGTGTGGACCACCTGATTCTGGAGCGGGAAGCTAAACTTGGGTCTACTATGAAAACAGCAAGAACTCTTAAACTTACTTTTTTTTTTTTTAATGTGTACCTGTGCATGCCTGAGCACATGCATGTGCACCTCATGTGTGCATGTGCTTGAACAAACCAGAGGGGGCGCCAGATCCTGTGGAACTGGTGTTACAGGCAGTTTCGAACTGCCTTCGAAGGGTGCTGGGAACCGCGCTGAAGAAATGGCAAGAGCTGTAAAGCACTAAGCCACCTCTCCAGCCCCGAGTTGGGTTTTGACGTCTGAAATCTAGACTTCAAGACCAAGTGTTTGTTTATTTGTAGTGTCGGGATAAAACTCAGAACACAGTCACGCTAGTCAAGTGCACTTCAACCGAGCTGTGCCCACTCTACCCTCCTTGCTGCCCCCACTGGCCTGATCTGTGGCCTCTTTGAGTTACTGTCTCTGGGCTTTGGCATGCTTTTGCCCATGTGGGAGTCTTTCTTTGTTCCTAAATGTCTAGAGTGGAGCTGGAGTCTGGGGCCATTTCCATCAGTGTTTATTGCCGGTAGGCATCTAAAGCACAAAGGTGGCCCAGAGAGCCCATGTGATAAAGAAACACTTTAGAGAAATGGGGGATGGCTCAATTGGCTGTACAAGCTTGATGGCCTGAGTTCAATTCCCCAGAGCCCACATAAAGGAAACAAAACAAAACCAAGAAAAACCATCAGGAGCTTGTAATCCTAGTGCCTGGGAGGCAGAGACTCATAATCCCTGAGGCTTTGGGCCAACCAGCCTAGCCGCACAACGAGTCAGAGGCTCTGTCTCAAAACTAAAAAGGTTTGGTGGGAAGATAGCTCATCAGTTAAGAGGGTTTCCTGGGGCTGGAGAGATGGCTCAATGATTAAGAGCACTGGCTTCTCTTTCAGAGGACCTGGGTTTAATTCCCAACACTCACATAGGGACACACAACTGTCTATGGCTCAGGGGATCTGACACCCTCTCCTGGCCTCCATGGGCACCCAAACACACATGCTCCACCCACCCACCCCCACAAAAAAGGTGGATGACACCTGAGGAAAGATCCCTAAAGTTAACCTCTGACCTGCACACTCTGTGTGCAGGAACACAGAGGCACACACACAAGCACACATGAACACACAATAAGAGGCAAGCAGGGAGCCTAGGGCATGACCAGTGAGCAACACAAGAGTCACTGTGCTCTCTGTTCTGCTCCTCTTTCTCCGAGACGGGGTCTTCTGTTGCTCAAGGCTGCCTGGAGCTCCGGCGTCTCCTGTTTCCACACTGTGGGTTTCTGGGTGTCAGAGATAAGGCCCAAGTTTCGAGCATGGTAGGCCAGTTCTCCACCAATACTCCCTGCCTTCCCACTCTGTTCTTAATTAGCAAACTTGTGAAGAGAATTCACCAGATCCAAAAGCTTAAGGATATTTTAGTCCTTTAATTGATAGAAAATTAAATGAGTTTTTTTTTAATGATAAAGATAATGTGTGTCCCTGTTAAGACATTCAGGAGGGGGTGGCGTTTAATACTCTAATAACTTTCAGCTGCTCACTTCCTCCCACTCTACCCCCTGGGGCTACTCAGAGAAAAATACTCTCTCTGGGCATTATCCTAGCTACTAGGGAGGTAAAGGTAGGAGGATTCTTTGAGCCTAGAAGTTCTAGGACAGTCATTGACCCCCATCTAAAAAAACAAAACCAAAAGGAAACAACAACAAAAAACAAACAACTGGAAAGAAAGAAAACAAGGCTTGATGGTACCAGTGTTTAGGAGGCTGAAGCCAGAGAAGCGCTTGCCAAATATGCATGAGTTCAGTCCCCAGCACTGCATAAAGCAGGCACAGTATTACATACCTGCCATCCGAGGCAGGAGAACTGGGAGTTCAAGGTCACCTGTAGCTACATAGTCCAGAGTAGCCTGGATTACATGAGGCCTAAAGCAAAGAGCCAAGTGTGGAGCTCACACCATTAACTTCAATTTGAGAGGCAGCAGCAGGCAAATCTCTGTGAGCTTGAGGCCAACCTGGTCTACATAGCAAGTTCCAGGCCAGTCAGAACTACATGAGACCCTGGCTCAAAAATAAGCAAAATGCACTACCTGTGTCTATCGACTGCTCATCTTGAGCCTTGAGACGAGAGTAGACAGGTATAATGTCTACTCGACTCTGGCCTTGACCATGGCAGGTGGCTTTCCAATGCTAGTCTACACTCTCTCCTGGTGTTCCCTCAATGCCTTCCATTATGCTGTGGGGACCAGGGTGACAGTGATGATGTCATGACACCCCTTTTGTGGTTGAGAATGGAGCCCTCTGTCTCAGTCACGGTTACCCAGGCTCTACCTGTACTAGAAGCTACATAGAAATGCTGGTTCCTAGGCTCTGATGGCCCCTGTCCCTGCTTCTTGGAGTGCAGCTTGAAGCCTGAAGTTTCACACACCCACATACTCCACTGCTTTTGAGAATCATTGCTCAGGGTGTCCTGAGTATGGGCAAACGAGGATCCCAGGGGGAAGGTAAGGCTTGAAGAAGTAAGGAAGAAACCTTGGGAGTTCTAAGAGAGCAGGATAAAACTCACCTTTCTCCCTAGGGTGGAACTGAGTCCAGGTGTCTCATCTAATCTATTCCATACCAGAAGCTCCCCAAGCTGGAGTCCCCAGTATCTCCCCCTCCTTCCCAAGATGTGCAATTAATCCAGCCCAGTTCCAGGAGAAGGCAGAGGCTTCTGTCAATCACTTCTTACTCAATTAGAACATTAATTAAATGTGAGAATAATAGTCTCAGAAATCAAAGAGAATACAATTATAAATCCCTGGGAAGAAAAGTACTTCCCCCAAGGAAGGAGGTTGGAAGCCTTAACTGTAGGACAATGAGAAAGGCTGTGCATCACGCTGGAAAGATGACTGGAGCTGCTGCTCCTGCCGAGAGCCTCAGTCATACGGATCTGTACCTTCAGCTTGTGGGAACTCAATGTCTTCTTCTGCCCTCTACAGTTACACACACACACACACACGCACACACACACACACACACACACACACACACACACACACACGCATACATGCACGCACACCATTAGAAAAAGTCTTAAGAACACAAGGAAAGCATGGGTGGGGGTAGATGCAGGTGGAGCTCACAGAGGTGAGCTCTAAGTCACTGGTCACAGAACAACCCTGGCTACATCATGAAACCCTGTCTACAAAGGAAGAAAGACTGTCACTCTGACATTGACACTCAGCCAAGTGACTCAAAACAGCTCACCTTGGGATGGATGTAGGGATGACTTAGGAATCAGCCATCATAGAAGCCTGTGGGGAGGGCCTCTAGACCAGTAGAACCCAGGTGCTGTGGAAATGGAAGTCCGGATTACCTACCTACTCCTGCTCCATCTTCCCTACTCTACTTTCTTTGCCCTGGTAAACCATTTATACCCCAAGGCCCATGCCAAGAGTCCCCATGTGTGGGGGAAGGAAAACTAACACAACCTCAGCCTAGCCTGAGTCCTCTGCCTGCCTCAGCCAGACTTCTGGGCATAGTCCTGTGGCCGCCACAGCATAACTACTCAGACCTCCCCCGACCTTGTGGGAGTTGGAGTCTCCGTATAGAGCTGAGGACAAGGCAGAGGTGTGCTGGGTATGGGGTTCAAGAGACTTTGGTGGGCTCAGAGGAAAACTAGGTGTGTCCCCTCCTCCACCCTGCAAGGCTGCAGCTTTCTCCTCCGCCAAGCAATGGAGTTATCTAAATTAGACATAGCATTGCTAACAAAGCAGCGAGAGTCATTACACACTCGGCTGCTTCCTGCCAATGCCAAGAAATGAACCAGACGCCGTGAGCAGACTGTGGATCCAGCCTCACCTTGAGGCACAGGAGAAGTTACCCCTCTGGGGAAGTTTGGCTATTTCATCCCTCCACCAGCCTGGAGGTAGGAGAGTGCGACCTAGTCCTGGGCACTGGAATTATGACTCTCGGAGGGGATCCAAGTAAGGAAGGGTACCTCCTGCACCTGGCCTGCTCCATGGCCTCCCTGAGATAGAATTCACCCTCCCTTGCCAGGTATTTATACTCAATGGCTTGGCCTGGACCCTCTCACTCCAACTCCAGGCTCCACACTTTAAGGCCTACTTGTTTTGTGTCCCCCCTCCCCCACTCTTTGACTTTAATATTCCCCCTGGTGTCCTTTGGTCACCTGAAGTAGCATGGTCTCTCTCCCTGCAGATACTAACATTTGCAGCAGGCCATTTCCTCTGGGCTCTCACTGCCCTTGTCTCTACACATACATACATACATACATACATACATACATACATACATACATACATACAAACATACAAACACACATACATACATAGTGGGCACAGGGGCTGGAGAGATGGCTCAGTGGTTAAGAATACTAGCTGTTCTTCCAGAGGACTCAGGTTCAAATCCCAGCATTTACATGGTAGCTCAGAACTGTCTGTAGCTCCAGGATCTGATACCTTCTGACCTCCATGCAGGATACATGTGGTATACAGCCATACACTCAGTTAAAACACCCATAGACATGGTTTTTATATTTCCACCATACACACACACACACACACACACACACACACACACACACACACACACACACGAACAATGCAGCTGATATTTTAATTAAAATATTCCTTCCAAGAGGGAGGGGAAGACTCATGAGACCGTGAAGATAAAAACATATCTGGGAAAGCAGGAAGATTCTAGAAGGTCCCTCCCAAGCTGTATAACTCCTTGGGGAGGAGACTGAGCAGCAGGGCTATGAGAGAAGTTCCCAGGCCTGTGGGGCTGCCTGCAAGTGTGCAGAGAGCTGCAGGGTTCTAGTTCTCGTGGGCTATCACCTATGCTGGGGCGGGCTCTTTGCTGATGCAGCTGCTTTTGAGACACCCCTGTTCCTATTAAGTAACCCCTCACGCATACTCCTACTAGCAACCTCAATAGCCATTGGCTCACCAAGTTGTATGTCAGTGCGATCATTACTTTGATCTGTTGTGGGTTCCCTTTCTTGGGTGAGTAGACATGCGTCTTGTGTTTCCCCAGGAAAATAATCCTAAAACACAACACCCTCAACGTCTAAGGTTTCACATATAGGTGCTCTTGATTGTCAACTAGACAGGATTTAGAGTCACCCTCCGGGGGTGTCTATGAGGATGTTTTCAAAAGGACTTAACTGAGGTAGGAAGACCTACCCTGATGGTGAGCAGCACCATCCTATAGGCTGGGGTCCCAGACTGACTAGAAAGGATGACAAAAGCTGTATCTTCATTGTAGTTTTGCTTCCTGTGGACACAGCGTGACCGGTGGCCTCATGCTACTGACAAAATGCCTTTCCAACAACACCAGTGCAGACCATAATCCCTTACACTGTAAGCAAACTAAGCCCTCCCTTCCTTAAGGTGTATTTGTTGAAACACCAAGGGTAATATGGTGTGTTAGTCTCTGCGATATCATACTTTGAACTCCACCACTCCTCTCTGAGCAATCTATCCCATCCATAGAGACACCAGTCTCCTCTCTGGCATGGTACAGGTGATAGCCAGAACTTGACCCATTCCTGGGTCTGGAAGGAAAAATGTGACTCATTTGCAACGGTCTCCATGAGTTGCGTCACCCCCACTGTGGCGGTGAATCTATTTGTGACTTACCTGGATAGGAGCTAAAAAATGATGCTTGGTAATTGAGTGGGTAGGGCAGGTCTGTCTGCATGAGGCCAGCCAGGATTTATTAAACTTTCTTTTTTTAATTTCTTTTAATTTCCCCCACCTCTTGGGCTCCGGAGGCTCATCAATCAATCAGGTGAATGAACCATTTGTGCTCTGCATCCTCATGTTACTGCCTGCTTAACATCCGGCCACTCCTGTTCCTACCAGAAGCCCGTGTGCCAGCCCCACCCTCGGCCTGTGTCCGTGATAAGGCTGGGTACATCCTTCTACCTTGTCCTGATTGTTCTCCTCGCTGCAGTCTGAAGCACTAGAGGAGGATCCAGAGCACCTTTCTGGAGAGGGGTCTGCAAGTTCATTACCAGCAGGGCAGCCATAATGCCTTCAGGCTTGGCCTGTCCATTTGGCCTTCTGAGATCCCTTCTCTATCCTTCCTTACCTGGGGAGGCTGATCTTATCAGTTCTCCCTTCTACCACCCTTGCCTTTTGGTTTGTTGTTTTGTTTGTTTGTTTGTTTGCCTTTTGGATTTTGAGCCAGGGTCTCATGTAGCCCATGTCGGTTTCCATGTAGCTGTATTAGTTGTTTTGCTGCTGTGACGAAGTTCCCGACAAATTAAGAGAACGGTTTATCTTGGCTCACAACCCCAGAGTACAGTACCACCATGTCAGGAAATCGTGGTGGATAGAGTTAGAAATGGAGGGTCACATTGGGTCACATCACACTTGCAGACAAGACGCTAAAGTGGTGAATGTCCTACTCAGCTAGTTTCTTCTTATAGGTAGTCTACAACCTCAGCCTATGCAATAGTGCCACCCGTGTGCTGGGTGAGTCATCCCACATAATCTAATCTACATAACTTCCCAAAGGCATATCCAGATGCCTGTCTCATCAGCGATTCTAGACCCTGTCAAATTGAAAGAGAGAGAGAGAGAAGGGGTTGGGGATTTAGCTCAGTGGTAGGGCGCTTGCCTAGGAAGCGCAAGGCCCTGGGTTCGGGCCCCAGCTCCGGGAAAAAAAAAAAAACCAAAAAAAAAAAAAAAAAAAAAAGAGAGAGAGAGAGAGAGAGAGAGAGAGAGAGAGAGAATTTTCTTTTGAAACCAAGCCTCACTATGTGCTCCTGGTTGGACTGAAACTTGGCATGTAGACAAGGTTGGCTTTGAGCTCACACAGAGATTTGCCTGCCTCTCCCTCTCAAATGCTAGGATTAGAGATGTGTACCAACCACCACACCAACAGGCACTGTTAACTATCACCATAGCTAAAGATGGCCTTCACTTTCTTATCCTCCCATCTCTACTTCTTGAGTGCTGGGACCCCAGGCGTGAATCACCATGCCCAGTTTATGCTGTGCTAGGGTCACATCCAGGGCTTTGTGCATGCTAGGCTGACACTCTACTAAGCTATATCCCCTGGTTTCCCTGTAGGTTCTGTCAAGGGAAGGCTTCTTCTCTGTGAGGTCTCTCAACTGGAGGCTACAGTTCCTGCCAAGACCCTTTCAAGCAGCCCTGCTTTCTCTGGTTCAGGAAACTGTAGAATGATTCACCCTTGTAGCTTAGGGCCCCAGCAATCCCTCACTTCCTCTCCTCTTCGAACTCATGTTGTGTCCATATTTTTCAGTGCTGGGATGAAACTAAGAATGTCACTCACCCTAACACAGCAGTCTCTCTCACACACATCAGTCTAGTCATTTTCTAAGCTGTCCTTTTACTAAATGATCCTCCAACTCTCTATTTTGAGGGCACTTTCTAGCTCCTGAAAGGATTCTGACTGGTAATAGATGCTTTCTCTCTAGACCATAAACACACTGTCATTGTTTTAATTAAAAAATATATATTTCTAACTATAATTGTTTCTCGTGTGCAGTAGGGGTAAATTAGGAAGACACACCAGTTCACACTTCTTCCCTATACCCACGCAAGGTGCAATTTACTATGCTTCTTGAATCCACTAGGATTCCAAGACCCAGCAAGGGGCCATTGCTTCCCCTACAATCTTAAAGTAATGGCTGACCAAGGAAACTGAATCTGTGGGGTCCTGATCTCTCCCACAGCCCTGCCCCCCGTCTTAGAACTTTTGCTTGTCTGAGACTCTATCATGGTTGTCCTGAGTTCATCTCTGGCTTCAAAACCAATAAAGGAGAATCCATTTACTGAGTCTAGATGGGCACCTAGAGCAGCCCCTGAAGTATCTAGGCTCAGCCTTTAGCATGGCCAGACGTAAGATGCTCAGGTTGGGCGGTTCTGGCCTTTGCCTCTCGTTCCAGCTGTGCGTCAGAGTTATGAGAGGCTGTTCTTTCTGACTTCAGATTTCTCCCCTGGTATCTATACCCTAGATCACAGGTGACTCTTGGCCACGTGCTGATGGAAGTGCCAGAAATAGTGAGGTGAGCAGGAGGCAGATCTGCAGGGGGAGAATGAGTCTTCTGCCCTGGGCTGGCTTCCACACTCTCCCACCTGCACATGGGAGTAGAGGAAAGCTCTTTCTCCAGCTTTTCAATACTAGCCACCCCTCAGGTACCAAGTCACTTCACATTATACATTGGCCATTTCCTCTCTGTGGAGACACCTGCCCACACAGTACGTCATCAGCTGTGCCATGTCTTGGCATGGAATTGTTCCTAGTTTCTGCTGGTGTTGTCTTGCCTCTCTGCTGCCTTGTAAGTGTCCTCTGGACAGGGAATATTCCCTTTCTCCTCCTGCTTAACACGTCTGTTTACTCAGCCAGGAAAACTTTATCCTTAAAGGCTTTCTAGCCTCCCTCTGAGCACATGCAGATGGTAGATGAGCCCGGGGAAGACCTTTTGAGGTCACACTTTGTCCTCAGGGCTGGAATGAGTCTCGGACACTCCCTGTCACCTTCACTTCTGGCCCAAAGACCCAGCAGACTACACTTCTCCATCAGGACTCACTGTTTGCTATGGTATAGAAGTCCAAGCATAGCTGGTCTTGGTGCCCTTGTAGCTAGGACAGAACTCTGGACTCCCTCCCTGCCTGCCTCCTGATCACCTGTTACTCAATATGAGGAAGTGATGTTAAACAAAACATGTAACGTGATTAAGAGGCAAAGACTTGGTCTTCACCCAATAACCTTGAGCAGTTATCTGACCTTTCAGACTTCTCATCTGCAAAATAGGAATAACTGTAATATTCACACTATTTTATTTTTGTGAAAAACATAAAAGCACCACATAGAAGTAGAAGATAGGCATCCAGATGTCTCAGTGGGTAAAGGCGTTTGCCACCAAGAAGGGTAAACTGAGCGCTGTCTCTGGACCCCACGTAGTAGAAAGAAAGAATCGACACCCTCAAATTGTTTTCTGACTCAGATACATGCAGTGGCTCTTATATGCTCTCCCTCCTCCCCTGACACACAAAATTAATACACGTAATTTAAATATTGTTTTAAAGAATTAGAATGTAGCATCAGGTCAGTTGGTTGGAAAATGTATTATCTGTATGTGTTATAAAAATCCTTGTGTCATAGAGAAGATAAGACTATATACTCTCAAAACCCATCCCCAGAAATGCACTTTCACTAACAAAACTGTACCACAAAATTTCCCAACAGCGCCACCTGCTGGGGAATCAAATGTTCAATGTTTGAGCCTATGGGGGACATTTCTTATATAAACCACCACAGGTTGCAAGTAGCGGAAATGGCAACTCAAACTGACTTGAGCAATAAGGAGTTAATTTACTATCCCATAAAACCCAAGAGTCTAACAATATTGTGGAAATACTTCTTGAGTCAATTAATTTCACAGTGATATCAGGTAGACCTAGAATCTTCTCATGAGATGGAAATAAATAAGTAAACAAAATAAATGTAAAAAAAAACAAAAACAAAAAAAACAGGAATTCTGGGCTGATACCTATGTTCTAGTTAGACTGGTTTGTTTGTTTGTTTGTTTGTTTGTTTATTGTCAATTTAACACAAGCTAGGGTAATCTGGGAAGGGAGAACCTCAACTAAGAAAACAACTTTGTTAGACTGTCCTAAGGGCTGGTCTGTGGAATATTTTCTTACTTAATGGTTGTGATGGTTTGAATAGGAATGGGCAGCCCTCATAGACTCATGCATTTGAATGCTTGGCCATAGTGGCACTATTAGGAGGTATGGCCTTATTACAGGAAGTTTTTCACTGTGAAGGAGGGCTTTGAGGTCATTTATGTTCAAACTATGCCCAGTGTGGCACATAATCTCCTTCTGCTGCCTACAGATCAACAAGATGCAGAAATCTTAGCTCCTTCTCCAGTACCATATCTACCTCCACAATGCCATGTTTCCCACCACGTGGATCATGCAGTAAACCTCCAAACTATAAGCCGACCCCAACTAAATATTTTCCTTTATAAGAGATGCCATGACCATGGTGTCTGTTCACAGCAATAAAACCCTAAGATAGTGATTAATGTGGAAGGGTCCTGCCCAGTGAGGGTGTATTGTCTGTCAACACATGATCTTGGGAGATAAAAAACAAGTAGGCTGGACAAGGCATAGGGAACAAGTTAGTAAGCTTCATCCCTTCATGGTCTATGCTTCAGTTTCTGCCTCTAGGTTCCTGGCCTGATTGCATTCCTACCTTGGTTTCCCTAAATGATGGGCTGTGATTTGAATAAGCCAAATAAACCTTTTCCTCCCCAAGTTGTTTTTGGTCATAGTATCTTACTCCCAGCAATAGAAACCCCGACTAGGACATCCCACAGAACCAGGATGAGTAAAGATACATAATTCCAGCCAAGATCGCTCAGGTGTGAGGCCAGTGAGATAGTTAACAGAAAAGGGTGCTTGCTACCAAGCCTGACTACCTGGTTTTGATTCAATAACACACATGGTAAAAGGAAAGAACCAACTCCCTTGGGTAATCCTCTGATCTTCATACATACATCATGGCACAAATGTAAATAAATATATTTTTTAAATGTTTCATCTGGGTGTCATACACCTGTCATCCATTTGAATTTGAGACCAGTCTGATCTACATAGTGAGTTGAAGGCCAGGTAGGACTATCTATAAAGATCTTATCTTAAAAAAAAAACCTAAATCTTAAATGTAAGAGTCTCATTGGCCCAGTTTGACCATAGGTCTAGTCTTGAACTAGTCCTTGTAGCCAGGAAGTTTGACTGTCTCTGGTCAGGCCTTGGTCACATGGCCTCTCCCAAGGTCAGGCTGGGCCCCATCTCAAAACAGATCTCATGGGAGGATAGAGCAGTGTTCCTTTTCTAACCAGGGTTCTGTTGTAGGAAGGGGCCAGAGGGGAGCCAGACAAACATAGCCACTGAGGTGAGGGAAAATAGAGCTCTGTTTCAAGCCTCTAGGAAATATTTTTGGATTATCAGAGAGCTTGGGCCCTGTGAGGGAAGCAGCTTTTTTCCTGTTGCCCTTGATGCTTTTTTCCCTACAGCTGTCTCAGTCCTCGGCAGCTCCCTTCCCTAGAGCCCTAGTCTGTGACTGCAGAGGTCCCATTGCAGAGGAAGAGGCCTATCAGTCAGGACTGCAAACAGAGCCCAACTCTAGTTACAGAACCCAACTGCAGGTAGTTAATGTGGACACAATTCCCACCAGAAGCAACTTTAGGGAGGAAAAGGTGACTGTGGCTCATGGTCTCAGAGGGCTTTCTTTAGTCATGGTAGTGAAAGAATGGAAGAGTACCTCTCAGCCTAATGGTCAAATCACAGAAAGGAAAAGGAGGGAAGGAGGAGGGATGGATGGAAGGAGAATGATGGAAGGGAGGAGAGGAATGGAAGGAGCGAAGGAGGGAGGGAGAGAGGGGGAGAGAGAAGGGAAGACATTGAAGTGCTGGGGGTTGGTAAACTGGGGGCAGGGATCAGGGTCCAGCTATAACCTTCCTGCCTCTAGGGCACCACCACGGATCCACAACTCACCAAAATAATGCCATAGTCTGGAGAACAAGTGGGCAAAGCTTGACTCAGCAGGGCATATTTTACCTTCAAACCAGGACACCAACTCACCTTAAGGAGGGATTTAGTGTCCAGGCATGGTGGCATGGTGGCAAATGCCTTTATTCCCAGTACTTGGGAGACAGAGGCAGGAGGATTCCTGTGAGGTCTACACAGAGAATTCCAGGCTAGTCAGGAAGACATAGCAAGACCCTGCCTCAAACAAAAACAGGGGTAGATTTATTGCTTAGTGAGAAGACCAAGGGTCAACCTTAATACCAACTGGAAAGACCAGCAGAGGTCCAGCTGGACAGCAAGTTGCCTAGACCATCTGGTCCTACTGCTTTGCTATCCCTGCACATCTTGCTCTCAAGAACCTAGGAAGAGTGGGCTGTAAGCTAAGGCATATGCTCAAGAGGGGAGGTTCTTTCGAAATCAGTAGCCAGATACCGGCAGGTGGAACAGCACAGCATCCACCTCAGATGCACACATGGACAGAACGGAATGTTGGTTCTGGGAGCTCTGGGGTGTAGACTGCAATAAAGGTCTCATCAGCATCAGCTGTGCCCTTCCTCCTCCATCTCCAGTCACCCTGACTCATGGCTCAGCAGCTCAGTATTAGCACACTCATCCCTGCTCCCCCATTTCGAATATTCAGGATGCAGATGCCACTTAAGTGAGGGCAAGCTCTAATTAGCTCAGAACATCAGGATCGAGCCCACTGTGGCTGACAGCAAGATAAATACACCCAAATAGCCAAGTGATTGCCAAGTTGTCTTTTTTTTTTTTTTTTTTTTTTTAATTTTGTTCTTGTAATAAGAAGCTACAGCAAGGGTTGGGGCTTGTTATCTCTGGCAGGCTTGATGGATGATGGGGTGTCTGGTCCGCCAAGCAAGTGTGACTTCCTGGCAAGCAAGCTGTCTCGAACCACCCCCACCCTGCTTCCGCCCTCATCAGAATTAGCATAAGCCTTCTGGAGCTTATGTGAAGGGCAGCTTCAAATGTACCTTTCAGAAGGAGGAGTCTCACCTCTTCTCCACCACAAACTAAAATGTCAGATTCTGGGTTAGAGAAATCCTTTGCATGACTTTCTTTTAAAAAATTTACTTGTTGGAGCTGGAGAGATGGCTCAGCGGTTAGGAGCACTGGCTGCTCTTCCAGAGGTCCTGAGTTCAATTCCCAGCATCCACATGGTGGCTCACAACCATCTGTGAGGAGATCTGATGCCCTCTTCTGGTGTGTCTGAAGATAGTGACAGTGTACTCATATATAATAAATAAACAAATCTTTTAAAAAAAATTTACTTGTGGGCTGGGAATGGTGGTGCATACCTTTGATCTCAAGCTTCTGGAAGTGGAAGCAGGTGGATTTCTACCTGTTTGAAGGCAGCTGGTCTACTTAGAGAGTTCCAGGCCAGCCAGAGTGAGACTTGCAGCTGGACAGAGGACCTCAGGGTAGGGGTCCTCCTTTCCTGTGATTGGAGTTTTCTGTAGATAAATTGATTCTTAGAGCACCAGCTTGTGGTAAGAGCACCTGAGGAAGGTGCATGGGGAAAGGGCAGAGGTGGGCTAGACCAGTATAATTAGCTCAGAGGTGGGCAGAGCTCCATCAAGCCCTCCCCTTCAGGGGAGGGGCCTGGAAGAGAGAGACTTCCAGTGGGGTTTCTATGGAATTGACTACTTTTGCCAGAATTCCTGAGATCATTTTATGATCTTGGTTAAAAAGTATATTCATTATTTTCATAGCAAAAACAGTGATAAAGAAAAGGACCAAGTATATGTCCATGACATTTTCTAGAGTTCATTTGTTTTGATTTTTGGGACAAGGTCTCACTATGTAGCTCTGGTTGTCTGGTCTTGAACTCAATAGAGATCCTCCTACCTCTGCCTCCCCAATGAAAGTCATTTTAGGGCTAAAGAAATGGCTCAGTGGTTAAAAGCGCTAGTTGCTCTTACAGAGAACCCAACTTCCATCCCCAGCATCCACATGGTGGTTTGCATGGGACTTGTCTGTAACTCCAGTTTCAGGGAATCCAACATGCTCTTCTGGCTTCCAAGGGCCCCAAGCATGCATGCAGTGAACCTAAATGCATGCAGGCAAAGCAGTCATTAAAAAAACAAACAAAAACAAAAAACAAAAAAAACCTTCCAGAGCTGGATGTGTATCATCCCAGCACTTAAGAGGCTGAGGCAGGAGGATCGCTGGGATAGAGGGTGGCCTGGGCTATATAGTAAGACCCTATAACAAAAATGTAAAATAAATAAACCCTTTATATATATGCTGGTGTGTTTTCTTGTACGAGTTTGTTCCACAAGCATGCTCTGCCCTCAGAGGCCAGAAGAGGGCGTTAGATCCCTAGAGTTGGAGTTATAGGTGATTGTAACACAGTATGTGGATACTAGAAACTGAACACAGTTCTCTAAGAGAGCTACCAGGGTTCTTCACCTCAGGGCCATCTTCCTAGACCCCACCCCAAATATTATTATTTTTTTTTCCACATGGAGAGGTTTAATGAGAGAAGAGTAGAGGAAAGGAAAGGCCGGCCATGAGCACGTGGAGGGAAGGGGTGGGGGTAGAGAGAAAGGACAGGGAAGAGAGGAAGAGCAGGGAAGAGAAGAGAACAAAGAGCCCCACCCCAAATATTATTAAATAACTGTTTTGTGGTTGAAAAATATAGCAAAGATGCATAGAACTAACCACATGTGCACACACACATAACACACACATGCACACATATGTACACATACACCACACACACATACATACATACATGCATATATACATACATACCACCATGATTCCTTTGTAATTTTCTTCTTTTATTTTTACTATTGATATATTTGCATGGGAAGAGTTGTGGCCCACAGGTGGAGGTTAGAGAATAACTCGCTAGAGTTGCTTCTCTTCTTTCACTATGTGAGTTTCATGGATTGAACTCAAGTCCTCAGGCTTAGCAGCAAGCACGTTTACCCACTGAGCCATCTCAGCAGCCGCCTTTGTATTATTTCTTTTTTTTTTTTTCTTTTTTTTTTTTATTAACTTGAATATTTCTTATATACATTTCGAGTGTTATTGCCTTTCCCAGTTTCCGGGCAAACATCCCCCTCCCCCCTCCCCTTCCTTATGGGTGTTCCCCTCCCCACCCTCCCCCCATTGCCGCCCTCCCCCCAACAGTCTAGTTCACTGGGGGTTCAGTATTAGCAGGACCCAGGGCTTCCCCTTCCACTGGTGCTCTTACTAGGATATTCATTGCTACCTATGAGGTCAGAGTCCAGGGTCAGTCCATGTATAGTCTTTAGGTAGTGGCTTAGTCCTGGAAGCTCTGGTTGCTTGGCATTGTTGTATGTATTATTTCTTATGACAGCGTATGACTCCATGATGATACTGCTATTGCTCATGGGAAAGCACAAGTCTCATCTTAAAGAGATGAGAGACAGTTTATTCCAAACTGACTTGACCGTGGCCCAGGAACACAGATTTAGGCCATCTCAAATTCCCTCTTTAAACATGGTGGTTTCATAGTTTTTAATAGTTAGAGAACAAAGAGAGGCAAATACATTGGTGGTTATAGCAAAGTAGGGAAGACTCTGCTATAGATCGGAGACAAAGGAGTCTGTTCGTACATTGCAAAGAATTTGTATCTGTTACTCATGGGATGTTAGGTCTGGCACAGGGGTGAGCTAGAAATGGCTACTTAGGGGGCTAAAGCTAGCCCACAGTAAGTTGTAATTACCCTCAAGACCTGTAACATTCGAACTTTTCCACATCACATTAGTTCTGCTCAATTAGGGAGTCTTTGCAGACACAGCACCTTTCCAGGAAGTCTCCTGCACAATGTAAAAACTGTAAAACAAACCTAACCATGAAAACACCCTAGTACTGGAGTAGACAGATGGCTCAACAATTAAGAGCTTTTACTGCTCTTGTAGACAGTAAGCACGCTTCCCAGCACCCATGTCAGGACTGACAACTCACACACACACACACACACACACACACACACACACGTGTGCATATCTCCACACACATGACATGACTTAAAATAATACAAACAAAATATTTAAACAATCCTGTCACAAAATGAACGGGTAAGTAAATGGAGCCACCATGGGCCCTTGTTTCTGCTCAGGGTTGACACAGAACTGTGGTGTCTACAAGAAACCCAATGAACAAGAGGGAGGCAAGGCTGGGGAAACAGTGATGAGTTCTGGAAGCTAACACTGCCCTGGTGTTACTGAGGACTCCCTCCTGAGCTAGTGTAGGCTCAAAGGGTTAAAAAGCAATGAAGCCAACTGAGAAGGAAACAGGACCATTTATTAAAGTTGGGGAGAAAAAAACAGGGCAGGCTGGAGATCTCTGAGAGGAAAGAGATTGCTCAGAGGAAGAGAGAAAGCCACACTCTGAGAGTAGAGGTTAAGTTCAGCCACCTATGTGGGGAATGGAGGAGTGAGGAGGGAGAAAGAAAAAAAGAGGGAAAAGGAGGGAGGGAGAAAAGGAGAGAGAGGGGGAGGAGGTAAGGAGAGAGGCAGAGACAGAGACAGACAGAGGCAGAGGGAGAAAGAACACGGCCAGTCAGAGAGGAGTGTCCAGGTATATGTTCTTAGGAAAAGTGAGGCTTTAGCTAGGACTGGGAACAGCAGACATGCTGGTCCTGCAGGAGCAGTGGGCAACTGTGAAAAAGGCTTCCAGACCACAGTCCTCCAGGGATAGACAGTCTTGCCTCCCTCCTTCCCAGCATCTTCTGGAGCCCAGCTCACAGGGTGAGTGGTGTGGCCCAGTTGGGTTAACTCTTCCGGTAAAAGACAAAAGTTTGTCTTTCTCACCTGATAAAGATTTGGGTGGTTTAGAATGTCTCGTCTCCACAGGGGGCCAGTGGAGGACCCAGATTCTCTTCTTCTGGTCGGAAACCACTTAACAGAACAAACTAAAGTGAATGAAAGGAAAATAAAAAGCTAAATCCACAAAGTAGCCACTTTTCCCCAAGAGGAAATGGCTTTTTCTTAAAGCTTCTCCACAAAGCCCACTAACTCCCTCTCCCCTTTCTTATGCTATTTGAACTCTCAGGGAGGGACAATTGTGATGCTTCCTCTCACTTTTCTCAGGGTATTTAAAATTCTAAGAAGGGTAACTGTCGAATTGTCCTCTTTCTTAAAACTAGTGTGGGAAAACAGGAGGTCGATCCTTAGCTGATTGTGAGGGGAGGGGCCATCTTTAATGAGCTCCAGGCTTGCTGATCGTCTGACCACCACCTAAGGACACCCACAGACTCAGCACACCTGTAGTGGTGTGTGTTAGCCACCATGTTTACCACTAAATAACCCCTTTATTCGTTTTCAAAAAATTCAGCTGCATTAATAGTCTGAGAATCAAGGAAAACAGCAGAGTCCTTCATAGAGTTCAATGGGAGAGCCCTAGGGTTGGATCCTCAGGAGAAAGGGAGAGGGAGAGAGAACACATGTGGGGCAGGACTGGTGCAAAGGTGGGTTGGATTATTCGGTATATTCAGGTAAGAGAAGGCCAACAGGACGGGAGGACATGGCTACAACTAAACGTTTTATAAGCAGTCACGGTGGCTCTGTCCTGTCATCCCATTACTTGGGAGAGTGAGGTAGAAGGATCTCAAATTGGAGCCACCCCGAGGCACCTAATACCAGGCTAGCTTTGTCTCAAAATAAAAGATAGATAGATAGATAGATAGATAGATAGATAGATAGATAGATAGATGGGCGGGCAGATGGATGGATAGACAGACAGACAGATATAGAGAGGAGGAAATGAGCAGAACAGAATGGGAGCATCCCATCCCACCACAGATGCACAGATGCTGCACGGGGCAGCACCAAGGTGCATTAGAAGGTCATGGACAGTAATGCAGACTAGAAGCCTACTTCTAATACAGGAAAGATTCGTCCAGGCAGGGTCAGCTGGATTGGCCAGTTTTGGTCACTTCAGAGCAGGGCATAAACTCTGTAATAGTTGTCTTCCGGTACCTGCCTTAACCGATAGGGTGGGTGAAAGTGGTTTAGAGCACCTGAACCAGGGTGCTAGGAGCAGGGCTGGGAAAGAACTTTGGTCTGGGTCATTTTGCATACGAAAGGGTCTCCTAGGCTAACCATAGAGGGGTGGCCTCTCCAAAGTCAGCAAGGTCCAGTGTGTCAAAACAAAGGAGGGCTCATCGCTCTGGCTGCTGCAGCTTCTTAGGAACACCCCTCCTCTCTAGCCACATCCTAGCACATAGGCCTTTGACCGGGCAGCAGTTTCTATCTCTGTCTTCCCAGGGGTTTCTGTTGTGGTTATGGTTTTAATGTGTGATGCTGTTTCTCCATGGAGATATGCACACACACACACACACACACACACACACACACACAATTTAAACTCATTTTTGTTCACTAACAGTGAGCAAAATCCTTCTGCATCACACTGAGGATCTGTGATCCACCCTGCCTCCCTTTCTCTGGTCCATCTCTACGTCAGAGACTTAGTGGCCTACCGGTGGCCTGTCCTATGCACACACTTTCCTCCACTCTTTGATTACTTACAGGGTCTTGTAACTTACTGTACAACACACACACAGCTGCATCTCTTAAAAACTAATATTAGACCCCAAGTCATCTTGGATAGGCCCCACTTGACTTAAGCAGCCCCTTCCTGATGGATAGGCACCTAACTGTTTACAACCATGGCTTCTAAAAGCCATGTTACATGGCATATCCTTGAGTGGCTTCCTTGGGCACGGGCTTGAGAATCTATACAGGGAAATTATCTTTGTGGGGCGAAACACTCTGGTAACCTCTCCTGTCTGTGACTAAGGGTCCATTGTTACTTGCATTGGGGAATAGGTTCTGCAAGGTTGATGATAGCTTAGCTAGCCTGTGCATCACATGACCTTTTCTGGGGTGAGAGAAACATTCTTTTATCCCATATACATAGGGTACCAATGGGTTAAAAAAAAAAAAAGTTTAGCTTGGTGAACCAGGGAGTTTATTGGTGTTAATGGGGGACTCAAAGGCAGCTACATCACTAGGAAGTACCCTGGGGCCACTTACAGCTGCAGTCTCCAGCCCCTAGTCAGGACATGTTAACAGGCTCTAGCTGGTGAGGGTCTTCTGTGGGTGGCCACAGCTGCTCAGAATCAGAATAGCCATGGTCACATCCAACCAGGAGGAAACAGGCAGGGTGACAAATTCTTTAAACCCCGGAGTCTGGCTGGGAAGCGGAGGTCAAACTGGGGTCTTAGATTTCCCATCTGTCTGATGACTCTCTTATGACCCAGAAACACAGAGGTGCCTGGGGGTCAGGAAGCTGAGTCAGCCGTGCCCCCAGACCCTTAGCATCTTCATCTATAACTAAGGCAAGGACTCTAGCTGAAATCCAAACATTTGCTCCCCCCTCAACCTTTTAGTTGCTTTCCTTCCCTTGGGCTCTAACTCTTATCTGTAAAGTGAACTATCACTCCCAACCTTGGGCCGTGTTTCTCCTGCTGGTGACAGGAAGATGTAAAGAGATGACTGGTGGGTGTGGAAAAACCCAGAAAACTCTATCTAGCAGGAGCAGGAGCAACATTCAGATGCCTTTGCAATCCCCTGCCCAGACTAGTAGCATGCCTGAGGCTTACTCAATCATTTAGACTGAAGAATTAGAATGTGAGGATGTTAACAATGGCTCTAACATCCTTCTTGGAGTGTCTAGGCAGCACAGTGGGAGACCACAAGGAGAAGTGGGGAGCATGGTCACCAAGAACACCTTGGCTCTGTCTCAGCTGGTTGAAGCCAGGGACCTCTCGTTTTCCACAGAAGCCAGTTTTGTTCTTTTTATTATTAATTTTTATTAAACATTTGCTTCTTTAGGGTGGGAGGCTTGGGAATGTTACAGTCCTCAGCATGTAGAAGTTCCTGGACAACCTTCTGGAATCCACTCAGGTGGTCAACGCTGGTGGCAGGCACCCTTAACGACTAAGTCCTCTCACAGGTCCCCAATTTTGTTCTTAACTTCAAGCTTTGGTGTTTATTCAGATATTTTCAGGGCCTTGTGGGAGTTGAGCCAAACAGTCCCATGAACTAGTTGTAGCCTTAGAGTTGTCATCATGGAACTGGTTTCTGCCTTGCCCTCTCCCATTGCACAGATGGGAAAACTAGAGGGGAACTCAGCCAGTGACATAGTCAAGCCCAGATGCCACAAGTCCCTATCTCCTTTATTTTGCAGCCTACACCCTGCATCTGTCTTGTCTCTGGATGTCTGCGTGCATTTGTCATTTGGTCCACACTCTTGTCTCCTTTCCACCGCGGACTACTCCCGGGACGTCTCTCCCTCCCTTTGTTCCCTAGTCAGATGTTCTCTTAGTCAACAGACCTCCGGAGCTGGGCGCCAACCTGCGCCAGCCGCTCCTCCTCGCTCAGCCCCCACCAGGTTTCCGGAAAGCGGGCGGGTCCCCCCGGCTCTGCCGTCAGCACCCCTGTCTTCGGCCTGCGCCCCCTCCCCGCTGACCTCACAGGCGCCGCGTCTCCAGCTCATATAAGCCTCGGCCCCTCCTCGGAGGAGCGCGCAGTCGACCCTGGATTCGGGAGTATTGCAAACTCTACCCAGCCAGTTTGCACTCTTCAGCTCAGCATCTTGGAAAGCTCTGCAGAGTCTCCACTTCGCAGGTAATATCTCTGACCCGGGATCCCAAACAGGTGTCCCCTCCACCTTGCTCACCGCCTTCCCGGGGTATACTGGCCAGGGCACTGGGAGTTCTGGATGGAAGAGGTCGGCCAGTAGGTCCACACCAGGATCGTCGGACTCACCGTAGAGTTCGAATCTGTACGCTAACGTTTAAGAGATAGGACCTTCACTTTGAAATTAGGATGTGGGCGCCCTAAGAGAGTCTTCTAGTCTAGAAACGGGAGCATTGGGTTGCATGGGGAATTCGTATATGTGAGCAAGAATTTCAGCTCTGGAGTAAGGAGATTGCAGTGAAGGACTGGCGTTAGAATGTAGATGGAGCCTCGGGGACAATTTTGGCTGCTATGACTGGTCAGCACTGCAATCTTAAAGGGTACACTGGGTTAGGGGGGTCAGATGCAGCGCTGATTCTCCCAGCTTTGAGAGACAGGGATGGTGGAGACAGTGGATTTTCCATCGCCTGCCTCCTAGTTTGGATAGGCACCTTGGCACCCTGGTCGATCAGGAGAGTTGCCAGAGGCTTAGATGCACCTGGCATAAGTGGCAGGTGACCTTATTCTGGGAAAGAGAAGGGGACGACCCCGGAGCAGGCGGTGTATTTGCCCTTATACTCACTGCCCTTGACTCCTAGACTCCAGGATGCCGGGACCTTGGTTGCTGCTGGCTCTGGCTTTGATCTTCACCCTAACTGGTATCCCTGAATCCTGCGGCGCCTTGCCGGAGGCAGCCCAGGAGGAAGGTGCAGTGACTCCTGACCTTCCTGGCCTGGAGAATGTTCAGGTCCGGCCAGAACGTCGATTCTTGTGGAAAGATCTCCAGCGGGTGAGAGGGGACCTCGGTGCTGCCTTAGGTAAGTATAGGGGGAGGGGAGCCATGTGGGGCACCTGTCCCCTTCCAGATTTAGGAAACGCATAGCCTTATAGCCACTTCCTCAAAAGGGTGTGGAGGTGACCAGCCCTTGGGACCACATTAATTCTCAGTGCTAGAAATAATCAGAAGGCAGACTTTGAGTAGTCACAACTTCATATGGTCCCCATCCACAACAGCTTTAATTATTGTTTACTAAGCACTTGTCTCTAAGGCCCTATCTATAAGGACATGTTGCCATTTTGTCCTGGAAACTGAGATTCAGAAAATACAAGTAAGAAGTGGCTTATGGTCACCCACAAGAAAGTAGAGAGCTGGGCCTGAGGGGGTCTATAGGATCTGAGGAGCAGACAATGGGAGGGAGGAGCTGCCATGACAAAGTATGTCTGGAGTGGTATGTGGCCTGAAAGTGAGGGTCTCTGATGAAGGGGGTCAGGTTCTCCCACACTGACTTTTCCTTCTCCAGACTCCTGGATCACAAAACGCCAGCATCCAGGCAAAAGGGAGGAGGAGGAAAAAGACATTGAAGCTGAAGAGAGGGGAGACTTGGGAGAAGGGGGAGCCTGGAGACTCCACAAACGACAGCACCCCGGCCGACGTGCCAACCAGGACAAGTATTCATGGGCAGATGAGGAGGACAGTGACTGGATGCCACCGTCCTGGTTACCAGATTTCTTTCTGGATTCCTGGTTCTCAGATGTCCCCCAAGTCAAGTGGCAGCACCCTGGCAGGCGATCCTTCCCCTGGATGGAGTCTGATGTCACCAAGAGGCAACATCCAGGCCGGAGGTTCATAGATCCCGAGCTCCGAAGAAGCTGGGAAGAAAAAGAGGGAGAGGGTGTCTTAATGCCTGAGAAACGCCAGCATCCTGGCAAAAGGGCATTGGGTCATCCCTGTGGGCCCCAGGGGACTTGTGGTCAAACAGGCCTGCTCCAGCTTCTAGGTGACCTGAGCAGGGGCCAGGAGACCCTGGTGAAGCAAAGCCCACAACTAGAAGCCTGGGACAAGGAACCTCTGGAGGAGTAAGGCCAGACTTAGGCTTTAGGTCTAGGATGATGTAAGCCCTGTATTCCCTATCCTGTTCCCTTCACTAGCTGTCCTCTCTTAGATGCTAACCCTGGGCCCTCTGTACATAGCATCCACCCAAACCCCTTCCTTACCGACTTCAGAGACTTTAGAAAGCCAGTCAGGAAGTTAAAACCCTACTTATCCCTTCAAGCAAGGGGGTGGGGAGTCGCACCCCTTCAGCACTGGCCAAGATGGATCTTTCACACCTTCTAAGGGACCTCCTCAGAAAGGAAGGGTAGGAATGAAATGTTTTGGTGTTAAAACTTCTGTAATCTGCCCCATGTGACAAGACTGACCTGGTATAACTTCAGCGCATCCTCCAAGGTTGGGGTCCCTGAGCAGTTTGGGAGATGTTTAGATATGTCCTTGGGGTGGGGGGTCGCATCTTGTATATAACCCTGCTCTTGTTAATCTCAGTGACAATAAAATATATCCAGGTCATCTGTTGCTCTGCTCTTCTGTGTAGATTGAGGTTTTTCTTTGGGGGTTTATTGGGGTGACTCCCAGCCACAAGCTCTTCCCAAAGGACATTAAAAGAGCTCCCTCTTACATGAGGAAATCAGGACCCCCTTGCCTATTCCCATTCTCAGAACAATGTTCTGTGGCTAAGGGTCTGGCTCTGTAGTCTTTGATTGGCTGGGTGTAGTGGGTGGAGATTAAGAACTAAAGAATACAGCTATGGAGCCTTGAGTCTACCAGATTTGGGGGTGGGGAGGGGAATGCAGGAAGGGTGGTCCTGTGATAGTACCAAGAACCAGGCAAAGGATCAGGATACAATCAAGATACTAAAACTAGGGGGCTTCCGGAGTGTGTCTTGGGAAGCGAGCTACAAACTGTCAGGAGTCACCTGATCAGTGTCCTGATCATGCCTCATAGTCCTCTTAGGTAATATTAAAATATTAAAATATCTAACTAAAGGAGTTGTCCCTTTGCAACTGAGCCCAACCTCTTTGTGTGGGTATATGTGAACACTGCCTTAGGACTGAGACTGCCACACTCATTATAGGTGGGTGTTAGAGGGGAGCTGCTCTACACTTGGCAACTACATTTCCCAGCCCCCTTTGCGGGTAGGGCAGAGTCACGTGCCCAAGTTCTGGCCAATGGGGTGTTAGGACGCTTCACACTTGGTCTAGATGGCTAGAGTCAGTCCCAGACTTCTCTTTTGCTACCATGGTGGTTGAAGTTGCAGGTGTATTTGCCAGAGGACATGATAAAAGGTTTTGAGGTCCTGGTTTTACCTGATAGACTTTAGAGATGAACCACCACGCCAGACTTCCTTGTGTAACAAACTTATATTAAGTCACTGATAGTCACTAAAGAGTGTTACCAAATTTAACCAACTGTGATAAGCACAGTCTCCCTTTTCCCACCAGACAAAAACCCTTACCAACTTTTGTTCCCCACCAAAACCTCCTGGATCAGATCCCGGCCTGGAGGAGGTATATGATAAACACTCATCTCATGGAAGTTACAAGCTTCAAGTCACTTCTAGCTTAGTTTCCCTAACTGACTTTCCACCAGTGGAAAAACAGACAAGAAAGCAGAAGAGGACAGCTTGGCATGAGAAACACTGGTTGTAGAAAATGAAAAAGAGAGAAATTGGCCAAGCAGAGAGACCTTCCTACAGGGAGAACTCTAAAAAACCCCAGGAGTCAATAGAGAAAATGCACCCAAGTAAAAGGGTAGCTCATCAATAAAGACACAGGAGGTGGAGGGGATGGGACCAGGTGTCCTGGGGGAGTATGTGAAATCTGAAATGTGTGGGAGCTTCCTCCCATCTCCCAGGCTCTTCTATCCCTGAGGAAATAAACTCTATGTCTTCTGCTGTCCAACCAGGTTCAGTCCAGCACCCACACTGAAGCTTAGGTTCCTTGGGCCTGCAAGATGGCTGGTTTTATGTCAGCTTGACGCAAGCAAGAGTCATCTGAGAGAAGGGAACCTCAATTCAAAATGCCACCAAAGATTAGGCTATAGGCAGGCAAGCCTGTAGCATATTTTCTTAATTAGTGATTGGTGGGGGGAAGAAGGTCCAGCCATTTGAGGGTGAGCCCACCGCAGGAATGCTAGTGGTCCTGGGTTCTGTAAGAATCCAGGCTGAGCAAGCCATGAGGAGCAAGCCAGTAAACAGCACTTCTCCATGGCTTCTGCATCTCCTGCTTCCAGGTTCCTGCCTTGTTTAAGCTCCTGTCTTGACTTCCCACAATGAGCTATGACTCAGGATATCTAAGCCAAATTAACCCTTTCCCCGTACAAGTTGCTTTTGAGCAATTTGCTTTGACCACATCGACAGTACTACTAAATAAAACAGATCATGGGTATACTTGTGACAGACATGACTGTGTTGTTTTGGGTAAAGATTGTGTAAGGGTTTAGTACTTTGGACTAGGGGAAGCATTGAGTATTGAGTGTTGAGAGCTTGGAAGGTAAGAGTGTTGAGAGCAATGGAGATGAGGGAAGTGGCATTTCAGAAAGAACCAACGAGTCTACGAAGTCATTTGTGGGAACAATTCATGGTGTTTAGTCTGCTGGGGCTGAAGAATCAACCATTATTAACAAGAGACCAGAACTACAGAAGTGAAACATTTGCTTTGTTGGATAATTGTCCTGGTTAGCAGGTGCTGATAAATAGGCAGTGATTAAAAAATGCCCAGAACCATTGTGGTGAAATGTTCTGGGAAGTGTTTCCTGAGAGTCAGCGCACAGAAGCTGTGTTGTAAAGGTGACCTAGGCTGTGCCTTTTGCTGGCAGCTACACTTGGTAATGTCTAAGAGTTTCCCAGGTGGTACTGGTTTTGAAGGAACAGTGAGCAGCCAGGAGAGACCACTGGTGAAGGAGCAGCCTCAGTAGCAGTTGAAGCCCCAGGACTGAGGGGTCATGAAGAAAGTCCAAAAGAGGATATTGGTGACAGTGCAGTCCAGCTGCAGCCGAATGCAAGAAACATTTTGGAAGATGCCAGCATATGAGATGACCACCAAGAACAGCAACAGCTGCATGGTGGAGCCCGCCTAAGCTGAGAAGACAAGCCGTGTGTGGCAGAGGGCAGAGCCAGAGAAGCAACCCAGGCCCCATTGGAGGAGCCCAGAAGATCCTGAGTTGATCCCAAATGCTGGTCTTTGAGTTATTTACACTGCTGGAATTAATTTTGCATTATTCAGATTGTGACTGTGCCCTGGTTCTTTCCTCTTGAAGTAAGAAAGTATTTAATTTATTTTTGATTTTATAGGAACCCTCAGTTGGGAGACTTTTAAAAATGAGATACTGCTTTCTCATCTCTCCCCTTCTCTCTACTTCCACAGTGGCTTCCAAAGTCTGGCTCCATTAGCCTGCCTGCCAGCATCACCTCCTTTCTCTTTGCTCTGAAAAAAAAATTACAAGTATCCAATTCCAAGAGCAATATTCAAATCACTCAACAGACATTACCCTATCAGCACACATGTCCTGACCAACCAGAGTGTTTGGTTTCTGACTCCTTACACCTGTAAGGCTCAGTAATGGGGAAAGCTGAGCAAGCCGGATTTCACTTCCTGCTTACAGTGTGATGTCTTAATGATCTGTTTGCTCTTCCTTAGCTGTCACCTAGGTCATCACTTTGTCAAAACGTGACGCTGCAGCCCTGAGGCCCTCTCCTTCCTCACAGTTGTCACAATCTAATTATACCTGCCTGAGACTGAGTGTCCCCAGCACCAGCCCTGAGACAAGGATTTGAATACAATTTATATATATGGACCTCAATTCCAGGAAGCAGTAGTCTGTTCAGGGAGATGGATACAGGGGAGGGAAGGGAAGGGAAGGGGAAGGAAAGGGAGGTGAGAGAAGAACACAGGCTCTATTGATGAACAGGTTGGCAATGGGATTACATCTTGTTGAGAACCCTTGGGAGATGTGAACTGTACTTCCGAGTTGTCCAAATTAATAGACCGTGGAAATTGGGAATATGCTTCCTAGTTTCATCCAGCCAGAGGCTGAGGGCTCACTTTTCTCTGGGGCTTCTGGCCACAACAAGCTGACTCCATGAAACTACCCATGGGTAGCCAGGTATAGGGAGTGCACATACACATATACACACACAAACCACTCCCCATACCCATGCATAACACAAACACACATGCACACATACATACCCATGCATAACACAAACACACATGCACACATACATACCCATGCATAACACACATAAATACACACATACCACCTCAGAGGCTATCAAATGGCCCTACACTGGGTACTGGCTTTCTTCTCTGCCCTTTGTCACTAAGAAGCTACAGTGATCTGGCCCCTGTGCAAGATTCTTTCCAGCTTACATTTATACTCTGTCATGGTTTGAATATGCTCGTCCCAGGGAGCAGCACTATTAGGAGGTATGGCCTTGTTGGAGTAGGTGTGTCACTGTGGATGTGGGCTTTAAGACCCTCATCCTAGCTGCCTGGAAGTCAGACTTCCACTAGCAGCCTTCAGATGAAGATGTAGAACTCTCAGCTCTGCCTGCACCATGCCTGCCTAGATGCTGCCATGTTCCCCACCTTGATGATACTGGACTGAACCTCTGAACCCGTAAGCCAGCCCCAATTAAATGGTGTCCTTTATAAGAGTTGCCTTGGTCATGGTGTCTGTTCATAGCAGTAAAACCCTATGACATAACCCCGTGTTGTTTTGATGTTGAGGGTTTAAAATTGTGTGTGTGTGTGTGTGTGTGTGTGTGTGTGTGTGTGTGTGTGTGTGTGCAGAGGCTGGGCTGTGCACCCCACTGCATGCTTATAAATGTCATAGGACAGTTTTCAGGAGTAGGTTCTCTCTTTCCATCATGTGGGGCTCCGGGATCAAACTCAGGTTGTGAGGCTTGGCTGCAAGCTCCTTTGCCTGCTGAGTCACTTCATAAGCCCCTTGGATCCGAGTGTACCAAAAGACTACATAGTAAAGTCATGGTCGCCACAGTGGTGCTATAGAGAGGGGGTACAACTGTTAGGAAATTGTGCCGAATAGCAGGCTCTTGAGTCATTAAGGGCCTGCCCTTCAAGAGGATTATGGGCCCCAGCAGCCTCCTTTTCTCTCTTATTACATCTTGGGCTCTTTGCCATGGTACTGCCTGCACAAGAGCAAAACAACCAGGAGCAAAGGATCATGGACCAGAACCTCCAATACTAAGCTGATAAATTGATTATCTCAGGGATTTTTGTCACAGTGACTGAATGTTGACCCCTCCTTTTAAAATGACAAATGTCTGTTTCAGAGACAGGACATGACCTTTAAAAGGCACTGCCAATGGCCAAAAGGCCAGCAAAATGGCTCAGTGTATAAAAAAAAAAATGCTATGAAGCCTGATGACCTAGGTTTGATCCCCAGGACCCACATGGTGGAAAGAGAAAACTGACTAACAAAAGTTGTTCTGTGACCGTCATGCACACCTTGGCATGAGTGCATGAACACACACACACACAAATAAATGTAATTAATTTTAAAAAATTGTAAAGGCACAGTGCAGTTCTATAAGACTTCAAGTACAGCAAGGCCTTTAAGAACTGTGTATTTTTGTATTATTTACATCTTTGTTTGGAGCTTCTGTCAGAAGCCAGCTAGAGTCTCCCTCCATAAGGAGGCAGCCTTGCCATGCAGTGAAGTCACTATTTCTCTTGATAGGTTGTATAATTAATTCTTTCTGCAAACTTTGTTTCGATTAATTATTTGCAATCACGGCAGTGATTTGCTGAGAGACTCAGTTCCTGCTCTGGGCCTCTTGGGTGGCCTGAGAACATGAAGGGCTTCTTACCTGAAGGATGTCAGCAATTAGTGTCCATTTCGATCGCCAGGCACGAGCTGACTGCCCGGGAGAACATCAATTAGCTCACTGGCTAAATCGTGCTCAGAAGCACGGGTTACCAAGGGGACTGTGGTCAGTGCCAGGATTTAAGTGGCACTTGTCTTCGGGGATCGTCTTTCCTGAATTGCGGCCACGTTCTGGGCCTGGTGATTATCGGCAGGCTGATTAGACCTCATCCCACATGGAGAGTGACTTCCTAATCGCCATATGCTGGGGAGAAGAGTGTCCAGGCACTAGCAGGTACGCCCCATGTGACATTCTGGGGGCTGTTATGGGTCCTACACTGTTGCTTTGAGCCTATGGCCTGAGGGTGGGAAGCACAGGGCACACTTGTGACTCAGCTGGACACCTTTGGGTGGAACTCAAGGGGCTGGCAAGGCCCCAGAGGGATTGGAACCATGGAGCCATTCCTGGAAGGTTGCAGATGCTGTCTGTGGATGTTGGCCTGGGAAGAAAACTGTATGGCAGTGTCAGGCACTGGGCTGAAAACAGCCATGTGTCATGTAAACAGATGATCCGTCAACCATCAGCTGCAGGTTCTGCTGTTTTCCCTTCAGATTCTATAACCTGCAGGATGGAGGTGCTCAGTAGCAGAGCATTTGCCTAACAAGTCTGGAGTTCTAGGTCCCGTTCTCAGAATTACTAAATACTGGGGAAAAGAAAAATATAGAGGATTATATCATGGCTGGAGAGATGGCTCAGCGCTTAACCATGCTGCTCTGGCAGAAGGCCCAAGTAGGGTTCCTGGTTCCTGAGTGAAACTGCTTACAACTGCCTTCTGTAACTCCTGATACCCTTTTCTGCCCTCTAAGAGCACTGCACTCATGTGTACACACCTACTCACACGGACATAATTAAAACAAAAGAAAAATCCTTAAAGAATGATTACATCACTTAGTGATGACATCGTAGACACAATGTTGCTATGACGGCCTCACAATGACAAGTCTTCCAGTGAGGCATTTCTGACAGTACAGAATAGGTCTTTGATACTTTATGGGTTCTTCTTCTTTCCATCTTTTATCCATCTCCAACCACCACCACATATCACTAGATAGGAGAGAGGACAGAGTGGTGGGGGTGGGGGGAGAGATCCTTGACACAATAGCTGAAACTATCTGCAGTCGGCAAAGCCACGCCTCTGCTAGAGCACGAGGCAAATCTTAGTCAGCTGCTGACGATGGTCTGAAGCAGCTCCAACCCAACACCTGGGATTATAACAAAACATGTTCTCTTAATAGTTTTGTTCTTTCTCTCTCTTTTTTTTTAAGAAACCAAAATCCCAGAATTCTCACTACAGTCCCTAGGACTGCAGTTAGCACCATCTGTGGTTACTCAGCTCTAGACACAACGCAGGAAACTGAGGCACACAACTGCAGAGCTGGATCTCCTCTTGCTTTACATAACACAGCAATTCCAGAGTTTGCCCCGGGACCCGTGGCGCTCCTCCGTGTCTTCACTTTCCTTGTTTGGTAGGAACCCAGCAACAAGAGAAGGCTGACAACACCCAAAGAAGTCCCACCGTGTACAAAATCAGATACTCTTTCACAGTTTGCACAATTATAGGCCAGCACCACTCAGCAAATTGCTTTCTTTTGAGAGATACAAGTATTTTTATAAACATATAATTTATGTCAATAGGTCAGGATTTCTTTATTTTTAAATATTTATTTGTTTTTACGTTATCCGCATGAGTGTTTGTGCATAAATGTATGTGTACAATGTGTGTGTCTGTTACCCTTGGAGGTCTGAAGAAGGTGTTGGATGCCCTGGAACTGGAGTTCTGTGTGGTTGTGAGCTGACACGTGGGTGCTGGCAACTGAATCCAGGGCCTCATAAGCACTGAGCCATCCTTCCAACCCCGTGGTCATGATTTATTTTTGCTCTCAAATTTAAAATTGTAAGGGCCAGAGAGATGACTCAGCAGGTTAAAAACACTTGCTGCCAAGGCCAAGTCCAATGCCCAGGGCACACAGGGTAAAAGAGAGAACTGAGACCTGCAAGCCACCATCTCAGCTCACTGTGGCACCTAAGTGCCCCCGCTGGAACACAATAAAAACTTTTTTTTTTTTTTTTTTTTTTTTTTGAACTGGGGACCGAACCCAGGGCCTTATGCTTGCTAGGCAAGCGCTCTACCACTGAGCTAAATCCCCAACCCCGGGAACACACAAAAACTTAAAGGCCCAATTTTAATTTCTAATATGGGAAAGATCAATAGCTATAACCCACATAATAAAATTTTCTTTGGGCATTCAATACTTTTGAAGAAAGCAACAGTCTTGAGGCCAGAAAGACTGAGAGCTGTGACATTAGCTGTCTTAAGAGCCTGTGTTTTATAGTCCCTAGATTAGTCACTACTCTAAGTATAGTCTTTAACTTGCATTTCAGTCCACAATGGACTGAATATGTGACAGCAACCAGGGTGACCTCAAACAATTCATGTGTGCTTTGTCCTAACCAAATCACTTTTGTTTGTGTAATCACAGGTTCATCAGGGCCCCAAGCATAGAATTTGCATAGCTAATGTTACCAGTAAGAACCCTCACCAAACAACCGATATGGAAATGAAATTTTAAAAATGATTAAAGGGGAGAGACACATCCAGAGCATGTCCAAAACAGAGGTCAACGCTAGGAGCAAACCACTGAACTGAGAACAGGACCCCCTTGAGGGGAACTAGAGGAAGGATTGAAAGAGTTGAGGGAGCTTGCAACCCCATAAGAACAACATTGCCAACCAACCAGAGCTTCCAGGGACTAAACCACTACCGAAAGACTGTACATGGACTGACCCAGGGCTCCAACTGCATATGTAGCAGAGAATAGCCTTGATGGGGCACCAGTGGAAGGGGAAGCCCTTGGTCCTGCCAAGGTTGGACCCCCAGTGCAGGAGAATATGGGGTGGGGGTAGTAAGGGAATGGATGGGGGGGAACACCCATATGGGGGAGGGGGAAGGATGGGGGCTTATGGACAGGAAACTGGGAAAGGGAATAATAACATTTGAAATGTAATTAGAGAAATATATCTAATAAAAAAAGAAAAGAAACAAGCACGTGCACACACACACACACACACACACAATATATATATATATATATATATATATATATATAAATAATGATTAAGGGGGAGAGCCAGTGAGGTAGTTCAGCTCGTGAAGGTGCTCGCTGGGCAAACCTGGCCCCTGCATTCACCTTGAAATCTGCATAGTAGAAGGGGAGAACTGGCTCCCACAAATTGTCCTCTGACCTCCACACATGCCTCCCCAAAATAAATAGGATGATGTAATAAAACATTTTAACGATTGAGAGATGGAGGATGTGGCTCATCTTCATCACACGTTTGCCCAACAGGCATGAAGTTCCCAGTTCCACTCCCAGCACCACAAGATGGGAGGATTAAGAATTATGCTAAGAGGTGTGATGGTTTGTATGTGCGTGACCTAGGGAGTGGCACGATTAGAGGATGTGGCCCTGTTGGAGTAGGTGTGGCCTTGTTAGAGTAGGCGTGTCACTGTGGCTTTAAGACCCCCATCCTACCTGCCAGGAAGTCAGTGTTCTGCTAGCAGCCTTCAGATCAAGATGTAGAATTCTCAGCTCTTCTTGCACCATGCGTGCCTGGATGTTGCCATGTTTCTGCCTTGACGGTCATGGACTGAGCCTTAGCCTGTAAGCCAGCCCCAATTAAATGTTGTCCTACGAGTTGCCTTAGTCATGGTGTCTGTTCACAGCAATGGAAACCCTCTCTAAGATAGAGGGTGTGGTGGTTATTCTCGGTTGTCAACTAGACTGTATCTAGAATGAACTACAATCCAGAAATAGAGGGCACACCTGTGAACTGGATCTTGAGACGGGAAGACACAAGGTTTTGATGCATATTTTGAGGTGGATGACACACACCTTGAGGCCACCTTTAATCTGGGCCAGACCTTCTGCTGGAAGCCTACATAAGGACAATGGAAGAAGGAAGGTTCGTGTGTCCTTCACTGGGTGGCCTCACTTTGCCAGCACATCCACTCCTTCAGTGGGGCTAGCTTCTTCAGGATTCCAGTAGATACCGACCAGGTGAGACACTGAACCTTGTGGGACTGAGCGACTACTAGATTCTTGAACTTTCTTTTCACAGCTAGCTTTTGTTGGGTTAGTTGGGCTGAAGCCTGTAAGTCATTCTAATGAATTCATATACATATATATGCTGTTGTAAAAATATAAAAAATAGAAAGGTATCTTTTATCCACACTAGATCTGGCACTGTGGCGCCCCATGATATCTGATAGATATCTTAAGACTCAGTCAGCAAAGTCTCTCTCCTGCTTTGCTCCATCCCTATCGCACTGCCAAAAGCATCTCTCTGAGCCTGGCAGCAATCTTTCTACCTATCTAGTTCCCAAAGCAGGTTTCCATGCCAGAAACACACATACCAATTCCGCGGCGGCCCAGTGTCTCCAGCCACTGCACACTTTCCTACACTCAAACTGTCACATAAAAGAACACACAACACAATAACCTTTGACCCAATTGATAAGATATAATTGCCCAGCTAAACAAACAAAGCCAATTACACATCCATCCCTTAAGAACATTAATAACAACCTGTAAATACACAGAGAAGAATCTTAACGTTGGCTTCCATTTTCTCTCTGCCGTGACAACCCTCTCTGTCCCTCCTGTCTCTCCTCTTTCCATTCCAGTCTCCTCTTCTTCCCTCAAACTTTTCTCCGTCCATCCTTCCTTCTTGTCCAATGACAGGCCTCCTTCTATCCTGTACCTGCCCTCATCTGTATTTTACAAATTAAGTGGGGAGAAAGTTCTGGTGAAGTCACCTGAGTCCTGAGTTCGTGACTAGGCAGCCGTCCTTGGGGCAGTGGAATTAGCATCAAAATACAGATAACTCCAGGGCAAACCACAAAGAGAGAGAGAATTTAGAGAACAATAACTAATACACTAATTCAAAGTGGTTGGAGAATTGACTCAACAGTTAAAAGCACTGGTTATTCTTCCAGAGATCCTAGGTCTGATCCCCACCACATATACATGGTGACTCACAACTGTCTGCAACTCCAGTCCCTGGGGGATCTGATAAACTCTTTTAGTTTCTATGATTCTACACATGCATGTGGCCCACAGACATGCATGAGACAAAATACCCAATATGTAATATAAAATAAAGAATTTAAACAGGATATCTTTTATTTATTTGTTGACAGTTTCACATATGTAAAATGTATCTTGATCATACCCATCCCCCAAAGTCCCCATGAGCTCTCCCCAGACACCCCCAACACACCCCTATCCTATCATCATGTCCCCCCTTTTATTTATAGTTCACTGAATACAATTAGTGCTGCCTGCTAGAATGTTGGCTTGATGGAATGATGGCTTGTGGGAGAGCAACAGCCATGTCATTTGAGCAGACAGCATTTCATAGCACTCCTCCCCAGTCTCCAGCTCTTAATTGTCTTCCTTCTCCTCTTCTGTGGTGTTTCCTGAGCCTTGGCAGTGGTAGAGGGAGTTGACACAGACGTTTCATTTAGCGATGAATAGTCAAAAATCACTTATTCTTATCACATTGACCACTTATGAGTCTCCGTTGTAACTGCTGACTACTGCAGAGAGAAAGGTTTTTGCCCAAGGTTGAGGGTGGCACTAATCTGCAGGTATAACTTTGAATATTTAGAAGTTAGTTTGACTACATGTCCAGCTAGAAAGACAATAATAGTAGTAGGTTCCTCCCTAGGGCCTATGACTTCCAAGCCACGGGTTTGGACCATGTTTACAGTACCAGGCATGAATTCTCTAGTATAATGCTCGAGTCTAATTCAAACATGGTTGGTTGCCTCTCAAACCTTCATGCCATTATTGCACCAATGGGGTCCAGCACACAGGTTCCAGTTTTGGGGAAGGCCATTGATGACTTTGTGCCCTCAATGGCCTGCACAGTGCTTTCTGACACTATCAAAGGCAGGTCATTTCTGCAGATCAATTTCTCTATGTCCTGCAACCAAAACATGTTATGTCCTCAGCGACTGAATCATCCTTGATACTATATTGAACTTGCTTTTGCTCTGGCTGGCTTGAGAGATTCAGAATTCTCTGTGTATTGCACAATGTCTGCGTGTGTACATACAGTGAGCTACAACAGGAGAGTCTAACATTTGACACTGGAACACATTGTTATACTTGAGAATGGTGTGACCTAGTTACAGAAAAGATTTTTTTTCCTTAAATCTCATGATGTTATTTATTTAGAAACAGGGCCTCACTATGTCACCCTAGTTGACCTATAACTCCCTTTGTTTACCAGGCTGGGATCAAACTCACAGATACCCTCCCACCTCTGCCTCCCTACCAGGCTCCTTAGCAGAATGTTTGAAGTTTCAGATCATGTTGGGATGAGTTTTTCCTCACATCCTGGGGTGGCCAAGCTCTGTGCTACCAGCTCCATATTTGCAGTTGGGACCAACAAGAATCAAGTCAATCCACACCTTGCCCCTGACCTCTATACTGGACTATACCAGCAGAAGAGCAACCTCCTCATCTTGGTCCTTCCACTTGGAAATTAGGGACAGAAGACTCATGGAAGATTAATTGATCTAGGCACTTAGATGCCAGTTGGTTGCCAGATATATAAAAGTTTTTGAAAGTGTCTATGCAATGTGATCAATTTGTGTTTTACTTTTACTGGTCAAGGATTTTGAGCTGTTAATAAATTCTCAGAGGAATATAGAACCAGGTCAAGAATAATGGCTTAGGGGTCACAGGAGCTGCTGGAGGCTCTGACTGGAAGAGGATGCTACAGTCAGCATCCACCCATCTGTGGGTCATGTGTGAGGCAGTGCTGTTCTGAGGGGGGGCATGGCAGTGTCCTGATTTTGCACAGCTGATTTCCAGCTTTTTCACTGTTCTGTCCAGGCCTGGATCCTTTGACCTCCTAAGCTGTCCACAGGCCTCCTGCTATTAACCTTGAGAGCAGAGCCTGAAGGAGTCAGGGATCACTACAGCTGTCAAGGTGAAACAACAGGGACAGTTTTTCCCAGGGGCTAGCACTGTGTCACCCCACCACTGGGTTCCCCAGGCCAGGCCCAGTTCTTCGCCAAGGACAGGAGAAGTACCAGCCTTTATCTTCCATGGGTCACTCAATCCTCTGACCCTTCTTATAGCATGGTGCAGACAGTGATCTTGACACTGAGGGGCAGCTGGGGTTTGCACTGCTCCAAAATCTTGCATGCTTGATAAGCTAGCCAGCTGGCTCCACTTCTGGTCTGGGCTTGTCTTCTTTTACAGGTTGGAAGAGACCTGGACAGTCAGGGAGGGACACAGAGGATGAACATGTTTCGGGGAAGAGATTTGCCCTGAAAGTCAAGGCTGACCCCTACCATCTCCCATTTACACTCTCAGCACCTCAGGAAGGCCATGTTCAGTCTTCTGTGACCTAGACCCATCAATTGCTCAGCCTTCATTCCCTGACCCACAGGATTCTTCCTGTTTCACTTGGGAAACCCCATATTCATAATCATCATAGGCACCTCCTTTTCCAGGAAGCCCTCCCTGACCTCTTCCATGGCACCAGGGTCTTCTCAGTGTTCCCTCTTGCTAGAGTTGGGGAGATCTAGGGTCAGAAGGACCCTTAAAGTTTGATCGAAGAGTTGCACAGCTCCAAGAGTGATCCAGCATCCTCTGGAAGCTCACTCACAAGACACCAATGAGCAGGCTCCCTGTGGGTGAGGGAAGTAATTGAAAAAGTGGGCCCCTGAGGTTGAGAAGCACCAAGCCGGTCCGGGCCTGTGAAGACCAGCTAGAGCTCTGAGTTTGCAAGGCCCCATTAAATTACCTGCCAGTGTAGGCTCAGCACTTGGCTGCACTGTGAGTGCGCTGGGGTCTGGCCGCCCCACCGTCGGGGTCCTTCTGCTACTGGGGTTGAGGCAGAGCAGATAGACTTCACCCCAGGTTCTTCTCCCACTCCCTGCAGGCCCAGCACCAATTTCAAAGTGTTGTTTCCTTTTATTGGCAAAGAAGACGTCTGGGCACCTGTCTCATTTATTTCTCATCAGCCTCTCAAGGTCCCAATTCTGTCAAGCAGGAACCTGCTGGGCTGGAGAATCAAACTACTGCTTATTGGCAAGTTATAAATTTTATGGGGCTCTTGCTAAGCACACCAAGCATGATCTGGAAAAATACAACTTCTCTCTTCTCTTGGTCCCATCCCACTGTTGCTCAAAACCCGTAGCAAGTGTCTCTGCGGGCCAGGTGGTCTCTGTACCATCTTCGCCTCTGGTGGGAGGAATATGCCTTCCCTCAGCCTCCCTCCACTAACCTATGGGACTCAGAAGTTCTTCTTGGTGTCTAGTCTGTTTATTGCTGCCACTGGTTTCAAACTAACCTGTGACACAGGCATTTTTCATCCCCACTTTATAACTCTAGCACAGGCTAAGCACACAGTAGGCACTTACTGTATATGCATTTAGAAACTGGGTATTAGGTGCACCTGCTTGTAATCATAGCACTCAGGACGATGAGGGAGGAAGAGCATGAGTTTCAGATCAGCCTGGGCTACACACTCAGATCCTTCTCAAAAACATCACACACACACACACACACACACACACACACACACACACACACACACACACACACACTAGTTTAGTATGTGGATGAATAAACGGTATTTATTGACAATTGGAAGCAAACATCCATTTTGAGGATTTGGTGTCCTGGATATATTCAAATGTTGGGGGTAGTGTACCCCGCCTTGTGAAGCTTTCACTAGGGACAGCTGATAGGGGAGCTGCAGCTGACCAAGAAACAGAAAGATACAAACCCACCTTTCCCAAATCTCCTCCTCCTTGCCAAGCGAATACTCCCCCAGGGCGTGAACAAAGAAGGGAAGAGCAGGTCCTTCAATTGTTTTTGTTGATGGTTTGGTTAGTTTTGTTTTGTTTTAGAGAGGATCTCACTTTGCAGTCCTGGAATTACTGTGTACACCAGGCTGGCCCCAAACTCACAGAGAGCTACCTGCCTCTGCTTCCCAAGTGCTGGGATTAAAGATGGGCACTGCTATGCCTGGCTTGAATTTTTAAAAGTTTTTCTACTTCTGCAGACACAAGAGACCTGTGTGGCCTGATTGTGAATTTCAGCATTTTTTTGGAGAGCCCAGGGTTCTTCCTTCCCCAAGCACCTGTAGGTTTCTTCCACGGTTGATCTTTTTTTCCTCTCCATCCTATTTGCATGACTACATCCAGCCAATTAGGGCCCAAGTGGGCCTGGGTTGGGGGTGGGTATAAATTTGAGCTACAAGACAGCCAGGGCACTCAATGGAGGATGAAAAGAAGGTAGGCGGCTTTTGAATCTCATCAGGGACAGAAGCGACCACCTTGCTTGGTTTGAGGAAGGGAATTTGTTCCTGTAGCCCTTTGCAGCCTCCACTCATGGAGACGCGTTGCTTAGAAGTCTGTTGCTCCGGCCTGCAAGAATTATTAACACTACTCAGAGCTGCACCAATGGAGCTAGTATCTGTGACCTAATGACGTCCAGTTGAGAGCGGGCTACTGTTGCTACCTTCTGAGCAGGTGATTGTGGGAGGAAGCAGCTACCAGCTCTGGGAGGGGCAAAAGGGGTGGGAGCAGGAGGGAGTCTTGGTGGATCTTTTCATAAAACCTGCAGTGCTTGGGCTGGGGATTTAGCTCAGTGGTAGAGCGCTTACCTAGGAAGCGCAAGGCCCTGGGTTCGGTCCCCAGCTCCGAGAAAAAAAAAAAAAAAAAAAAAAAAAAAAAACCTGCAGTGTAGGGCTGGGGCTGAGGAGGGTAGAAGCAGGAGCTGGGACAGAGAAGCAGGCAGGAGCTGGGCACAAAGGAAACCAGTAAGAAAAGAAAAGCCTATTTAATTAGGCAGTGGTGACACATGCCCATGCCTGGAGGCAGAGTCAGATAGATCTCTGTGAGTTTGAGGCCAGTCTGGTCTGCAGAGTGAGTTCTAGAACAGCCAGGGGTAAAGTAAAACACTGTCTTGAAAAAACAAACAAACAAACAAACAAACAAACAAAGCAAGGAAAGCCGGACTAGAGAGATGGCTCAGAGGTTAAGAGCACTGACTGCTCTTCCAGAGGTCCTGAGTTCAAATCGCAGCAACCACATGGTGGCTCACAACCATCTTAAGTGAGATCTGATGCCCTCTTCTGGTGTGTCTGAAGACAGCTACAGTGTACTTATATATAATAAATAAATCTTTAAAACAAAACAAAACAAGGAAAACCTATTTCCACTGGGCCAGGGATGGTATGCTGTTAGAGGAAAGGGTAGCCAGACCAGTGAGGAACCCTGTGATTGGCTTCTCTTTCTTCCCAACCCCTTAAGAGCTAAGGAGCCCCTCCCTTTCTCTTCTCTTCCCTCCCAACCCCCTGCCTCCCCATTGGTATTTAATATTTTAAATTTACTCAGTAATAATGTTGACTCATTCTAAAAAATTCCCAACATATATAACTGTCTAAAGCCAAAATTAGGTTCCCACCTAGCTTCCCTCTGAACCTGACAGTTTGGACAGGACTGGCGGCGGCATCTGTCTAGAAGCCGTGTGAAAAGTGTCTGAGTGTAGATGCTCCGGAGGTGGAGGGAGCTATGAAATTATATGGAGGTTGGTACCTGTATTCTCTGCCCCACGGTCATTCTTGCTTATACCTGACATGTGGAACATGCTGGGTGGGTCCCAGAAAGAAACTTGCCTGCAGTGGCCAAGCAGAAGAGGAAGGGACAAGCCCTCAGGCCCCTCCCTTGTCCTGCTCTGCTTCATGGAGATAGGGCTTCTTGTCCTTCTGGCAATGCTGATGTGTGCTAGGGCTCTCGGGTCTTCTTCATAAGGTGCAGTTTCATGTGTGGAAGAGGGTTTGACTGTGGGTCAGGAAGGGTAAGGCTCCAGGGCAGGTGGCAAGCCAGCTAGGGCGGAAGGCCTTGGCATGCTCTGGGTTAAGGGCTATCTCAAATTATTGGTGGCCTGTAGCTACAGGGCCGCTATGGGCTTCACATGAGGAAGGCTTGTGTACAGCCAATCCCCTATCATTCTCTGGAAGAGCAGCCTGCTCATATCCAGCATCTCCATATGGCAAATTATCAGGAACACAGGCTGAAAAGGCAGTTAGCTCACGAGGCCTGTGCTGGCCATGGTAGTACACGCTGGCGGCCAGCGGGGCAGACAGGCCTCAAGGGACATGGTTGTCTGCCTGCTGTGTCTGCTCTCTCACTACTCTGCCAAACCTCTGAACTGTTTGTGGACTAGGCCAGATAACAGATTCTGAGGCGGCCCTCTAGACCTCTAACTACACTTGGGCACACTCAAGGAGTGTCTCTCTGTATTGTCTCACACATACTACCTTCCTTTGCATAAACTGTTCTAATACTTTTAATTAAATTAATTATTGAGTGTGTCTGTGTGTGGGGGTGAGTGTGGAGGTCAGAGGACAAACTTTGGATGTCACTCCCAGTCCTTCCACCTCATTTAAGATAGGGGTTTTTTTTGTTTTGTTTTGTTTGTTTTTTGTTTTTTGCTACTGCATAAGCCAGGCTGGCTGGCCCAAGCGCTTGTGTGATTCTTTTTTTTTTTTTTTTTAAACAACCCAGATTTTAATTTTTTTTTTAACATTTATTTATTTATTATGTATACGTCATACAGCTTTCTGCCTGCATGTATGCCTGCAGATCAGAAGAGGGCACCAGACCTGATTATAGATGGTTGTGAGCCACCATGTGGTTGCTGGGAATTGAACTCAGGACCTCTGGAAGAGCAGACAGTGCTCTTAACCACTGAGCCATCTCTCCAGCCCGCTTGTGTGATTCTTATTTATTTATTTATTTAATGTGTATGAATATTTTGCCTTCATGTATGTCCGCGCACCATGTCCATACTTGGTACCTAAGGAGGCCAGAAGAGGGTGTTGGATTTCCCAGAATTCCTGGAACTGGAGTAAGATGGTTGTGAGCCACCATGTCCGGTGCTATATAACCATGAGCCATGTCTCCCTCCCCATCCCCAAGACTCTGTAAAGCTACCTCGATGCCGTGCCATTTCCCTCAGATCCCTAGCTTGTCCCTGTCTGTTTTCTTCACTGACAGAGATCGTTAGGATACAGCACAATTCATCCACACATTCCCCTATGTTGTTCTGGGTGCATCCTGGTGATGATGCCTGGTGGAGAATGAAAGCTTTTGTGGGATGAAACTCTTAGAAGAAAAACCACCTCGGCCGGGTAGAGGGGCATTGCTATAGTGTGAATCTGGAATATTCTTGCCTGGAGTGGCCAAGGGGAGACCCATGTGTTGAAATCTTGCTTGGTACCAGGTCCTGGTCCTCTCAGGAGGTGACGGAATCTGTAGGAAACTTTGATGGAATCTATATTTGGATACATGCCCTCGAAGGGGACTGTGCTCTCTTCCTGCCGCTCTCCTCCAGTTTATGGTTATGAAGTAAACAGACCTCTACCTCCATACACACCTATGATACACTGTGTTCACCACAACCGCGGGCTGAAACCTCCAAAACCTCTAAAACATCAACCTTTTTCCTCTTTAAGTTGATGTGTTTAAGGTATATGGATGCAGTAACTGAAAGCTGACTAACATAGGACTAACAAACACATATCAGGGATTGAGCCAGGCCTATGCTTGCTAAGTCAGTGCTCCCGTCCCCACATTTTGTAAATATTGTTCACTGCTCTACTACAGGCTGTATTTGATTTATATTTTTACCAATAACTTGTGGAATTTGAGCTAGTTAATTTCTTCCACAGTTTTATGCCTTAACCTTTTTGAAATTGACCTTTTTTTTTGTTTAAAACTCTTTTTTGAAAAGACATTTATGGGGTTGGGGATTTAGCTCAGTGGTAGAGCACTTGCCTAGGAGCGCAAGGCCCTGGGTTCGGTCCCCAGCTCCGAAAAAAAAAAAAAAAAAGAAAAGAAAAGACATTTATTTTATGTATATGAGCACACTGTTGCTCTCTTCAGACACACCAGAAGAGGGCACCAGATCCCATTACAGATGGTTGAGAGCCAACACATGGTTGCTGGGAATTGAACTCAGGACCTCTGGAAGAGCAGTCGGAACTCTTAACCACTGAGCCATCTCTCTAGCCCATTCACTGTAATTCTAAGACTAGGTTTCCACTAGTTGCTACAAGCCAGTGGCTGAGTGCCTTGAGTCAGAATGTGGGTCCTATCCCCTGAGACTCAGGACCCTCTGTGGGCTTTACAGACACTTTCTTAGAAGCTCCCACTCCCTATTTAGAACGTTTCCTCTCTGTATGTTTTCTTTTGCTGCCACAACAAGTTGCCACAAACGTACTAGCTTTTAAACAATGTAAATCTGTTCACTTACAGTTCTGGACACCAGAAGTTGCCTTGTGGTTGTTGGAAATAGAACCTGAGTTCACTAGAAGAGCAGCCTGTGCTCCTAACTGCTAAGCCATCTCTTCAGCCCTGGTTGGCTCTTTCTGAGAGTCTCACAGGGTAGCCCAGGCTATCTTTAAACCCCTGATCTTTTTGCCTCTGCTAGGAATAATGGGAACGTGCTACCATGTCTTGATCTGATTTAGAATTTAACTAGCTAGGTGTCCTGTATTTTTTTCTCTGTCAATTTTTGTTCCCTTGGTGTAGGGCCTTTCCCAGTTTTCTGCATGGTAGATATTTCTCTCAGCTAATCACGGCTAATCCATACTAGTGTCTGCTTCTCAGAGGCAGCCCTGCGGTGAGAGGTGATGGCATGGTCACACAGCAAGATTTAGGCTCAATGTCTACTCCCAGGGAAGGACATGTTTGCTGTCAGAACACAGACAGAGCAGACATCAACAGTTGGTCTAGGAACCCAGCCCACTGACTCCCAGCCTGGGATATCAGGCTTACTCCCTATACTAAGTAGATGGTTCAGTCATCTGCTTAAAAGTCTACAGACTATTTCTGGGAGGACTGGGGAGGTAGACGGTTGCCATGGAGAGGTCCAGGATGAAAATATATGTGAGAGAAACTGTTTTCACTTTGTTGCCTTGCCAGCCTTTCACAATTCTCTGCATATTTTTAATCTCTTAGAAGCCCAAAGATCACTAGGGTCACATTAGAGGCTGCTGTCTGAAAGCCACTGGCTTGAAGGAAGCCACCCTCTCCACATTGCTCAAGGATTTTGTGGAAGGTCTTGTTCTTGAACCAGTGTAAAGCAGTCCTTCGGGGAAGACGGCCTCTAAGATGTCTCCAGGCACCCTCTGTGGTGCTTCTGATCCACCAATGGTCTTCTTAGGGAGGTAAAGTGTAGGTGTTGAGGTAGGGAGTTGCCTCCCACCTTCCTTCCCATGTCCTTTCAAACCGACGTCATGGAGCTGGAATTAGAGTAGTCAGGTGAGTAGAAATTCAAATAAGATAGAAAATTCCATTTAAAAATGATATTTACTTAAAATTACATTTATTTGGGACTGGAGAGATAGCTCTGGAATTAAGAGCACTTGGCTATTCTTCCAGAGGATCTCAGTTTGGTTCCCAGAATCCGTTTCAGGTTGCTCACAACCATCTGTAACTCTAGCTCCAGGGAGCCAATGCTATTGGCCTTCTCAGGTACCTGTACTCATGTGCAATACCTGAATGCAGTCACACACACACCTATACATAATTAAAAACAAAAAGAAATGCTTAGAAAATCTATTTGAGTTATAGTCTCACTGTAGAGCTGAATGAGCTGGTTTTGAACTTGTGGATGAGTCTCCTATCCCAGCCTCCCTAGTACTGCTGAGTACAGGTGAGCCATTCTCTACTTCCCCTCAACTCACATTTTCCCAGTCAAAGCTTTAAATGCTTCTAATGATGGGTACCTCATGCTCTCAGGGCAAACCTTTGTAAGTACAACCCTGCTCTGCCAGGAGTGATTGGTTCTCTTTGACTCCAGACCAGGTCCTGATTTCTCTCTTGGGACATCCTGTGGGCCCTTTACTCTGAGCTCCGTGCTGAAGAACCTCTAAAATGCCTTCTCTAGATTTATAGGGTCTGGGCCTTCCTGTCCTTTGCTTGCCCACAGCCTTTCTCACAAGGCCCAGCACCCAGGGGCCTCATGAGAGCCAACATATATCAGACATCACTTCACTATGCCCGAGTTCAGAGCAATCAGAGAGTCTTTCCCCCTAGAGAAAGCTGTGTCTACAGCAGAGAGCCACAGGTCTAGAGCTACCAGAATACTAGGGTACCCCTGTGGTTACAATTTTGAAATTTTAATTTCTTTAAAAAAAAAAGAGAAATATTATAATATTATGTTTTCATTTTAATCCCAGGTGTGCGATATGGGGCTGCATCAGACTGTCCACAGCAAGTGTCTA
This sequence comes from Rattus rattus, assembly GCF_011064425.1. Lineage (NCBI taxonomy): Eukaryota > Metazoa > Chordata > Mammalia > Rodentia > Muridae > Rattus > Rattus rattus. The sequence goes on from NC_046159.1 coordinate 54,740,834, forward strand.
TGATTTGCCTCATGTTCTAGTGGGGACATGATTTTGCCAGCTGCAGATGGTTTCTGCGATTGTGTGACATTTGGAATTCTGGGGACTTTTCAGAGGGTTTATAAAGGCCCTGAAAGGGGTTGTTGGTTGTTTGTTAGTTGTTATTGGTTGTTGTTGGGTGTCGTTTATTAAGTGGTTGTGCCCAAAGAAGAAACACCAACAAGAAGAAATTAGATATTCTGATGGCGATGATCAGACTTGCTCCAAGGAACTTGACACCCCTTATCAGCAGGAAGAAGACTAACGATAACATGACCCTCTTTCAAACCCCTGACTTTATTCAGGGATCTCTTTCCTTTCCTCTCTATTTCCCCCTCCCCCTTCTCTAGTGTTAGGGGGTTTAAAGGATGGAGACAGATGGAGAAAAGAAAAACCTACAAAGTAGCCAAAGACAACTATGGCCTCTCCCTGGATGGGCCTGAACTCTCTGGCATGGGAGGGCTGTGGGCATGGCTTGAACGTAGAGTACTTGCTTCCAAGTGAAAGACCTGAGTTTGATGTCCAACACTATAAATAAGATAAAATTAAAACAATCAATCAATAAATGAAATACATTCATTTTTAAAAGAGAAAAACAAAAGAAAACAAATACAGGCTCAAATAAACAAAGAAAACAAATATATCTAACCTAGGATTTTACACCTAGAATGGGGTTAAAAATTTTGAAAGTGAATTGTTTTCTTTTTTTTTTTTTTTTGGTTCTTTTTTTTGGTTCTGGGGACCGAACCCAGGGCCTTGCCCTTCCTAGGCAAGCGCTCTACCACTGAGCTAAATCCCCAACCCCGTGAATTGTTTTCAAGAGAAGTGACAGGCAACTTATAGATCTTGCAAGACTGGATCAGAGATTCAGTCACAGCTCAAGCCGGGAACTTCTGAGGCTTGTGAAAGAGAGGGAGACTGGGGGATTCACTCGGTGGCAGCTGGCTCTAATGGTAGCTGCATAGTGGAGGTCACATGAGTGAGTTTACAGCCTCCCAGCTGTATACCTTCCAGAACAGTCCAAGAACTTGGCGCTAGCAACAGAGCTCCCCTGGCACTGCACCCATGGGAGCTGAGTGTCCCCGCAGCTCTGTGCGCCCTCTGCTGGCACCTGAGAGTAGCCTCCTCTCACTGAGAGAAGGGACTGGGACTCTAAGCTGAGGGCAGGAAGGGCGGTCAACTTATATAAGCCATGGTCTATGATAGACATTTAAGCAGAGGATGCTATTTTAAGTGGCCAGGAGACACTATCTGGCACATGGGTGCAGGACTCAGGCAGAAGTGGGCGGCCCCTAATTCTAGTCATCAGAAGTGTCACCAGATAGAAATAGTGTCTCAAATAGAAATAGGGGCTGAAGGCAGTGGCCAGACATCATGGGGGCATGGAGAGCAGGCTTTAATTAAAGTGCTTAATGCACTCAGCGATGTTTCTATTTTCTCAGGACTGAAGTCTCACCCATTCCCATCCAGAGTTCCACTAATGACAAGCAAGGGTCATTCATAGCTTGTTGAGTTCAGTAAATAGTTCCCAAGGCCAGCCCCTGTGCAAGCACAAACCAACAAACTGCAGGGGAAAGGTGTGCTAAGAATAGCTCACTGTGTGTCAGGCGTTGTGGCCCTGCCTACCATAGTTCAGTCCTCACTTGGGTCCTCAGAGTCCCATTTTTAAAGGAGAGGAAAGTGTACTGGGTTCAATAACTCCCTCAAACATTCATAGCTGGGACAGCATTGGAGGAGCAAGGCTCTTGCAGAAGTTCCTATTTTCCTGGCCACAGGTTTGTTCAGGATCTAGACATGTGTCCTTGGTAATTCAAATAGAGTACCTGCTCTGGGAAGGGGCAGGGAGAATAAACACTGGAAATGGGGTCTATCCGGTGAGGAAAGGTGGCTACTGAAAGGTCAACCATCCTCCAGTACCTGGCCACCACCCAGGAGCTTATAGGCAGCACAAACTGGACCCAATGGATTATTAGGGGAAAAAGAAAAAAGCAACCTGTTGGTGTCGACACATGCCTTTACTCCTAGTCACAGGCAGGTGTATCTCTGGGAGTTCAAGGCCATTCTGGTGTACAGCATAAGTCCCAAGATAGTCAGGGCTATACAGAGTAACCACGTCTTAGAACAACAACAATAACAGCACAAAGCAACAAAGAGAGCACATGAAGGCCTTGGGGAGGAGATGGGGGTTATGTCTGGAAGGAATTAGGGGAGTAATTAGGATGAACATGACCAAAACACATTGTATGAATCTGGGCATGGGGGTGTACTGCTTTAATCCCAGCATTTGGGAGGCAGACAGGCAGATCACTGTGAATTCGAGGTCAGCCTTGTCTATATAGTAAGCGCGCCAGGCTAGCCAGGGCTACACATTGAGACCCTATTTCAAATTTAAAAAGAAAAGAGAAACCAAAGACAGTGTATGAAATTCTCAAAGAATTCATTAACAATACTATTGAAAGAAAGAAAAAAAAAAAGAAAACCAAAAGAGGAATTAAATTAAAAGAAACATGAGTACATCCTAATCCTTATTAGAGAACAATCTGGATAGAAATATTTATAAAAACCAATCATGTGAAGGGAAGGAGGAGACAGCTATCCAAAAGCCAAGGAGAATGTCACAGAAGGAATTCCACTGCCATCTATGTCTTGGGTCTATCTTCTGGAAAGGAGCAGTTTTAAGTCCCCTGAGCTTCTGTAGCTGGCGCTGGCTGAGGAACCATCCTTTGTGGTAATGAGAAGGAGGTCATTCTATATTTCTCAATGTTTCAATGTAGGCTGGCCTGGTGACTTACTTTGGCCAGCAGAAGTATGTAATAGCTCCGAACTCAGGCCTAAGGGACCGCATCAGTTTCTGCCTGCTGCCTTTTTGTGAATAAGTCCAAGTTTATCTGCAGGAACAGTTGAGAAAGAGTGGGAAAGAAGCCATTTGTCAGGTTAGGGCCTTAAGCCTACAAGAGTGCCCTGATATTGACAAAGATTGTTTCTCCTAAGCCTGTCAGATCCTCTGGGGCTGCTGAACAGAGAAGGGGGCGTTCTGACTGAGGTAGCTCAGGGAGAGGTCAGAGAGGAGGGGCAGTGGGGAGGCTGCCACAGCTGTCCCATGAGAGAGGCAGGGTGGCTGCAGTGCTGTGAGAGTAGACATTATTCAGATCTACTCAAAGTGGGTTGGCGGGAGGAACCTGCTGACGGGTTGGATGTAGGAATGAGCAGAGGTTTTCACTCAGAGCATTGTGGGCAGAGGTGCTCACAAACTCTGGCTTCAGGCCTAACAGGCTGTACTGGGGCTCTGGGCAAAAACAGATATCCAGGAAGGCCCTGGTCCAGTTCAGAACAGGAAGGTGTGTCATGCTGTGGCATATCATACATGTATCTGCTGTTCAGTGTAGCCACCGCAGGAGAAGCAGCTTTATTTCAGGCCAGCAATTTAGTGGTGTGTGTGTGGGGGGGTGCGCGTGCGCGCATGTCTTGGGGGTCAGGGGCTGGCATTTCTCTGCTGGAAACAGGCAGCTGATTGAAAAGAGGGACTAGCCAAACCTTTTCCTCAGAAATCTGGGTTGTTTGCATGGGTCTTAAGTAGCTACATGGCACCCTCTGGTGGCTTGCATGGCTCTTCACTGCCCTCTGATTTTGGGCTCCTACAAACTGTTCTTCAGGCAGAAGGCTTGTGAGCCTGGGGGATGGATGCTCCCCATCCCCCCTCGTTTGTTGAGTGGACCAGGGAGAGAGAGTGAACCTAAATCACAGATGATCGTGACCGACCCTAGTTCTTACTGAAGCATAAGAGCTATTGAGGTTTGGCCTGGTAGAAAGTAGGTGGGGTTCCTGTGAAAGACCCTAAGGGCTTTCACCAGCTTTACACCCACTGCCTCAGGTCAAGATTAGGCCAAGTACCAGCTTCCAGCCTCAGGTCATGGCTAGGCCAAGTTCCATTCTCCACCTACAGTTCTCGGGAGGAGCAGGGACATTCTTGAAAAACCGAAGAATGTACTGACTGATAAGTCACCTGACCCTCCGGTCCCAGATAGAGTTCGAATGCATGTCATATGCTTGCTAGCCAGTAGATTCAAAGGTCAACATGCTTAGCCAATAAGTTTAAACTGTAACCTTGCTGATGTAACCTGTACCCCTAAAGAAGTATAAAAACTGCTTGTTATAGCCATTTGGGGTTGCCTTCTAGTCACTTGCCACAAGGGAATGATTGAAGTTCGACCCGGACACTCTGGAAAATAAACCTCTTGCATTTGCATCGAACTCCGTTCTCATGTCTCACTTGGGGGTTGGAGGCGTGTCTCCTGGTAGTTAAGACTCACTTCGAGCCTTACAATCGAATGGGTGTACCTGGGGATGAAAGTCTGGAAGAGGAGGTGGCTTGAGGGGCTAGTCCCATCCATGGTCAGCTTTTTGCTTACTTCTTAATTGTTCCCACTTATAAGTGTTTATTTCTGCTTTTAATATATTTGAGGAAAATACACATGAAAGAAACAAGCAACATCCACTATGAAGAGTAAGCCTCACTCTAATCTGTTTCTCTCAGACCTAGGGGCAATGCTATAGTAAGTGATGTTTCAAGCCAGAGACCTGGTATGCACCCTTTAACTGGCATTTATCTGGCACTTGATAAGCGCTAAATACCCTTGTAATAAAAAAAATTACTTGTGTGTGTGTGTGTGTGTGTGTGTGTGTGTGTGTGTGTGTGTGTGTGCGCGCGCGCGTGCATGTGTGCATGTGAAGGCCTGAGGTCAAGACTGGGTGTCTTCCTTATTTACCATTCACATTGTTTTTGAGATAGGGTCTCTCAGTGAATCTGGAGTTCACCAGTTTGGCTAGACTGGCTGTCCATAGAGCCCCAGGGATCTGCCTGTCTCTTTGTCTTCAGTAGGGAGGAGGAGGAGGAGCAAGCACTTTCTCCACACCCATTGTATTATAGGCATGCCCTGACACAGCTGACATTAATGTAGGTGCTAGGGGTCCAAACTCAGGTCCCCATGCTCAAGGGTTACACACTTTACTGACTTAGCAATCTCCTCTGCTGGCTGGCTGGCTGGCTGGCTGGCTGGCTGGCTGGTTAGTTATCTGCTTTTACTTGTTTAGTTATTTGGTTGGTTGGTTGAGATAAGGTCTGTGATAGTGCAAGCTGAGCTCAAACTGTGGAACTGCGGCTACACCTGAACATTTGATCTTCCTTCCTTCACTTCCCAGTTGCTAGATTTCCAGGCTTGTGCTACCACAGCCCCTCACTCTCAGAACTTTGGACCCCCGCATTTTGAATCAGTTCAAGGTCCCAATCCCTTGGACTTAGAAGTTTAAGACTTGCTGCTACCAATGACTGAAGGTTTAGACACTCTGAACTGAGCTCTGTAGTACCTTTGAGGATACCTATGATTGAGGGTCCCAGCACCTGTGGGCTTCTCCCTCCCTACTCATCCATCTGGGTAAAAAGCCCCTTTCTGCTTATTTTCTGAGCCATCCTCTGTAGCTGCCCTATACTTCCCTTGGACACAGCCCAGCTCAACATCCCACCTGCCCTTTCTACAGGCCAAGGTAAGGGCCTTCCATAGCCAGTCATGTTTCCTTGTGCCATCAGCAGGGTGTGCCAACCTCAGCTTTCAGCATTAGGCAGGGGGCTGGGCCTGGTGTTGGGTGCAGCCCGTCCTTTGGGAGCCATGCTCAATTTCCTCTGATGTAAGTTTCCCCACACCACCATTTCCCTTCAGCTCCTTTTTTCTTAATACCTTTTCTGTGCATGGTCTGTGGCTGATGCCTCCAAGATGCTAACCAATACAGGAAATCTCAGAGGTCAGGCCTTCACAGAGGAAGGGAATGTGAGTATTGTGAAGGCCTCAAAGCAAGATGACAACATTCTGCTGTCACCTGAAAGTGAGTCTTGAGCAAGGAATCTAACTTGTCCATTCGAGGCTTCTTCATAGAATGATATGCACCTCATAAGACAGTATGGGGTTGAGATGTTTAAAGCCCATAGAACTAAATATTAGTCACTGTTATAATTAAAAAGGAAACAGTAATAGAATTGCCCAAAGACCAAATTAAAAAAGAAAAACAGTTTATAAACTATAGTTGATCGATGCTGATCTATTCCGCTATCATTTTTAAAAATTTTTATGTGTATGGGTGTTTTGTCTGTATGTATGTCTGCACCACATGCATGTCTGATGCTCATGGGGGTCAGAAGAAGGTATCAGATTGCAGTTTTGGTGCTGAGGCCCAAAGTAGAACCCTCGGAAGAGTGACAATTGTTCTTAATCATGGATATCTATGTTTACAGCCCCTGTTTTTTTTTTTTTTTTTTTTTTGTTTTTTTTTTTTAAAGACAGGATCTCAAATAACCCAGACCTTACTCTTACTAGGTAACAGGGCTTTCTTAAGCTCCTGATCCTTGGCCAGTGCCTCTCAAGCACTCAGATCTCAAGTGTGCTCCACCATGCCCAGAATACCACTATCATTCTTAAAGTGTCAGTAGAGGGCTAGAGGTGCGGCCAGGTGCCTGCCTAGTGTGTGTAAAGTTTCACTCCTAGTGCTTAAGAAACGAAAATCAGCTCAACAGTAGTAGCCAATCCACTGACTTCCATAGTCATCCACAAGCTGCCCACCATGCTGCCATTGTTTTTGAAACAAATGACGGTTGAGTGTGATGTTGGTTTTGTAAATGACAGGCTAAATCATGACTGAATTAGGAGGTCACTCTCTGGACTCAAATAGTCCTGCCCATCAGATTATGCCTCATTCTGGGTCTATGTGCATATGGGGGGGGGCGGGAGGGAGGGTGCAGTGCCAAGGCAGAGGTTGGTGACAGGCAAAGCTAGACTCACCTCTGACATATTAGCAAGAGTCCCTTTCTCTGCAGAGTGCCCAGTTTTAGGTAAAGCAGATTTGAGTCGCAGCTCAATGGTATAGCATTTATCTAGCCTGTGTGCAAGACTCTGGGTTCCAGCTCCAGCACCGGAAAACAACAAAGCCAAAAACTAAACAGACAAAAGAGTTATCAATTTGGAAATAAGAACAGACTGCCCATTTGAAGCCCACTTTGTGTGTGCATGTGGGAGAACAGAAGAGCAGAAGGCGATGTTCAGAGTTACAAAGTAAGGCTTTCTGGGAGGCAGGAGCTCAGGTCTGTGGAGCCCTAGTTCTTGCTCTTTTTCCAGGAGTTGTCCTCCCCATACTCAACTTCATCTGCACAAGGAGGTAGAGATTGTGACCACTTTCAGCCTTTCTCAGAGTCAAATGGGTCAAGAGCCACAACCATGCTAGGCAGGGATGGAGGCAGGAGGGACAAGAGGCCACTCTCTGGTTCCAAAGCCCTGGATCTTACCTGAAGGACCTGCTTCTGGAGCCCAGGTCACTGCAGTCTAGACAATATGCTGGCTACGAAGCAGACAGACCTAAGTAACAGATGAGTCTGTCTCTGTACCCTGTGGTGGTTGCACGGTGCAGCTAGGTGCAGAGATGGCTGATTTGCTATACTGTCTTTTGTAAATGCCACTTATTTTTCGGGGATCTAGCCATCCCGCCCCCCATACTTTTATGCTTTTTGAGATGGAGTCTCATGTATCTCAGTCTGGCCTTGAACTTGCTATATAGTTGAAAACTACCTTAAACTTCTGGTCCTCCTGCCTCCATCCTTAGAGTGTTGGGGTTACAGGCATGGACATGTGGTGGAGATTGAGCCCCAACCAGGACCAACTGAGTCAACTTCCAATCCCTGACCTTCTCAACAGTCTACTCTCCTAGGCTCAATTCCTTGTCTTTCTGTCTCCTCAGTATGCTGAACATAAATAACTTATAGTCTCTCACACTCAGAAACTTAAAAACATTTTTTTAAACAAGGACATTTTATGTGTGTTTTGTCTGCAGGTCTGTGCACCAATGTGTGCAGAGCCCATGGAGGCCAGAAGAAAGCATAAGGAGCAGACAAGAGGTTTTTCAAACCTGGATCCTTTGGAAGAACAGCCACTGTATTTTTAAGGCATCTCTCCAAAAACCTCAGAAACTTTTCAATGGTCTCCGAATAAAGTTAGCGCTGCAGGCTCATTGTTTAAGAGCCAAAGCCTCAGTTTCCCCACCTATATGATGGGTGAAGGGCTAGTGACAGGCTTCACAAAGCCTGCTGTGTGCTGCTAGGACCTGAAGGAACTCCGCAGTTACCACTCTCCAAACTCCTCCTACTGAGCCCGCCCCGTTGCAATGGCGCGTGCGCAGCATCCTCTTTCTTCTGGTTTCAGTACACTCGAGGACTCGGCGCTCGACCACAGCGTGTCAGTCTGTCTTCCGGTTTCTGCCCGACGCACCTGCCGAGCGCCGAGCCACCGATGGCTATGGCTGTCGCGGGTCTCTGAGGAATCTCGAAGGCCGGGAGTCGGGGGCTGGAGCTGGAGAGTAGGCTACCGGCTGACTGTCGGAAGTCGCAGGGAGAGAGGAAGGGTGTTGGCTTGCTCGGAGCCTACACCGAGAGCGCAGCGGTGGCTGAGGTAGGTGTGGTGTGTGGTTTGAGGTGACGATGCGGTCGGGAGATGAGGCTTTGCGGGCCTCAGCGGCGGGTCTCTGCCCGCGACGTGTTGCGTGGCGCCTGCAGAGTCGCGTCCCGTGGATGCGCGTGGCCGTGCGGACCTCTACAGTGCTCCCGGCTGGGTTTTTTCAAGTCAGTCGGGATGCGAGAGTTTGCACAACGGGGCTTCTGGTTGCGGTATCTGATTTCGGTGGTTTGTGGTGTCGCATTACTAAGCGACTTTATGTTAGGGTCCTCCACTTCGTTCACGGAGCTTTTTTGTGTCTCTCTGTGTGTGTGTGTCAGATAATGCACCAGACCACTGAATTCTAGTGGTGATGGCGAAAATCACAGGCTCTCCTTACTGACTGCAGTCTTGTATTGTTTAGTCACTTCACTTCTGTGCAGGCTATGGCACCCCCCAGGCAAATCTTGGCGGGAGGCTGCCTTGAGTAAGGGGCGTTTCTCCAGGTTGAGAATTGTGCTGCCATGTGTGGCCAGAGTGGGAGGGGATGGCTTCTGTTTAACTTTTTCTTAAGGATGAGTGTAGGCGGGGAGGAAGCGGCAGTCACATGCAGAGATCCTGTCAGCGACGGCTTGGGAGGGAACCGGTCCGACCTGGCGCTGGCTGTTTAAGAGATGACTCTGATGCCTTTCTGGACAGGTCTGCATGTGTGTAGTCTCTAGATTTATTTATTTAGTCTCACTATGTACCTATGTCCGGCCTGGAACTTGTCATGTGTACCAGGCTGTCCTCAAACTCACAGGTATCTCTGACTGCTTCTGCCTCTCAGAATGCTAAGATTAAAGGCGAGCACTACCATGCCTGTCAGATTTCTTAATTAAGGGAAACAACAGGCACCTTGTGTCCCGTTTATTTATTTTCTGAGTTGCTGCCTCCTTTCAGGATCAGATGATTGGTACCTTCTCTGAAGCACACCACAATTCTAGGTACACAAACTCTCCCACTGTGTGCTGTGCCTCTAAGGTCTTGGAAACAGACTTCTTTGCTTCTGTGAAATGATTTTGTCCTCGTTCTCTATGGTTAGGAGTCTTTCAAGGTCACATTAACAGTGACTTTGCTGTGGAAAAATTTAAGTTATTAAGCAAAGTGTTTAAGTATCCGATTTTTCTGTTGAAGGGCAAAGAACATCAGATTTGCTGTCCTACTGTTCTAATTTATAAAACCTGTAAGTGCAAAATATAATTTTCATTAATTTTATCCATCCATTCATCTAAACTAAGAGACAGTTTGCTATGTTGGCCAGATTGGTTTTGAATTCCTAGATTCAAGTGAGGATCCTTCTGCCTCTGCCTTTTCAAATTGCTGGAACTGCATGCACATATCACCAAGCTGCACTGATTCCTTTTTTTTTTTTTAATCCTAATTAAAAATATACATTTATTTTGTGTGAATGGGCATGCATATGTCACTGAGTGTGTGAAGGCTAGAGAGCTTTCAGAAATGTATTCTCTCCTTCCACTTTTATTTAGCTTCTGATGATCAAACTCAGGGTATGTAGCAAGTGCCCTGAGCCATCTCTCTGGTTCTTGGGTTTTTTTTTTGTTTTGTTTTGTTTGTTTATTTTTTTTTTTTTTTTTTTTTTTATTTTTTTTTTAAGGGAAAGTTGAAAGTTTTTTTTTTTTGTTGTTGTTGTTTTTATTTTTGGTGTATAAAAATAGCATTAACTTTTTCTTTTAAAAATATTTTGTGTGTATGTATGATGCCACTTCCTTTTTCTTTTAAATTATTTTGTGTGTGTGCATAGGTGTGATATATATATATATATATATATATATAAAGATGAGAGGACAACCTTTATGGTAGTTCTAGCAATCAAACTTAGAGGAATATACTTTACTCACTGAATGGAATAGGCTTTACCCATCTTGCCAGGTCTTGTTTTGGTTTCTTGAAACAATGTCACTGTGACGTCCAGGCTGGCTTCCAACTCAGGTTCCTCCTGACTCTGCCTCCACTTCCAGAGTGCCAATATTATAGTCATGAGCCACGACACTTAGCTTCTGGCCTTTGTATTTCTAGCACATGTTCCTAACAGTTATCAAAAGCTCAGTATGTGTGGCAGAGTAAATGTAGTATTCATTGATAAGTATGTTACATATTTTCCTCAGTGACTAAAATGACATGGCATGATGGTGTTGGCCATGCTGGTGGCATAGGCCTGTAATTCCACAAGTCTAAAGCAAAAGGGTAGCAAGTTCGGGGCCTACCTGGGCTACAAAATGAGTCTAAACCAGTCCAGGCAACTTAGCAAGACCTGTCTTACAACAAGAACAACAAAAAGGATGGAGGTGTAATTAGTGGCAGGGGACTTGCCTACTATGTGCTAGTTTTACATCATATCCTTAGTACTAAGGAAAAAAATCCTTTTAAATAATGAGGTCAGACCACTTAAAATGACCTTAAGGGAAGTGCCCTGGGATCCTGTTTGCTTCTCTGTAGGACTCTACTTCCTGCTTCATTGATTTACCAGTGTGCTCTGTGCTGATCTCACATCTTGGGTTTTGTCTTGGTCTTGTTACAAACATGTGCCTTTGTTGAACTGTGGGAAAAACAGAGACCTTTGTTTGCTGCTTATTTGCTTCTGTTGACATTTGTTTTTCTTAGATTCCTTCTGCTGAAGAGAGGAAAGCTCATCCAAGGCCACAATGTCACTTCCCAGTTATCCAAGAGCTGCCTGCTCAAGCTAACACTGCCAGAATCCTGCTCCCTTGGGAGGAGTCAAGCTGACTTGGCATGAGGTCCCTGCCTTCCTGGGGTTGAGAGAAGTACAACTATGGCATCTTTGGATGACGCAGGGGAAGTGAGGGAAGGCTTCCTGTGCCCTCTGTGCCTGAAGGACCTTCAGTCTTTCTATCAACTTCAGTCACATTATGAGGAAGAACACTCAGGAGATCGTGATGTCAAAGGGCAAATTAAAAGTAAGAAGTGAGCGTCTATCTCATTTCATTCTATTAAAGAGACCTTAGTTAATGGAATAGATTTACAGGCTTTCATATTCCCACTTGGTGAGATATCTAATGCTTGTGTTCTGTGTTGTTGATTCTCTGTGTATTTATTTACCTGTGTTGTTATTGTTCTGAGACCAGGTCTCTATGCAGACCAGACTGGTCTCACAGAGATCTGCCCACTTCTGCCTCCTGAGTGCGGGAAGTTAAAGGTGCTCACCAGCAGGCCTGGTCCTTATGTATCTTACTTAATCCACATGACAGCTATGCTGCTGTGAGTTCTGTTTTGCTGGCTAGGACACCAGACTCAGAGAGCCTACCTGAAGCTAACAAACTTTCACTGTGGTCTGCTGTCTCTAACCAGATTACTCAGATTATCTTGCCTTCAGCTGGGATGATTTGGGCAAGAATGCTTATCCTTTGATATAAAAGTGGGGGCCTAATACATATCATTTGCCTGTCACTCATTTAAACCTTCCTGCCATCATTCCTTCACTGGCCTCTACAGACCAGAAAAGGAATGTAACAGTTGAGGGCAAAGAAAAGCAACCCTCAAAGTTAATTTAAAAAAAAAAAAAAAACTTCCAAAGAGAGAAAGCTTCAAAGGTAACGTTAATTTTACCTAATGTTTTAACCTCCAAATAAGTCACTTTTCCTCTGGAGCTCACTTCCCTAGTGAACTAAGTCACATCTCTCATTCCAAGAGTGAGCTAAGTTGCATTTCCCAGTTAATAGCATTTCTGGAGGCCACAAAAGACAGTGTGGACACTGGATTTATAATCTGTTCTGGGTAGAGAGAAGGGCTGAACCACTAGATGGCATTTCTAGTGGACTCTGTCCTCCAGACACATAACTCGATTATCAAATATTTGTCCCTGGACTTCCATACTCCGTTTTTCAGTTCATTAAAAAAAGAAAAAGAAAAAGAGCTGGGCAGTGGCAGCACATGCCTTTGCCTTTAATCCTAGCACTCTGGAGTCAGAGGACGGTGGATCTCTGAATTCAAGGACAGCCTGGTCTACAGATTAAGTTCCAGGACAACCAAGGCTATACAGAGCAACCCTGTCTTTAAAAAAAAAAAAAAAAAAAAAAAAGAAAGAAAAAATGCTGAGAATATCAACAAACATTAGTTGCAACTTTCATACAAAGACATGATGAAGTCAGATGTTTTTAGAGTTCTCAGAGCTGTGATTGTCCAGAAACTCCTGACCGCAGGCACTGAAGCAGAACCAGGAACTGCTAAGGGGAGTACAGGAAAGGGTGGTGCTTTGTAATGTTGGCAGTTTCTTTCATGTGCAATGTCATGTCACTTGAGTCTCCCAGGAACCCTCCTGGAGCCTACTTAGTGTCATTTTATAGAAGAGTGTGGCTCAGAAGTGTCTAGTATTGTTTCCAAAGTCACACAGCAGTTGGCAGAAATAAGCATGGAACCTACCCATACGTTCTGACACCTGGAGGTCCAGTGCAGCTTTTTCTACAGAGGATTACTTATGGTGGAAATCCCTCTATTCTGATCACAACATACATTGCAATTTCCAGAAGGTTGCAGGGGTGTTGAGGAGAAAACCCCAAATCAGATTATCTAAGCTTCCTGTGAACAGCCAAAGGGTTTTCAAAGAGTTTCCTATCCTGGCATTGCTAACTTCAGTCATACACATGCTACTCAGAAGCCTGGTTAGGCCAGCTTGTAGAAAGGTTAGAGGTGTCCTCAGACTTCTATAGTAACCTTTTACTTTTTAAATTATTATTTTTATTTTACAGATATGGGTGTTTTGCCTGTATGTATATGTACTGCTTGTATACCTGGTACCCATAGAGGCCAGAAGAAAGTATTGAATGTCTTAGAACTGGAGTTGCAGATAGTTGTGGATGCTGTGAATTGAACTCAGGTCCTCTGAAGGGTAGAAAGTGCTCTTAACTATTAAGCCATTTCTCCAGCCTCTTACAGGAACCCCTCCTCTTCTTCCTTTTCCTCTACCTCTTCTTTCTCTTTTTCCTCTTCTTCCTCCTTTTTAAAGATTTATTTATTTATGTATTCATGTAGATATGGGTACTTTTCTGCATGTACATCTGCACACCTGCAGACAGCCACAGACAGTTGTCAGCTGCTGTGTGGGTGCTGAGAATTGAGCTTGGGACCTTTGGAAGAGCAGTGAGTGCTCGTAACCATTGTAGAGCCATCTCTCCAGCCCAGGAACCTTCTTAAAAGAGGGAAAATGTATGACTGTTTAAGGAATGTTAGCGATGTGAATCTAGGAAATATACATAGCATGTAAATGCTTCTTAGAAAGAGACTCATGAAGGTCTTCCAGGATGAACCTTCTGCAGAGTTGGGCAGGGCTCATAGAGCGATTGCCAGACTTTGGCTTCCACCCAAAAGGAAAAAAAAATCTTGTTTTTATTCCTTTTGTTTCTAACTTAGAAGAACCCATATTTCTTTATTGCAAATAGCAATTTGTTAGTTAAGTTTTTTTTTAATGTTTCTGGTTCAAACTTTTTTTTTATTACATTTATTTATTTAGTATCTGATGTAGATACACCTACTAAGGCAGTGTGTGGAGAACAGAGTACAGCTTGTGATAGTTGGTTCTCTCCTTACACCACGGAGGTCCTGGAGGTTAAACTCGGGCTGCCAGGTAATGGCTATAAGCATTATGTGCTGAGCCACCAGGAAGACCCCCATTTTTTGTTTTGTTTGTCAGACAGAGTTTCTTATAGTATCCCAGGCTGGCCTCTAACTTAGTGGAGGATGTTCTGGTACTGATCCACCTGCCTCCACTTACAGATTCTTGGATTACAGGTATGTCTCACATGTCCTGCTTGGGTAGAATTCTTAGCTTGTAGTTTTTGTGCTTTAGTAGTCCTAGTGCTGGAGAGGCAGAGTGGTAACATAGCTGCAGGTTAGAAGCCGGCCTGGACTAAATAGGAAGACCCTGTTTCAAGAGGAAGTGAGAGAGAAAGTAGGAAAGATTGACGTAAAAGTTTTTTTGAAAGCCCCTTTAAAACCAATTCATCTCTCCATTTGGTCTATTGATTCTTCAAATTTTTGTGCTATTTATTTAATTTATTTTGAAATATGGTCTCTCTGTGTAGCTCTGGCTGGCCTAAACTCACTGTTTAGATCAGTACGTTCTTGAACCCACAGAGATCTATTTGCCTCTTTTTTTCTGAGTGCTGGAACCAGAGGTGTGTGCCATCATACTCACAGGTGTTTGGGAATTGCTGCACAAGCCACTCGAACACCAAGCTCAGTCTAAGAGGGATGACTTAATGAATGCCACACCCCAGACTGATGGATCAGGGCCACAGGTCAGACTTGGCAGCTGACTGTGACTATAAGTCAAGATCCTGTAGGGCTTTTTAAGCCTGAAATTTACAAACATCTGTGACAAGTTATTTCACCAATCAGGATTTAGGGATAGGGGACTTCTTTATAGAACATGCCTTTGTTGTACACTTATCCTGCTCCCATTGGTTGGAGTATTCAACTATAGTAGAAGACTTGCCTTGTCTGAACTTGTCAACCAAGATGGGACTTGTCTAACATTCATGTCTTAACCAGGATGTCAGTTACCCACATACATTTTTCTTTCTGCCAAGTAGTATGTCAGTTCCCAGGGAAGTCTTGGGAACTTAAAGTTCACTTGACCTCTATTTAAAATGGAAGTCTTTTCCAAATAGTTTCTTATAGTGGTACAGGCGTCTCTCTTATGTTAGGGTCCATCCCAGGGGCAGTTTATAAAAGCAAATACCATAAAAGCTTATACACAGGTTCAGGAAGTGCTGCTGGGTGGAGTTCAGGTCCAAACTTCTTGTGGGTAACTATACAAAGCAGTTTTACTGACTTTATCATGATTGGTTTTCAAGGGTACAGAGCATAATAGAATTCATAATCAACTTGGACATGAGAAAGTTTCCTAGTAACAGAAACAATATATGAGAAAGTTTCCTTATAATGTTAGTAACAGCACTAGACAGATAACAGGCCTTAACATTCTATCTAGACCTTAATATTTTATGTAGGCCTTAATAGCATTTATATTTATAAACAAAAAGAAATGGAATACCAAAATATTGCATACAGGTATCAGGTTTCGAAGGCAGCTTTTAAAATTACATTTATTCATCTATTTTGTGTTGGTTGGGGCATATGCCATGGTACATCTGTGGAGGTCAAAGGATAGTTTCCTGGAGTAAGTTCTTTCCTATCATTTGGGTGCTGGTGGTCAAACACAGGTCTTTAAGTTTGGTGGCAAGTACTTTTTTATCTATTGAGCTATCTCACTTGCCTCTTGGAGTCAGTTTTAAGTAGACAAGATCAACTCACTATTTCTGAAAGTGTCTGTGGGTTTGAGCCGACTCTGGTCTAGCAGTATTTAAGCCCTTTTACAGTAGCCAGAAGAAAAGATGGTTGAAAATTGACTGTAGCTTCTGTTTTATTTTCAAAGATGCATGGATGGGTTAACTGGGCTCCTTTGGAAAGGCTACATCTAAGGGGTTGGGGATTTAGCTCTCAGTGGTAGGCGCTTGCTAACAAGCACAAGGTCCTGGGTTGGTCCCAGCTCCGGGAAAAAAAAAAAAAAAAAAAAAAAAAAAAAAAAAAAAAAAAAAGGAAAGGCTACATCTACTCAGCCGACAGTCCCTTTATTGTCCAAAGTGGTTAAATAGTGGGGACTGCCCTTTTTGTTTAGGATAGTTTAGTCGTGTTTACAAAGTGAAGACTATGTTAGGCATGGTAGTACACACCTTTAGTTTTGGGTGGGAGAACTAGTTTAGTTTAGGAGGATGTCTGCTAGTTCAAGGTAAGTGTAGTGTCATCTATGTAGCAAGTTCCAGGATAGTTAGGGCTACATAGAGACACCCTGTCTGAAAACAAAAATCTACCATCCTGGTTCCCTCATTGAATTTGATTTGGCTCTTTATGTTTAGATGGACTATTAAACTTGGCAGTAAGCAGGTACTTAGCCTGTATGTTGGAAACATGAATAGCATTCTGCTGGTCCTGACTTCTGTGGGATTGGTAAGAAGGTCTTTACTTACTGCTGTATTTCTCTTGAGATCTGAATATTCTTGTGCATTTTTAAAATAAGGTTGATTTCTTTTATATAATCTTGGGATTATTTGTGGTATTTGTTTTATTTTTTCAAGATCTTGTTCAGAAGGCTAGGAAAGCAAAGAACAAGTTGTTGAAACGAGAAGGAGATGATCGAGTGGAGCCAGGGACCCAAGGATACGAATCATTCAGCTATGGAGGGGTTGATCCTTACATGTGGGAACCTCAAGAGCTTGGTAAGAACATTTATTAATTCATTCAGTGCTTATGAGATACCTACCCTGTTTTAGGTCTTTTTTTTTTTTTTTTTTAATTTAAAATTTTTATTTCTCTCTCAATTTTAAAATTTTATTTTTTTTTCTCTCTCTCTCTCTCTCTCTCTCACACACACACACACACACACACACACACACACACACACACACACACACACACACACACACACACACACTTTGATTATATTTTCCCTGTATTAGTCCGGCTTCTCTAAAGGAACAGATAGAATATAGACTATGTTTCTAGTAGTTCAAAACTGGCTATCTCAAGACGGAGAGGCTGAGAATCTTGTAGTTGTTTAGTCTCTGTAGTCACAATCTGATGGATTCCTAGAGAGCTGCTGGGCTTCAGTCCGTGCTGCAGTCCTGAAGAATTTGGATTCTGCAGCGACAGAATGGGCGAATTTGCCATTGAGATTGAGGACAAACAGACTAAAAAGCAAAGTTCCTTCTTCCATAGCCTTTTATGTGGGCTGCCACCAGAAGATGTGGCTCAGATTTAGGATAGATCTTTTTGTTTTAAATAATCTAATTAAGAAAATTCCTCATAGGAGTCCTTGACAGCTTGGATTTTAGTTGATTCAGATACTGTAAAGTTGACAGCCAAGATTAGTCATCACACCCCCGTCTGTCATCCTCTCTGATCCTCTCCCTCTCCCACTGAACCCTTTCTTCTCAACTGGTCACCCTCCTACTTTGACTGGGTTAGGTATTGTTCTAGGAGCTGACTGAGAAATCATCAATCAGTAAACCCTCAGGGCTAGGCATCTTACTGGCCTTAAGTCCTGCTAAGGAGAGAAAGTGGAAGGGAACGAATTGAGATCTCTTAATTAAGCACTGTGCTAAATGCTTTGTATGCGTGCCTTCCTTTGAGTGTGTGTGTCTCTAGGAACCTTCTGAGGATCAAATAGTGGCCAAACTACAGCAGCAGAGGGTCATCATTCTGGGGCTTTCTTGTGTCAGCCTAGCCGCAGACCCCACTGACAGATCTGTCTCCTTTCAGGTTATCTGACAAGTGAGGGCACTGTGCAGCTTACTTTCCTCATGTGCACAGTTATAACTTGTCCTTGTTAGTTCCTTTTTAAACTGTAAGAGCTGGGAGTAGAACCTGAGGGCCTGGCAAGCGCTGTACAAGAGGTTCGTTCCCAGCTCTATTCTTTTTTTGAGATGGGGTCTCACTATATGTAGTCCTGGCTGTCCTGGAACTCATGATATAGATCAGGCTGGCTTAGAACGTAGAGATTTGCCTGCCTCTGCCTCCTGAGTGCTGGGATTAAAGTGCATACCACTATGCCTAGCTTCTTCTCTACTTTCAAACTGATAAAAATGGTCTTTCTTTTGGTTATTTAATTTTGTGAACATATTAAACAACTTTCCCCCAACAAAACTCAAACCATTGAATTAATATACTTAGAATGGCACTTTTTTTTTTTAAGTTGAGACTGGAACTTACTATGTAGTCCTGATTGTCTAAGAACTCTCTTTGTAGACCAGGCTTGAACTCAGATCTGCCTGACGCTGGGGTTAAAACCATGCACCATCATGCCTGGCAGGATTACTTGGCTTTAAAATTATATGTTTAGGAGATTACCTGTCAGTAAAGCTGTCAACCAAAATATGTCACGTGCTGAACTAAAGTGTCTCATCTTACTTATTACTTAGCTGTGGAATGGTAAAAATCACTAATTTTGTTTGCTGGGATTGAATCTCAGTCAGCAGCCTGGTAAGAAAATTTATTAATTCATTTATTAGTTCATTCAATACTTATTGAGCATCCGTGTGCCTCATCCATGCTGAGTATGTACTCTGACACTGGAGTACATACCTAGCCCAATAAAGTACTTTTTATCCACAGAGTGGATAAGTAATGCTTCTTTCAGAGTTCTTTACTTTTGTATTCAGAACTCTTGTGAGATAGCTTACTCTAACTGAGCACACACATGGCATGCACACACACAGACAGACAGACAGACAGACAGACAGACAGACAGACACACACACACACAAATAAAATTAATAAAAACAAATCTTTAAAAAAATACATGAGAAAAAAGGGACACTGACCAGGGTCACTGATTGCATCTTTATTAATACCACTGGGGAAGGTGGTATTGAATCTTTGAACTGTTCTATCCAGTTCAGTAGCCATATGTAGCTATTGAAATTTCATTAATGAATCAAACAAAATCTA
Source organism: Rattus rattus (assembly GCF_011064425.1). Taxonomy (NCBI): domain Eukaryota; kingdom Metazoa; phylum Chordata; class Mammalia; order Rodentia; family Muridae; genus Rattus; species Rattus rattus. The sequence continues at coordinate 54,759,841 of NC_046159.1, forward strand.
TACGCACTTCAGTTGAGCAGTATCCCTCTGTGGTCAGTGGCTTCTCTGTGAGTATGCAAAAATATTTTTATCACTGTAGAAAATAGCTTTATAAATACTATTGTTACATGATTTTCTGGGACATGTAAAAGAAATATCTGTTCACTTCAAATAAGGAGGGTGCAGACAGAGCAAAGAAAGTTCCCTCCAGTCCAGTTTGATGAGATAAATGAGTTTATTGGGGGTTATTTACAGGAACATGGGTGACTTGAAGCTGCATCACCAAAAAGCTCCAACCCCTTGCCCACCAAGATACCGTTTTACTTTTAATGTTTAAAGATTATTTAGTGTTTAAATTGTGTGTGCCTGTGTGCAAGTGTGTGCACATATGTATGCTGTTTCCTGTGGGGTCCAGAAGAAGGCATCAGAAGTTACAGGTGCTGGGAGCTGAACTGGGGTCCTGCAAAAGCACTGTGTGTTCTCAACTCCTGGACCCTCTTTCCAGTTCCCAGCTCTGTTTTATCTGTCTTTAGTCTACAGCAAAGTTTCTGCAGAGCTGGATTCAGAGCACTGTCTAGGAGTGAAGTAGTGGTGATGGCTGTAGGTTCAGGCGACGTAAGGCACAGACAGAACTGATGAAGTACCATGCTTATGTGTACCTGTCCTTGTTCCGATTGGGGACTCTGCTGGTCTCAGCAAGCAGTGTCTAGCCAAGGAAGGATGGCCTGTTCTGCAGCAGTCAGACGCACAGTGGCTTACTGCAAATTGGAGTTACTCTGGCCAGGGTTCAGAGGTCTACTTCTTTTTTTTTTTTTTTTTTTTTTAAAGATTTATTTATTTATCATATACAAGTACACTGTAGCTGTCTTCAGATACACTAGAAGAGGGCATCGGATTCCATTACAGATGGTTGTGAGCCACCATGTGGTTGCTGGGAATTGAACTCATGACCTCTGGAAGAGCAGTCGGTGCTCTTAACCACTGAGCCATCTCTCCAGCCCCCAGAGGTCTACTTCTACTGCAGATGTATATCAGCAATTATAAATCACATGTGAAAGCTGATTAGAAGCATAAAGGAGAAATTTCTGACAAGTGAATTTTAATATTTTGTGATGGCTTATTTTCTAATTGCCACAGTCCTAATTGCTGGTGTGGTTTTCTGATTAACCTGCCCAATTAAACAATGGAAAGAAGTGCAAATGGTGGATGGTCAACTGGAAATTTTAGAAGTTATTTATAATTATCCCTAGGATTTCTAGACTAAAATTTAGATTCCAGTGCATGATTAGGAAAGACAGACATGGGTGAGTAAGAGTACAGTATGGAGATGGTCCGAAGAGGCTTCAAACAAGTACAGTATAGCTATGGTACAGCACGGTAACCACAGTGAAGAGATATTGTACTTAAGTTGCCAGGTGAGTAGGAGTGAAGTGTTCTTGCTACAAAAAATGAGTGAGGTAATGTATGTTTTAATTACCTTCATTTAGTCATTCCATATCTATCTGGCTTTGTATCCCCAGATACTTCAGATACACTGAGGTCAGATACTACTTGGTTCCATTTGTATTGGGAACATTTCTGCTAGGTCTTAGGTGCTAAACTGAGGAAAGTATCCATTTAACTGAACTAAGGGCATACATTACCACTTACTGGTCCCCCACCAGTAAGGGTTTATTGTTGTTATTATTATTACTATTATTAATTATTTTGGTTTCTCAAGATTTTTCTGTGTAGTCCTGGCTGTTCTGGAATTGATTATGTAGATCAGGCTGCCATCAAACTCAGATCTGCCTGCCTCTGCCTCCCTCTCCCTAGGACTAAAGATGTGAACCGCTACCACCCATCCCCTACCCTCTGCTTTTGAAAAGGGATTGTTTTTAGTTTGATAAAAAGCTACATTGTGTTAAGTCACAAAACTAGTCAAGCAACTTGTCTAAAGTGACACAGTGTGTAGCATATTTAAAATTTGAGCTCAGGCTAACTCTAATAAGAACTTACCTGCTATGCTTTGAGGTTTCTCATGTTGTATTTTGGGTCTCCAAGAGCTAGGGTTAACATCGTAATGAAATTCCTTTCATCTTCTTTCTAGTTATTAAAGTTTTGGTAAGGTTCTAAAATCCTGCTTTTTTTGTTTTTGTTTTGTTTTTTACATGCTTTTAAAATTCATTGAGGATCTAGAGAGGCTCTATCAGAATCGTTAACTTACCACTTCTCTTCCCCTTTAGGTGCTATGAGAAGCCATCTTTCTGATTTTAAAAAACATCGTGCTGCAAGGATTGACCACTATGTTGTTGAAGTCAATAAATTAATAATCAGGTTGGAAAAGGTAAGTTTTGTAGTTTTATTTTGTAAGTACATATGTGTTGTGTAAGTGATGAGTATATGACTCTTGAGAGAACTGCAGAGGACATTGAAGACAGCTGGCCTAGCTGGTCTCCCTGAAGTGAATTGCTCACGCTGAAAGACTTGCTAAGTGCCCAGCTCCCCTTTTATGCCCATCATCCCTACTTGCTGTGGTATATTTTCTGGAGTTGTCCCGGGTAGTCACTCAGTGGGCACAGTGTGTAATGTCATCTGATAACAGCTCTGTGTATTGAGTTGTGGCTAGGGCTAGTGTGTGTCATGGGGCCATCTAGTGTAGCCTTTCTTATCCTGTAGTGCTAGAGTATATTTGCATGATTGGCTTACACTCTGACCCTAGATACACTTGCTGTGCATCTGGATTGTGGGGCATTGGTAGTTATAGTCCTCTTTTTCACTTTTGTGGTGCCCCAGCAAGCACTCTGCCACCAACTAAGTCCCAGATCAGGAATGCTCTTTATGTAGACTTTGTGGACAGAAATATGTGGCCAGTCTAATTTTCCAGGAAGACTGGAAAGTCAGGAGTTCACCCATTGCTTTCAGTGGCTCCCATACCCCACCATGACCATGTTTATTGGAGAAACTGGTAACTGACAAGAGGTTGGAAGTGAGCTGTAGGTACCGAGATTCCTTCTGGATAGGAAACCAACGTGTCCCAAGTGAAATGATATGGATAACAGGATTGGGGCTGGCTAGTGAGCCTTAAGAAGTTTGAGCATACATTTCCTGCTGAATGTGAGTGGCAAAAAATGTAGAGAGTGTCCTTTAACTTATTAACTCCATTGTGTTTTCTTGTTTAGCTTACCGCATTTGACAGAACAAATACTGAGACCTCAAAGATTAGAGGTAAGTTTAGACCTTTGCTCATGATCATTTCTTTTTGGCTTTCTCCCTGAAAACAACTTCAGAATGCTGAGCTGCTTTTTTTGGTTTGTTCTTCCAAAGCAATAGAAAAGTCCGTGGTGCCTTGGGTCAATGACCAGGATGTTCCATTCTGTCCAGACTGTGGGAATAAGTTCAGCATCCGGAACCGCCGTCACCACTGCCGCCTCTGTGGGTCTATCATGTGCAAGAAGTGTATGGAGCTCATTGGCCTGCCCTTGGCAAGTAGGTGATGTGGCTGTGGCTTTGGGCCCTGATCTCTTCTGCGACTAGTGGGTGTGCCTAGACCCTTGGGACCACTTGTAAAGTGAGTGGACCACAGAATCTCTCTCATCTACTTAGTTCATTAGGCTCACTAAGACCTAAACACTGTGCCGAAGCCCATGGCTATATATAGTAGCCTGAAACAGGCTGGGGAGCACTTTTCTTTTTTTCAGAAAAGGGTGTTGGATCTCCTGGAACTGGAGTTACAGATGGTTGTCAGCTACTCTGTGGGTTCTGGGAACTGAACCTGGGGTCCTCTGCAAGAGCATTCTTTTTTTTTTTTTTTTTTTTTTTTTTTGAGCTGGGGATCGAACCCAGGGCCTTGCGCTTCCTAGGCAAGCGCTCTACCACTGAGCTAAATCCCCAACCCCTGCAAGAGCATTCTTAATTGATGATCTATTTATCTAGCACTGAGATTTTTGTTTGTTTGTTTTTGTTTTTGTTTTTTGAGACAAGATTTCTCTGTGTCGCCCTGACCTGGAACTCGATCTGTAGACTAGACTGGCCTCAAACTCAGAGATTCACCTGTCTCTGCTTCCCAAGTGCTGGGATTAAAGGTGTATACCACCACCATTTGGCCCTGAGATTTTTTTTAAATGAAGGATCAGATAGTAACTATTTTAGACTTGTAAGGCACACACGGTCTCTTCCCATTCTTTTTAATTTAAAAATTAAAAAAAAAAAAAAAAAAAGGAGTAACTTCTTAAAAAAAACCATCTGGATGGGTGCACACTTGGGAGGCAGAATGAGAAAGTCCCAGCATGGCTAACAGTAACCGGGGCTACATAGTGAAGCTTGGTCGGTCTCAAAGTAAAACCAAACAAGCAAATGTAAAACAAGCCAGGGTTAGTGGCTCCTGCCTGTAATCTCAGTACGTGTGAGGCTGAGGCTGAGGCTGAAAAACTATCATTAAGTTTGAGCCTGGGCTACAGAGTGAGATGATCCTGACTCAAAAGGAAAGTTAAGCATAAAGTGCATACTTAGTTTAAGAGCTATGCAAAAACAGGTGGAAGCTAGATTGGCTTACAAGTGTTATTTGAACTTTACTAGTCTACAAGGCATTGCGTTTCCTCAAGGAACTCAGGATCTAGCAGGGGAGATAAGAGACTCACACAATTGCTTCATAAAGGAGAGGTAGAGCAGCTCTTTGGCACCTTTGCCTAGAAGTGCAGGGGAGGTTTTTAGAAGAAGTTTTGGAAAATAAGCAGAGTGCCTGTCCCTGTCCTTATAAATCTCAGAGTCATTCAGAAAGAATAGTGTCATATAGAAAGTGCTAAATACCACGGAGGCTCCAGTGAAAGCAAGCATGGATGTGTAGGGTGCAAGTGATGTCTGAAAGAGAGTGGTTGTACAGGAGGTGGGGAAGGGTGGTACCCTATGCAGGGTAAAGAACATCAAGGAATCCTGGCACTCAGTGTAGTGGAGCTGAGTAGGTAAGGAGAGAGACTTGCAATGGGAAGTGTGCAGGACGTGGGTGAGACCTGGAAGAACAAGGCTGTAAAGTGCAGGGGGTGAGACACTGCAGTACTTTGTGAGTCAGCTGCTTGCACACAGCTGATGGAAGGCTATGGTGCAGCCCAGTAAAAGAGCACCTGCCTAGCATGGTCAGGAGTCTGGGTTCCATTCTTTTTTTTTTTTTTTCTTTTTTTTCGGAGCTGGGGACCGAACCCAGGGCCTTGTGCAAGTGCTCTACCACTGAGCCAAATCCCCAACCCCTCTGGGTTCCATTCTTAGCACAGATTAGAACACCAAAGAGTTCTATTATTTGTACACACTTGGCTGTAAGGCCTGTAGACAACATGGGCCAAAACTCACTTTTTCTCTGCCTAGTTCCTGTGTCTGCCTACTTTACCTTGATAGTTTCCTTTCTCCCTGAGACCTACCTACTTCCTTTCAGGACACCGTTCACTTTCTGCTCTTGAGCTTATTACCCGGGCAGTCTGTTAGGTGGCATTGATGGCTATGTTAGGGCCATGAGTGTAAGACACAGTTCCTACCCAACAGTTGCAGATTCCAGGGCAGCTCTGTACATACAGGTGTTGGACAGGAGAAAAAGGAATTGCCCCAAATGGTTAATGGGAGGCGATGTAAAGGGCAGATCTTGGCTTGTGGGAGCCAGGGAAGGCATCCTAGAGAATGGAGAGTGAGAGCTGAGTGTTAGGGACTGGTAAGATGGCTGCAAAGGAAAGTGTCTGGACAATGTGATCATTTGGAGAAATGGGGCAAATGGAATGTGTTATAAGTCTGGGATGACCAGGTTAAGATCAGGCTTCTGAGCCCAAAGACAGGTTACCACAAGCTGTTTGGATGTGATCGCTTGGCAATGTATTCTTTTCCCACCAGAGTCTCACCCCTGATGCCAGAGTAGGTTCTTTTTGTCCAGAGGTGAAGCCTGCTCTCCCTATTTCCCAAGCCACATTTGTGGCCTGAGTGCTACAGTCGCAGGTGTGGGATAAGTGGCTGCTGAGGGGTCACTGCTACCTGTCTGTTGTGGTTTGTAGATAAGCTCACCAGTGCCAGCAAGGACTCCCTGAGCACCCACACCAGCCCCAGCCAGTCACCTAACAGTGTCCATGGCTCCCGCCGAGGCAGCATCAGTAGCATGAGCAGTGTCAGCTCAGTCCTGGACGAGAAGGATGATGAGCGCATCCGCTGCTGCACGCACTGCAAGGACACGCTGCTCAAGAGAGAGCAGCAGATGGATGAGAAGGAGCACACGCCTGACATCGTGAAGCTCTACGAGGTGAAACATGCCAGACAGATTTGGCTATTTGCTGTATGCCTGCCTGTAGATTCTAGAGAATCCTCTGGGAAGGTGTTCCCTTGACTCATTTCCTGCCCAAGGGCCATGGTATGATTTCCCAATTAGGGCCCTAGGTGAATCATAGAGTCATCCTGGGTGTGTAATAACAAACTTATTTCCCTACCTTCCCTTACCCACTTGAAGGAGGCCCAAGACAAGTAGGAAGAGCAGTTGTCCTGTGCATGGCCAGGTTCTGTGGAGAAGACAGAAGCTGAAGGTGTAGCAAATCATGGGCTGCAAGGGTCCTGGGAAACTCACTTGGGTCCAGTCTTTATCGGCTTGAGCTTGTATGTATTTTCAGGGCTTGTATGCTTTTTGCCTGTCAGCCGAGCATCTCCTCTGAGTGTCAGATGCCTTAGTCTTCATTGCCTCCAGTGATCCCAGAGCACCTGAGTGGAGGCATGCTGAGAATAAGAGGTTGTAGCTCTGTGGTAGACCTCTTGCTGTAGGTTCCATTTTCAGTACTTTCTAGAAATTAGCTGGCATACAAGAAGAAATAATGTATGCAAAGAGCGTGTGGGTTGGGCATGGTGCTATGCCCCTGTAATCTCAGCACTTAGGAGGCAGAGGCAGGTAAAGCTCTGGAGCTTGATGATAGCCTGGTTTACGTACCACCTCCTAGGCTAGCCAGGGCTACATAGAAAGACCCTATCTAAAACAAACGAAAACAAATAAAAAACAAAAGGGGAAAAAAGAAAAAACGTCATAATGAGACGAGGTCAGCCTCCCAATGACCAGGTGACATGCCACTGTGGGCTGAGGAGAACTAGTCTAGGAGAAGAATGGGAAAGTGAAGGATACTGGGAACAGGGCATCAGCCTGGGCGGAGGAAGCTACTTGAGCAAAACCCTTAATCAAGGCAGAATGTGTTTTCTCAGTGAGCATTGACTGAATGGCTACCAAATGTCTCTTCAGATCACCATGGCTGCTTCTGTTCCACCCTATTTATATTATCACTGCCAGAGGTGGTATCTCACTAGTTCTGAGTTGCAGGGGCAGCTTTCTTCTACCCTGCATGGTGTTTGTGACCTGATATCTCTTTTTTGTAACTAGCCATTATATATACTTACCTACTTTTTGAAGAAAGCCCTGGCAGTGCCATGTGCTGGTACGTTGGCTGGCATCACCTGGCAGAGAGCACAGTGGCTGATTCCTCTTCCCTGTCTAGACACATTGTACTCTGAAAGGCTGCCTCTCAGAAACATTTGGTCAAAAGGTTCACCCTGTGTTCTTTCCTTCCTGCAAAATTTTATGCTTAGAAAATAGGTCAATTCATAAGGGAACTAACAAAACCAAACCCCAGTGTTTTAAAATTGTCCTTTTATATTTGTCTCTGATGTAGGGTGGCTTCTAGGTCACAGTTTCTGTCTCCAGTGCAGCACTCATCTCTTCCCTTTTGTTCTTAGAAACTTCGACTTTGCATGGAGAAAGTTGATCAGAAAGCTCCTGAATACATCAGGATGGCAGCATCATTAAAGTAAGCTACTCCTCGCTGTTTTTTTTCCTGAATCAATGGTGAATATGATCTGGCTGGTGAGGCCGATTCTTCACTAGCTGACAATGGAGGTATCTTTTTACTTTTTTCCCCTCTTTGGTGCCAAGAATGGAATGGAGCCTTGCTTAGCACATGCTCTGCCAAGAAAATAGAATCTTAATGCTGAGTTTTCACATTTGTACATCAGTGGACACATGTTATTGTCACATGTTTGTAAAGACACTGACCATGTTCAGGTGTTAGGTCCATTCTGATTTAGTGGATTTGGCAAGGGCCTCAGACCAGAAGTGCTGTGGCTCCATGGAATACTTGGAAACAGATGAGGGAGGGTAGCTCAGCTTCTGCCCAGCTTGTCACAGTGCCTCTTAGTGAATTGTAATTGATTACAACAGGCATTTCCTTTTGAGCCCAGGTGGGCACACAGAGCCACTGGACAGATACAACCTGTCTTGAGTTTCTTTTCTAAAATTAAGATGTGGCTCATATGCTTTTTATTGAATAGTTGAGGATGTTCGTGATAGTGTCATCACAAGGTTGTGCAGTTGTCACTACCATCTTAATTCCAAATGTCTTTATCACTTCGGCAAGTAACCTCAGACTGTAAGCAGTTTTCCATCTTCCTAGCCATCACTGACCTGTCTGCACTTGTCGGTACGTGACACTTGATGTCATGGGGTCATATTTACTTTTGTGTCTGGATGCTTTTATGTGCGTCAGTGTTTTCAACACTCACCTATGTTGTAGCCTGTACAAGGCTACTGTCCTTGAATTAAGATGTTATAGAGTTAATTATGAACTTTGTTTATTCATTTGCCAATTGATGTTTATTTAGGTCCCCCTGCTTTTAACTCTTTTGGACAACACACGTCAATTTTTCTTTCTGTTTTTGAGATAAGTTTTCATGTAGTTCAGGCTGGTCACCTTCTGAACTTCTGATCTTCCTGTCTTCACCTCCAAGTACTAGGACTGCAGACATATAGCAACATGCCTGACATGTACACCTTTCTTAATTGTTTGTGTGTGTACATATACATGTTCATGTGTGTATGTAGGAGTATAACTTATGCTAGATTTTCTGGTAACTCTGCGTTTAATTTTTTGGGAGACTGGAAAATTATGTTTCAAAGAACTGTGTGGGTATTTCTTCCCTCTGGCATTTTATAATTTCGTTTCTCCACCCCTGGCTAACACTTGTGGCCACCACCTATTTCTTGTGTATTTACTGAGTATGCATGGTGCATGTATGTATGATGTATGCAGGCTCATGCATGCATGGCTAGTGTCGCCTCTCCACATTCCCTGGCTGGTGGGGACAGCCCATCCTGAGCACATTTCCAAATGGTTAACTTCCATTGCTCCTCCAGAGACTAGCTTTCCTGGGTTTCGTATCCGTTCATTTATTCACTGAGCAGATGCTCTGTGAGTATGAGTTCTGTGCCACACATTGTTCTCCTTCTGTTCTGTGACAGGCAACAAACAGAGACAATGTGTATCTCAAGGACCATCATCAAGGGAGCAATAATTGAACAGGCTACCTCCAGCCAGGACAGTGCTCTGAGGGAGTAAAATTGATGAGTTGGAGACTGTGAAAGTGATTTCAGGCCACAGATAACTTTTTTGGTTTTTCTATGAGGCACTAGTACAAAGCCTTTATCCCAGCTACTTAAGACGGGAGACAGGATCCCTGGAGCTGAGTTCAGCGTAGCAAAGTTCTACTTCAAAAGAAAAACAAAATCCAATCCAAACCAGACAAAGCCTCCTTCCCTCTCCCCTTTTTTCCCCCTCCCCGTTTTTCCCCCTTCCCCCTTTTTCTTTCTTCTTTTCTTTAAGACAGGGTTTCTCTGTATAGCCCTGGCTGACCTGGAACTTGCTCTGTAGAACATGCAGGCCTTGAACTTAAGAGATCAGCTTGCCTCTTTCTCCTGAGTTTTGGGATTAAAGGTGTGCACCACCACCACCTGGCTACCAGAGCTTGCCTTCTTATTTCTAATCTCCGATTTTTGTAAATTTTGTGGTTGAAAGATGATGTAGCCACTGTATTGAATTCCCTATTTTTTTTTTTTTTTAAAGCCAGAATTGTTTTTATACACAGCAGGTTTGGTAATGGTAGTGGTGATGAGACTGATCACAGCTGGTCAGAGCCAAGAAAGCTCCTGAGCTGTTCTCATGATCCAAAAGTTCATCACCAAGAACATGGTAAAGAAAAGCCATAAAGATGGACTTGATTTAGCAGCAGTCTGACAAGCTTGGGTAACAAGCTTCCAAAGGAATAATTGTAGTGCCATAAGATGGGAAGCTGCATCTGTCTTTTCTGATATCCCTTCTCCACCCTGGGCAATTAATCCCATTCTGCTGGGCTTGGAGTCTAGGTTCTTTTCTCCTGTATGGAGCAGTTGTATGTGTGAGGCAGAGTGTGGGGCAGTTGTGTGTGTGTGAGAGAGAGAGAGAGAGAGAGAGAGAGAGAGAGAGAGAGAGAGAGAGGGAGAGAGGGAGAAGAGTTGTGCGTATGAGGCAGAGTGTGGGAGGGGCAGAGTGTGGGGCAGTTGTGTGTGAGGTTGGGTGTTGAGTAGTTGATGGGGCCCAGCATTCCTGTCCACTGCGTAGTCACTCTTCTTAGGCAGTAGCTGAGAGTAAAGCCGAGCTGCTTCCAGCTCTTGTATATCTTCATTGGCTCATTTACTAAGTCACTTTATACAGCCTATGAGATGCTATGAGAGATTGCTCAGGAAGTGAGTCAGAGTGGACTCAGCTGCATTTCTTCTGTTGATGAACCTAAGAGCTGGTGTTTGGGGGCTGAAGATGTGGCTCCGCAGTTAAAAACATGTACTGCTGCTGCTTCTGAGTTAGGTTCCCATCACCTATGCCAGGTGGCTCATAAGCTCAAACTCCTGTAACTCCAGCTCTAGGAGATCTGACACTTTTTGCTTCCAAAGGCATATGTACCCACACCCATACACATAACTAAAATTAGTAAATAAATCTTAAAAACTAAAAGAAGTGGTTCTCAGAGACCCAGGCAGTGTCCCTGAGGTGTCTGCATAATAATGACATCTACTTGATTACCGCACTGTCTCCATGAGTCTAAAATGCCTTAGAATTAACCACCTGTCTCTGAGACCTTAAACACCGTGCTCCCAAGTTATTACCGTGAAACTTAGGTCAGACATTTATGATTTCTCCTTAGTGCTGGGGAGACGACCTACAGTCTGGAGCACGCCAACGACCTTCGAGTGGAAGTGCAGAAAGTGTACGAGCTAATAGATGCTTTAAGGTAAAGTTTGCTACGTCAAATTTCTACTGCTGGCTGATGGGAAAGAGGTGATGTATTGATGAGACGGTGATGGGAAGTAGATTTGGGCTTATCTACTCATTGGTGAAAGCGAGAACACTGGAGGAGGAAAGGGGCCTGCTTTGCTATTTACTATTGTTCTGTAGCTTCTGGTTAAAGGTTTGGAGAGCTTAGGTAAGAGATAGAATACTTTCCTAGCATGTATGCGGGCCTGGGTTCTGTCCCTAGCACACAAGGGACCAAAGAAAAAGATTTCTGATGATTATTAGTAATAAAGAAATAGGAGCAAGCTGCTGTATGCTGAACTATCCATCTGCCTCTCTTAATGGGACAGGTCAGGATTAGCACCTCCATTTCATAGAAGAGGATCTTTGATAGAAACTCAGATTGTTTGCATGACTGAAGTCTTGAACATCAGTGATAGCAAGGCATGAAAGTATGGATTTTTAGCTGCCACACCCTGTGCTCACCTGGGAAACTAGGCTTTCCCATATGGCCTCTTCTGTGACCATTTTTCTGTGCTATGTAGCCAGAGTAGCCAGAGGGAAAGGAATGGGCTTGCTATAGGGATACTTCAGTTTCTTTCTTCTGTGTTGTCCACACCCTCATGGTACAAAAGCCTGGCAACTCCAGAGACGTCACTGTTTCTGAAGCTGGCAGCACCCATTACACTGATGCGTTTGTTCCAATATAGTAAGAAGATCTTAACCTTGGGCTTGAACCAAGACCCTTCACCACATCCAAACACTCTTCGGCTACAGAGAATGATCAGATACTCAGCTACACTATTTGTGCAGGTAAAGCCATGCTGGGGTGACATAAGTGTGTTTAGCTTGCTTGTTTTCTTTTGATACACTTTATTTCTTAAAATTATGAATTCCACATTTGGAGAAAAAGTTAAAACTTAGGTAAAAGTAAAGACACTTTTTAGACATTTTTGACAACTTCATACATGCATACAGTTCTTGTATCCATATTTACCCCCATTACCCACTCTCATCCTGTTGCATTCCCGCTGACTCCTACTTCCCAGCTAGTCTCCCCCTGCTTCATGCCTGTGTGTGTGTGTGTGTGTGTGTGTGTGTGTGTGTGTGTGTGTGTGTGGTGGGGAGGCCTAGTGTTCTTTATTTTTAGATTTTCCTTTATATTGTATGTATGTGTATCTGTGTGTAAGTTGAAGCACATGTGACTTCAAGTGCTCCAGAATCCACAGAGGGCATTGGATCCCCTGAATCTGGAGTCACAGATGTTGTGAGCCACCTAATATGGGAGCTGGGAATGGAATTCAGGTCCTTGTCAACCCTGAGCCATTTCTACAGGCACAGGTCTTGTGCTTAAAACAGCTTTTAGTCCTTTGTCTCCAATACAGTTGTTCTTCATTCTGGTGTGTTTTCTTTCTTAATTTATTTTTCTTTATATTTTTATATGCAATATTTATAGTTCATTGTTTAGTTTTCTCATTGCTATGATTAAATACTTGATAAACATAAGGAAGACTGTTTGAGTCAGTTTGAAGTCTGCCTTGATGGGGTCATGGTGGCAGGAGCTTGAGACAGCTGGTTATGTTGTGTTTGCAGTTACGAAGCAGAGAGAGGTGAGCGCTGGTGCTCAGCTTGCTTTCTCCTTTTTATTCAGTCCGGCAGCCTAGCTTGGACCCACCCACACCAGAGGGGGTCTTCCCACCTCAGAGTTTTCTGGAAAGACCCTATGGACATACCTAGAGGTGTGTTTTGATTCTAAATCCACTCAAGTGGACAAGAAAGATCAGCCCTCACAGACACTCCTGCAACTCTGTCTCAGTTCCATCACTGACTCGCCTATGCTTGTTTGGCTGTGGACTGCTACTGTGGCTCTGTCTGGTTTTCTTTATTGAACTATTTCATCTTAGTTGGGGAATTGATGGCTTCTAATTTTGCTATTATGATAAGTGATATTTTCTCATCAGGGACTCTTTCTGGGCCATTGGCTAATGATTCAAGGACAGCAGGCTTAACGTATGTGACTAGATCTGAGTTGCATTTCTCTACCTCTAATGTCTTCTGCATATTAGAGTCCCAGGATGACTTGGTTGCAAGTCACTATAAGGTGACTCCTCACCTGGCAGTTGTTTCTTGCTCAAAGCATCTTAGGAAGGCCAGGAATTTTAGAATTTTCATTAGTTTTTTGAGTCCTGTCAATTTCTTGAAGTTTCATGACTTTTTGGCCTCAGTCCTCTCTCCAGGAGGGGTCTTTCTTTTAGTAGAATGTGAATACATAGCAACAAATTATAAAACATGTGGTATGTTAGAGAATATGAAATAGGGAGAGATCTGGGGCGGTAAATAAAGAAAAGGGGTACCAGGGACTGCTGGGGTCTAGGTAGATGTGGGCGGATGGGCTCAGGGAACAGCCTCAGAAAGAAGCTGGCACCGGCCTGGGGACATCTTCAGATCTGGTGCAACCATCTCATAAGGAAAAGGCAGGTCAATTTGAAAGGTGACTTCCAGTTAGCATGCATGTCCTTCCTGTCAGTGGTTGGAGTGGCTTGCCCTAAGTGTATAAGCCTTAAGGTCCAATTTTTCTCCCCATCTTCCCAAAAACACTTGTCTAAATTGTCTATTACTCTCCTACAGGAAAAGTTATTGGGTTTGATGTCACTGCCAACCAAAGAACAGTTTGAAGAACTAAAAAAGAAAAGGAAGCAGGACCTGGAGCAGAAGAGGACCATGGAGCGACAGGTGCCTGGGGCTCAGGCACCTAGTGGCTTCGGCTTCCCTGCTCTCATACCCTACCCCTTGGCTGCTAAGTCTCTTCATCGCAAGCTGGCTTCTGTTATGGCCTTAGAAAACAGTTGTTTTCCCACTGAGTCCTAGTTTTATTTAGTATTTCTGTTGATGCTCTCCTGTCTAGACCATTACAGGGACGGCAGTTTTCCCTCTGTTAGGCTTGCAGGCCAGTCCAGGAATACATACTGTTAGACAATAGAGGTGCAGTAGTGCATGCCTGTATCCCGGACCTCAAGAAGCTGAGACAAGAAGGTTTTAAGTTCTGGACCAGTTTGTGCTACATAGTGAGGCTATATCTTTTAAAGAAAATGAGGGGGTTGGAGATTTAGCTCAGTGGTAGAGCGCTTGCCCTAGGAAGCACAAGGCCCTGGGTTCGGTCCCCAGCTCGAAAAAAGAACCAAAAAAAAAAAAAAAAAAAAAAAATGAGGGTGCTGTTTTTATACTTCAGGAATAGAATACTTGCTTAGCATGCTTAAAGCACCCTGGGTTCTAGCCCCAGTACTACAAAACCCAAAATGAAAACATAAAGCAGTGTGTTTATTTTAGTATTGTCTGAAATTCTAACCTTGATGGAGATAAGGGTGTCAGTCATTGGAAGTTTAAGGAAAGTATACAGTTGATGAAACTAAGAGGGAAAGAATCTTTTCAACTCACATTGCTTTATTGTTGAAATCTAAGCCTGTCCTTGTTTCAGCAGTTGAATTATCTTAGTATTGCTGAGACCATAGAGGGTAGCAGACAGGGAAGGCTGCTGTCTTAGTGACCATGGTGACCCTGGTGATGTGTGATGTCTCTGCAGGCTGCTCTGGAGTCCCGACGGAAGCTTGAGGAAAGGCAGAGTGGTTTGGCATCTCATACAGCCAATGGGGACATGAGGTCTCTTCAAGGCATACCTGCCCCCTTGCGAAAGGCCGAGGGCTGGCTCCCACTGTCAGAAGGTCAGGGACAGAGTGAAGACCCTGACCCTCTCCTTCAGCAGATCTATAACATTACATCGTTCATCAGGCAGGCCAAGGCTGCAGGCCGCACAGATGAGGTGCGCACACTTCAAGAGAACCTGCGGCAGCTGCAGGATGAGTATGACCAGCAGCAGACTGAGAAGGCCATCGAGCTGTCCCGGAGGCAGGCTGAGGAGGAGGAGCTACAGCGGGAGCAGTTACAGATGCTCCGCCAGCGGGAGCTGGAACGAGAAGAAGAGCAGTTCCTGGCAGCATCTCTGCAAACACGGACTCGTGTTCTAGAACTCCGAGAAGTTTTACCCTTCCAGTCGGAGCCCAGCCGAGGGCCTCACACTGATCTTGCCTATTCCTTAGATGAGGACTCCTCCCCAGTTCAGAGCAGCACAGCTCCTGATATCCTTTCACCTGGCTCAGCTCTAGCACCCATCCATGTGTGGTCTGGGTCCCCAGCCCTTAGCCAAGAATTACTCCTTCAGAGCACCATATCACAGCCAAGTAGTAAGACCTCTCTCAACCCGTTTGATGAAGAAGACCTCTCCAGCCCTACAGAGGGTGCTGTCAGCCCTGCTGCTGTAGAGGCTTTCCAAGGCCCTCCAGCTGCTGTCACCAAAGAATACAATCCTTTTGAGGAAGATGCTGAGGAAGAGGAGGTGGCAGAGTTGGGGGCAGGGAATCCCTTCACTGACCCAGACAGTCCAGCACCCAACCCCTTTGATGAGGATGAGCATCCCAGGTCTGCCAGTCCAGCCGCCCCTGGAAACCCTTTTGAAGAGTGTCCATGCACCAACCCCTTTGAGGTAGACAGTGATAGTGGCATGGAGGCTGAGGAACACATTGAGGAGGAGCTGCTCCTGCAGCAAATTGACAACATCAAGGCTTACATCTTTGATGCCAAGCAGTGTGGTCGAATGGATGAGGTTGAGGTTCTGACGGAGAACCTCCGGGAGCTGAAGTGCACCCTGGCTAAGCAGAAGGGGGCCCCTAACTGACAGCAGTGGGCAGGAACTGGGCAGAGTCTTTGGTAGCATGATATCAAGTGGGAGGAGGAGATGGGCAGGCGCCTGAAACGCACACAGGTGGGAGCTGGAAACAGTAGTCTCTTGCTGTGCACTTTGAGACATTTCCACTATAGTTGAACAAGAACAGGAAAAAAATTGGCATTATTTGCTGGTTTTTCTGTATTTCTTTTAATGAAGTGTTCCCTTTTCAGGGGACTTTACCATTTTATTTATTGAGATACAGAGCTGGGCCAAGGCAGAAATGGCTCCTGGGTACCTCTTAGTCCATTTTCTGCTGACTGTTCTTGGTCATTATGCAGTATTATAGGGAAGCCCTTAACAGACCCCTTCCTCTAGCCAAGATAGGCAGGGGCTCTAGCAGGAGTCTGTCCTGACTTGGTTGCTCCCTTTCAGCACCTCCCTGCTTGGACTATCTCCTGGACACTTAGGGAGATGCTGTGTGAAGGCAGAGTCTAGACCCAGTGGGCACCAGTGCCTCTTTTTACAGATGGCAGGAATGTTGCCAGTGTTGTCCCCTCCCAGTTAAAGGAAGTAAAGTTCCCAAGTGTGAGGGTGGTGGGGTGGTGGGGTGGTAGTGTCAGTGTGAGCTTGATTATGAGACAGTAGTGATCAACTTCTTGGTGGATGTTATGGTTTGGAAGAACTTTCTACTTGTGCAGTTGACAGCCCCTGGGGTTTGATAGAACGACAACTATATAGGTCACATTCAAGGTCCTGTTGACTTGGGAATTGTGACTGGTAAGTTTCTGTGGAGTATTAGTAGGTGATGGAACACTTCTGAGTCAGGAGATAAATTCTAGTAACTTCCAAGGCCCTCAAGTCAGCCTTCTTCCATGTGGTTCATTCTGGAAACTGGTAAGGTGTTATTTTACTACTTCGAGTACTAAAAAACAGAAATATTTGAGGCATAGCCTGAGATCATTCCACAGCCCTGAAGTACTTGAACTCTTGATAGAAGACAGAAAGGGAAGTTATGTAGCTTAGTACTTTGGTTTACAGGAACAGGTCAGTTGACAGATGACCTTGTAAGATCCTTGGTGTGCTCAGCTCTGGGTCATTTCTTTAGTTAATGGACAATAACTGTCTACTAGTCACTTTCCCTTTAGCTAACTCTGGGCCGTGCCTTTTGTTCGCTACTGGTGTGCAAGCTCAAATTCTTCTCTCACATTCTGGTGAAGATCTGTCTTGGTGGTAAGAATACCATGTGGGTGCAAAGATCTCTATTTTGGCAGCTTTAATCCCAATTCATTAGTACCTGTTGGGGCTTTGGCTGGATAGAAAGCCCACTTGGAGAGGAAGGGTAAGAACTCTTTGGGGTTCTGGAAGGTAAGCAGCCTGGCATCGTATGTTACCTGGGGCTGGCTTCCCCTCTTTCTAAAGCCTAGTCTCCAGGCATGCCCAGCACATCACCCTGCTTCATCTGCTTCTGTCTGATGGAAAAGGAGGCAGCTCTAACATAAGGATGAAGCTGAATACTGGTTTTCACCATTACTTTTCCTGACACAGATCAGGTGCTCAAGGTGGTTCAACTGCAGACATTGCTTTTCTTATAAGAATGGCTTTCTTAATTAGCTAGTGACTCATTAAATGTACTCCTTTCTGGAAATCACTCTAGATAGCAGTCTAACAGAGCATGGGGAAAACAGATGCTTTTCAACAGCCATTTTTTAAATCCCGATTGAATTTTAAACCAAGTGAACTCAGATTCCAGAGGTTTAACTGAGTTTCTTATTGAATTCCTCTTTGATCATATTCTGAAAGTCAGAGACATAACAAGAGAGACATGTCTACCCATTGGCTGTATCACTTCCCAGAATTCCTACAGGTCAGTTGGTTTGCAGAGGGTGTTTGGCCTGTGAGTGAACCACAGTGCCAGCTTCTTACCTTGGGTGAATATTTCATGATTCCCAAGGTCCCAAGCTCCACCTCAGCAGTGAAGGAGCACATCCTTGATAAGGTATTGGCAGATCCCTTAGGTGTAGGTCCTGTTCACAGTGGAAGGGCTTCTTGCTTTGTTCCCTTCTAACACACTAAGGAACTGGAGCCTCACTCATTGCACTTACCACACATCATGTCTTTGTTGTCAGATGTTAAAACATCTTTCTAAGTCATCATGAGCCATGTTGCATAGCAGTGCCATGCAGTTCAAATTGTGGAATTGGCCTCTGGACAAGGTCAGACTAGAGGAGCACGGTGTTCTGGTAATCATGATGACTGTCAGCAAGATGGTCATTGACGCGCATGCACTACACTGGGGCCTTGTATCAGAGGCTTTTATTAAAAAAATATCATTTATGTGAGGCTTTTATTAAAAAAAAAATAACATGTTCATGGCTGGGCTTGTGTGTGCTTAAAACGTCCCTCCACTGCCTTTTGTAGTGTGTGTGTGTGTGTGTGTGTGTGTGTGTGTGTGTGTGTGTGTGTGTGTGTGTGTGTGTGTGTGTGTGTGTGTGTGCACATGGAGGCCAGAGGACAACCTTGGATATTAGTCCTAGGAAAGCTGTCTGCATTCTTTTAGGCAGGGTTTCTCATCCTTGGCTCCAGCTTTGCCAACAGGCCCGTGGTATGTTGTTTGACAGAGGACAGGTTGGACACTTACAACTCACTTTGCCATCATTATCTAGGTGGGTTTGGGTTGGCTCAGGAGTGGTGAAGAGGGAAGGGCTTAGCTACTATATAGACCAAAGAGACAGCATGAACAATCTGGAAAGAAGTTGGGTACAGCTAGCTGGGTTTCTACAGTGACTTCATCTGGGCCTGGAGCCCGAGGAGGGGCCTCATATCCAGTGCTTATGGTGGGGTGGGTCGGAGTTCACTATGATGGAAGTCATCATTGAATCTTTCTAACAAGCAGAGTTGTACTTCTGGGACCCTGCCCAGGTCTGTTTGATTTGGGACACCAAACTGTTTGTGTAAGATACTGGGTTTTTCCTGTGGGTGCAGTATCATCTGTGACTAGACTTTAAAACCTGCAGCCTCCTCAGAAGCCTAGCAGAACTTTAATCACTTCAGAATTTTAGTTTAGCACTTTAGATTTTAGTTGTGATATTTTTTGGAAGTTATCAGTCTTCTTACAAGCAGCAACTGGTTTGAATAAAAACCAATAACCTGGGGCTGGGGATTTAGCTCAGTGGTAGGCGCTTGCCTAGGAAGCGCAAGGCCCTGGGTTGGTCCCAGCTCGAAAAAAAAAGAACCAAAAAAAAAAAAAAAAAAACCAATAACCTTTCTTGGAGTCATTAGGGAACTGATTTGCAGGGCTCACTTTCCTCCCAGCACTTGCAGTGGTGAGTTCAGAGTAAGCCAAGACCTGATAGCTACAGCAGAAGCCACGACTAGTAGGAAAAGCAGGAGTAACTTTGGGTTTTGTTATTGGGCTGTGACTGAGGATAGGGCCTTGAACATACTAGGCATATGATCTACTACTGAGTTATATTGCTAGCTTTTTATTCTTCAGACAGGGTTGAGTTTGAATTCAGTGTAACCCATGCGGGCCTTGAACTTGTGATCCTTCTGCTTCAGTCTCCAGAGCTTCTGGAATCACATGTTTGCATGACCAAGACTGGCACATAGCCTTGACGAGTCCTGGATGCTGACTGTCCGCTAGGCACAGTGAGGGCCTGCTTCCTACAAAGGCGGTTCCTTGTTGGTTCTAATGGTGAGCACTGAGAAGGCTCCTCCTATAGCCGGGGCAGAAGAATTTTGTAACAAAAGTATCGTAGTAAAGCCTTCTACAAATGAAGAGACTTCACCAAACCTACTTATTTGGGCAAAAATATTGCCGCCACCCAGTTCCCTTTTGCCTTCTTTGTCTGCCTTCTTTGTCTGAGGGAGAAGTATGAAATTAAGAAACACATTCAGGTCATGGCTTGAGACAGCCTAAGATCATAGAATCCAACCCTCTTTACCTTATATTCCCCTAGGGCTCCAGGATAGATAGTAAGAGGATCACAGCTGCAAGAGACTGCAGAGGAGGACCCAGGAACTGCAAGCTTCTGATATCTATTCCTACAGCAAACAGTCCTCACACTAGAGACTTCAGCACCTTAGTTTCTACTCCCCACATAGCCAGTGACTCAAAATGGTTAGAAGCGTTCTAAAAGGTAAGCAAGTGACACTAGACTCATGCCGGAATTACCAGACAGTAAATTTAACTGCAGGTTATGCATTACAGAGACTAATATGAATAAACAATGTGTAAGAACAGTTGGGTGGCAGGTACTGCTTTGAGTGTTGTGTGTGCTGTTGTTTGTTTAACAAAATTCCATTCGATTTTACCAATGAAATCTTGGGAGCCAGATGCTGGGGTGAAAGCCTGCTGGCTCAGAGAGGCAGAGGAAGCATGCAGCTGACCTTCCTCCTCAGCCTATCTCCCAGAAGGAGTGCTCCTCTGTCACACAATCTCAAAACCTCCTTAAACTGAATGTCCCTCCCTTCTATCTTTTGCGTCTTTCTATCCTCCTGACTCCCTTTTTAGTGTCTGTGGATTTCTCTTATGACTCCTCTGTTCACTTCCTGTCAACTGGCTGCTGCTCCTCTTGATCTGAGGTTGACTTTATTTAATCCTGTTTAAAATATTGAAGCAGAGAGCTTGGACTAAAAGTGTATGCTAAGGCTGAGCCATACCACAGCCAAAAAGTTTTTTCCAGTAAACAACACAATCTTGGGGTTCATAGTGTGATTAAATACCCTGCAAGCACCTGCTGCACTCTCAGGGTATGCTCAAGAAGCTTACCCTTTTCCTCCTTTCAGACGTGTAGTTTTGGCTGAAACTTATTAGTGATGTATCTACATGTGTACAGGAAGAACATCATATAGAGGAGCTGGAGAGATGGTTCAGTGGTTAAGAGCGCTGACTGCTCTTCCTAGAGGTCCTATTCTCAATTCCCAGAACCCACATGGTGACTCACAACCATCTATAAGGGGATCCAATGCCCTCTAGTGTGTCTGAGGACAGTTAGAGTATGCTCATAAGTAAAATTAATAAATCTTTTAAAAAATATACACATAAAATAAATATATCTATTGGTAGCTGGAGAGATGGTTCAGCAGATGGCTTAGTGAATAAGAGTGCTTGCTGAACAAACGAGAGCCTGAGTTCGGATCCCAGCATCCACATAAAAAAATCTAGGTGAGGTCATCTGTGCCTATAACCCCAGAAGTGTGGGTTGCAATCCCAGTTGCTAGAGCTTGCTAAGAGAACATGTCTCAAGGAGATAGGCAGAAATACAGCAGCACACTCTTCCCTTATCCTTCACGTGTGTGCACAGGACATGCCTAGCATAGTTGGGTTACATGAGCAGAGAAAAGAACACTTAAGTGTTGAAAGAAAATACTAGAAGCAAAAGATTAACAAATGAAAAATGCTCTAATGGGCTAATCAGTAGACAGTTCATCTATGAAACTGGGGAAGTTAGTTGAAAGTTTTCTACTGAAAAGCAAAGTTTAAAGCAGGATTGGGGAGAGCGGTTTTAAAACGTAAAATACATGCCTATAGTTCCAGCACTTTGGCAGGCTTCAGGGAAAGGACTATTAGGACGAGTCCATCCTTGGCTACATGAGATCCTGTCTCAACCAAAAAAATGAGTGATACATTCAAAATCAGGAAGCTCAGAGATTACAAACCAGGACAAATACTAAAATTACCTTGCATATCTCAAATTACATAAGTCAAGCACAAAGGGAAAATCTTGAGAAGCCTGTAGAAAGATTCATTTCACCCATAAACAGCGATTAAAAATTACAGTGTGTGGGACTGGGAAAATGGCGCAGCAATTAAGTGCACTTGCTGCTCTTGTAGAGGTTCCGAGGTTCAATTTTCCCTAAGCTCCCACAGCTCACAACTCTCTGAGAGGTTAATTTCAGGGATCCAACGCCCTCTTCCCGCCTCTGTGGGCATTGCGTGTATGTGGTGCACAGACATAACACACAGGCAAAACACTAAGGTAAAAATAAATCCTAAAAAAAGTTACAGCGCAGTGACCTGTTGGTTGTTGACTTGCCACATCTGTCACAATCACTCTTCACAAGCGAAAGAGAAAGACCCCACCTTTAAGCAGAATCCTTTAGAGCAGACCCTGATGAGCCAGAACAAGCCACTCTTTCCTCCTTTACAAATCAGTTTTTCCTTTGAATCAATAGAGACTTCTCCGTCGAACTCTTCATTTCAGAACTGGAGATCTTGGGAGAAGACACTTGGTTTCTGTGAAAGCAAAACGACCGGTTGTTTTCCAACGCGGTTGCGGCTGCGAGCCCGGGAGAAAACTACGAGTCCCAGGCTGCCCCGCGGCCGCGCTGCCCGCAGGGAGGTACCTCCTGAGATTCCCGGAGCCTCGCTGGTCCGCGGCTAGAGAAGTTCCTGTCTTCACCATGCCGATGAAAGGCCGTTTCCCTATCCGCCGTACACTGCAGTATCTGGGTAGCGGAGACGTGGTATTCAAGGAGTCGGTGAAGGTCATGACCGTGAACTACAACACGCATGGGGAACTGGGCGAAGGTGCCAGGTCAGTGTGGGTCACAGCTCGCGGGGTTCAGTGAGAGAAGCTGAGGCGGTGGAGGCCATCCCGACTGATCCCGATAGAAACCGGAGATTCACTCCACCCGAGGGATGGGTTGCAGCTGGAAGGCTGGCAGCTTGTGCGAGGCTGTGGCGCGGGAAACGCGTTGGGAGCGGAGTGGTAAGTTTCCGCACCTGTACACAGCATGGCTTGCTGCTGCTTAGGACAGTTAACGAATGAAAGGTTTCATTGACCTGTTTATCATCTCTGAGCAGTGCCTTGGACCCTTTAGAACTTACTGAACGTTTATTGAGCACCCGAAACGCCGGGTTCTGTACTGGGACTTCCCAGCAGTACGGGAGAAACATGACTGTAGATAGGAGTGGATTTGTGGGACAGATCAGTAAGAGAGAAGAGAATAATTCACGGTGGAGTGGTCCCTGTGGCAAAGGCCTTTAGGAGAGCCAGAAGCCTCCTCCTAGCCATTTTCTTTGGTCAAATTGACCCCTAAGAACTAGGGTCTGCTAGCCTGGGATCTGTTGGGGTGAGGGCTCTCAGGAAGACTGGATGTCAGTGGACCAGAGAGTTCAGTCTTTACTTACTCCCCTCTTGTCAGGAGTTTCTGCTCTTAAGATGAAGCTCTCGGGGTGCAGAGGCCTCTTAACTAGTTGTGACCTTGGGATCACACACCTTCTCTCAGCTTCTGACCGCATTTTTCTTAGGCGCAACACTACAACATCAGTATTCTCGTGGTGGTGTCGGGGTGCTGGAGAAAGTGCCTGGCAGAACGCAACAGGTGCTTGCCTTGATGCCTATTTGATCTAGTTGTGTCTTTATTAGTTTGTTTGCACAAGGCTCTGTGCTTTGGGATGGGAAGACACAGACTTGATAGTAAGTTCTGCCTTCAAGCTTTTGGGTGGTGTGCAGTGGGATCTTCAGAGCAATGTTTCTTCCCTAGAAGCAGGACTTTCTTCTCCTTTTTAAGTTTTGTGTTGATTTAGTTACTTAAAGATCTACCCACCTCGCGTGTGCTCGCTCTAGCACTCGCACTCGCTCTCTCTTCGCTCTCTCTTCTCTCTCTCTTCTCTCTCTCTCTCTCTCTCTCTCTCTCTCTCTCTCTCCCTCCCTCCCTCCCCCTCCCTCCCTCCCTCCCATCGTGTGTGTGTGTGTGTGTGTGTGTGTGTGTGTTGTATGTCATGAGAGTTTATTCACACTAATGTGTACAGGTGCCCACGGAAGCCAGAGGGTGTTGGATCCTCTGAAACTGGAGTTACAAGTGGTTGTGAGGTGCCAGATGTGGGTACTGGGAACTGAACTCGGGTCCTCTGGAAGAACAGTAAGCACTCTTAATTGCTGAGCCATTTCTCCAGCCCCAAATACAATCTTCCTTAAGTTTTAGTTGAAATAGGATCTCACTGTGTGCCCTTGGCTGGCCTGGAACTCCTATATAAACCAGGCTGGCTTCCAGCTCACAAGAGCTCATCTTGCCTGTCTCTCTTCCTGACTACCGAGTTTAAAGATGTGTGCCACCACACTTGGATTTCTTCATAAGAATTTATATGAGTGTTTTGCCTCTATGTATGTATGTGCACCACTTGGGCCCCTGGTGTACATAAAAGTCAGAAGAGGGAGTCAGATTCCCTGGAACTGGAGTTACAGGTAGCTGTTAGCCACCATGTGGGTCCGGAGACTGAACCTGGGTCCTCTACAAGAGCAACAAGTCCTCTTAACCACTGAGCCATCTCTATAACCCCTTACCTGTTTTTTGTTTGTTTGTTTTGTTGTTGTTTTTAAGTGGGTTCTGGGGCTCAAACTCTGGTTGTCTTGCTGTGCAATAAGAACCTTAGTGACTGAGCCATGTTGCTAGCACCCTTTTTAGACCCTGCTGGAAGAGGAATGTGGTTCTCATGACTATTGGCACTGCCCATACCCACATCTGCATCCTGTTTAGTCTGAACAGTCAGAGAGAACTTGAGCTCTCTGATAATTTTTTTTAAGATTTATTCATTTTATGTATGTGATACACTGTTGCTCTCTTCGGGCACACTAGAAGAAGCATCAGATCTCATTACAGATGGTTGTGAGCCACCATGTGATTGCTGGGAATTGAACTCAGAACCTTTGGAAGAGCAGTCAGTGCTCTTAACCGCTGAGCCATCCCTCCAGCCCCCGCTCTCTGATAATTTAAACACTGCAAATACTCATTTTCTGTGACTTTAAGCCAAAGGGGTGAGGGAATGTATGATTAATTTTCCTTTTTGGCTTTAACAAATCCTTGCGTTTTACCTATATTTAATCATTTCATTTTTGGCCCTTTGTTTAATTGCAGATTCTGTCCCAGTTGTGGTATTGTCCAAAGTGGTTTCAGGCAGGCTTTCTGTTGACTCAGTCTCATCCCTGAAATTATTTTAGATGCTTCAATCTGAACTGGCGGTGTAGGAACCTCTTGGCATAATCATTGAGGTTAAGAGCTGGTCTTTGCCCCAGATCATGTGACTAGAAATAGAAAGCCTAACTCCTGTTCCATGGATCCAGAACCCTGTCAGTGGGTGTGGAGCAGGCTGAACAGGAAGCAAAGGGTACCTTTGAGTGAGGGCATTTGAGGAGCCTTAATTGAGGGATTGCTTACAAAAGTGTGGTAGACAGAAATGGGGAAAGGAAACCTCGAGTGAGGGAAAGCATGGGCCCCAGCCTATGCTGGGCAGTGAGGGAAGGAATGTCCATTGGAGTCTGAGGACCAAGGGGTCTGGCCATGCCAGGGCTGAGCCAGGCAAAGAAATAGCTGCCTTTTACCTGTCACTGGTACTTCCTGCCCGCCTGGATTCATGCTGAGGGTCAGTGCGCAGAGCCAGGATTGGCCTGGATCTGCTCTGTCTTGTGGGCAGCTATGTATCTTTATTGTTTTGTGGTTCTGAGATGGAATCCCGGACCTTGTGCCTGCTAGGAAGGTGCTCTGCTGTGGCATTACACTGCAGTTGTGTCACAATTTATTTAGCCAGGTCTCTCCTGCTGCGCCATGCTGATCTGAATGCTCCAGCCTGAACCTCAGCATCTTTGCCTTCTGTTTCTCTTTGCTCATTCAGGTGCTGAGATATCTAAAAGGGGAATGGAGTTAGAGCTTTAAAGCTTCTGGTCATAAATTGACTGCCAGACAGGATAAGGCAGTTAACCCACTCTCCATAGCCCAGAATCTGTTTTAATGATGATGTGAACCATGTTGTTTTAGCAGAATTTGCACTTTTTAAATGTTTAACAGATATTTTTCTTATAGTTTGGCAAATGTCAGTGCTTTTTGTTTGAGCCCTGTGTAGCCCAGGCTGGTCTTGGATGTCTGTCTTCCTGCCTCAGGCACTGGAATGCTGGGATTACAGATGTGTTGCCCCACCCACTCAGCAGATGTTGAATTTGGTTTTTGACATTTTCGCCATGT
This sequence comes from Rattus rattus, assembly GCF_011064425.1. Taxonomy (NCBI): domain Eukaryota; kingdom Metazoa; phylum Chordata; class Mammalia; order Rodentia; family Muridae; genus Rattus; species Rattus rattus. Next base: position 54,785,581 of record NC_046159.1, read on the forward strand.
AAATATTTTAGTGTATTCAAAGTTATCTGATTTCACCCTTGTAGGAGTCAAGGCTTTCTTTCACGTCTGTATTGTAACACTCATGTACTGTTGCCATTCCTTCTACACAGTATTCTCTAAGGGGCCTCTCAGTAACATGTCCACTGCACATATGGAGATGCAGCTCTGTTTGCACAGGACTCTGGGCTTGGTGCTGAGGAACTCTGTGAGGCAGCATTGATTTGTTTTCCTCAGTGAGCAGACGTGGGTCCTGATATTAACAGAAGTGCAAGTGTTGGGGACACACCAGTCTTCTATGCCCGTTTTCCCTCACCTTTTTGACAGGTCCCTCCAGTCTTTGTCAGGTTCCAGACTTTCTCCATGGAAAAGGTATGCACAGAATTTCAGGGAGAAAACTCTTATAGATTTACCTAGGTTCATTTCTAGAAAGCTGTCACATGGTGTGGTAGCTTGAATGAGAGTGTCCCCCATAGCTCATATGTTTGAATGCTTAATCACCAAGGAGTGGCACTGTTTGATGAGGATTAGCCGATGTGGCCCAATTGGAGTAGGTGTGGCCTTGTTGGAGGAAGTGTGTTGCTAAGGGTGGTCTTTGAGGTTTCAAAAGCTCATGCTAGGCCTAGTGCCTCTTGCTCAGCATGAACCTTGCAGATCATCTATAAGCCCTCTGCTACTCCAGCACTATGCCTGTCTGCCTGTCACCAACTCCCCTACATGATGATAATGGAATAACTTTCTGAACTGTAAATAAGTCCCTAATTAAATGTTTCTTTTTATAAAAATTTCCGGGGCTGGGGATTTAGCTCAGTGGTAGAGCGCTTACCTAGGAAGCGCAAGGCCCTGGGTTCGGTCCCCAGCTCCGAAAAAAAGAACCAAAAAAAAAAAAATTTCCTTAGTCATGGCGTCTCTTCACATCAATAGAACAGTGATAAAACAGAAGTTGGTACCAAGGACTGGAGATATTGCCTCACCATTATGTTTGTTGAAGGAATATGGAAGACTTTGGAACTTTAGACTAGAAATGTATTCAAACACTTCAGTGATGTTTACTGAGCCAAATGAGTAGGAACATGGAAGACAGTGGATAAGGAGGGTAATGAGGACTGTGGGGGCCCAGCTCATGAGAGTTCAGAGGAAAAATATTAGCAGCTGGCCTAGAGACCATTGTGCTATTTTTTTTTTTTTTGGTTCTTTTTTTCGGAGCTGGGGACCGAACCCAGGGCCTTGCGCTTCCTAGGTAAGCGCTCTACCACTGAGCTAAATCCCCAGCCCCCATTGTGCTATTTTGGCAAAGAATATAGCTGCTTTTTTGCCCTTGTCCAAAAGATCTTCCAGAGGCTAACTTGAAGTGATTTGGATTTATGGCATTGGCAAAGGAGATTTCAAGACAGCATAATATTGACCTTGTTGTGTGGTTATGCAGATACAATGAAAAGGGACAAGTCGGGCAAAGAGAAATGCAATTTGCATATTTGAGTAGAAAAAGTGCACCAGGAAATGTAATTAGGGAGCCGAGTGCTGTACTCAAAGGGTAAACAGTTGAAAGGCCTGGTAGTAAATGGAATAAAGGATTTACTACCTGACCCTTAAGTCAGGATAATCTCTGCTAATCCTGCAACAATTCCTGTGAACGGAATTAACCTTGTTAATTCTAAGCAGAAGAAACCATCAACCAGTTAAGACTTATGCAAATGCAAGTCTTGGAGAGGCCACTTTTCAGCCTAAACAAGCAGAAGAACTTTACAGCTTCAGCCACCTGGTTCTAGGTTTAGTCAAGGATCCAGGAATGAGTTATGGAACCTTCCTCCGTAGCTAAGGAAAGCTGCTGAAGCCAGGCATTTGTGGGACAGTTCCCTCATGGAGTTTCTGAGAGCCCGTTGTATGAAGCTGTAAAGGTAGAGAGAGCCTAGATTGCACTGTAGAGCCAGAGTCATGGGATACCGATTCAGGAGAGTTGCCAACAGAGTGTGGGACCAGGGTAAGAGAGAGGAGTAAGTTGCAGTCAACAAAGCTGGAGTTGGAGATCTGGAGCCTTTTGACATCACACATGGAGACGCACATGGATTCATTTCTAGAAAGCTGTTACATGGGTTCATTTCTTGCCTTTTGCAGGAAATTCGTGTTTTTCAACATCCCTCAGATCCAGTATAAGAATCCTTGGGTGCAGATCATGCTGTTTAAGAACATGACGCCATCGCCCTTCCTGCGGTTCTACCTAGGTGAGTGAGGATGGAAGGACTGCCTGTCCCTTTCCAGCTGTAAGCGGCTGTGGCCTTAGCTTCCCTTGTCAGTTACCCAGTGGCTGCTGAGATCTAGCCCAGCTCCCTCACCTGTCTTTCTTCAGCTTATCTCTCATTGTTCTTTGCCTATCATGTGGGCCAGGTAACCACATTCCTTTGTTGCTCTGTGCTACAGTGTTTTCCCTCTTTGTCTGTGAGCTACAGAATGGAAACAGAGATCCTTTGCTGGAGATGTATGTCCATAGTTCAGTGGTAAAGTACAACACACTGCAAGACCCCCGAACCAAATGTCCTTTAGGTCTGGACTTGGCCCTCAGATGGCTAGTACCCCCAGTGCTGGCCACAGCCTTCTTCCTGCTCCAATCATTTGTCTTGTGAGTAACCTACTTGCTTGTTCTGATGCACTAGCATTCCTGGCTCATGGGTAATAGGTAGAAAGTGCCATAGAGAGCACACTATGTGTGCTGCTCATCTGGAATGTCACTAAGGGGCAGCTTGGGGCCAGGTGCTAGGTAGTCAAGGAACCCAGGGGCAAAAACCTCTGCTCTGTGTGTATGGAGTGGGGAATGGGGCGCTCTGTGTATGAGGGGGACAGAATGCACAGAAAAGAAGCAAAATGGTCAACAAAGTCCTGTGGTGAAGAAAGGCAGTCACAGGATTTTGTGTTCTTAGGGCCTCTGTATGCTTGCCTGCAAGTATTACAGCTTGGAGCCACACTTGCATATGTGATGAAGCCATTGCATGGCCTATAACAGGTTTGTAGTGAGAACCAAGATACTTCCCTTTGGCATTCAGTCCCTTTCTTCAGGGACTGTAGGTTAGGACTTTTTGAGATGGGATTGTGTAGTCCTCACTGGCCTCAAACTTGTGACAGTATTTCTGGCTGATCCTCTTAAATGCTGGGGTTTGCTATGGCCACTATATGTCTAACTGCTTTGCCTCTGTATTTCATGTAAACAGGAATCTCATAGGAAAACTCCTTTTCCATTTCTGGAGAGTAGAGTCAGTAGGAGAAAAGGACCTGTCCCTGGTTGGGAGCTGGGTGGGTATCTGGGCTTTGGAGCTGCCCTCAAAACTGCCAATGACATAGCAAAGCCATTTGCTTGTCCTGGTAGTTCCTTGGCCAGCCCTGTACCCTGTGGGAAAGGCAGGATTACACTACAGGACTGCATCTTGGCCCCAGGGAACAATAGTCCAAGGCAAGGAAGGCTGGGAGGAGCCTGTTATAATTTCTTTTGAAAAACCCTTTTTTAACATTGTTTTTGATAATTATCTAAGGCCAGAACCCAGGGTCTTTCAGGTGCTAAGCACGTGCTTTACCACACAGCTACATCCAGTTCATCTTCCTAGAGATAGGCTTTCATTGTATTTTCAGGCTGACCCCAAACTCCTGCGTTCCTGCTTAGCTTCTTGAGTGTAAGGACACCCAGCTCGAGGACCCGAGATTCTGGTGATTTGTTGCAGCTGAACATCTTCCACCGTATCAGTCTCTCAACTTCTGCAGTCACCTGCTGATGAGCTTTGGTGTGAGGTTTAAAGCGCTGAGACCTTGAAAAGGAGATTGGAGGATGCTAGGGAAAGTGGCAGGACCCACACCTTGGGAGAGGGAATCTGAGTGAAAAGAGCTGTAGATGGTGACACAGCACTGAGAGGCATGCTCAGGCCAGGGCAATGTTTTGGTTCTGTAGTGGGCATGAGCAGCCACGGAGAACAGATAACAGAATGAGTGCATAGGGTGGGAGCGTGGACAGTGAAAAGGCCACATCTAAACATGTTCTTCCTGTGTGACAACAAGGTTTAACCTGACCAGAAAGCAAGCTGGGGACTTGTCTCTCCCTGTCACATACCATCCTGGGACCCACCTTCATGACTTCAGCCAATCCTAGTCACCTGCTACAAGTCCTACCCTCGGGTGCCATCAGGAAGTGTCAGTGTAACTTTTAAGGTCATATTCAGTTTAGTACATGTACAAAGGCACTTCTCACTCCAGCAGTATCTTCCAGTGTGGACTGTCTTATGTTCTTTGTGCTCAGTGTTCTGGGAACAGTTCTGTGTGAGACGGAATATCTCCCAGCCTCCCATGTGTAGGCTTGAACAAGTCTTACTTTGTATCAATTCTGGGTCATCCACTTTTTTCTGGTTTAGTAGGTTTTTGTGTCCTGTCCGTGATGCCCTTCCTTACCCCAAAGCCCCTCTCATTTTTCCTTAGAGCAGTATAATTACATCTTATGCTCCTGTGATACTTCAGATTTTTAAATTTATGTTATGTGGGTTTGCTTGCCTGAATTTATGTGTACCGGATGCATGCAGGAGTCAGCAAAGGCAAGATTTTCTAAAAACTCAGGTTGCCAGGTCCTCTACAAGAGTGGTAAGTGCTGAGCCATCTTCCCAGCATAAGATATATTTATTAAAATGTGTGTAATTTTTTGTGTACTGGCACACAAAATGTGCTGTGTACATATGTGGAGGCCAGAAGAGGGTTTTGGATGTCTTCCTCTCTCTTCTGTCTATTCCTTTAAGGTAGGGTTTCTCCATAAACAGGGGCTTGTGTTTTTAGCTAGACTGGAAGCCAGCAAACCCCAGCCATCCTCACTGCCACCCCTGCTTGGACCTAGGATTAAAGGTGTGTCAGGATCCTCTTGTTTTACGGGTGCTGGGATCTTAATCTGGCCCTCATGATTGTGTGACAAGTATTCTTAACCAGAGCCCCTTGCACTCTGTCTATGATACACTTTTCGAGTTCTTTTCCTATGTACTAAAGGCAGGGTTGAAATTGAGTTTTGTTTTCTGCATTGAGGATATCCAGCTGTTAAAACGTACATGCTGTACTTTTCCTCACTGCATTGTCTTAGTACAATGGTCCAAAATCAATGACCATGGTGGGGAACAATGTATTCTCTCGGTGCTGTGGTGAAGGACTGAAGTATTTTACCTGCTTCAATCTGGTAAACCAGTAAATTTCCCAAAGAGCTAACGTTCAAAGCATTGAAGTGATAGCCAGGACTGGGGATAACTGTGAGTGTGTACCAGGGTGTGTTTGTATTATTAAAACCACCGAGTTGTTTTGGTTAAATGTCAATTGTGTGCTTTTTAAAAATTATTTTATATGTAAGAGAGTTTTACCTGTGTGTATGTATGTGCACCACATGCACACCCAGTACAGGGAAGGGGAGAGTTCAGAAGGGGGAACCGGATTCCCTGGAACTGGAGGTACAGATTTGCTGTCATATCGGTGCTGGAACTGAATCCCTGCCTATGGAAAGCAAGCGTCCTTAACTGCTGAGCAATCTCACTAGATGTATATTTTACCCTACACAAAAGCTACTTTCTGAATTTCTGAAGTTTCATTCACTCATCTTTTTATCATTGCTTTATATTGAAATTGGTGCCAACTTTACCCCCCCTTCAAGTTATTCTAGCCTTTTACTGTTTTTTGTTCGTTTGTTTGTTTTGATCCAGAGGCTAGCCTAAACTTGTGGTTCTCCTGCCTTGGTCTTCTGTGTGTTGGGATTGTATAAACTTGAAGATGTTTGCTAGGTTCTAGAAAAAGGCTGGCTGTGGTTTTGTCACAGCCATCTTTTATAGTACTGAAGATGTTTTTAGTATTTTAAACATTTTGTTTTCTTGTGGTTTGATAGTAGTTAGTTTTTGTATCTACACTCAACATTTCAGGTAATTTTATTGATTGCTTAAGATATTTTACTTATAGACACATCATTGCAAACAAAGCATGACACTACATCCCCAACCTTGGCAGTTTCCTTTTGTCTCAGTTCACTGGTCTAGGCAGTGGTAGTGTTGTGCACTTCCACAAACAGTGTCTGAGCTTGAGTTAACCAGACTCTTTACGAGGGCCTTCTGTTGTCTGCTCTTAAGTTTTAGCCACTGCAATATTGTTATTTTCTTCTATTTCTTTTTTTTTTTTTTTTGGTTCTTTTTTTTTTCGGAGCTGGGGACCGAACCAGGACCTTGCGCTTCCTAGGCAAGCGCTCTACCACTGAGCTAAATCCCCAACCCCATTGTTATTTTCTTAATTAGTAATATTGATTGCTTTTTAATGTGTATCATTAGCTACTGTGTTCTATTTTTTTTTTTAATTTTAAAATGGCAAACCATCTCAAACATTTAGTCAGATATCTTCCAGAGTTGTGAATTCATAAATGTTCTGATGGAAATCCTTAATCAGATATATGTGCATTCTAAGTATTTTCTTCTACTTTTAGGCTTAGTGTTTCCAACAACAGAAATTAAGGAATTTTAAATTCAAGTTACTGACTTTTTTTTATGATCACAGTTTAAATATCATGCCTGAAAAATTTGCTCCTTGGTAAGATCATTAAGATTTTCTCTTGTAGTGTTTTTGTTTTTGTTTTTCCATGCTGGGGCTGCACCCAGTACCTCCCTGTGCAGGGCAAGCACTGTCTCTGAGTTTTATAAAACATTTTAGCTAGAGTGTGTTTATATTATATATGTACATGTATAAGACTTGGCACTGGGAGACAGTGAACAACTCCACATATGAATCCACAGTACTTGCCTTATGTCTTTGGTCCATTTTAATTTTCCTAATGTTTATTTGCATGTGAGTAGCCAGTTCCAGTGTTTGATAAGAAAAAGCTTAAGATCAAATTCTCTTGCCATCTTTGTTTAAAACAGTTGTCCATAAATAGAATAGTTTATTTGGTCCTGGTCTTGGTTCTGTCCCATTTGGTGATATGTCTGCTGTTAAGAATGTCTGTCATGGTTATGGGTAGCTACCGTTACAGTTGCCTGTAATTCCAGCTCCTGGGGGCTTCTCACACACTCTTCTGGACTCCTCAGGTACCTAACACTTTTGTGCACCAATGCACATATATACACAATCTAAAATTTTAAGAAAATATTGAAGTCTACTACTAAAAGCAAGTTGGAGACCCTGATGGTCTGGACTTGTCAATCATCTTACCAATCATCCTACCTTACAAGGCTATCGGTATGTGTCACATCTTGGCAGTCCCAGCCTTTTGAGGCTGAAGAAGTATGCCTGAGTCCTCAGCTCTCCTGCCCTTGTGCCTCTTGTTTGCAGAATCTGGGGAGCAGGTCCTTGTAGACGTGGAGATGAAGAGTAATAAGGAGATCATGGAGCACATAAAGAAAATCTTGGGCAAGAAAGAGTGAGTTGCTGGGTTGACCTGACTGGAACAAAACTAAGCCCCCAAAAATGTGAGAGTGAAGGGGACATGTAGGGAGGGTATGGAGAGGGAAGGTTCTCCAGCCCCAGATAGCAATACGATGTTGGGCAGTAGGATCAGTTCAGGCCTGGTCTTTCAGCAGATGTGAGCTGAAGTCACTGAATGTTTTGTCCGCTTCCTTGCTGTGACAGTGAACAAGGATTATCCCTGCCTTGACATGCATGCAGCTAAAGGGAAACTTAGACTCTGTTCTTAGTTTTTCTGCTCCTTCAGTGAAGGACATAAAGCCAAGAAAGTCTCTCAGGACACAGGCCCCTTCAACCTGTCCCTGTGGGGTGCTCCAATGTTCTGCTTCCTAGTGCCTTTCCCCTCACATAGAAGAGGCTACCTGTAGTCTGGAGCCCCTGGTCATGCTCTGCTGCTCTGTGTGTTCCTTGACAGGGAGACCCTCAGGGAGGAGGAGCTGGAGAAGCAGCAGCGCTTTCATCCAGGCAACTTTGGCCCCCGGAAGTACTGCCTGCGGGAGTGCATGTGCGAAGTGGAAGGTCAGGTGCCCTGCCCTGGCCTGGTGCCCTTACCCAAGGAGATGACAGGGAAGTACAAAGCTGCTCTGAAAGCCAATACTTAGGTCTAAGCAAGGTTATCTGGGATGGACTGGTGGCATCTGACTGGAGACAAATTACACTGGTACCATGAATGATGGAACTCCCTGCAATGGAAAGACCAGCTTGCTCATCTATTTAAAGGACATGGATGAAGGCTGGGATTGCCAGCTGCTGAACAAATATCAATAAAAGACTTAGTCTTCCTATACATAGTAAGTCTGGTCTTGTTGGTATAAAGACCATCAGAGAGCTTGGGATGAGAGAGTGCAAGGCAGTTTGTCAGTGACTGTCTCAGTCCTGTAACTGGCCCTAGTTCTTTCATTTCATCTTCTTCCAGTTTCTACTCTGGAAGCTGTTGAGAGCTACTGCTACTGGTGAGCCAAATGTAGCTGGCAGAGTGGATATTCTTACATCCAAAGCAAACATGTACACTTACTAAAGCCTGCAGTTCTTGCTTCCTGAGAGAGGGAAGGTTCTCTGGCCCCAGTTAGTAACAAGACCTTGGGCAGTAGGATCAGTTCAGGCTGTTCAGCAAATGTGAGCTGAAGTCACCAAATCTCTTGTCCATTTCCTTGCTGTGAAGTTCACATGGGTGGAGGAGTACCAGTGGCATTGTGCTAACTGTAGCAGGGATTTTTCTGGCTTTGAGAGTACAATCACCTGGGTGATAAGTTAACTCTCAATTCTTGCTTACTAGGTTGGAGGGAGGGAAGGAGACAGACAGAGAGAGACGGACACTTCTGGATGCCTTTCTAGTTATATTTCCCAGTTACCAGTGTCATTTTATCTATGTAGATTCATCCTTCAGTAAACAGCAGAACCTTACATGGTTACTTAATGTTTACCACAGACCCCTTGGCATTTGGCCATATAGGTATGAGTTTGAGGCAAGATAAAGCAGTGGTTGTTAAAAATGCCCATGGCCCTTTAGATGCAACAGAACAGTGGCTACTGCCTTCCCCTGCACATACCCAGGTCACTCCCATTCTCCTGGCCCCTAGTGCAGGGGCCTCAGGGAAGCAGTGCAGTTGGAATCCTTATACCTGCAGTACAGTGCCTTACCATTGTCTACTATGGTTCTGGTTTGTGATTTTGCAGCAGACCAGATAGGGGCTTGTAGCTCTAATATATAAGGGATTTTGAGTTTCTGTCCCTACTGACTGGTCCTGGTGAATAGACTGCTTCTCACCAGGCCCCAAGGGGACAAATTCTTGAGCTTCACTTTGGTCCTGACCCTGGAGCCTGCCAAAGCTTCGCCAAGGCTACGGGGGCAACGTGTGGGCAGCTGATAAATTTCTACAGAGTCACTCTCACTGATGGCCTGGAGCAGATGCAGGTCTGAAGAAACCATTGATACTAGGAGAAGTCACCTCTTTAAATCTGTCACTTTAGAAGTGACAGGTTTTACACACATGAAACTGAAGACAGAAGGACTTGAGTTGACAGGGTCCTCTGAAGTGAGTTTTCACACTGAGGTGGCACTGGCAACTGTGAGCTCTGTAAGTACTTTGTTCAGGCCTCTGAGCCCTCAATTGTAAAGTGTAGAAGACATTAAGAGCAGTTTCATTGAACTACTGAATCAGTGAGTTTTCCACCAAAGGTCTGTCTTTCTTTCCACCTGATGAAGATGTTGATGGAGGGCAGAGAATAGTCTCTGCCCACTGCTGGCTCCCTGGAGGGTTCAGGCCACATGTTACTGTTTTGAGGAAAAAAGGATGAGCAGCACACATACTAGTCTTTAACTTACTTTAATAGTATAAACCTCATGTAGGTAGTATTAAGCCACAACAACAAAGCCACATTGAACAGCATTTAGTAAAAGGCGCTCGTAACCATGCACAGCAACTCTCTATACAGACAGCAATGCAGATTCTCCTTCAGGACTGAAGACATTGATTAGATAGAAAATTCAGTTTAAAAAGAACATGCGGTTTTAAATGCCATTACATAGCTCATTTACATGGGGAGAAAAAGCTGTACAAAATGGCAGCTCTCTGCAGGTTTTTAACCTGGAATCAAAAGGTAACGGCATCCATGGCATTTTCTATAGTATGAAGGGCGGGAGTTACACAACCGGTCCCAAGAAAATTCCACACTGGACTTTCCTTTAGTAGATGTTCTCCAAAAAGGGAGTGGGGTGGGTGGGGGGCAGATAAGGTTATATCTTAACAGAGAAATCCAAACTACAGGTACAAACTAGTTGTTACTATGAAAAAAATGTGCAGCTTTTCAGTTATAAAACTAGTTGAACACTGATTTACAAGTTAATTGGGAAAACAGACTAGAAAAATATTCCAGCACTTGAGTTGTGTGTGCAGCAGCATTAGCATCCGTGAATGAATAGGGATGTTGGGATGACAACTGAGGGTACTTTCCTGAAGAAAGGCCATTTTTAATGTGCAGTCTATACCAAATGTTACCCAAATACTAAAACTTAAGATAATGTTGAGCATTTTCCTACATTCCATGTATACATATCAAATTGAAAATTAACTAAAAGTGCGTATTGCTGAGCATTGGAAATGTCTTATGTTTTTCCCCTTCCTAGGCCACTTTTAAGCTTTCTGTTAGGTTGCTGCTAAGACAATAGCCCCCAAAGAAAATGGAAGGATTCATTTAGGGACGGCCAAGCTTCCCTGTGTTTTACTTGGAAAGCCACTTTTAGTAGTGTGATTGTCACAACAGGCAACGACACAGGCAAGATTGAACAACCACAAAGGGTGAGGCCAGGGACACAAGTGGGAAGCTGAAGCCAAAAGACCCACATCTCACCGAAGGCACTGAGGACTGCAGTCTTAACACTCCAGTAACTTACTTCAAACACAGAGCAACCTGCGGGTCAGGCAAGCTTTTGCACCTGGCTTCATCCAAGCCAGGTGCCTGCTCACTGTGGCCACTAGCAGCCTCGGCCAAGCTGGGCCCTGTCTCCCAAGTCCACATCTCAGCCTAGAAAACCCCAATCAGAGGGGACAAATAGAATAGACCTGGTGGATGAGGAAAATGTCAACCTTAGCTTTCTTACTATTAAATACAACTTTTACAGAATGTAGTTAAGTTAGGATAATTTGCTAATTGTGGTTTTTATATGCCACAAGTTAGCTATCGCATTGTTTTCAGAGAATGTTTGGTAGGCTTTTTTTTTTTTTTAAACCAGCAGAGAGCACCCAAGTCTTGCTCAGTCTTGCTGACAGAGCCCAGGGTAAACAAGGGATCCTGAATGCCCATCTCTGAGCCACACAAAGCTCCAAGCTTTGGAGAAGACTGAGGGTCTCAGTCACCGAGTTCCTTCCAGTTAGGCTAAACTGGTTTGTGAAAAGCAGGTTTATCCTTAGTTTTGGATATTAGGCTAACATCTCTTCCAGATTCTGGGCCCTTATAAACTTAGAGAACTGTCCCCTCCTATCAGGACCTTTCTGGCTCAAGGCTTCCTTATGCAGGAGTAAGTGTCACCTGGTCCAGGCAGCTCCCCGCCTCAGGAAAATGAAGTTGGTAAGAAACTCACCAGCACAATGCTCCTGTTAAGGAAACCTTGCAACACCCACATCTATTCACATTAGCAACGCTAGCATCAACTCTTGATAACATAGAAGTTTGAATATGTGGCTACAAGTCTGTATACATAATGTACACCTATGTACACACATTATATACACTGTACAAAGAAGATAATATGAACACATGTACATTCATTCAGTCATCTAGGCCTGTAACTCTGGACATGCACAGTGTGGCTGAAGGGACAGGTTGTGCACAGAAAGTACACACTGATGGGAGGCACTCAATGAGGAGGTCCAGAACCTTGTACAAAACACCTAGGTCAACCTCATCTCATTTTGGAGTTGTCTTTAGAAATTGACATAAGAGTTAAGACTTTTTGCAAAGAACCACATAATCTGGAGACTGGTCGTTAGTTAGGCAAAGGAAGAAGTGGGCATCTGTTTTGTCAGGACCTTCCCCCTGGAAAAAAACAGCTGTCAGGCGATGCTTTTCAAGGCCTGGATTTAGAGTTTCAGCAGCACCAACAGCCCCTGGAAAGCAGCAGCAGGCTTCCAGATCCCCATGACATCAGGTTCCAGACAATAGGTCCAGCTTTCAGGGATATTGACCAGCAGACATACATGAGCAGTATTACCGGTTCAAGAAACAGTTCTATGTAGTGTGGATGATACTGCTCCATTTGAGGGCCACACTGACCACCCTGGTTGATGCCGTGACTATCTCAGAACACCGTCCACATCTAATTCTGACACTGACAAACTAGAAAACCATTCCAAGGGCATAAGTGACTCACTTGAACTTCAAAAACTCAAGATGGCACAACCCCAACTGCAGCCTCAGAAAGAGGCTAGGCAGTAAAGAAGCCCTTCAACACACTCTGCAAACTGGAAGGACAGTGACACACTATAACATTTTGAGGAGTAACTAAGACGACCTGCTTAGGGAATTTGGTCTCTGTCTACATCTCCTGTCTTATTCTATCCCAAATTTTAACATGGAACTATCAACCTTTGAGATATTTATGGAAAAGAGCCCAGTTAGCCAGGTTGGTGTGTATCTCCCCACCCCAGCCTACCCCATAAAGTAGCCAGGTTAGCGTTTGTCTGTCCACCTCCCTGAGAGGAGTGTCTAGACAGGTCAGCCCTGCTTTACTAGATGTGGAGTATCACAGATTCATAAATCCAGGGTAGAACGCCCTGAAAGCTGAAGCCCAGACATAGCTGGGCTATTTCTAAGAAATGGGCTGACCTTCATAGGTTCACTGACAAGCGATGGAATGGAGCATCATTCAAAGTTTGAAATGATTTCAGTTAATGAGAACATTGTATGGATACAATTGTTAAAGGTAAGGCCACAAAGATCTGTACATCCAGTGGAGGAGTTTGGCCCAAAGTGGCCCTGTCAATTGGCCATTACTAATGATGGAACTTACAAAGGACCAGATTAGATTTACCAACTCTTTTCTACATCTTAAAAAAAAAAAAAAATTTTTTTTTTTGGCCCCTTCAATGCCATCTTAGAGGTTGGTACTTCTTATCCAAACGTGGTCTAAATACCTAATGGGAGCCAGGACGTCCAGGCCCTGAATGGCCTAGAAATGACTGGTGCTCACACTAAAAAATCCTAAGGGAAGCAAAGCTAGCAGCTATAAGATGTATGGATGTACTACAGGAAACCTCTACAGAGATTAACGTAGACTCTGGACACAGGTGTCCAGAGCTTTTGTCTCAATCTTGAATATATACCTAAAAAAAATTTAAGCTGGCAAAATTATGTCCTTTCCATCATTTCATACTGGCCATCCCTGCTATTCTCCAACACTGGCTTCCAAATCTAGCTGGGAATTTAGAAAGTAGAGCTACTTCTGCACTGAAATCCCACTTTCAGTGAATAAAGTGTCATTAACTCCTCAAAAGGAAACAGCCTATCTATATCTAGCCTTGAGCCCCATGGCTCTATTTGTCCATAAACAGGTACAAACTTAACCTTACAGGAGGTATTTTTCTTAATTTTTGCTAATCTAAATGCAAATACCAAGTATCTTTCCCAACCTCCCACTTTTTTTCCAGTCTCATGCCCATGGGAATGCAAAGAGCTTTAAGTCAGATCTGACTTCCCTGGAACTGGATTATGTACTCTTTCTTGTTGGGAACTATGGTCATTATGACATGAGGGAATTTGGGGATTTCTTTTTGATTTTGGTACTGGGGATGGAACCCAGGACCTAGTGCATGCTAGGCAAGCACACTACCACTTAAGTCGCCACTACCCAACTCCCCAGACCCCTGGAAACTCACAAGGAGTTTCCTCATTAAGTTTCTCAGATTGGCCTTCAATGTATAATTGTGCCTCAGCCTCCCAAGTGCTGGGGTTACAGGCCTGCACAATGTGCCCCGACTGAGGATTGTTTTTGGATTCTCTTTTGAAAGAGAAGGTGGTCTTCTGATATTTCAAATGCCCCAGAGAGCTTTGTTGGACCTAGCACATTCCTGGGAAAATTGAAAAGCATGGTGGCCCAGTACACTGGAATCACTAATACTTAAAAGATCAGAAAGTATTTATCTTGATGCCTTTGTTCAGCAATCTAAGGCTAGTAACTCCCTCACCAGGCAATGAGGATACACAGCTCCCACCCAGCTACAGGTTCTGAATGATCACGGATACTGGCCCCTCTCCAAGCGTACCAGGAATAGGAACCCTCGCTGCAGAAGCCACAGTCAACCTGGACAACAGGTCATGTCTAAGGGTGCAGATCACCCATCTTGCACTTTTTGGTCAAAGGCTCCAGTTCCTATGAGTTGGTAAAGGGATCTAGGTATACCTTCAGTCACTGGAAGAATTACAGGACTCTCATCACAGGCACTCTGATAAGCTGCAATCTAATTCTGACAATTAGTGGAACCCAGGTTCTGGAAGAGTCTGCAAACATGCATCAGGGATCCGGACCATGTATGTAAGGACCCTGACAGGCATCTCTGGCTAGCATAGCAGCCCTTATTGGGTCACTGCAAGTTATGTCCCCTGCACACAATGCCAGGAACCCACATTTCACTCACAGGAATTTAGTGCAGCACTACCATTGCACACAGCTAGAAGTGCTGCCGCTTATAAAATGTGAACGATTGTCTCCTGATGATCACAGAAATCATTAGCATTTTGACAAAAGAGACACAGTTTTCCATTTGCCCTGTCCACAGGTAAGATGTTAAGATTTGATAAGTGCTTAGAAAGTGCTAACATTACCCTGGTAATTAGTAGCTATTAATTCCAAGGACTTTTTTTTTTAAAATGTATTTACACATACTGTTCTTAGGTTCTTTTAATACTAGTCTCTGACATTATAAAACTTCAGTATTGTTTTTTGCCCTTTGAGAATTTCTAAATACAAATTGAATTAAAAGATTGTTCCAAAATCTGCTTCACCAAAAGGTGTGAAAACGTTTCTTAGGGCAGGAAAGAGTTCTACTCATCTTCAGTTGCTATTGTCTGGGATGAACAGGAAGAAGTGGCTAACACACTGGAGACACCTGTGCACACCAAGACACTGCTACACTTCCCTTCCCTCGCACCTGCACAGTCCTAGGAGGCATCCCACTGTTGGCAGCTGTTGGCTGTGCACTATAGACTGGCTCCGGTGATCTGGCCATTATATTCTGCTGTCTCCATCTTGAGGATGTAGGGAATTATGCTGTCTATTGAAACATTGCCAATGAGACCAGTAAAAAAAAGTTCTTCTGTTATATTGGAGCTCATAAGCCTGAGTGCTGGCAGGCGGACAAGAATCCTGGCCAATCTGGAAGAGAGAGCAGGCATTAGAGAAATGAGGTGTCTGGCTGCCTGTGGAACCACACAGAACTAAACCAAACATACCTACAATATCAATCTGATTTTTGTTGTTGTTAAAAAAAAAAACAAAAAAACCAAAAGTTTAGCATGAAGGAAAAAAGTATATTGGTGAGATGGCTCAGTAGATAAAGGCCACTGGCTACAGTGCCTGACAACCTGGGCTTGATCTCCAGAATCCATATGGTGGAAGAAGAGAACTCCTACACTTGTATTATAATTGCACATATGCATGTCCGCATACATACAACATAAATGTAAAAATCATTTCTAACAGTATGAAGTTCTTAATACTGTTTAAAGCTACTCTTCTCACCTGCACACACAAAATTTGGAAATTTACTAACAAGCAATGGGTTAAAGTACAGAGTAGTTCTATAATGAACTGCTACAAACTCACTCAATAAAGGAAGGATACTGTAGGGATGCATATCTGCAACCGTATCACTCGGGAAGCTGAGGCAGGAAGGGTAAAGTAGAAGAGAGGCCGGCTTGTGCTACACAGTGAGAATAACATCTATAGCCATTGGTAAGTACAGTGATCCAGATTGTGCAATGACTATTTAAAAGGAGCACAGCTTTTGTATTGCATGTGCATGTTTGTGTGAAGCATTTTGGAAGAATGTTAGCCACATGCTCATGGTTTGCTCCTCTTGGCATGATAGCCATGAGAGAGTAGGCAAAGTATGTCAGTAGCCAAGTAAAAAAGGTTAAAAATATCCTTGAGTGATGCTTTTTGATGAAATAATTTTCTTTCCCTCCTTGGCTTCCTAGAATGTTCTAAGTTTTCTGCAATGCCTACCTTGTTTATGAAAATTTTTTTTAGATTTATGTGTGTATGTCTCACATGCATATATGATATGCTCCATATGAATGCCAGGTGGCGACAGAGATCAGAAGAGTGTGCTGGATCTCTTGGAACTGAGTTACAAACAGCTTTATGCTACCACTTGGGTTCTGGGAATTGAACCCTGGTCCTCTGAAAGAACAATAAGTGCTCTACTTGTACCATCTCTCTAACCAATGTTTCTCTACCTGTGGGTTACAATCTTTTCACAGGGCTAACCTAAGACCATTGCAAAACAGATATTTACATTATGATTCATAACAGTAGCAAAATTACAGTTATAAAGTAACAAAAATAATTTCATGGTGGGGATCACAACATAAGGATGCTGGCTGCCAAGCCTGATTTCGACCTGAATTTGGTTCCTAGACCTCTAAGTTGTGTGCACCAACACAGATACGCAAAAAGAAAGTAGGTGCCGTGTATGGTAGTACATGTCTTTAACCCCAACACTTGAAGGCAGGTAGGTGGATTTCTGTGAATGTTAGACCAGCCTAGTTTACAGAGTAAATTTGAGGTTAGCCAGAGCTGCATAGTGAGACCCTACTCACCAACTTTTTCTTTTTTGAACTGAGGAGTGAAACAGATCAAGTGGCTCAGGAAGTCAGCAAGGCAAATCAGGCTAGACTTTGTGGAACACTGACCAACTAAGCTGGCCCACAGAGGCTGAATGGGGAGGTAAGTAAGCTAGGGTACTTCAGGAGAATCAATATGAAGAACGACAGAAAAGCCTGCAGCGTGAGCTACAGGGGCTGTGAGATGGCTCTGTAGGTAAAGAAGTGTTCCAAAGAGCCTGACCATGTGTTTAAGCCCCAAGACAGAGGGAGAAAACCCCCAAGGGTTGTCCTCTGACCTCCAATGAAGCACCTTGCTGCATGTGCCCACATATATCACACACACTCACACACACACACCCCCCTTTAGAAAGTATGTAAGAAGACAAATCCAACAGAATATGCTATCTACTAAAGCCTAAAGAAATGCTAGAGTGAGCTTTGATTCTTGCAGGAAAGTTTTCCTCATTTAGGCCCTGAATCCCAGAAGTCCCTCACCTCTGTCCTCTATTCGCTCCGTCCCTGTCTGGGCTAGGACTGACTCAGGCTTAAAGATGAGACATCTACTTTCTAATGCTGCACAGTTACGGTTCTAGAGTGAGGGGCTCTGCCTGCAGACTTCAAGGCCATCTACTGACCACAGAATCTACGGGAGCACTGTGGCCCCCATGAAGGAACCTCCTAGCACACCAGGCCAGATTGGGTTTGTGGGTATGATACATAGGTAAACAGCCCCATTCTCATTGTACCAGAGACTGAAGTCACTCTCCACATGTGACTCAATGATCCCAGTGGAAGTTGATTTTGGGGACCTGCATCTGGGCTAAGGAGATGTGCATAAAACTGTCTTGACTTTACACAGAGAAACCCATCACACTGGCACAATAGCATTTCCTTTAAGAAGTACAGGGCAGGGGGTTGGGGATTTAGCTCAGTGGTAGAGCGCTTGCCTAGGAAGCGCAAGGCCCTGGGTTCGGTCCCCAGCTCTGGGAAAAAAAAAAAAAAAAAAAGTACAGGGCAGGAAAAAGTAGTCCTAGCAGTTCAAGGGGCCTAAGACAGAATTCTACTCAGAGGATACAAGTCTGGGGAAAGCAGGTTAAATGTAAATGTCTTTCTGAATTGTTACTTTTGTTTACTTTGGGAGGAAAGGGAGAGTTAGGAAATTTGGCCTGGAAAAGCTTGCCATACATTCTATTCTTTGGCAGATCAACTATACTGTCTAAATCTGTATTACGCTAATATACACCCTATTGTTAAAATATTACCAATCAATTCTCACCTATATAAAAGAACTTTCCCCCATCAGTTTTACCTAAGGGCAAAATTACCTTATGTAACTCACTTCTTATTTGGGCCAGATTTCATTTTTGTTAAGTACTTTAATGCTGCCTTTCCCTGTGAGTGCTGAGCACCTCTGTGATGTGTGAGAACTGAGCCTCAGGACTTAGTTCTAGAAGAGCATTCCTTTTCTGACTTTCACCAGCAGTCAAAAGCTTCCAGCTTAGACTTTACTTATTTTTGCACTCTTTCTTACCTATACACATGGAGAGGTCAGTGATCTGCCAGCTTGCTAGAATCTGACCCAGCCACCTGCCCTGCCCCGCCCCACCCCACCCCACCCCTACTTTTGTGTGGAGCATGGCCTTGTGCCTCACCTGTATGTGTCTTCTGAGTAGGTTTTCTGCACATAGTCTTGTAATTCCATCTGTGCCTTCTCCTGAAATTTCTCAATCTGGCTTGTGCCTGTCAAACCTGGATGATCTGAGAACAGAAAAGTAAACCCCAAATTTCTCTCTGAATTTGGAAATGTCATAGATATCTTAATCTTTCTTTTTTGTTTGTTGATTGATACTTATCAAATATAAGCAACTGAACTTGAAGACTGGCTCAATGAATTAGGAAGTTGTCACACTGGCTTTGCCTCTGTATTGTTTCCAAGGCTGTTAAGAGTCCTAGGAGCTGTTACAAGTTGTGTAGCTCCTAGGTAGAGCCTAACAGTCTTACCTAAACAACACCCCTGAATTGGCTCTAGACTTCTTGCTTTATACTACTCTAGGATAGACAGATAGACATATGAGAAATTTTCTCTTTTCAAATGTTTAATTACTCCTTTTCAATAGATACATTTGTTACAAAGTAAGGAGTCTGAGGAAAAAGAAAAGGATTATGCTACATTCAACCCTGGCTGTTGAGGTCAATGATAAGCCCAAATGACTTCTCCAGAGGATTTGAGAACAGCTATAGAGAGGAAGAATGTGAAGCCAGTCCAGGTGCCTTTTGTGATCCACCAGAAATTCTGTGCCCCTTCAATTGCTATAGTCAGGCCTGTTGTTATCCAGAGACAGTAAAGGTAAGTTTCAATCTGCCTGGATTATACATAACCAGAGAAACTGGAGATGGGAGAGCCAAACAAGAAAAACAGCACTGGATGGGGGCCTTACTTGGCCAATGGCTTGATGGGGTACAAATTAAATGTATTCAGAACATGAATCTCTAGGCACATTTCTTCAGGACTATAGAGCAAGGATTTAACAATCGATGCTAGATGCCAAAGCACTTATTATGAACACTCCGGGTTATATAAAATATTAAAGGGCTCTCCTACACAATTGGTGACAATATGGCTGTGTTCAGAAACATCAGTAGGCACAGTGTAAAGTGTCACAAGTCCCCACCACATATCTTACCGGGACTAAAGAGAACTATAGCTTTAAGGTATGCGTACTCATAGCCGTCTATATCCAGTTTTGCCATGCTGTTACAGAACTCCTGCAGCTTCCAGATGTGCTCCATGACTTGCTTTATCCGGTCACCAGAAAGCTTATCTAGAAAAAAATATCACAAAGCCTCTGAGGAAAACTAAGAACAAGATCAGTCTTTTAAGGAGCACAACAGACAAATGGAGGGTAAGTTCACTTTCTAAAAAGAACAAAGTCATTTTAAGCTGGTCAAGAAAGAGCTGCATTTCCAGATGAAAGTGAAGTATTAAGAGGTACTTGGAGAGATGGTTCAATAAGAGCACTCAATGTTCTTGCAGAGGACATAGTTACAGTTCCCAGGACCACACAGTGGCTCACAATAATCTATAACATCAGTTCTGGGAGACTTGATGCCCTCTTTTAATCTCTGGACAGGCACATATACACAAGAAAACTTTTTTTTTTTTTTTTAAGGGGTACTTAAGGGCTGGAGAGATGTCAGTTAAGAGCACTGACAACTCTTCCAGAGGTCCTGAGTCCCAGCAACCACATACTGTTTCTCTATAGTGGGATATTATGCCCTCTTCTGGTATGTCTGAAGACCTACAGTGTACTCATATACATAAAATAAGAAAACCTTTTTTTTTCTTAAAGAGTAGTTAAATTACCTCAGTTAACGCACCTAATTCAGCCTGCAGTTGCCAAGGGTTAACTCCTTTATGATAACTTATGCCTCAGTTCCTAGGGGCTAGCTTCTACAGGGCCATAATGAATTTTCTACTGTCACAGTTGCTATTACACATGACTATCAAACTTACTAGATGCCACTGTATATCCTACTAGAGGACAGTTGTTTGTCCACTTATAAAGATCATCTGGGTCAACTCTTGACACAGGCTGGGCTTTGATCCAGGCACAGATTGGATAAAGATATATTCCACTCCCATATCCCTAGGACCTACCTTCCTGGATGCTGTTCTGTAAGTGGTTGACAATGGCTGCCAGGATGGTGGAGAGACTCATGACCTGGGCACACTGGGCCAGGCCAAGAGTGAAGAGCTCATTCCAGCAGGCCCGTACCAGGCTGGTATTGCAGTCCTGTCTGGGAACACAAGAGTAAGGCTAAGTGTGTTACATGTGTCTGACTCTAAGTGTGTGAGCTTTATGGACTTAAAGCCCTAGCACTATCCACCATCTAGCAAGGGTGTAAAAATGGTTTATTATATGTTCAGATCATTTCCAGAAAAATGGCCAAGTCCTTGAGTGAGTCCATGAAGGTTTTAACTAAAGTCCCTTAGATGATAAATTAGAAGACTTTTTGGGGGGCTAGCAAGGTGGCTCAACAGGTAAAAATGTTTGTCATTAAGCCAAGTGACCTGAGTTTGATCCACAAAATCCATATGGTGGAGAGAACCGATACCCCAAAATTTTCCTCTGATCTCTTTATGCAAGCTGTGACATACAGTTAAAAAAGAAGAACATCTTTCATGTGTATGTGGTTATATGTATATGATTGTATGGATATATGTGAATGTGTACATTTGTATTTAGGCCAGAGGTCAACATCAGATATCTTCTTCAACCACACTCCAACTTTATCTTTATTTTGAGTCTCTTGCTGAATTTGGTGCTTACTGATTTGGAGGAGGTTTCAAAATGCTCAGATGAGAAAATAAGCACAAAAATCCCACTCAGGGAACTAAGACCATCACTGCTTAGCTCCACATCAGGACAGCTTCACATAACAGTACTGATAACCCTGAGATGTCAGCTGTCTCCCAAATGGCAGCAAGGCCAGGCAGTCTTAAGAATCTGCAAATGTCTGTTCTACAGTCAATGCCTGGCCAGCTGTCCTAAGAATGACAAACCAAACCATCTCTCCTTTAATAATGAAGAATGGTGAACTACTACTGTCACCATTACATGGGGGGGGGGGGCGGGCGCGGGACATATGCTACAGCATCCAACCCAGTAGCACACTTCTATCTACAGAGCCCCTTCAGTGTTCAGCTCTGGATTAAGAGCTTTGTAAGAGCTCACTTCTGGCAAGGATTTTATGAGGAAGAAGATTCAAAGAAGGGAGATGACTTTCCCACAGCCTTAACAGCTGTCAAATGCTATTCTTAATGATTCTCAACGCAGATCTGCTTACCCTAGGCCACTGTTATGAACTAGTGAACAACCTAAAGTTTCCTGCATTTAACCTGTGTGGTTTCCCTTGCAGCATCCACCCATTCATTACATTCCCAGTTTCATATGGTTGTTTATGTTCTAGCCAAGACTGCATGTCACAAATGTGGTTTAATCCAACTGGACATTAGTTACTTAGCATAGTAGCAGAGCTGGCATTGAGACTGACAGGGAAACAGGATCATCAAACACAGTGATGCTCATGAACAAGCAAGCAGGAGGGGCTTCCTGCAGAGATGACACAAGCCAGTGGTCCTTACAGACTGGTCAACAGTGAAGCAAGGAGATGTGTAGACACACAAACCATTGCTCTATCACTCATCCTATCAAAGGCCAGATACATCTCCTAGTAACAAGTTCTTGGCAACGAGAACTACTGTTTCCTTCAGTCTGCTGATTACATTTCATATAACTTTGGTTCACTTAATTAGGTAAATTGGAACAATCACATTGGAAAGGACCTCAGAGACTTTGTGGGCCATTATGGAAGAACAAATCCCACTAATCAAGGACATCCAGGAATAAAGGCCACTTACCCAAGTGCCTGGAAGGCTGGGATTGACCTTGCCCAGTGCATGGAGAGGAAAAGCAGGCGGGATGCAGACTCGCAGATGTAATGTACATTGAGGTACTCTGGCATAGGACTAGGCATTGTAAGCTGGAAAACAGAAGGCGTGTGACAGAAGAGCTAAAGGAGGGTCAGGTGCTCTTGTCAACCTATCTCCTGTTTCAACGATAGTAACAGCCAAAGTAGCTGTCTCACATCTCAAAGAACTTCCAAAAGCCTGTCACTAGTAGAATGTGTGTCCTTGTAGCCAAGGCTTTCACCAGCTCCTATGGTTTCTTGCTCAGTGACTTGAGTCCAGCAGTCTAGATTGGGGTTCAGGAGCCTATAAGGACACTTTCCAGCTCACCCACACAAAGATGTCTTTAACAACTCTGTTATATTGTTATTAGTCCTAATTCACTGCCAAGTGTTTTTAAGGGTGGCTTCAAGATGGTAATGAAAAGGTGTTGGGCAAAACAATAGCTCAGTTGAAGAACAGCCTGCCAGGACTCCGTATGCTCTGATGTCCTCAAAAGGTCTAGTGCCTTGGAAGCAACCTGAGAAGCAAGCCTTGTGCAACTGTAGTCAGTGACCTTATCTACCCAAATGACTTGACTAGATCTCTCCAGTACAGAGTGAAATGAGACAAGAGATTGTCAAAACTATAGACTGGAGAGCCTTCTGATGCCCTGTTGGGAGGACAGAATAGAAAGAGCGCATGGGAAGGACTGAGAACCTACTAGTATTCTTCAAAGATAGTGGCTATTGCTCTAGTGGGCAACATAATTAAAATCAGTCTGGCTGCCTACTTGCTAACAAGTTTATTTGATGACTTCTCTACATAGTAGAGAAGCCAACAAGGTGCCAGGCTGAGCCTATGTTGCTGTCATAGGAAAAGGCAGAGCAACCAGCCCCTGATCCTCAGTGGCTAGCACCATGGCAGTCTATCTTGGCTGCGATATGCCACACTCTTTGGAGGGTCACTTTCAACAAGACTATGCTTTAGAATTCAAGATTCTGCCACAATTACCAAATGAACTCATTGGAAGGTCTGACTTTTCAAATTGTAGACTAGCATTGGTACAGTACCTGGCTCTAGCATACAGGGGAGGTAGGTAACACATGTTAACTTACCTTAAATGTGACATGTGTGTCTGAAAGGAGAGGGCCTTCGACTTCAATGATGGGTGTTGACTGATCTCTGCTGATGACATGGATACTCCCTCCTCCACTAGCATCTATCCCATCTGCCAGGCTTGGAGGTGAAGCACTATCTGTGGTATTAAGTGCTTTCGCTAGGGTGTCAAATGCCCTGTGAGCAAAAAATGAAGCAGACATCAATGGCAAATACAGTAAGAAAGCCCTAGCCGATTCTACTTAGATCTCATGTTCTTTCCTCTACACCTAAGTCTGAATATTATATTACAAATTAACAGAAGGACCAAGCAGAGGACTGTGTAGCTCCCAGTAAGCACCTATCTGGCCTGACACTAAGGCCAGAACAGAGAATAGAAGAGCAAAACACAAGGGTCAAGCTGCGGGGAAGAAACACCCTGAGCAGCTAGCCAATGCCACCTGGAATCAGCTAGTGCCAGCCATCAGCTAGCACATACCACTCAGAAAACAGGTGTGAGCAAACAAACAGGAAAGAGGTATAATGTTTTGTGCAGGTATATTACACAGTGCTCAAGACAAAGAACTGGTCTGGTGAAGACCCTGGTATTAGGAGTGAACTGCAGTTCTGACTGCCTTATGCCACATGATATAAGCAGGTCTTCCTTCATTGTAGATTCAGAGTTAAATGTGGAAGACAACAGATATGTGGAGTTGTTTTGGCTTTATAGTTCTTTAATTAGACACAAGCTGGAATATTTTGAAGTATGTCGTTCACTGGCACAGCACCTGTCTTATACATAGGAGGCAGAGGTCGATTTCTAGGATCAGAAACCGAAACATAAAATATATTTATAGCATAAGTGCCAAATGCTGGCATTTGTCCTTACAACACAGTGCCTGGGGAATGTAGAGTATCAGAGGGGCTCATACCGTGTAATCTCACTTGCAGACTGGTCCTCTGGCTGCATTTCTGAAGCATCACCATTGTTCAAAGATTCACTCAGGTTGGCCAGAGAGGTCACTACATTTGCCAGTGTACCTAGAGCTCCTTGGCTTGTTTCAGCCTATTAAACAAATTATATATATAGATGTATAAAAAAATAGTAACACTAAAAAATTAGCATACACATGAGAATGACTTAAGGACAATGAAATCAAGAAGGTATGTTTATTCAAAGCCAACTTCTAGGTGTGAATGAAGGGCCGCACTAGAAGATCTTTTTGTGTATCAACTACACAAGAATGGATTAGGTTTTTGTTTTTTTTGTACCTTGGTTATGGTCACACACACAGATCCACATATGTGATGCAATAACATTGTGATAAAATGACAGAACAGATTAAGTAGCATGCCACTCTACCCAGCACAAAACTGATTAATAAATTATGGTAGAACCACAGAATACTGTGTGGGTAGCCACAATGGGAGATGACCCCTTGAACCAAGAGACAACTCGGTCTATCACTTCATTATCTTTGGCTCATTTGTCAGCCTATTACAGATTATCTAATGGAAAGGAACTGGAGCTTTTGCAAAAGGCTGCTTTAGAAAAAACAGCTACCTTCCCAGCATGTCGGCAGCCTGCCAATATGTATAATAAGGGCATTAAATTCATAGGGTATGTCCACAAAACTGCCATCTGAGAGTGACTACTGCCATTCAGCCCTAACTGGAATGTCTGAAAAACCACCAGCATCTTTAGAATGAATCCCAGGATGACTATTATCATGAGAAGTTAACATAGCTACAGGAGGCTATGCTTTCAGCATCATGTCTGATGGCCAAAAGTGCAGGTATCGTTGAGAAAAGCAGCCTGCACTGCAACACATAGGAGAAAATGTTACCTTGGAATCCGTGGCCAGAAGAACTGTACCATCCTCACGTATCAAAGGCTGTTGGATGTTCACAAGCATCCCTGGATCAAGGAGACCAGTCTGTCTATTTAAGACACAAAGAAACCCAGAGTAGTGTCTAACACTTTCTGAAATCCAGAGTAGTGTCTAACACTTTCTGCACAGTTGCAGAAATTCAGCTGACTTCCTATATGCCAGGCTGTCTACAAGAGAAAAGTTCTAACACTCAGTCCAGGATGAGTGACCAACTGTCTGCTCTTGCTGATGAGCTCCTCACAAAGCCAGGCTATAGGCTGAGGGAGGACAGAACACAGATGCCTACCCCTAAGCCTTCTATACTAACTGTGGCCATTCTTCCCAAAAATTTAACTGATATTAAAAGAACTGTCCAGAGACCCTCAACTCCAACTCTTTGTGTAATACATTTTGGATTTCCGGTTTTCCTTATTTCTGCTCTCTTTAAAACCAGTTCAACACAGTGTGTTAAAAAGAATGAACAAGCTAGTTTGTGGCATCATCTGATCCTTTCTTCTATATTGTAAAGAAATAAAAGGCCTGTACTTTAAGCTATAGACAGTTATTGAATAAAGCCTAATCCTTAGGATCAAATGTGTCGTGAAGCGAACCTCAACTATGTTAAGTGGATCAAAAGAGAAAGTGAGACATGCAAGGGCTATGGGAGGCAGGTGAGAGCCATGTGTGTGTCCTTTCCAGGGATATCTGCACTTCCTCAGGCCAGTCTGGAGACTGAATACAGTACTACTCTGAGAACAGGACTGACCTTGATCCATCTTTGTCTGCCACAAATGTGGGAGTGGCTATCAGAGGACTTCTCAGGTCTTTCCGGATATAGATCTTCTCAGTGGAAGCAGCACAATTGCTTGGTTTCTCCCGTTGCACATCAAAGGGCTTCCGTTCACTCTGTACAGCTTAAATTACAACATATATTCACACTTAGAGAAAATTATTCAAATGAATAAACACCGTAAAATACTGAAATTGTCTCTTTGCAAATGCAGAGAGTCAAAATCAATAACCCAAATGCAAACCCAGAGGTACACAAAAGGTATAGAGAGGCTCAAGGTGGCAGGTGTTGCCTGCTCAGAAACTGCTACTCTGGTGTGACCTAAGGAGGCCAACATATCCCACTGGTTTTTTTGTTGTTGTTGTTAGTTTTTTGTTTGTTTTTTTTAAAACTTCTGTCATTAACTAGTTGGGTTCAACCCAGGATAAGAAATGCTGATCTTCAAGTGAACCCTTCCCATAGATTATCCCATGTCACAAATGGCAGAGCAATCTTGTTAAAGTCCAATTCATTCAGCCTGAAGAGCTTCAGCAAACTGGAGGCTGTTAACTGTACCCAGCAGTTTCTTTCCCAGCAATCTAGTTTAAGAATGGGTGTGTAGGGGCTAGAGAAGGCTCGGCAGTTAAAGATATATTACTCTCAAAGAGGACCAGAGTTCAATTCCCAGCACTCACTTCAGACAGCTCACAACTGCTCCAGGGAGATCTAAGGCCTCCAATAGGTGCCTATGTTCACATGTACACAGTACACAGACACATACATATACATAATTAAAACTAAAAAATAATTTAAAAATATATGTTTGTCACAAGCAACTGAAGGAAATGTAGTTTGTGTATGTACAGAGGCCAGAGATCAACACTGAGGGTTTCCTTTTATTGTTTTTCACCTTTGTTTTGATTCAGTGAGGGTCCTTAAGTGATCATGAAAACCACTGATTGGCTAGACTGGCATAGCCAGCAAGCTTTAGTGATCCACCTGTCTTCATCCCTAGTGCTACAACTACACACATTAGTAACAACACCCAGCTTTTACATGGGTGCCTGAAATCAGAACTCACATCTTCATGTTAGTACAGTAGCCATCTCCCCAGCCCACAAACTGTTCTTAAAAACAAGAGACCAAGCCTTGGGTGCAGATGCCTTACAACTAAGTTGAAATGCAGTTGGACTGTGAGTTTGCAATATGCCTGTGGTTGACCAAGTCTAACCCCATCACTGCTCACAACTAAGGACAACCTGAACTATGACAGGGCAGCTCCACCATAAGCTAGTCATATATATTGTACTGACTGTGGTAGTACAGATTGCAAGCATCATGCTTCTTGTTCCCCAGTGAATTTTGCATTGTCTCATTCCTAGAATAGGAAACAATAATGAAATCCACTGGCTCTAATCTTCCCAGGAGCCATGTGGCACTTTTTTTTTTCCAGAGCTGAGGACTGAACCCAGGGCCTTGCGCTTGCTAGGCAAGTGCTCTACCACTGAGCTAAATCCCCAACCAAAAGGACACTTTTTTTTCGCCATGTGGCACTATTAGCCTGGTGTGGGTCCTGCCTCTTGTTCCTTTCCATCCTTGTTGTACGTCTTAAGAGCAAGTTTGCTCACTGTGACTTTTCTGTGTTGCCTATTTTGGGACCTTATCATTTCACCATTAGAAACTGATCCAATGAAAGGTCCTAGTGGATAGGGGATTAGTTTCAGAGCACTGTTGAGATGGGGGTTTCAGTCCTTTTGTGGCTGTTCCCACTAGGGGGCATTCTTTAGGACTCAGAGGCTATAGCAAAGGAAGGAGTGATGGTCACAGATGAGGCCCAGGGATTGCAAGAGGAACTGTTTCTGGTAACTCTTTAGCCTTGGTCTCAGCTTTACTCTGAGCTGGTATTATCCATTCCTCCTGTCCTGTTTTCTGACTCCTTTGAAAAGGGATTTTCATATATACCATGTAGACTGTCAAAACCCAACAGTGTCAGCTCTGGATTACCTGGCTGCCCAGAAGGTAAAGCACAGTGAAGCTTTTCTGATATTTCCACCACCTCCTCCTCCCACCCCCTTAAAGTCAAAGGTAAGCAACACCTGTTTAGCAGGCATTTACTAGCATGGTGGGCCCTGCTACTCACACTCCATCTTCATGCCCATCTCCAGGCACTTCTTCAGCCGGCAGAACTGGCAGCGGTTGCGGTGGTGCTTGTTGATGATGCAGTCTTGGCTGCTACGACAGCTATAGGTCAGATTCTTCCTCACACTCCTTTTGAAGAAACCTTTGCAACCTTCACAGCTGACAGCCCCATAGTGTCGGCCTGAAGGGAAGTGAGTGAGAACATGATCTGGTTCCTCATGAGCAGGGTGAACTGTTCCAACCCTATTCCCATTGGGATCACTCTGTCAGATGTTGTCAGCACGGGGGTTAGAGGCAGCCCAACAATATGTCTACCTCATATGTCCTTATCGATACAGAAACCTTGTAAGGTCATGATAGAAATCCAAAACTCATATATGATGTAACTGCTCTTGGCACACAACCATCCCAACATACAGAGTAGCTCAGGTAACATTGCTCCAGTGTGCACACCTTGACTATAGAAGCAGCTCGGTGCCCACCCACAGTCTGTCATTCCTACATTCTTGCTTGCTCTCAGAATCAATGTTCTTGTCCCTAAGTACCCCCGCTTGAGGCCCTTCAGGGAACAAGGTTACAAATCACAGCTCATTTCTCTACTCTCATCTACTCAGGCTTTAGCCAATGACCTCAGCTCATCCTTCTTAGCTGATAAAGTGCTACTGTACATCACAACCTTATACATTCTGGGCTTCTCTTGCTTCCAGAGGCCAAGCCTACAGCTCAAACATTAGGAAACTTCACAGCATCACTGTTCACACTGACTACAGAGGTTACTTGGAGGATCTCATTTTCCTTTTCCTTTGAAGCACTATGGTACTGAGATGACCCCATACCAATACTGCCTTGACCTTTTTTTTGTAATGTCTCCTTGAATTTGTTATCTGGGTGACTTCTAAGAGCTGGAAACAGTGGCACTATAAGGCTATATGATGAGGCCTTTCCTTGAAGCTCAGAAGAGTCCTGATCAACAAGGAAACCAGGAAGTCTCTGGCTGTTTCTGTCCCTCCTTCATGTAATAAAAACCTGCAGTATGTCTCCTTGTTTAGCAGACATTTTGTTCAAACACTCCAATGAGAAAGTCCCTTTTGATTATAGAATTATGTACAAGATGTCTAGGACAGCCTGGAGAAAGGCAATCAGAACCAGTGGCAGCACTGTCTACCTGCTTCTAGGGGAAGATGGGTCTTTAAGTGGTAGAATGGACTAGCTTTACCAAGACAAAGAAAAGGTAGGATCAGAAGCAGGTACCAATGGCAGAGAAATGACAGAACCAGCTTAAAGGGAAAAACCAAAGCCTCTGAAGATGCTCGCCTAAACATCTTCCTAGATTTGGTCCAACCTCCTTTTCAAAACGATAAAATGAAATCCAGGACAAAAAGCCCTCCAGACTTCCTGTGAGTGGCAAAAAGATGCCTCAGAACTCAGGTCCATGCCCAGATTCTCTGAGCTGAGCTTCTTCATTTCCACTGCCTGCCTTGCTGCTTCGCTACCTTCTATGGCTCCCCAGTGCTAGCAAGCCTCCTGTCTCCATCAGAGCACTAACTATGGAAGCCTTTGGGCTCTCCTTGAAGGACACCAGAAACAGATTTAAATAATTCACTAGAGGCCTTGGGTCTTCAAGTGTACACACACATACACAGAGGCATGCACGCACACCTGTATACACTTCTCCTAGGGGGACTGTATGGTTCCTACTCCATCGTAGAAGGTTATCACACAGGGTTCAGTGAAAGGATAAAAAGAAAAGTGAGACAATTTGGATGGGGGGAATTATATACACAACACCTTAGGAGATACAAACAAGGTGAGAAAAAAATTTTTACTTAATAGCATATAAACACTTAGAAACAGAGTTTCTTGACTTTTCCTATCAGCTTGACAAATTACTTTGCTTATTGTATGAGGTTCTTCCTCAACTAACCATCTCCCTACCCTATAAAAGGTCATGTTGCTCCATGATACATGCCAGAAGTCGGAGTCACATACCAGAGGCTTTGTCGCCACAGACCACACAGTACTCCACCACCTGGGGCCGCTGGACGTCTGCCTTCCCCAGCAATCGCTCCACAGAAGCAGAATCCGTGACGATCTAAGATGTTGGCAAACAGACAGTACCAATTAAAAGCTAGATAAGTAAAGTAAAATCTAGCTGTACATTCCCAGTCTTGGGTATCTAAATAAAAAGAACTCTAGGCAGAACTGGGATTACTCTGACAGCTTCTCCATTCAGCAGCCAGGTAATTCTGCTTCCCCACTGGCCTGCACATGTCAATGACTGCTCTTCTATCTTGTGACTATCACCAAGACTGGAGGCCACATAGGGATCACATATGGATTCTCTAAGGTAAATACAGGCAAGGTTCTTCAACTATGTTTCTCATCCCATCAAACAACATGGAAATATGCAACCTGGTGTGTGTGTCAGAGCTATATCCAGGCTTTCCTGAATGGACTGCCTGTTGAAGCGCCTGGTAATGGATAGATGGAATAGTACAGATGACAGCAGAGGCCTGCTATTTCCTCTCACTTGTAGGTAACCCTTTAGATTACAAACAGTGATATCTGTCTAGGAGAAAACAACTATATCAAGCTGAGAAAGTTTAAAGAATGGTTATTTTACAAGTATACTTAATTTGAGCATTAATATTAACCTTCAAATGAATCTCACAAGATGGAACCATATGGAAAATTTAACATCAAAAGATCTGAACACACTTTTTTGGGAGGAGGAAGATATGACAGATACAGCTTGCTAGCTGCACTGCTAGCTATCTCAGAGGACACTTCTGAAAGCACAACACACTGGCTGTTTAAGTCTAGCTCATCAAGGGGAAAAGGAGGTTCTCAAGTTTCTCTCTATAGCAGAAGGAATGCCCCACACATCAGTAATAGCCAAACTAACCTGACTAACCAGGTGTCAACCAATAGATGAAAAGATAAAAAACAAGGGCTGGCAGATGGTCAGTCAGTAAAGATCTTGCTGTGTAAGCATAAAACCTAAGCTTGGATCACCAGGCTTCCTGTCAGCCAGGCAGCCTTTCCAAATTAGTGTATTCTCGGTTCAAAGAGATATATCAAAAATAAAATGAAGGGCCATCAAAATGTCTCAGTGGGAAGAGGCACCAGCACCTGCTGCTAAATGAACCCACATGCTAAGAGAGCCAACTCTCATAAGTTTCCCCCGACCTCCACACACATGGTAATGTGTGCACTCATGCAAAATTCAAAAAATATATAAAATCAAAAATATTTTAAACAGATAGAGAGTCTGAAGAGATGGCTCAGAAGTTAAGAGTGCATAATGTTCTTATGGAAGACTCAAATTCAGTTCTTAGCACTCAAATTTGGGAAGTTCACAACTGCTTACAACTCTAGCTCTAGAGGGACTGAATACCTCACAGGTTTCTATAGGCATCTAAACTTACTAAAAACATTCACTTGAACATACCCTACACAAATATTCACAAGGGGTTGAGGGCTGGTGAGGTGGGGGCAGAAGTTGACAGAGGAGTGATTGAGGGAAAGGGAAAAGAACACTAACTTCTCCCATATTTCCACTGTGGCTTGTGTGTGAGAGCCCCAACAGGAACAGTGTTTCAGTTTGGGAAGATGAAAGGATTTACAGATAGGGATACAATACTGGTTAAGACTAAATTTTATGTTATATACAATTCACCAGAAATTTAAAAATGAAAATCTAGCTCGATATAGTGGCATGCACCTTTAATCCCAGTATTCAGGAGGCAGAAGCAGGCAGATCTCTGTGACTTTGAGGCCAGCATGGTCTATATAGTGAGTTCCAGGACAGCCAGGGCTATATAAAGACCCTGTCTCGAAAATAAGCTTAAAAAATGTAATATGTAATATAGACTATGTCAAAACATGCTTATGCCTGGTTCCTCTGGGGCCTTGGCACTGAGCCTCCAACCTCACAGTTGGTCCTGCTTTCCCTCAGCATCTCCATTTATTTGTTTTTTATTGTGGTTGCCCTTATTGACTGACTGTGGCTGCCCCCAATTGCATCTTGATGCTCATTTTGCTCCTCCCTCTCAGAATAGAGATAAGTAAGACAGAGCAGAAGACAGAAATACAGAATAGTTCCTGGAAAATATGTAAGGATCAGAATGAAGAGCTGGACTTAGGCTTGGCCACCTATATTAAACTGAAGTAAGAGTGGTTAGCTCTAGAGGGTGCCTTAAAGATATCGGAAGCTAATGGTTTCCATTATGTGGCCTTTTAAGAACAATTTTCCAGTGGCCTTACTATATCACCTTGCCTATGGCAGTGTCTTTTCTTTGGATTAGCTTATATCCATTCTTAACTGTTCCTGCTTGTCTTCTGGGTGTGGCCAGTCAATTTACTGTAAATCCCCAAAGGCTCTCCCTGTTAAGGTTAAGGTTAGGGTCTCTTAGATGTGGATTTAGATTCCAAGGCAAAGCAAAACTGAGCTGAGAAGTGGTTCAGTATCTGTTTGGAAACAACCACTTGTCAATGAGCCTTACCTGGATCCTGCCAGGGACAAGGTTGTCTGAGGTGGTGAATATGAGCTGCTTGGCACTGGATGTCTCCGGAGAAGCCAGGATCACCTTCCCAGTTCCAGCTCCATCTGGGCTGGTTAGGATGAACTGCTGTTTAGAGGATCCAGAGGCGTCCACTGCGGTGACTATCTGGATCTTTTGTCCTGTCTGCTGGTCTGTTACAATCTATAAGATACAACATGGAAGCCCCTTTGTATGGCATGTCTTCAGACCTGTCTGCACTTGCACACAGTGCTTAGGAGGTGATCACTAGAATCAATGGTAGTCTAAGCTATATTGCACCGGTTGTGATGGCTAATCACCACCATCAACTTGACGCTGTAAAAAAGCTTGCAGAGTGGAAAGCGTATGAAGTATGTTTTCAAACTCAGTGAGACTGAAATAGAAGTCAAAACAATATACTTTTGAATAAAACACAGGCTAAAGACAGTCATTACAGCAATCTTACCTTAGGCTTGGTGGGGCTCACAGCAAAAGTCTTGGCTAGTTATTTGGCAGTCACTGGTGTATAATGACATCTAAAGCCATCTGCTCAGCTAGAGCTAATCAGAAAGCTGGAACAAACACCCCAAAGTATAATTCTGCAGAACCCCAACATTTTCCATTAGGAAGATGAAGTACAGCAGGAAACTACAACCAGAACCTCAATTAAACCAGAATTATTTCCCAATTACAGATGGTTTCCATACTACTTCCTAAATACGTAGTAATCTTTCCTATAAGGCAGATATTCAGCTGAAGGACCACAGACACTTGGGAACAGCAGTTATGCCTTACCATATATACTCACTTACCCTTTGGATCATAGAGTATATTTAAATACTTTGAAATGAATTTAAATATAAATTAGATATCATTTACAAAAGATTGAAAAATAAAGGGAGTAAGAATACAGGGAAGGATGGGGAAAACTACTTTTTTGCTTATAAAACGTGAAAATATACACAAAAACGATAGTTTATTTTATTATGTACATTTGCACACATATAAAAGCTACACAGCACTGACGTACCATTTAGCAAACAGACAGTTAAAAATACAACATGATAGTAAGTATGGAGAAACAGATGTTTCCAGGATAGACTGATAGAAACATAAATCAGTATGCCTTTAGGGACAGTGTGGCAAAATGGGTTATCAACTAGGTGCTCAGTAGAAATAGGGACATCTGCTTTGCACTGTGTGTATGCCAGTTGGTTTTCTGACAGCTTAACTCAAACCTAGACTTATCGAGGAAGAAGAAAATCTTAACTGTGAAAATGTCTCCTGAAGTTTGGCTTGTAGACAAGCCTGTGGACTCTTTTCTTGATTAATGAGTGATGTGAGAGGGTCCAGCCACCTCTGGGCAGGTGGTCCTGGGGCTGTACAGGGAAGCAGGTTGAACAAGCTATGGGAAGCAAGCCAGTAAGGAGTGTCCCTCCTCGATCTTTGCCTGAGTTAGGTTTGAATATGCTTGGTCCGTGGGAAGTGGCACTATTAGGAGGTGTGGTCTTGATGGAATAGGTATGGCCTTATTAGAGGAAGTGTGTCACTGTATAGGCAGGCTTAGAAGGTTCCTAGTGCTCAAGCTCCATCTGGTGCAGAAGAGTTTCCTTCTTACTGCCTTAGGATCAAGATGTAGACTTCTCAGCTCCTTCTCTAGCACCATGTCTGCCTTCAGGCTACCATGCTTCCTGCCATGCTAATAATGGACTAAACATCTGAAACTCTTAAGCCAGCCCCAATTAAATGTTTCCTTTATAAGAATTGCCATGGTCATGGTCTCTTCATAGCAATAAAATTCTAAGACACTGCCCTGACTTCCTTCCATCATAGAGATGTAAGCCATTTCCTTTCCAAGTTGCTTTTGGTCACGGTATGTTCTATCACAATAAGAGAAACCTAACTAAGACAATATGAAACCACCTTTAAAACTGAATGAATGAATGAATGAATGAATGAATGAATGAATGAAAGAAAGAAGACCGACTGACCGACCGACCGACCGACCGACCGACCGACCAAGGGGCAGAAGATGCACATACTGTTGATCCTTATGTAGGAGAGGCTGAGGAGATGGCTCAGTCAATGAAGTGTTTCCAGTGCAGGCATGAGGACCTGAGGTCAGATTCCCAATACCCATATAAAAGGTGGGCATGGCAGAGAACACCTGTAGCCACAGCACCAGAGTTAGGAGTGGAGAAAGGGAGGTCCCAAGGGCTTCCTGGCCAGCTAAGCTAGTCGAATTTACAAGTTCCACAATTTATGAGAGGTCTTGTCTCAAATTAAATATAAAATTAAAAACAAAATTCCTTAACATTTTTTTTAAGCAGGAAGGTCTAGAAATGTGGCTTTGTTGCCTACAATGGTATGTTTCAGTATTAATATTTCTTCATTATTATGATTATGAAAGAGAATGCCATCATTCTTAAGAAATCTGTATGATTGATCCAGTGCAAAGAAATGATGACTGCCACATATGATCAAATGAATAAGTATTATATATAATACACATTCAGAACCGGATAGCAAACAACTAGTGAATCTGAGTAAAGGTTATAACAATTTAACTTTACTATTTTCTGTAAATTTGAAGCAGTATTAAATAGGACATTAAAAGCTATAAGCACAAAGCCAGGTATGTTGGCACAAACCCGTAATTCCAGTACTGGGGATGTGGAGGCAGAATCAGGAGTTCAAGGCCAACCTCAGCTACACAGAAAGTTTGAGGTCAGCCTTAGCTTCAGGAGAGCCCATTGCAAAACAAAAAGCAAGCAAAAACTCTTACAGCACAATTGCTAGCATTTCCTGGTACCCGTTTACGGGGTTCAGACCTTATCACAGTTCATCCTTCTGCAGTCTGTATCTACAGTGAAACCATACAGAAGGTTTTAGAAACTCTCCCTAGGTTATTAGACTGGATCCTAGGTCTGTTTAATTCAGGTTAAACATGGTCTAATCTGACATCTTTCAGTCTCAGCCTTACTAGAGAAGCCATTGCTCTCATACACTGAAATACTAAAACTACATTCTCTATTCAGGCTCCAGAGGTGCAATGTTCACTGACAAAGCATGGGTAGGAATGAGGATGCCACTGAGGCATCTGTATTAACACTGACAACTGAGAAGTTATTTTACTTTTAAAAACAAAATCTAAATAAAAAGGAAGAGAAAAAGAAAACTTAAAAAATGTTTTCTTATTTATCATTGTGAGTTTGTGTATGTGTGTGTGTGTGTGTGTGTGTGTGTGTGTGTGTGTGTGTGTGTGTGTGTGATTTGTTTATGAATGAAGCTGCATACATGCCATGGTGCCCGTGTAGAGATATGAGGACAACTTTTGAGGATCTGTTCTTTCCTCCTTCCTGTGTTAGTTCAGGGACTGAGCTCAAGTCACCATGGTTTCTTGGCAAGTGCTTTTACCTGCAAATGTTTTTTTCAGTTGCTCATCCCTGTTCATGTGCTCTGATTTAGCTGGTTAGTTAAATAGCAAATGCTTTATCCATTCCTCCCAGCTTCTTGCTATAATCCCATAAGTCTTTTTGTTCAAAAGAACAGAAAAATATTCAGTGGATTAAAGGCAGATTCGCAGCCCTGCCCCTGCTTAAGTAATAGTTAATAATAGTAATAATAGTTACCTTGCATTGATAATACATATTAAACATGATTATGTATAAGATGCCTTTCTAAGCCTTTTAAAAGATCTACTATTATCTATATTTTCCAAATAGAAAAGTAAAACATTAAAATTGTTAATTGCCCTGACTGAAAAACCTATTAAGTGGGGGCACTGGATGTGACTACAAAAGCAAGGGGTCCCTGATCCTAATAAAATATATATTGCCTCTCAATTTGGAAGCAAGTAAATAATGGTATATCATCCAGTATTTTGAAGCAATAGTTCACACTTTTGCTTTAAAAGTAATTAAACAAATATAAATGTTTACCTGCGGCTTTCTAAATGATTGAGCTCACACTGTGCTTGGTACCAAGAGGTAAATACTCTGAAGTGAATCCCTTAGGCAGGTTTGGTTTTGGACAGAGTAAAGAAACCCAGTGGAACCGACATGAGTACCTGAATGCGCTGAGGTGAGGCTACCGCAGAGTCGGTGGAAATTATCTGGATGCGCGGGGAGGGGCTGGTCATCCCTGGAGATTCCGGCCGAGAGGTCTGTGTACGTGGTACCTGTGGATAAGAACATGGGTTTAGGAAGGCACCCAGTGATTTCCTAAGAACTACACTTTTCTTTCTTTCTTTAAGGCAAGGTCTTATAAAGTCCATGCTGGCCTCAAACTATTGAACTACTGACCCTCCTGTTTCTACCTCCCAAGTACCAGGATTACAAGTGTGCACAACCATGCCTAGCAAGAGCATGTTGTCAACACAGTACAGCAAAGGAAATGGTGAGATACTGCCCATGATGGTACTAAGAAAACATCTTAAATATCTGCTTCTGATGTTGAAAACACAGGATAAACCAACTCAGTTCTGCTTTTCATGACCTTTTTAAAAAAAGCTACCAGAATAACTTTTAAAAGAGATTCTATTTGAAGTTTTTCTACTGTTTCCAAAGTCAGCTGTAACATTCTCTTTTTATGATAACTTTTAATAGAAAGGCTTTCACAACACTGCAAGGGATGGATGACACGAATCAGCACAGCCCTGAAAGTTATTGGGAGCAGCATTTATGGAAAGGTTTGGCAACCTCCTAGATTCCGGCAGAACCAAGTTGGGCAAAGTTCACCATGAACACAAGGGTCTCTCTCGTACTTAGTCAGTACCTACCAAAGGCGAGGATCAACGTGCTGAGTGGTCACCTGGGTACCTGAAGTAAGAAGACAGCATTTTCCTAGATTAAAAGTATATCATAAACCAGTATCATGCCATACAAAGGTTGCATGTTTCCCACACCCTAAAATATATTTCCCTAATTTGTTCTGTGAGGCCAATATTGCTCAACATCTTATAAGATGTCATGAAAATTATCTTACAAATACAGATGTAAAAATTCAACAAAAGAAAGCAAACTGAATCCAGTAGCATGCCTAAGTGCAGCTTACCTAAAGGATGCAAAACTGGTTCAGTGCATGAAAATCACAGTTCAGCAAGAGTTGCAAGATCACTTCAATGGACAAAACAGACAGGAAGCACTTGATAAAAACATAACACCCTTTCATGATTTAAAAGAAAAAAAAAAAACCCCAAAACCAAAAAAAACCAATGAAACAAAGAAAGCACCCAATCTGGTAAAGATAGAGGACAAAAGTTTTCCCCCAAGATGAGAAAGCAGACCAGGTATGCTTTCGCTACTGTGTAAATGTACTAGGACTCCTAGCTGGGAAACTAGGGAGAGAGAAAAAAACTAAAGGGGGGGGGGTTGGGGAGAGAAAGGATAGATGAGGGAAGCAGATATATACCATGATTGTAAAAAATTTTATTATGCATATTGAATGTTATTACATAAAAATATTACAGAACCCACAAAAATTCCTTACAACTAGTCAGAATTCCAAGGTTGGAGGTACAAGATTAACTGCATTTCTATACACTGAGAATAGCAATCTAAAAACAAAATTAAGAAAATAATCTCACTGATGATATAACATAAAAAAGAACAGAACATGGGAGTAAATTTAACGAAGTATAAACAATCCAGGTGTGATGGCTCAGACATGTAATCCCAGGAACTTGAGCAGTGGACTGCTGTTTGAGGCCAATCAGAGATGCATAAACCAGCTTAGACTAGAGTGAGAACTTGTTCTTCTCCATCCCCCAAAAGGCAAAAAAAAAAAAAAAAAAAAAAAGAAAAAAGAAAAAGAAAACAAACAAATCCCCAGAAAATACCACTGAAAGAATTAAAACAGCCTAAGTAGAAAGACATCTATGTTCAGATCAGAACACAATGCTAATAGGCACTGCTTCCTAAACTGACAGATTCAATGTCATCCCCGCTGAAAACCCAGGTGTTCTTTTCTCTCCATGTATTGATCTGCTAGTCCTAAAATCCATGTAAAATTCAAGGAATCCAGAACAAAACAACCCATCCCTTTCTATCTTCAGAGACAGGTTATCATATATGTCGGGCTAGCTTCAAGCCCATTATGTAGCCAAGGATAATTTTTGAATGTCCGATCTTCCTGCTTCCACCTCCCACATACTGGGATTACAGATGGGTGCTTTGTATAAATTAGGCAAGCACTCTACCAAGTCAGCTACATTCTACACCGCCTATTCTCAACCTGGGTTGTAGTTACATGGAAACATTCTGTGATAATTCATTGAGTTTTACAATCAATAGAATATATATATGTATGTATGTATGTATGTATGTATATATGTATATATATGCATATGTGTATATATATCACTAACAATTAAAATTTATATATAAATTACACTAACAAATTTGTCTTTGAAATAACCAAGTGTATTCAAAAATATTTTATAGAGACCCAGAAAAGATTTTCAAATCACAAAACTACAGCAATCATTGGGCCTATGTCATACCTGAACCTGAGCTGGGCTGTTTTTAAGCTCTGCAGTCTGGTCCAAGTACAGGCTATCTCTCTGGAATCTGGCTTCTTTACCTGTGTAAGCATATACTTGCTGAGATTGTGGGTCAATGGTAGAGCCTTGTCTTGTATGAAAGGGCCCCCAGGTTCAAATCCCTAGCAATGCTTATTTGGGTGTGGTGGCAGTCACCTATAATCCCAACAACCAAGGATACTGTGGGTAGAGAGACTGGAACAAGAAATCTGGACTATGTAAAAGCATGTGCCTTTAATCCCAGCACTCAGGAGACAGAGGCAGGTGGAGCTCTGAGTTTAAGGCCAGACTGTTCTACACAGGGAAAACCCATTTTGAGGTGGAATGGGAGGAGACTGTACTGGCTGGTTTTACGTATTAACTTGACACAAGCTAGAGTTATCACAGAGAAAAAGAGTCTCCCTTGAGAAAATGCCTCCATGAGATCCAGCTGTAAGGCATTTTCTCAACTAGTGATGAAGGGAGGACCCAGCCCATTGTGGATGGTGCCATCCCTGGGCTAGTTGTCTTGGGTTCTGTAAGAAAGCAAGCTGAGCAAGCCAGGGGAAGCAAGCCTGTAAGCAGCATTCCTCCATGGCTTCTGTATCCATCCACTCCTACCTCCAAATTCCTACCCTGTGGTAAGTTCCTGTCCTGATTTCCTTTGGTAATGAACAGCAATATGGAAGTGTAAGCTGAATAAACCCTTTCCTCCCCAACTTGCTTCTTAGTCATAATGTTTGTGCAGGAATAAAACCTGACCAAGACAAAGACACTATCAAAATACAATTCAAGGATTCTGTGAAACTATGTGCAAAGTTGGTTATGAAGGTGTACAGGTGTGTTTGGGCACAGACCTTTACATGGCTTGCAGCTTAGACTTAAAGGTGAAGGCAGGCAGCTGTTGAACTTCACTTCTTTCTAAAGTTATACATGTATTTCCAACACACAGGCCATCTTTGCTATCTCCATAGTCTAATTAAAGCCCTGTTTCTGTAGCCTGCCTTTAATGTCTCTCAAACTGGCTTGTCTCCTGTAGGCTCCAATCCTGGATACTGGCACTCTTCACAGGGCACTACCCTATCTGTTCAATGACTATTTCTCTTCTGAGCATACAGTGAATGCTTGCTTAATGAATGAACGATGCTATCTTAGGGAAAGAATAAGAAGTCTGTGTTGCAGCCATGAGTTTGGACTCTGCTAATTAGACATTGTGTGAGCACAGCTCAGTGCCTCCCTTGGAAGTTTATTACATAAACCAAGGACATGGATGGGGTCTCAAAATGTAAGTTCAGATTTTCTCACATTCTTTCATCACTGCACAGCACTGCTTCCCACACAGTCACCTGCTGAAAAACAAACATTTAAGTTTGAGGAATGTCTGCACAACATGGAGTCAATGTGCAGATTTTCATAGAGCAAAACAGTTCAAACATAGTACAGAAAAAAAATCAGCAAATAAATCTAATATGTTACAAATCTCAATCAGGAACTTCTGAATTCTTAACATCCAGGGGAAATAATGAATGATGCAAATGCCTAAAAGCTACAGGCAGCCTAGGCTAAAAGAACCATATTCTTTTGTATCCGTTTCAAATGGCCATGGCATTTGGGTCGCTGGGTAGTGAGTGACCCCTCTATGTTGAAGTTTGCATCACCTGTGTAGCAGGTTTCATCAGAGGGGAACTGATAAGCTGCTTCTGGACTGTAAGTCTACCTCTGTTTTATTTTGGGGGGGTCCACTGCTGTGATAAACACCATGACTAAAAGCAACTTAGAGAAGAAACGTTTATTTCACCTCATACCTCACACCTCATAGTACATCACCAAGAGACAAGACAGGAACCTGGATGCAGGAACTGAGGCAGAGATCATGGAGGAATGCTGCTTACTGGCTGGTTCCTCAAGGCTATCTCAATCTGTATTCTTATATACCCCAGAACCACCTACCCAGGGGTGGTACCACCCACAACAGGCTGGGCCCACACATATCAATCATTAATCAAGAAAATGCACCACTGGTTTGCCCACAGATCATTCTTATGGAGGCATTTTCTTAACTGTAGTTCCTTCTCAACTTGACAAAAGCTAACCAGGACAACTCCTGTGTAACACAAAGGACTGGAAAGTTCTCAGTCCAGCTGATGAGCTTTGCTCTCTTGATGACCTACAAGTTCAGCACTAGAAGCCTTTAAAGGCTCAAATTTAAACAACATAGGTGAAAACACACACACACACACACACACACACACACACACACACACACACCACACACCTATAAAGCAGAAGGATCATGAGTTCAGGCTAGGTGGGTGCCAAAGGAGATCTTGTCTTGAAACTGAAAAAAAAACAAAACCAACAACTCTATCTCACAATTATGTAAAATGGTATGATATTTAATTGCAATTTGGTTCATAATCTCTTGTTCATAGGCGAATTACCTGCCACACTAGTTTCTAAAAAGAAAAAAGCCTGCTAGATTCTTCCAAATATACAACTGAGTTCTAAATACTGTGCATTTCAGCTTTGGAAACCAATTTCTACTGAAATACAATGCTTAGAGAGAGCACCACTCCTCCACCCCTGCTCTGCATGTTCACACATATACAAGTACAACTAGAGAAGATTCCTGTGCTGCTCCACTGGTTTGCTTTCTTCTATTCCTCTCCACCCCACCAGTGTGCCCGTGCATGCAAACATGCAAACATGCAAACACAGTCTTGAGAGCATGCATTGCACACACACACACACACACACACACACACACACACACACACACACACACACACACACACGCACACACACACACACACGCATGCACACACACAGCCAATTGTTCCCAAAGGCTTTATTTATATATTTTTTTTCTTCAGCAACTTGCCAAGCCATAGTAACCACCAAATCAGCCAGGGGTTGGTGGATAGCCTTCAAACTCTGCTGTGCAGATTCAATTTACCATACCATACAAGGTTGTTTAGAGATACCCTTTCTGTGACCTTGCTTTGCTGAAGGTCAAGTGTACAATCATTCACTGTAACCAAGGAAGCAAAATCGAAATATTTCTGCTGTTCTTCCAGCTAGCTGCTGAAACAGTGTGTTGACTACCATGATGACCTACTTCTGGAAGATGTATGTTATTTTACCAAGGCTTCCTTTACCTAGACTCCTGTGGCTTTGTTAAACCCTCTTCCCTCTCCCCTTCCCTTTACAGATCACCTCTCTTTAGTGAATTCGCAGAATGTTACTATGGAGAATAAAAAACTAGAATTTTGAAAGTACATGGCATAGAGAGAAGTTTTGGAGAACATGGACAGTCTGCATATAGTATCTTCAACTTCACTATGCTAAAGCTAGTATTTCTGTAGATATGGAATCTCTGAAGCACAGGCAACAACATATGGTCTGCGCTACATTCAAAAACCACTCCAAGAACAGCAGAATGGACTTTGCTTGCTGTCTCTAAGAGCTAAAGTTAACTTATAAGCCCATCTGCCCAAGGACAGATGACTTTCTGGAAAGTTCGGAGCTGTTGTTCATGTAAACAAGGTTGGTTGCCCCAACTGCACATCCTGTGAGCAGTTGCAGGTACATAGGCAGGAAGTACATCAGGATATATACTTGCTCCCAATTGGAAATGGCCTTGTGGGTTCTGGCTTTATAAGCATCTGTGATAGCTACTCCCAGTTGTCTACTTGACTATATCTGGAATGAACTACAATCCAGAAATGGGGGGCACACTCGTGACCCAGATCTTGAGGCTGGAAGACACATGCCTTTAATACAGATTTTGAGGCACACCTTTAACCTGGGCCATACTTTCCACTGGATGCCTACAATAAAGATGGTGGGAAAAGGAAGGGTTTGTTCTTTGCCTGCTTGTACTGACTTGCCAGCACATCTGCTGGAATCTACTTCAGGATTCCAGCTTATACAGAAGACCAGCTGAAACACACGGAGCCTTGTGGCATTGAGCAACTACTAGATTCTTGGACTTCCCATTCACAGCTAGTCACTGTTTGGTTAGTTGGATGCAGCCTGTAAGTCATCCCAATAAATTCCATATATATAAGAAATAGCAAGGGTTTCCTCATTAAGGTCTGGTGGGAAAGAGCCCACCACCAGCTGCAGAAGCAGAAAATGCCAGATATTTGTAGTTCAATGGAAAGTGGCAGTCCATCAGATACTCAAAAGCCATTAGACCTGCTCTCTCTTGTGGCTCTGCCTCATTTTATGCAACATTTATCTCAATCTTCCTGTCCATTTATCCACCTCCATAACCCAATATTCTTTAAGAGTTATCTTGTATAATTTATAACAGAGAAAGGTTAGAATAACTATATATCCCCCACACTAGGTAATGGGTTGGTAAGGTATGCTATGTTCTATTATACAATATAAGACAGCTATGAAAATTATGTTCTTACAGTCTATATAGCAAGCTGCAGATAGAATATTCTGTAAAACAGCATTATGGAAACACAAAGTAATACACACACTATGGGCACAACTGAATAAATGTATATTTTAAAAAACCAAAAGACTTATTCATCCAATTAGCAAATTCTAGCTTACTGTTTGAGACAGGTCTCACTACACAGCTCTGGCTGGTCTGAAACTATTTAAGATCACGCTGGCCTCAAACTTAACCTGTTCTTAAATGCTAGAAGTACATAGACTACTATGCCTAGCCCAACAAGCAAAATTCAAGTGCTCATTATACTTCAAGCCAATGTATAGGACCCAGGGAACACAACAGTAAATATAAAAGTTTTGGTCTTACTAAAGCTTACCTTTTATGTGGTAAAGGGCTAGGGCTGTAGATAATAAACTCACAGAAGATAATAGCAACCATAATTGGGGTAAAGGAGGTAGGTAAGGGAATGTAGGTGGTGGCCATCTTAAATCTGATTTTCTCTTTATGAGGCTAGCAATATGAACACCAGAACTTAAGAAAAAAAGTTAATCTAATTCATGGACACAGATGCAAATAAAGTGTGTAGGTACAAAGGTTGTGTCAAGTTCAGTTTAACTGTGGCATTGGACAGCAAAGTCAGTCTAGCTTATCACATTAACTGACTCAAAGAAGGAGATACATGGCCATCCTACCAGGCTCTGAAAAGGACTTGATAAAATTCAACATCTGCTAAGTTCATCAATTTTACTCCAACTAGAAATACAGAAAATGTACTTAATCTAATAAGGAATAAAAGCTCATACAATTGCCTCAAACCCTTCTATTTAAAATGAGAATTAGGTAAAGAAGGATACTTGCTATTACCACTTTGATTCAATACTGTAGTAGACATCCTATCTATAAAAGTATAGTAAGACAAAAGCAGAAGAGAAAAAAATCTGAGCTAAGAATTAGTTAAGTGGCTGGCAAGATGGCTCAATGGATTAGGTACTTGACACATAAGCATTAGGATTGGAGTTCAATTCACAGCATCACACAAAAGGCCAGGTGCAGTGGCCATGCACCAGCCTATCATCCTACATCTGAGGAGTTGAAGACAAGAAGATCCCTGAGCAGGGACTTTTTTAAAAGCCAGAATCTAAGCATGTGGGAGGTAGAAGCAGACAGATCTCTAGGAATTAGAGGTCAACCTGGTCTATAAAGTAAGTTCCAGCCAAAAGTTGCCAGAGTGAAACCTGTCTCAAAAAATGTATCTCATCATAGTGACACATGGCTTTAATCCTAGCACTCGGGAGGCAGAGGCAATAGGATCTCTGAGTTTAAGGCCAACCTGGTCTACAAAAAGTTTCAGGACAGGCAGGGCTACACAGAGAAACTCTGTCTCAAACTGCCAAAGGAATTAGTAAGGATAA
The DNA here is from genome assembly GCF_011064425.1 of Rattus rattus. NCBI lineage: Eukaryota > Metazoa > Chordata > Mammalia > Rodentia > Muridae > Rattus > Rattus rattus. The sequence continues at coordinate 54,830,537 of NC_046159.1, forward strand.
GACTTCTCAATTTAAAAGAATGCAGGAGGCCGGGGTAATTGTGCACACCTTTAATCACAGTACTGAGGTAGAGGCTGGTGGATCTTTGTGATTTTGAGACCAACATGGTCTACACAGTGAGTTCTAGGGTAGCCGGGACTAAAGAGTGTATACCTGTTTCCAAACTCAACCAGCCAGGGCCAGCAAGATTACCAGTAGGTAAAGCGCTTACTGTGTAAGCCTGATGACCTGAGGTCAATTATCCAAACCCACATGATAGAATAGAATCAAAACAAGTTGTCCTCTAACCACTATATGAGTGTTGTGGCACAAGCATGCCTTTTGCACTCCAATAAATAAAAGTTAAAAAAAAAAAAAGTCTATGAGAAAAATTATTAGAGGAAAAGGCACCACAAGTTGTCATGCAGCAGCATGCTTTATGGACTATGTGCTGCTATGCATGTTGGAAGGACTTGAAATGCAAATCAAAAGACTTGCCATTTAAATATTTGGTTGAACTCAACCATAAGGATGGTTTTCCAACGAGTAAGAGTCAGCATGCAAATGACTCTTTGGTCTGTAAAGCCTTATGGCTAATCTTGAAATACTGTAAAAAGTTAAAAAAAAAAAAATTGGTACTAACTTCTTTCTGATTTGGTGTCCAAGAGCTCAGTTTCATCTTCCTAACTAGATGACAGAACATAATTCCAGCTACCCAGAAGAGGATATGGTGGCATCTTTTCAGGAATTTGGATACCAGGCACAGAACAACAGTGCTCAACAGGACTCAGGATAGAGGTTGGAGCAAATCCACCCCTTTAAGGATGACCTTTCTTAAGATGCTCATAGCAATCAGACTTCCTTTCTAAGGTTGTTTAAAAGGGGCCCTCTGTTGAAGACTGCAACAGTGGCAAACAAAGAAACTCTACAAAAAAATCTTTGCACTGAAAATATTTGGTCTTGAGCTCAGACTGCCACCTGCAGAAACAACAAAAATCTCAGTGCTGGTGACTGAACCTGGTGCCCCCAGATTCACCTAGACTGTCTGGCCAGCAAGCACCTATGATCCTCCTGTCTCCATCTCTCCTCATTATGAGAATGCCCAGCTTTTTACACATACATTGGATACACAAACTCAAGGGCTTGTGATTTCACTGCAAGTATTTTAATAACAGTAATCTCCTCAGCTTGCATCTTTTACTTTTCAAAAGATTTTTTAATTTTTAATTTTATGTATGAATATTTACCTACATGTAGAAAACTGTCTTCTCACTTAAGGCTCATAAAAACGTTCTATAGACAACAACTGTAAGTGCCTGATAAATGTTCATGACAACATTTCTGATAAACTCAACTCTAGTGAACGTCAAAATCTCCCACAAGTACATATTAGGATTACTCAGAACTAACTAGGTGTCCTTCCTGGGAAGAGCTGGGACATAGTAGGATAGTTTAAGTTATTGAAAATTTGAGCTCTCCTAAATAGTAACAAAAAAGTTTAACTGACAGCATGTTATTGACTTACATTGTTTTTTAATTTTTAAATTTTATTTATATGGTTTGCCTGTGTATGACATCACCTGTATGACTGATACCCTTGGAGATGAGAAGAGGATCCCTTAGAGCCGGAGTTATAGTTTCAAACCAATATATGGGCACGGGGAACCAAAGCCAGATCTTCTCTCTGTAAGAGTAGCAAGTGCACTTAACCACTAAGCCATCTCTCCAGCCTATTTTTGAATGTTTTAAACGGTTTGAAAGCTGCCTCTTGAAGAAATTCAGAATATGTGCCTGATTTTGTACTCCTAAGAAATTAATTTTGTATCAATCTTGACCGAGTGGTACCCCAATATAAAGAAGTTACTATTGTTATGTGCACATATGTAGAAACCAGGGGTTGATATCCCATGTTTTCCTTAAGGGCTTCTCCTCCTTTCTTTCCTCCTGTGATGGTTTGTATATTGGAGGCCCAGGGAGTGGCACTTGTAGAAGGTGTGGCCCTGTTGGAGTAGGTATGGCCTATTGGAGTAGGTGTGTCACTGTGGGTGTGGGCTCATCCTAGCTGCCTGGAAGCCAGTATTCTAGCAGCCTTTAGATGAAGATGTAGAACTCTCAGCTCCTCCTATCCCATGCTTGCTTGGATGCTGCCATGATCCAGACTTGATAATACTGGACTGAACCTCTGAACCTGTAAGCCAACTCCAATTAAATGTTGTCCTTTATAAGATTTGGCTCAGTCATGGTGTCTGTTCACAGCAGTAAAACCCTAACTAAGGCACCCCCTAAACTGGCTGGTTTTGTGTCTACTTGACACAATCTAGAGTCATCATAGAAAAATAAGCCTCAGTTGAGGTAATACCTCCATGAGATCCAGTGGTGCCATCCCTGAGCTGATGGTCCTGGGTTCTCTAAGAAAGCAGCTTGAGCAATCCATAAGGAGCAAGCCAGTAAGCAGAATCCCTCCATGGCCTCTCCATCAGCTTCTGCCTCAAGAATCCTGTCATGTTTGAGTTCCTGTCCTGACTTCAATGATAAGACAGTGCTGTGGAAGTATAAGCTGAATAAACCCTTTCCTCCCTAATGTGCTTTTTGATCATGGGGTTTCATGGGAAACCTCATTAAGACAAATTGGTACCAGGGACTGGGATATTGCTGTGATAGGTCTGCCAACCCTTTTGTTTGGAGGAATTTGGACTTTGGGTTAGTAAATGCTTTAAGCACTGTTTAGTGGGCCAAACTAGTAGAAACATGGAAGATGGTGGTGCTGAGGGTGGTTTGTGCTGTGGGGGCCTGGCTAAAGAGGTTCCAGAGAAAAAGAATAATATGTGGGATGGAAACTGTTCTTGTGATATTTTAGTGAAGAATAAATGTAGCTGCTTTCTTTTTTTTTTTTTTTTTTTTTGTCCAAAACAAATCTTCCTGAGGCTGAATTAATTGAAGAGTTGTGAGGCTGGAGTGAAGAGTTGATTTACTGCTTTGGCAGAAGACATCTCAAAACAGTCTAGTATCAACTCTGTAGTGCAGATGTTAGTGTTTATTCTCATGCAAATTTATAATGAAAAGGAGTAAGTTGGGTAAGAAAAATACAGCACGTACAATTTGGAGGAAAAGGAGGCACCAGGAAGAGGAATGGAGCAAAGTCCTGTGTTCAAGGAGATAAATTAGAAAAGCCTGATGTTAAATGGAATAAAAGAGAGTGGTGACTTCAGGGCAAGATCCAACCTAGCTAAGCTTCCAGTTTGTAAAAGGGATTTAAGAAAATGCACTCGCACCTTTAACCCAAACACTGGGAAAGCAGACATAGGTAGATTTCAAAATTCAAGGCCAGCCTGGTCCACAGAGAGTAATCCAGTACAGCCAAGCTTATACAGTGAAGGAAACCATGAAAACCAGAAAGCTGGAAGATGGGCCATGTTCCAGCCCCAGCAAGCAGCAGAACTTGGCAGCTTTAGCCATATGGTTCTGGCTTTAGAGTCAAGGATAAAAAAAGGGATTATGGAATCTCCCTCTGAGACTAAGGAAAGCAGCTGAAGTCAGTCATGTTTCAGAGGTGCCCCTGTATGGAGGCCTAGAGAGGCCATTGTGTGAGGCCGTGAGGGTGAAGCCTAGATTACCTTGAAAACCCCAAGATGTTAGATATGCCAATGCCGTGGAATACCTGCTAGGAAGGGTTGCTAACACTGAGTGGCACTAGCCCAAGAAAAAGAAATGTGTTGCAGAAAACAAAGCTCAAAGGAGTTGGAGATCTGAAGAGTGCTCTGACATGGAGATGCAGAGTCTGAAGTTTGCCCAGCTGCTTTACAGTCTTGCTTTGGTCCAGTATTTCCTCAAAAAGCTGCCTTTGGGAATGGTAATGTATATCCTATGCCATTATATATTGGAAGTATGTGATCTGCTTTTTGATTTTTATAAGAGACTACAGTTAAGAGATTGAGTCTCAGAAGGGACTTTGAACTTCAGACTTTTAAATGCTGATACTATGTGTGTATACATACAGACTATGGGGACTTTTGAGGTTAGTCTAACTGCATTTTGCATTACGATATGGCTACAAGCCTATGGGGGCCAGGGAGCCAAATGTTGTGGTTTGAATAAAAATGGCCCCTATAGGCCCATAGGGAGTGGCACTATTAGGAGATGTGGCCTTACTGGAGGAGGTGTGTCACTAGAGGGGGGTAGGCTTTGAGGACTCAGATGCTTAAGTCAGGCCCAGTGTGGCACTCTCTTCCTGCTGCCTGCAACCCAGATGTAGAACTTTTAGCTCCTTCTCTAGCACCATGTCTGCCTACAAGCCACCATGTTCCCTGCCATAAAGATAATGGACTGAACCTCTGAAACTGTAAGCCAGTCCTAAGTAAGGGTTTTCCTTCGTAAGAGTTGCCCCGGTCATGGTGTCTCTTCACAGCAATAGAAACTGTAACTAAGACACTGCCCTCAATCCCTATTTTGTGTGTGCGATGTACACAGGTATGTATAGATGTACATCCATGTCTCTGTATGCAGAAGTATGAGAAGGATAGCAAGTATCCACTCGTTGCCCTATTTTTCCTTGAGTTGGTTTCACTGATCTAGAGCTGGGCCAGTGACAGAATGCCTCAGCAATCCTTCCATCTACCTCCCTCAAAGTGCTGAGGTTAAAGGTATGAGGCTGCCATGCCTAATTTTTGCATGGCTACTTGAAATTTAAACTTAAATTTAAACTTAGGTCTTACTGCTTATGCAGAAAGTACTCTGATCCACTATGGTAATCTCAATTGTCAACTTTCAAACTAGAACCACCTAGGAGATGGGCCACTAGGTATGATGACTGTGGGAACCTATCCTGTTTTGTTTTATTTTGAGATAAAGTCTCACTATGTAGCTTTGGCTGGCATGGAACTCCCAATGTGGATCAAGCTGACCTCCAACGTATAAGAGATCTGCCTGTTTCCCTAGTGCTGGAGTTAAAGGTGTACACCATCATGCCCAGCTCCCTCCCCTCCTCAGATTTATTTATTTTAGAGTATATAAATGTTTGCTCACATATATATCTATATACCACATGCATGCCTGGTGCCCAAAGAAGCTGGAGGGCATTCAGTCTCCCAGAACTGATGCTGCAGAAGGTTGTGAACTGTCACATGGATGGCAGAAACCCAACCTGAATCCTCTGCCAAAAACAAGTTCTTTCACCTCTGAGCCATCTTCCAGCTCTAGATAATCGTAATGAGGTTAAGTAAAATGGGAAGATGTGCCCAACTATGGATACTATTCTGTGGTCTGTCATCCTGAACTGTATTAAAAAGAGAAGCTGAGCACAAGCATCTAGCACTGTCTGTTTCCTAACTGTGGTTGCGATGTGCTTCAAGCTCTTGCTGCCTTAACTTTCATGCTATAACGGCCTCCTTCAACCATGGACCAAAATAAACCCTTCCTTCCTTAGGTACTTTTCTGTTGTTACTGGAATAAAGGACTGTACGGGCTGGTTTTGTGTGTTAACTTGATACAAGCTACAGTCATCACAGAGAAAGGAGCCTTAGTTGAGGAAATGCCTCCATGAGATATAGGCATTTTCTCAATTAGTGTTCAATGGAAGAAGGCCCAGCCTATTGTGGGTGGTGCCATTCCTGGGCTGGTAGTCCTGGGTTGTGTACGAAGGGCAGGCTGAGCAAGGCAGGAGAAGCAAGCCAGTAAGCAGCTCCCTTCTATGCTTTCTGGATCAGCTCCTGCCCCAAGATTCCAGCCCTGCTTGGTTGAGTTTCTGTCCTAACTTCCTCTAGTGATAGATTATGATCTGGAAGTGTAAGCCAAATAAACCCTTTCTTCCCTAGCTTGCTTTTTGTTCACTAAGAGAAACCCTAACTAAGACAAATACCATGAACAAAGGCAACTTAAAGTCTATTTTGGTTTATGGCTCCAGAGAGATTCCATAATAGTCTATTATGGCATAGGTATTAGAGCTGGAGGAGAAACTGAGGTATCACATCTTCAAGTGAAAACACAGTGTAGATAGGAAATGGAAGACACAAACTCTCAAAGCCCACCAAGACTGTGCCATCTCACCAAACAGCACCATCAACCAGGGACCGAGAGTTCAAATACATGAGCTTATAGGGACATTTTCCATTCAAAACCACCACACTTCCTTAAGTGGCTTTTGTCAGGGGTATTTTTACCACAGCCCCCCCCCCCAATAACTTAGAAACTTAACCATCTCCCAGACACCCACATTAGTTTTTGTATTTTTTGAGATAGCCTCTCTTACTAAACCTAGAACTCATGGATTCAGCTAGATTGCCTGGCCAGCAAGACCTCAGGATCCCCCTTTCTTCAACTCACTGTTGCTAAAATTCAGGCATTCTCTGCCACATCCTGCTGCTTTTTATATGTGGGTATGAGGCATCTGAACTCATGTCAGGCAAAATACTCATCTATATAAAAATACTCATAATCATAAAAATATATTTAAAAAAATTAAAAGTCTAATATAATGGAGGGTTACCATAATGAATCACAAGACTCAAAACTGTATAGTTTTATATCAAAGAAAAAGTTCTTAAAGAAAAAAAGACATTGTCTATACTTGATAAGTCAAGAACTAACAGGGCAAAGACATTTTTATAAGCAGAAAGCAAATTTAAGATATTAAGATATAGGGGTAAGCAAAGACTATACACGGACTGATCCTGGGCTCTAAATTCATAGGTAGCAATGAATAGCCTAGTAAGGGCACCAATGGAAGGGGAAGAAGCCCTTGGCCCTGCCAAGGCTGGACCCCCAGTGAACGGGATTGTTGGGGGTAGGACAGTAATGAGGGGAGGATGGGGAGGGTAACACCCACATAGAAGGGGAGGGGGAGGGGTTAGGGGAATGTTGACCTGGAAACTGGGAAAGGGAATAACAATTGAAATGTAAGTAAGAAATACCCAATTTAATAAAGATGGAGAAAAAAAAAAAAAGATATAGGGGTAAGGACAGGGTGAAGCAGACCTGGTTCAGGAGCCTACTATGTTTGATGCTTCAAATCTATAGTAATGTTGGCCTAAAATCATGTGATATGTATATGCTACTTTTGACAAGGACATGGGAATGCATATGTCTAGTTCCTAAGAGAGCAGAGAAATGAATTCATAAAACTTGGACAATCCAAGACTCAGAAACCTGACACTGGAGAGATGACTGCTCTCTCCCCATTGAGGATATGCCTTGCTTGCTCTCTCCCCATTGAGGATATGCCTTGCTTGCTCTCTCCCCATTGAGGATATGCCTTGCTTGCTTTCTCCCCATTGAGGATATGCCTTGCTTGCTCTCTCCCCATTGAGGATATGCCTTGCTTGCTTTCTCCCCATTGAGGATATGCCTTGCTTGCTCTCTCCCCATTGAGGATATGCCTTGCTTGCTTTCTCCCCATTGAGGATATGCCTTGCTAGCAGTGACTGCTGTTTCAGAGCTGAGAGCTCAATTTATAAACATCCCCTACATGGAAACGGTAAGTTTTATGCAATGAAGCTATACACCCTGATGATAAAAGAGCAATGAAGATTGTTAAGATTTAGACTTTCTCCACAGATCTGAGAGGGACTATGAGGCTAGGAATCATACCTAAGAGTAAACTTTAGCTAGTTTTTATGTATGACTCCATGAATTGTACACATGAAATTGATATTAATGTTATTTTCTTCTCTTAACGAATTCAGGATGGCCTTTTAGGACTGTGTGCATACATATCAAGTCAACCTCAACAAGAAATCCTTATTAAGTGAAAATAAAACTGAGCACTTGAAAAACCAACAATTATTATCAAGGTAATTATTCCTGTCATGAGCTAAACCAATACAAGCAGTTAAGCTCATCATTTTCATAGTTCTAATATATTTCTTTAAAAATATATTTCTAGGGGGTGGAGAAATGGCTCAATGGTTAAAAGCACTGGCTGCTCTTCCAGAGGATTGGGGTTCGATTCTTAGCACTCACATGGCAGCTCATAACCATTGTTTAACTCTAGTTCCAGGGGATCCAATACCTCTTTTGACCTCTGCAGGCACTATACACATATTGTGCATAGACACAAATTCAGGCAAAACACACATATATTTACATGTGTCTTTTCTTTGAATATCCATTCTTTGGTAAATTTGTCTTTGTTTCAGAAATGTAATTCAAAACGCAAATCTTCGTTTCTTCTAAGAATTCATAGTTGTAGTATAAAGCAGGGAGGTTTATAAAAAGTGCAAAGACCTAGGTCAGAATCCCATTTCTGCTACAATAAGCTTTTGGCTAACAACATGGTTTTTGAGGCATGGTTTCTTTCTCATCTATAAAATGGTAACAGTAACCAACCTCGAAAGGTTACCAATCAGAGTTATCCTTGCATAGGGTCTGGTTTACTGAATATTCAAGTATGTTATTAGTGATGATAGAATAATGACACTTACTTTTCAAGGTCTGGCCCTGACTATACCCCCTCTACACCTCATGTTGCCTGCAGGTACCAAGCTGTTTTATGCCTCGATCTCTTTTCCTAAGTTTCTCCTCATGTTAATCCCTCTAGAATCTGCCACAAATTTCTCACTATACTTACCTAGTCTGTCTGATAAATGCTTGTCATTGAAGGGCCATCTAGTGCACACACTGTTACACTTACTGTTACTCCTTAACTGGGTGTGATAAGCACCCCTGTATTGCGGACAGTAGCAAGTGATTAAACAATCTGGTCTACCATTGTGCAGTAACAAGTATATAAGAAACCAAGACACAGCCTTAGAGTTAAAATTACTGCACAATAACAATCAGATTTGTTGACTTGAGGCTGAGATAAAAATTTCAAGTCATCTTACTAAACACAACCACCCTATCCATGCAGAAAAATCTTACTAACAGCTGCTTTTGTCATTTTTATTTTTATTTAGTGTCAGCATCCTGCTTTGGATATGAATCATGTGCTGACTTCTTTGGGACTGTTTTGAAAACCACAGAGCATACTGATTTCTACTCTTTCAAAAGCAAGGGTGCCAGCTATTGTGCTAGCCCCTGTCACTCACCTCAGCCACCTGCTGGGTCCCCACTCTGTGCTGAACCAGCCCCTCCATATTTGTAGCCATGGTGAAGCAAGATCATTAGAGAACCTGTTTGGAAAAATGCAGCAACTTCTATCAGGTATGGAAAACCAGGCTACTGGAAAATTATCACTCATCAGAATTCATCTTTGATACTATCTTACAAGGACCATGCCTTCTATAGGAAACAAAGCCAGCAGGGTCATCAAATCTAGATATGCCATAAAATTAACCAACTTTTATAGAAACATTTTAATTGGGAAATTTCTCTTGGCAGATATAAATGCAGAGGAATAAGGGACTTATCAGATCTTCCAAGTTTAACCACTCAGAGAGGTGAAATCTTTACATAACTTTTTGTCACAGTACACTGAGTAAAATGGTGGCTATTTGAGAAAACTGTGAGGTCAACTTTGGGCAGAATACTAGCTTGCTATATTGTTATCAACTAAACTTTTATTACTAGTAGCAATATGAGAAGCAAAACCATGCCCAGATTACACAACTCATTTACAGGCTGAAAGACAAACAATAACCAACGAAGAGAGACAAAGAATATGCTAATCAATTTATAATCAATTAATATATATTTGAGACAGGGTCTCACTGTGTAACTCTAACTGGCCTGAAACTTATGTAAACCAGGTTAGCCTCAAACTCAAGAGAACCACACATGCCTCTGCCTCCCAAATGTTGGGATTAAAAAAGAGAGAGAGAGAGAGAGAGAGTGTGTGTGTGTGTGTGTGTGTGTGTGTGTGTGTCCCCATGTCCTTAGCTTTCCACTAATAGAAAAAAAAAAATTGATGCCATCATTTGCAAAATTTGAGGATGATCATTGAAAGACTGAAAGACCAAAAAGCCTGATAGCCTCCTAGATTAGAGTCACTTAAACACTGTCACTTCTGACTCTCTACGTCTTCTTGTCACAAACAAGACAGCTCTGCATTCCCTAGACACTTTTCAAAAGCCAGGGTTTATTTGGGACAATTCATTACCTGCATAGGTCTCAGGCTAAACAGGAAAACAAGCTCTAGCAGAATTATGTTTGAATTTGCACATAAAAACTGTACAGTGTTACTGTACAGTTTATCTATGTGTAATATACACAGATGCACCATTAGTTCTTTTGCTTGCTTGGACTACTATACAATCAATAGTTTCACAAAATACCTTTCTATAGCATTCCTACTTATGAGGCACAGATCTCCAAGCTTTCTGTGGCTATTATCTGTATTTTTCTACCCATTATTAGGTAGCTGCTCCTATTACTTTAACTTCCAATTAGATTGTTTCATTGCCTAGATGAGTAGTAAATGAAGTGTGAAACAATGGTTGACAACTTAAAAAGACCTAGAACCTGTAAGCACAGGTACTGCACCAACAGGGACAGGATACCAGATCACAGATATCAGTGATTCACCTCCATTTAATATGGCCAGGCATGAGCTACTGGGGCTAGTCTTCTTACTCTGAAGCCTTTTCTTCCAGGGAATATGAGGCTAAAGAACAAACTAGAGCCCATCACACATGCTAATCACGTTCTATCAGTAAGCTATATTGCCAGTCTGATTTTTTTTTTTGAGTAGGCAAAACTTTTTGTTTCTTAAAGTACAACAGGAAACAATGGCTTTTTTGTTATTTTTTGTTGCTATATTTTTTGATTTTTTTTGTCCTTGCTATGATTTAGTTCCAACTTAGAGAAAGAGAAAAAGGGAAAGCAACATTTGAGATAGCAGATAAGCTGTAGCACACAGCTACATGTGTGAGGTCAAATGCCAAGAATTAAATCCAGACAGATAGCCACAACTAATCATTTTATAATTCTGAAACAAACAGTGTTTCTGCTGCTAACTGTGGTTTAAGTAAAAGTGACTCTAAATACACTGAAACACTGGTAGAGAATTATTACTGAATATATAGAAATATCAGAACATTCTTTTAAAAGACCTATCTTTTTATGGGGTTTCCTGAAAAGACCCCATAGATCATTGAATTCCAAGTTTAGTAACTCAGAAAACTTATTGCAATGGTCCACTTTATGGGCTTCTTTTTGTTTTTGTTTATACTGTTAAGGACCAAATTCACAACTTTAAACCTGCTAGGAAAGCACTCTATCACCAAACTGTACCTCTACCCTGAATCACTTTAAATCTGCAGAGACCATCAACTTAAGATAGTTATGAGTCTCAAAATAATTCATATATATATATATATATATATATATATATATATTCAGGAAATAGTACACCTGTTAAGCTTTAAAAAGCTAAGCATTCTGGATATTTGACTGGGTAAGTGTATACATTTGTAAATGTGTTTGCCCATTCTTTAACATGTCTTGATGAATACCAGTATGATATTAATGCTGAATGGATCAATATTTTGGAAGTTTGTATTACCTTTTTTACTTATTAGCATACAGTGGGGGTGCATGTGTATGTGGTGGTGTACATGTGAAGAGGGCAATTTGCAATTGATTCTTTCTGCCTTTACAAGGGTTCTAAAGACTGAACTCACCACTGGGCTTGTAAGCACCTACCCCAAGTCATCTGCCAGCTTTGGCAGCCTGCATTTTGCCTACCCTAGGGTTAAAAATACCTTGGTATGTATTTTATTATATAAATGCAAAATAATGTTATCATTCACTTTTTAAGCTCTTAATCCATGTGCCTATTAGGTTTTAGAGTGTGATGAGTCAGGCGACATGTACTGAACCACCTAATCTGTAATTGTCATCTCTGCCATCATAACTCAGGTTTCCTTCTGAATGTAGCTATAATGGCAGGTTCTCTATTCCACCACTGGCTATTTACCTTTCTTTTGCTACCACCATTACTTCACTGTCACAGCTTTATAGGCCTTGCCCATTTCCTGAACCATCTCTTGAATTCCTGGAATTCTTGATGTCAATGTTGGTTTTCTACCTCCCAAGCAGCTTCAGCCATCAACTGCTAAATAAAAAACAAAAGGAGGAATGTATGCCTTCTAAGAAAACAAGCAGAGACAGTCAAAGTAAGAACAAACAGAGAAACTGCAGACAACCTTGCTTCCAACAGAAAGACTTTCATCCAACCAGAGCAGGTAAGTTAGAGGGTGTTTCAAAACTGCATTTAATCATGTTAGAAATGGGGTGTTGTAAACCAAATCCTACTCTTGTGTTTAAAAAAAAAAAAAAAGGAAAGGAAAAGGAAAAAGAAAAAGAGAGGAAGAAAAAAAGGGAAGCTGCTTCTTTCAGGACATCACAATGTAAAAAGTAAAACAAAACAAAACAAAACAAAACACACTCAGGAAATGTCAGGAAGCAGGGCTTCCTTTAACTAGGTGCTCCTGAAATAAAGATAATGTGGGCAAGACTCTCTCAACACCATACAACCACAGGACATCCCACAATCACAAAAGGCATACAGGAGAGGGCGGTCAGAGCCTTTGGAACAAAGCATGGGGCTCAGAGCCTTGGAACAAAGTATGGGGCATCAGTTTCAATTAGAGGGCATCTATCTCCCTTCCCAAAATGACAAGCTCCAGAACAGTGGTTGCTGGAAAACTCAGTCACTAACTCCATAATTGAGATCTAGAAATAACCAAACTAAAACCTATTACTACAGAAATAAGCTTTTAGGAAGAACTAGATGTGTGACTCAGTGAAAGATAGCCTGCTTAGCATGCACAAGACCTGGGTTTTGATCAAAAGCACCAAAAAGAAAAGGCCTTGGCTTGTGGAGGTAAGCTTAACACCGCCAACAGTAACCAACTGTATTAAGTGCTGTATTAATAAGCACTGTGGACAGAACACAGCTAGCTCTGGCTATAGAGACCCAAAGATGACTCATCCAGTCTAGCTAACCTTCAGATTGTACCCAGAGTTATGTTGATGGACGAGAACCCAAGTAATTGCCAAAAGAGTTATCAAGACACAGCACTGTAAGTAAAAAATATGGTAAGTTCCAGATAGCCCACCAAGTCTTATTAAGTAACTGCTATGACCAGACAATAAGCTGAAAGTTGAGAATTAATAAAATAAGGGAAGTCCTTTGTCCTTGATGAACCTGATGCAATTTAATGGCTATGGTAAGTGTTCCAAGGAAGAAGTAACTCTGGGGAGCTAATGACACTTAAAGAGGAGTTAGTTAGTGAGATGCCTCTGTGGGTAAAAGCACTTGCCTTCAAGCCTGACAGCCTGATTTAGATACCCTGGATCTACATGATAAAAGAGATCAACTGTCCTGACCAAGTCTCCCTGTTGTGAGGCTTTGGCACTAAGCTGATCTCTCTAATGGTAACCACGTCAGACTGTCAAAACTAGATGCAAAATGTTTATATTGAACCTGGAACTCATAGTATGTTGTAGTTACTATTTTTGAAGGTGCTGCTTTTACCTTCTCAAAAAACAAAAACAAAGAAACTTGAAGGCAGAAACTAAAGCTGTGAAACATACTTTAAGATTTACCCAAGATTGAACTGTATATATGTTCATGGTGATATCAGAATGGTGATACTGATTCTGTTTCTGTTAGAATGAGCCAGGGATAAATAACTGGAAAAGGAGGACTAGGTATACTTTGATCCTCAGCACACCTGAGTATGATGCACAAGCTCCAACAAGGAAGTCAAAAGAATGGACACACAAGGAAACATGTGTAAACAACCACAGGCCAACTATAATTCACAATGTTAAGCTGCAAGCTGGGTAAAATGAAAGGGCTGAATTAGGGTATAATCTGAAATAATTAAAAATAAGTCAAGTTTGGGCAGTGGTGGTCCACACCTTTAATCCAGCACTCAGGAGGCAGAGGCAGGCGGATCTGAGTTTGAGGCTAGCCTGGTCTAAAGAAGAGTAAGTTCCATAACAGCCAAGGCTACACACAGAAACTCCATCTCAGGGTAAAAGAAAAAAAGGAGAGAAAAAAAAAAAAAATCAAGGCCACATGTAGTGAGCATGCCTTTTTGACATTTAGAAAGTTTAACATTTAGAAATTAGCAATTATTTAAATTAGTTACTAAATGTTCTAGCCCATGAATTTAAGAGATAAGTAAGGGCTGGAGAGATGGCTCAGCAGTAAAAGCACTGACCAATCTTCCAGAGGTCCTGAGTTCAATTCCCAGCAACCGCATGGTGGCTCACAACCATCTGTAATAGGATCGGATGCCCTCTTCTAGTGTGTCTGAAGACAGCAACAGTATACTCACAAAAAGTAAATATGTCTTTAAAAAATGAAAAAAAGAGCTAAGTAACTGTTACTGTTTAAAACTAATTTGTTCTACATAGTGAGTTCCAGGATTAGGTAGTAAGAGACCCTAACACAAAAAAAGCAGTATCTAATGATCATTTGAAAAAAATAAAAGACAGGCAGGCTGGCTGTCATGATAGCACACACCCTTAATCTCAGCAATTAGGAGTTAAAGGTAGACCAATGCCTGTGAATTCAAGGTCAGCTGGTCTACATAGTGAGACTCTGTCTTAAAAAAAAGAAAGAAAGAAAAGGAGAGACTACTGGATAAATTTGATTTTAAGTATATTCTGTTAGAAACCTATTTTTCTTTTTACATTTTTAAATTTTATTTATTCTCTTATTTCTTCCCAACCACAATTTCCCTCCTCCCTTTCCAGTCTCCCTGTCTCAACTAACCTCATTCCTCCTCCATTTCCCTTCAGGTTAATGGTAGGCCTTCCAGGGGTATCAACCAAACATGGCATATCAAGGTACAATAAGACTAGGCACCCCCTCTCATATTAAGGCTGGATGAGGCAAACCATAAGAGGAAAAGGGTCCCAAAAACAAGCAAAAAAACCCCCCAAAAAAACAAAGACAACACTCACTCCCACTGTTAGAGGAGTCCCACAAGAAGCCCGAACTACACATCTGTAACATATGTTCAGAGGACCTAGGTCAGACCCATGTAAAAACCTATTTATATTCATGGAAAAATAAAAATCTAGTTGACATAAGAAACACAAAGCCACAGATTAGATGTCAGATTAGAATTTGGAATTAGGACATAAAAAAAAATTAAAAAGTTTAATATAATACCAATGTTCTTCAGTAGAAAACATTTTCTTTAGATGCCTCTAAGGTCAAGCTTAAATCCATAATGTTATCGAAATCCTGACACTTTTAAGACTTCAAATGATCACTTAGCCTCTGGGTCATGTATATTCCTACTCATCATGCCCATCCAAAGGAGACTAGTTTCTTCTTCCAATAAGAAAAGGGAGAAATAACATTCCTGAGGGGACAGAAAAGCAAGGAATGGAGAGCATAGAAAAGCAGCAGCAGCAGCTTTCGCAGCCATGTTCTTCCTATGCTCCTGGGGAACTGCTAGAGATCTGTGTGTGTGGAGACTGTTCCTAACATTTTCATTACTGTGGATGACTTCCTCATTCTACCAACAACTCAAGTGTAATAATGGTGATACTGATTCTGTTTCTGTTAGAATGAGCCAGGGATAAATAACTGGAAAAGGAGGACTAGGTATACTTTGATCCTCAGCACACCTGAGTATGATGCACAAGCTCCAACAAGGAAGTCAAAAGAATGGACACACAAGGAAACATGTGTAAGTGGGCCAGCTGCTAATGAAGTGCTAGTATTCCAACTCATATCACTCTGACTTTAAAACTTACACTATTACCTCTAGATCACACTATACTTCAAAATAACTTTCCAAGAAAACAAAAAAGCCAAGGAAGAAAAACAGTAACAGGGTATCAGTTACTTCTCTCTTTCATCATAGGCTAGAACATTTAATAACTAATTTAAACAACTGCTAATTTCTATATGTTATACACTTAAGTACTGCTGTCAGGAATTTATAATCCAGTTCTACCATGACAATTTCTTAGGAATTCAAAAATACTTTTAATATTTTAGCTACACAGTAATTATACTGACCAGAATCGTTAAGACAGAAAGTAAGTAGAACAGTGAGGGTAATTTTTAACACTTTTGTTGCTGTTGTTGTTTTGAGACAAGGGTTTTTCTGTGTAGTCCTGGCTGTCTTGGAACTCTGTAGACCAGGCTGGCCTCAAACTCAAATCCCAAGTGCTGGGATTAAAGGCATGCACCACCACTGCCTGGCAATTTTTAACACTTTTAAGTAATAATTTTACTGAATATGCAAATACACGCAAATACAACATGCAAATACAAAAGTGCTCAAACTAAACATTATGACTACTAACAGAACTACACCAGAAAACAATAGTACCAGCAGCCTTTAGTGTCTGATGCATCTCTCCTGTTATCATTAACTTTCCATTCTTCTCCTAATATCTGTTATCAAAGATGATTTTTGCTTGTTTTTTAACTATATGTATTATACTTTTTAGTTTTTGCTTTTCTGGGATAGGATTTCACTATGTAGCCTAGGCTCGCCTCAAACTTGTCATCGGGAGCCTCAGACCTGAGGTAGGCCCCTCATTCTGTAATCTCCAGATTTTAGTGTCTCTTTTTTGTTGCCAACTATAATAAGTAGTACTTAATCATTGTATGATCACTATCTTTCATTCATTCATGCTCCTGTCACACACGGGAAGATACAGAGCTAAGATCACAAGTATGCACTACCACACCTGGTTCAATCACACACCCTATTAAGGGGGTATCTCATACTTCTCTAGAAAAACAATTATAATAATCTCATTTCTTAAAATTGTACTAAGTAAGTTAATACATATATCCTAGTAATCAGCCTTTTCAGCTGAGGACTGATATACTATCACTGTGGCATCTGCTTTTCAACCTGGTAAAACAATAATTACTAGGTATTCACCTTATCAGCCTAGTAAATCTTATATTACTGAGGAATAGGGGTGTGGGAGAGAGGACCATGAGCAATATAAATGTCATTTCTGACATGTTCTATTAATACACAATCAGATTCTCTGTAGAATAAAAGGCCCTGGGGAAAATGCATACTGAAGCATTCCAGAATTGAGCAATTTCTCAAGAGGCATCCAATCAGCCAGTGCTAGAATGTAAAGCCACCTACTGGTAGCTTGGTAGGAACATTTTTTAGCTCCTGCATAGCTGTTTCTTACTACACAGAGCAGTAAAGGTAAACAGGAAGGTTCCTGGAGAGCTCTCCTTTGAGTCCAGTCCCATCAGCCTCATTTATCCTAAGAGCTGCCTACCCTTTGCTCCAGACCCAAATACATTCTTCCACATCTCCCATGAATCCAAACTGGAGAAAAGTAATCTTGCTATGAAATTCCTTTCTATTTACATTCTAACATTTCCAAAAAACCTTTGGGGTTATCCTCAATAAATACAAAATAGATGATATTACCACCTATTAAAGGGTTTTAAGTCTTTTATTATTAGGAAGGTACTTTTTCTTGTCTATTAAATCATATTTTGCCCTGAAACCGACTTTCACTGACATATGCTTTCTATAAAATCCAAGACTGCCTCATCAAGTCCAGTTAAAAGTCTACACTAACTTATTCATTTCCTGTCCTTAACATTTCACTTTTCATCTCTCCCAAGATGCCCAGATGCCAGGGTGAACCTGGCTAAACTATCCCTAAACAAATGCCCATGCCAATGTCCTGAGTTAGGCTTCAGTTCCCTTATACACACCTCCTTCTCATCACTGTGAGCTATACCAACTGAAAGTGTTCCTGGCTGTCATGCCTTTAGGTAGAAAGCTCTCCCTGCTTCAACACTAGCTTTTCAGTAATGAAGAGGGGTATCCTAGCTACCAGAGTTCACAGAAAGTGGCAAAGGTTGTGGGGAAAGAACAACAAGATAGCAAAGAATGACAGAGAATATCAGCCTTTAGGCAAGTTAAACCTCCAAAGACCAAAAAAGCCATCTTCTATAGTGTGTGACAGAAACATGGATTTCAGATGATGATCACACACAGAAGTCAGCCATTAAGTGAGATATAACATTTACCTTTGATCCCAGCACGAAAGAGGCATAGGCAAGTGAATCTCTTGAGATTCCAGGCTACTCAGGGCTACCCAGGGCTACCCAATGAGACCCTGTTTCAAAAAATAAGAAATCAGCTTTTCATAGTCAGCAATAAAGCAAGACACACTAAAATGGAGGGAATTTATATCAGGTGCCAGGATGATTTCTATGAGCTTCAGGGCCATTTCCTACTCTGTTTTTCAAGACAGGGTTGCAAGCCTGGAACTCATTATATAGCCCAGACTGGCTTCAGTCCCCTTGAGATGCTAAGCTCCCTTCACAGATGATCCCTATTGGTGTCCACTCTGATACTTCAAACCTTTGAAGCAGATAATACACAGGAGAACTCAAAGACAAATATCCAAATGTGCATCTCAGTACATGGAGCTACTCAAGCAAGTTACATGCCATCTCACCACAGTTTCACCTCCCTTGTCTGCAGTTATTGGGGCAACTCTCTTCCATCTTGGTGTTGGCTCCCATTTTCCCAGTTTACAAATGTATAAACCTCAAAAAGACTTACTTAAGATTCTGGAACCAAGTTTTCTGACTCCACTACCCAAGATCCTTCTCACACCAGGTCACTTGGCTCCTTGAATTAAAAACTTTTCCACCTAGCCATGGTAGTACAGTCCAGCCTAAAGTCTCAGCAGCTCAGAGGCTAACACAGGAGATCACTAGGGGCCATGGTTAAAAGGCCAACCTACGCAACATCTCAAACAGAACTAAAAAACCCTCCAAACTTCCCAGAACGCATGTTATAAATTGAAGACACAGATCCTACTCCCAATCCCAATACAGAGTTCTTATTATGTAGCCCTGGCTGGCCTCCTGTATGTGGTAACCACCACCATACCTGGATGAGTCTCTCCTTTAATTATGATTGACTACAAACTGACAAGGAGTTAGATACAAAGTGAAAAAACAGCAGCTGCATATTGATGGCCGTGTCTCCTATTAGAATGCCCACCCCTCTGTGGTTAAACAGCCTTGAAGCTGCAATTAGACTATTCCTGTGTTATCAGAAACTAAGGTAACAGGGCAAATTCTCACCTATGAACCCGAAAGGTCTGCATCCTTAAAAGATATATTTCAATTGCATTGTGATTTTAAAATCTCCAGCTTTTTGGAAAGAGAAAATTCAAAAAAGGAAACATTGGGGCTCTGGGGGGAGTCACTTTATTCCATGAACATTCTATCACCCCATATTCAGGAAAAATTTAAAATTCACAATATAGAACCCACTGGGAGGGCTGCAAGGCACTTTAGGACAGCTTATTTCAATCTCTTTTTGGAAATGTTTGTACCACTTAACTTACACAAATTGAGCTCTTGAAATATCCAAAGAATTAAAACTGTGACTGCTAATATTATTTAAAGGATATTATTGTTTAATTTCAAATATTTTATTTTGGATTCTGGCTCTTATAGCCCAGGCTGGCCTAAAACTCTATGTAGCCAAGGATGACACTGAAACTTCTGATCCTGCCTCCATGTCCCCAGTACTGGAATTACAGATATGCACACCACTACATAAGCTTATGCAGTGTTGGAGATGAAACTTGAGGATTCCTACATGCTAGCCAGCCCTTCCTATTATATTATATACACAAATATTTTGGTTATTAGACTTTCCAACGGAAGCTGACATATTTTGTAAAATTTGCTTTTAATTTTGATAAACAGAGGTTTCCAGTAACTTCATAGCATCAATTTTATCTCTGGGAAAAATAAATATGTTAAAAGAATGTCTACTGAAGTCCAATTCATTTATTGCTGGTTATGCTAACCCAACTGCCAAGTTCAGGTAAAATACACTAAGTATGCAACACTTAGTTATCAGTAGTATAATCAACAATTTACTCAACAAAGTGTGGGGAAGCCTTCCCTTCCCATCTTCAAGCTTGCTATCCAGAACTCAGCACTTCCTGAAATCTATTCAAGCCTGACTTCCTATCTAAATCCAATTCCTGAATCCAATCTAAATTAATGCCCTCACAATCCTTCAGCACAGCATCCAGTTTCTTCCCTAGAACCGACCATTCTCTGAACCTTTGTATCCCCTCAGCATCCAAAACTCTGGGGGAGAATGGCTCCTTAACCAGGTCAGTTGGATCTCTGGAAGTATCCCTAGTGCCTAAAACTATGCACATCTGTGTTTAATGAACGAAGGAAAGAGAATCACCTCATAAGCTTTCCACTCCAGTTGGTTCTTTCTATTTTTCCAATTCACCATTTTGGGACTAGGGATGTTACTCAATGGCAGGGCCGTCCCCAGCACCACAGTAAGAAGAAAAAACTAACACCACCATTTGCAAATTACTTTGAGGCTCGCAGAGTAGCTTGGACTCCATTTTCAGAGAATAGTCCCTCAAACAATGCTGAGGAGAAAGGCGCGGCTTGGCAAGAACGCCTGGTGTCCCAATTTCATTGATTGAAATTGAGCCCGCGATGGGGACTCCGTCCAGAGTCGTGAGGAAAGCGCGAACCCCGAAGAGCTTCCGTGTGCCGACGAGCTCTTCCCTACAGGCCGCGCCATGGGTTCAAAAAGCATCATCAGCTTCCCAGCCCGAGACCCACCGAGCTCTCAGAGGCTGGCCCGCCCGGCCTCACACCCGGCACTATCAGCCCCCGGGACCTCCCTCTCCCACCTGGGCCAACCAGCACAGCCCCGGGGGCGGCGCCGCAGGCCGTGGCCCTCCTATACAGGGGACGATTGGCCAGCCGGGCCGTCACTCAGGAGGTCGTGCCCTGCCCACGCCTCCCTCCCTCCCCTTCCACCCTCCTAGTCCGGAAAAACGGCGGTTGGGCCAGGGTGGCAGCCAACGGCAGGCGGGAGTGCTGGGGTGAGGAGCGGGGAACACAGGAAGAAGCGGGCAGGCCAGGCGCGCGCGGAGGGGAGCCTGGCCGGCCAGCGCCGCGGGGACAAGATGGCGGCGCTGGCGGAGGGCCAGGCGTGAGGCGGGGCCGCGGACATTCCCCCTCCGCCCCCGCGGCGCGCGGCCGGCCCGGTCAGGACAGCGGCTCGCCGGGCACGGCCGCGGGCGGGGAGGGGAGTGGAAGAGAGGGGAGGGGAGGGCGCGGCCCGGCCCACTATGCAAAGCGCCCGCCGCCGCCGCCACCGCCCCGTGGCAAAGGTAAAAGGCCGCGTTCAGCCTCCGCGGCCTCCATGGCGGCGCAGGCCTGCCCTCCGCCGCGCCGCGACTTGGCCCGACGGACTTGCTCTTACCTCAGGGTTGGGTGCCACAACAACCGTGGAGAAGGTCCCGTGTCTGCGGCAGGCGCCCCCGGTACGGAGGGCAGGGCGCGGACGGGGCAGGCGCCGGAGGGCAGGAGCCCGGGGGCTCGGGCGGCTGGGACGCCGCGGCGGGCCGGTGCGGAGCGGGGCGGCGGGCCGGGCCCTGGCGCCGCCCGAGTCGCGGAGGGACCACGCTTTGTTATTGTTTTTGTCAGTGAAAGGTCAGAGTTCGTGACCCCGGTGCCGCTGCCGCCGCCGCCCGCGCGCTGGGAGGAGGAGGGCGAATGTTCCTCTTCCTCTTCCCGGCGCCAGCCTCACCGCGGCGGCGGGGGGCGGGCGAGCACGCGATTGGCTGAGCGCGCGCGCGCACCGGAACGCCGCCGCTGCCGCTGGAGCTGAGGCCGTAGGCCTGGGCCGGGCAGGTGCGGCAGATCCCGTAGGCTCCGCTTGCAGACCGAAGAAACGGGCCCTTGCCTGGCACCACGCCTGGGATTTGCAAGTGAACGGTCTCCTGGAGTGCACTGAGCTCCCGGTACCGTAATCTTCGGGATGGATGGTAGCTTTATATTTTAAAGCTCCGAGGATGTGTCTGCTTTGGGCCGGACCAGGCAAGCGTGCAGATGTCCCAGGCCCATTTTTAAAATAACTGCTCAACCTTGGAACCCGGACTTGTGTAGTCCCATGCCCCTCCCTTTCTCAATTTGAGTAAAGCAGCTTTGGCATGCACTGATTGCATTCTGAAAAGCCTCAAGCCCCATGATCTCACAACTTCTTGGTTCTACTTCTCCAGTTAGTTTTGATTGAGCTTGGGAAAGTGCTGTCGTTCCCTCTTGGTGCCTGCCTGCGGTATTCATCCACTCCCCTTGATCACAGTGCTGTGTAGATTGGAGATATTCTACCATCTAATTACACACATACACCTTGCTCATTAGAAATAAATGCTTCAAGCTTTTTGTAGTAGACATTTAGGCTTTCAGTAGGGTGACTTCAACTCTGCCCATAATCTTGATCGAATTTCTATTTGGTGGCAAGTACTTTAAACACAGTCCCCTCTCCTTCCTGTCACCCGGGAAAGTAGAATCTATCTCTGCCCTACAGACCCTGTAGCTGAAAGGGGCCTCCACAGGATCTGGTGTAATGGCAGTTTTCCTCATTTATAGGCTGTGTGACCCAGAGCGCTCAGTAACATGTCTCAGGTAGCCCATATATAAATCCTTTGAATATAAAATCCTTGTAAATATGGAATGTTCTCATATACTTTTCCAAGAATTTAAGTTTGTAATACAAAGTAATAGAGTGTAAAAGTTCATGTTATATGGGCTTTTCGGAGGAACAGTACAATTCCACAAGGTTTAAAAATAAATCATTATGAACGCACTTATCTTGGATTATAGTTTTCTTCAGTTAATATTCTGGCTCTACAAATGAACCATTCTTAAGTTGGCACTTAGACTCAGGAACTGGAGCCCGTTTTAAGTAACCACAGTAAGCAAAACCAGAGCTCTTATCAAACTATTTTGAAGCTACTGGTTGGTGAAGTTAGCCCAGCTTTTGTTGGCCACATTTGCAGTAACCTTAAGCAGCTTTTCAGGCAAACTGTTTAAAATTGTAGCAACTTTTGAAAATAGCACATGAGCGCGCCTGCACAGATACATTGTTTGCAGTAGCAGGTGTTTGCAAGCTGGGTTCAGGAAGGCTTTGTAACACTTTAATATATTTTAGAATTACACACAAAATGACACAATGTAAGGTGGATTTTAATATATGGGTTATATGCTTACCAGTGGGATTCTCTTAGGTACACATTTGGATTTGTAATACTTTTATTTAGAAACAAAGTTTCACTATGTAGTTCTGGCTGGCCTAGAATTTATGTTTAAAAAAACAAAATGTGTGGTACAGGTCTTTAATCCCAGTACTTGGGGGATAGAGGCAGGCAGATCTCTTGACTTCAAGGCCAAGCTGGTCTACATAGTTCCAGGACAGCCAGGCTATGTAGAGAGAGCTCACATAGATGCACCAGTCCTGCCCCATGAGTACCAGGACAAAAGGTCTGCACTACCGCTGCTTCATCTTCCCAATGCTTTTGATATTCATTACCAGCCTTTTGCAAGGCTTTCACTGTGATGTACTTCAGAACTGCCAGGTCAGTTTGTTCTGAAAAATGAATGCCAGTCTACAGTATCTAATAGGGTTGGTAATAGCACTAATTTTGAGCACCACAGATGACATGTATCCCAGGCCAATGAGGTCAGTGATCTCATTGCCGTAATGTATGATAAGGTCAAGCAACATGGCCAAAGTTAGCCAGGCATGGTAGCCTACAACTTTGATCCCCTCACTCAGGAGGTAGAGGCAGGCAGATCTCTGTGAGTTCAAAGCCAACTCGCTCTACAAATCCAGGACAACCAGAACTGCTACAAAGAGAACCACTGTCTGGAAAGAACAAACAAAATGGCCCAAGTTGGCCTCAAAACTCACTGCGTAAGTATAACCTTGAACTTCTGATTATCCATCTCTGAAATACAGGAATGCACCACCATGTCCAGGTGGTGCTCGGGATGTGTCTTAGGGTCTCTTACTGGAGTGAAACACCAAATACCAAGAGCAACTTGAGAAGAAAAGGTTTTATTTTGCTTATACTTCTATATCACAGCTCCTCATCAGAGGTGGTAAACAGAACTGGTAGTAGGAGCTGATGCAAACCCGTGGAGGAGTGCTGCTTACTGGCCTATTCCTTACAACTTGCTAAGTCTGCTTTCTTACAGAACCCAGGGCCATCAGGAGCAGGAGTGGCACCATCCCAATGGGCTCTGCCCTCCCCCATCATTCACTCATTAAGAAAGTGCCCCACAGCACAAAATTATGGAGGCATATTCTCAATTGAGGTCTCTTCTTTTCAGATGACTCTAGCTTGTATCAAGCTGTTATAAAAACTAGCCAGCACATGAAGTGGAAACTGCTGGGGTTTTTGTTGTTGTTGTTTTGGGTTTTTGTTGTTGTTGTTGTTGTTGTTGTTTTTTTGGAAAGTCAGTTATGTCAAATAATGTTTTGCTGGAGTACACAGATGAAGGGATGTTTTGCTAAAGCAGACACATGAAAATGTTTGCCAAAGCAGACTCAGATGAAAGGATGTTTTACTATAGCAGACTTGTGAAAGGATGAGTGATGAAGGAATATAAGTGTGACCCCACAGAATGGGAGCTCCAGTGTTTGGTTTGCTTTGCTCTGCCTTACTATTCTTTGATAACAACACTCATGTATCAGTTCACTTTACATTGTGTTGCTGAGCTCTGCTTGTGGTAATGCCATAGAGAGAAACTTGCCAAAGAACTTCTTATGAGGTTCCTGCAGCTTCTTGGCACTTCCTGTCTTAGTCAGGGTTCCTATTTCTGCACAAACATCATGAGCAAGAAGCAAGATTGGGAGGAAAGGGTTTATTTAGCTTACACTTCCATGTTGCTGTTCATCACCAAAGGAATCAGGACTGGAACTCAAGCAGGTCAGGACAGTAGAAGCTGATGCAGAGGCCATGGAGGGATGTTACTGGCTTGATTTCCCTGGCTTGCTCAGTTTGCTTTCTTATAGAACCCAGGCTACCAGCCCAGGGACTGCACCACCCACAATGGGCTGGGTCCTCCCCCCTTGATCACTAGTTGAGAAAATGCCTTACAGCTGTGCCTCATGGAGGCATTTCCTCACCTGAAGTTCCTCTCTCTATGATAACTTCAGCTTGTGTCAAGTTAACACATAAAACCAGCCCACTTCCTCAGCCTTGGGCCAGTTGTTGAGCTTTGTGGTTTCTTCTGCATTGAACTGCCCTTGGTGGTTCATGTGTGGTGTCTACCAAGTGGACTGGACTGCAGCTGTTGGTGTTTGCTACTGGACTGAACTGCTGATATCCTGACAATGAAGATTGGACTTGCTCCCTAAGAACTATTTCTAAACAGCTCTACTTCCTCCATGTCCCAATAATCTTTCTTTCCCACTACCTCTGGTGGGTAGTGGGCAAGAGGGAAGTTGAACCCTTATTAAAGTAGGTTGGAAAAATGTATGCCTACAGGCCCAAAATGGAACCCAGGGCTTCATGCATACTAGGCAAACACTCTGCCAAATGAGCTGTATCCTCACCCCAAAACAAAATTGTTTAACCTCTTGAATTGTAGTTTTAGAATACTGTTTTTTAAGTTCTGACCATTTCAGTAGATTGTTGTCACAGGAACTGGGGCTCTGAGAGTGATCTGTGAGACTGCACACCCTTGGATGAAGGTTATCTTAGAATCTGCCCACAGTGTGGGCCCTGGAGGGATAGATGTCCTCTGTCCCATTTCTCAGCCATGATGGTATAGTGTGAATGTAGAGGCTCTCCAACAGCAGTGTGTGACACCACCTCCAAGCTGCCCCATCTTTATCAAAGACCTCAATGAAACACGGTCCAGTGATAATCCTGAGCTGGGATGTGGCCTGGGTCTTCTGGCTCCCTGCACAGGGCTCTATGGGTGAGTGGCTCTCTGACTCAGAGGTCCCCTGTGTGAGTGGTCTTCATGGCACCTATATAATTTGTGCTCAGTGATTGATTCATCTTTAGCTTTAAGAGCAGGAAATGCACCTGGTGCTTCATCTTTGGGCCTAACATGGAATAAACACTACTACCATCCAATGTAATTTTACACCAACATCTAAATGAAAACCCCGACTGAATGAATGTCAATTAAGTCACCACTAAGGAGCAGGTATTGCTTTTCACATACTTTTGTGATAATATAGGCATCAGTTGCAGGCCACAGTGCAGCTGAGTGACAGGGAACTTACCTAGCAAGTAAAGGGTCCTAGGTTCTGTCTCCAGCATTGCAGGAAGAACATATTCCCCCTTTTCTGTATTTCCTTAATTACCTTTCAGAAGTTCGTAGGAATGTTGGGTTTTCTGAAATGGCTCATGCTTTATTACTATGTGGTAATCATTTCATCAGAGTTCTCTTCATGTTGTTTGTTTAATTACTACATGCTTTTGAAATAACCATGAAGAGCCTTTGGATGTCATTAGCTTATTGTTAAGAACGTGGAATTAGAGCAGTCTGTATAGTAGACTGCATGTTCCTAGTATGTTTACCCTGCTTCATTTTAAAACAGTCTTGTGAAGCAAATAATACTGTCCTGTTTTTACAGCTGGGGAGGCCAAGGCCCAACAAAGGGAGGATGACTTCCCCAAACCACGAGTTGGCAAACAGAGCACACACTAATAGTTGTTTCTGCCCTTGAGGACTGAGAAAACTGTCCCCACCTTCATGTTTCTGTCAGAGTCGGCCTCTGTCAAGGCTACTTGGGGAGATGACAACTTCAATTTGAATATCCTCCTTTCATTAAGGAAACTGATGTCCCGAGGTGAACTGGTGGCTCTGGAATACAGGGATATTGGAAGTAGAGACCCCAGTGAACTACATTGACCTGAGCTTCCCAGGCCTTGGGGCGGGGCGGGGGGGGGCAGGATTTCAAGTTGCATTTGGCTCAGATACCTTAAAGCCACAGAGCTTGTTTTGGAAGAGGTACGAATCTTGAGGTGCTAATGGGAAAATAGATAACATTTTCAAAAAGACGTACCTGCCCCCTTGGTCCTAGTTCTCAAGTTGAGGGTAGTTGAGAAGTGTCTTTGCTCTCTTTAATGTTGGAACTCAAGAAGGGCTGAGGGTGGAGTGGAGTATCCCCTGGGAGTGGTACAGCTCCAGCAGTGGAGTTTTAGCGGAGCATGAGGCATCCCTGCTCCCAGTCGTACCTGTGTCCTTGTCCTCAGCCTCTTGACAGTTTTCCATAGGAAAAACATTTGCTGCTCAGTGAGAGTACAGTTGCTTGCCTGTGTCATAAGGGATGGGGATCTGCATCTCCTTACAGATCTTAGGCTAATCCTGTCTTTGGGCCCACCCTGGTCCTCCAATAGGCCTGTGTCTCAATTCCGAGCCTGTCTATGGGCTGCGTCCTGTGCACACACTGGCGATATTTCTCCCTTGCTAGGTCAGCTGCTGTGGTGTGACGTGCACTTCCAGAAATGAGTTGTTTTCTGCGCTCCCCTCTTGTCGTCTCCTGAATTGTTTACTCCTTGTCTTTCCTCTCTGGGGAGGGAGCCCAGAAATGTACATTTTCTGGCTCTTTCTATGCAGCACCCAAATGATATGGCCTAGAAACCAATAGTTGCCTTTCTAGCAAATTACAATCTGGACCTCTAGAATCAGAGTGTGATGGAGTCACCTGTGTCTGGCTGGTGCTGTCAGTATGAACACCTCCATGTGGCCTCTGCATGCAGCCAGCTCCATCACACACAGTGGACCCAAGGGGTAAGTGTCACAAAAAACAAAGTGAAAGTTTTATTCCATATCATCTCCTCTGTTGGCTTCTCCCTGGGACCATCACCAAGGCCTTCCCAGTTTCAAGGGAGGGAATAGAATCTCACCACCCTGGGAGATAGCATTTTAGTATTCAGGGTTCTCTAGGGACTCACAGAATGAACATATGTGTGGGATTTGGTAGAATGGCTTACAGGTCATGGTCTGAGTACTCCAACAATGGCTGTCTCCCAACGGAGAGGCAAAGACTGTAGTAGTTGCAGTCTACAAGACTGGATATTTCAGCAGGCCTAATCTGGTGCTGGCATGTGGCAGGATATTTTTTTTTTAAAGATTTATTTATTATATATAAGTACACTGTAACTCTCTTCAGACACACCAGAAGAGGGCATCAGATCCCATTACAGATGGTTGTGAGCCACCATGTGGTTGCTGGGATTTGAACTCAGGACCTCTGGAAGAGCAATGAGTGCTCTTAACCACTGAGCCATCTCTCCAGCCCCAGGATATTTGATCACACTGTGCACCCCAGGATTATGTTATTTCCTGAAGATAGTGTTTCTAGTTGTACTATACCTTAGCACACACCTTTAATCCCTCTGGCTGGAATACAGGCATGCCCTTAGTACAAACCTTTAATCCCAGCAATGAAATTAAAGTTTGTAGAAGGAAGCACCAATGTTTAAAAGTGATGTCTAATTGTGTGGCAGACAAAGTAACAAATCAGAGAAAGATTTGACAGAATAGGGTATGCCCAACTCTCCGGAGAAGAGAAAGAGAAAGGAAGCTACTTAAGAGAGCAGTGCAGAGAAGGAAAAAGAAGCAGTTTTTACTGGAAGAGTTTCACAGAGACAGATTGAAGAGAGAACAAGCTAGACACAGGTAAAGGCAGAAGGAGCCAGAGAATAAGGAGCCAGAAGATTAGAATAGTATTTCCACAGTTAACACGAGGCCGGATAGAGCCAATCAGAAGCTGAGATAAGTTAGATTGAATCAGTTTGGAGAGGAGTTTGAGCCGGAACAGTTGAATTGAACCAGCCAGCCAGAGAGCAGTAAGAACTATGGAGGGATGAGCTTATTCAGCAGCAAGTCTCAGAGGCTGAAAATTAGGCCTAGGTTAGCAGACTGAGGCAGCGAGCCTCTGAGATGAGTTACATCAGTCGAATAAAAGATACCTTTACACTTGCATCCCAGAGGAGTCCTAGAAAGCTGCTGGTCTTCAGTCTGTGCTGGAATCCTGGAGAAGTAGATTTTAATTCTATCTCAACAGCAGGACAGATGGACTTGTCAGAGAGTGAGGACGAATGGGCAAAAGGTAAAACCTTCCTTATTCCGTGTCTTTTTATGTGGAGGTGTGGCCTAGATTTAGGGTGGGTCTTCCCACCTCAAATGATCTAAGAGAGCCCCTCACATGCATGTCCAGCTGGTTGGGTTTTAGTTGATTCCAGCTGTAGTCAAGTTGCCAACCAAGATCAGCCACCACAGGTGCAGATCCAAGAGTGAAGAACACGTACGAAGGACCACGGTAAGCAGCTGTGACAGAACCAACCACATGTTTAGTTGACCTTTAAACAGAGGACCTGAATGGATTTTCCAAAATTCGGATCTTCTAAACCATCCTGAAGGTCCCCATAGTCTAGTGACTGTAGGGTG
The DNA here is from genome assembly GCF_011064425.1 of Rattus rattus. Classification (NCBI taxonomy): domain Eukaryota; kingdom Metazoa; phylum Chordata; class Mammalia; order Rodentia; family Muridae; genus Rattus; species Rattus rattus. Next base: position 54,859,692 of record NC_046159.1, read on the forward strand.
ACATCACCCTGACTGACCTGACTCCAGACAGCCTGAGTGTCATTTTGGGGACCTTCCTATACTCTGCTTATTCCAAACTACCCCAGTTCCTGAGCTTGCTAGGAACTCATTGCTAGTCGCTCTCCTCATCCTACTGTCTTCCCGTAGGACCTCTCCAGTACCCTTTCCATGTGAGGTAACCCTTTGTTAGGTCCAGCCCCAGCTCCAAAGTTACCCGAAGATGCTCCTGGCTACCCCAGGCACAGTGCAGTTACCTGTTCCCAGGATGACTTCTCTGCTGCCCGTATCATGCTATGCCTGCTGGTACTTGCCAGTTCAGAATCACTGGAGAGAGGACCTGGGCATGACTGTGTTCTGAGTTCCCTGGATTCCTGTCAGCTTGGCATCCATAGAGCCCAGCACTCACTCACTTTCGTCCAGCAGCCAGCTGGGAGCTCTAGCACTCATGAGCAAGGTTTATCATGCAGAGCCTGGTTCCCAGCTAACTAAACCTGGAACTGGATACCTGCATTTCTCAAGGTTCCACGTCTCAACATTGGTTTTTCACATATCTGTGAATGTTCTCATTATGATGCAGGTATTAGGAAATGTGGCATTTATCAGCCTGTGTGTACTAGAGTTTCAGTCAGTGAGGGCACTTTCCAGAATAACTGAGAATTAATGACCATTAGCTGAGGAGGGTGCCCCTGGGGGTAGAAAGTCACCTGGTTATTGTATTTCAGAGTCACCAACACTAGTGGCAACAAGAGAGCCAGCCTCAAGCCTGTTTGCTGAGGTCACTTGTGCCCACACTACCTTGCAAAGAATGCAAAGGAGAGGAATTGGAAGCACCTTCGTGCATTGTAAACTGAGGCACTTGAAAGCTATATCTCAATTTAGAACTCCTGAGTTAGGGGAACCCAGGGCCTTATGTTGAACCACATCTCCGCTCCTTAAAAAAATGCATATATATATATAATATATATATATATATATGTATATATATGTATATGTATATATGTATATATATTTGTGAGGCCCAGTCTGACCTTCAATTTACGGCCCTCCTACCTCAGCCTCCCAAGAGCTTATGCACCTTTACAGCTGAATGAAAAAGTCTTTTTTAAAAAGATCATCCTTCCCACCCCTCATTAGGACATAGAGAGTCTGTGTGTCTGTGAGGGATGGGCTGTAAAAGGATACAATAATAGCTCTGTTTTTTTTTTTTTAAAAAAAAGGAACACTTTTGTAGAGTGGGGTAACAGGATGATATTTAAAAGGAATTAGTGACATCATTTCAGTGAAAACCAATTGTCATTTTCACCAGGCTCCACAAAATAAAATCCAGGGCCACAGCAAGTGGTCATATAGCTTTATTTCTTAAAGAATGGTCTAGTTTTATGCCTATGAAAACTGGCATAATTACATGTTGGGATAATCAGGCCCTCCACCTCAGGGCATGGCTAATTAGCATATAACAATGCAGAAGTCATTTGTTTCGGATAGCTCGTTGCACATCGGTGGCTCACACAGTACATCAGCACACATGCTGGGCATGAAGGCCTCAGACTAATTTACCCCCTGTGTCCTGCACATTTCTCTTTCCTAGGAGCAGTCCAAGGGTCACATGTCTCACCGCCTTCACTTTACCCCAGGACAGAATGAGCATCTACATGATGAGTTACATCTCCAGCCCCAAAATGTGATGTCCACAGTGCATGCGTATCAGTACATTTTACACCAGTAGTTAGTAACCAGAGCTGTTGGTATAGGCCTGTAATCCTAGCTACCTGGGAGGCTGAGGCATAAGGATCACAAGTTCAATGCCAGAATGGACAGCTAAGCAAGATCCTGCTTCAAAAAGCTTTTAGGGTGTGACTGGGGGACTGGAGAGATAGCTACTAATATAACACTTGCCTTATGTGCACAAGGTCCTAGGTTCAATCCCTAACAACACTCACATGAATATATATGCATAGATGCACACACATGTATCTTACAAATTATACATAAAATTGAAACAAAAAGTCTATAGATTAGTTTTAAAGGACAGTGAAGACACATGACCATGCTCTTTTCTTTAGAGAAAGAATGAACACATGCATACACATGTGCATGCATGTGTGTCACACATGTGTGTCAGGTATAAAGACATGGCACCCAGATGCAGTACCCTTGTTGACTTCTTCCTATGGATTTTACTCCATAGCAACTTCTGCCCTGCTCCTGTGGAGAGGCCACCTCTCCTTTCTCCAATGGTCCCCAGTAGTTATGTTCATCAAGGCAATCAGGACAGGGTGGTATGCTGGCATTCTGCTCTGGAGACAATACACCTTTTCTAGTCTGTTGGCGCTGAAGTCTGTACAAGGAACCTCCCATGATTACCAGGGTATCATGTCAGTGGCCAGGAGTCCATAGGCAGAATCGAGTCATGTGAAAGGAGACAGCTCAGTAGCACCTTGGTGCTGCTGTGTCAGCTGCACTTAGACTAGCATGATGAGACAGGAGTCTGTGTTTTCTTTTGAGACAGGGTCTGGTGTGGCCTAGGCTAGTCTCAGGGTTGCTCTGCTGCTGAGGATGAATTACCATTCTTCCCGCCTCTGCCTTCTGAGTGCTGGGATCATATGCATGAGCCACTGCTCCATCCAGTTGGTTCTGTGCTGGGGACCAAACCTAGGGCTTCATGCATCCTAGACAAGCACTCTACTAACAGAGGTACATTCTGGGTCTGCAGGATGAATTCTGAAAAGTGCCTCACAGGTGTGTAAGATACAATCACCAGCTCTCCTGCCCTGAGGCCCTGAGGCATCACTTTCCAGCCCCCTTGGGTCTCACCTTTCTTCTGTGGATCTGAATGTACACTGCTGGCTAAGGTGCTGCCCCGGCAGACAGCACTGCCAAAGCCTGAGCTAAGATTTCACTCAGGGCTCACAGGCAGCCTAGACACTGGCCTTTTTCCTCTTTCTGTTTTCCTTCTGTCCTACTGATAGGCAGAACCTCCGAGGCACTTGGAAGAGCCAAATGTGTAAGCTGCACTCTGTATGGACATACGAGAAGGGAACAACAATGGTTAGCCCTGTGTGTGCTACCAGAGGATGCCCAGGCCTGCCTAGACCAAGCATGAGACTTCCACCTGAATCCTAAGGCAGTCCCCAGAAGCTTCCTGCCTTGCTTGTTCCTCTCAGGCAAACTTAACCTGTTGCAGATCTGTGGTGTCTCCTCCACATCCAGAACACTGAGGTGTTCCCTGAACAAGTGCACTCCCCTGCTTGGAACAATGTAGCGAGTAGGCCTGTCTATTCCTTTCCCAAACCAGACTCCTCAAGGCTTAGCAAACCTTTGCAGCCTTCAGACATCTTTTCACACAATTTCCTAAGGGCCTTAGAACATCAAGTAGATCAATTCGTCTGAGAAATGAAATCATATTCACTTATTTATTTTGAATCAGTGAGAGAAATGTGCTAATTCCTGAAGTCCCTTTATTTAAAAAATCCTTATTTTTTATTTATGTGTGTGTGTGTTAGCATGCACAAAATTAATGCAGATACCCAAGGAGTCTAAAACACATCAGACTCCTGGATCTGGAGTCAAAGGCAGTTGTGAGCTGCCTGGTGTGGTTGCTGGGAACTAAACTTACCTTCTTCAGGGCCACAGATGTTCTTAACCACTGAGACATCCCTCCAACCCCCCCCCTTAAGACCTCACATTTGAGTGATCATCCTAACATGTTAAGTACTGTATTCAGTACTTGTTATTAAACTAAAAATGTATGTTAAAACTTTTTTTAAGCCAGGCATGGTGATATATGCCTGTAGTCCCAATTAAGTCAGGAAAACTACTTGAGCCTTTGTGTTCAAGACCAGTCTGGGCAATGTAATAAGATTTTTTTTCCAAGACAGGGTTTCTCTGTGTAACAGTTCTGGCTGTTCTGGAACTTGCTTTGTAGACCAGAATGGCCTCAAATTCAGAGATCTGCTTGCCTAAGCGCTGGGATTAAAGGCATGTGCCACCATACCTGGCTGATAAGATTCTGTCTTAAAGAAAAGAAGAGCATTTTAAAAGTATATTTATTTTAGGTTTTAAATATCCAGATTTCTAACTACAGTTGAGATAAATCTTAAATATATTACTAGAAAATAAATTTGTACTTATTTTGGCAACATATTGGATTGTGTTCATAGATTTTATGTGATAAAATGTAATTTAAGAAAAGGCCTTGGGGTTGGGGATTTAGCTCAGTGGTAGAGAGCTCGCCTAGCAAGCGCAAGGCCCTGGGTTCGGTCCCCAGCACCAAAAAAAAAAAAAAAAAAAAAAAAAAAAAAAAAAGAAAAAAAAGAAAAGAAAAGGCCTGCAGACTGATTCTCTGCAGCTGGATTTCTCAGTGTTAGTATGATTTATACTGTGGGCATCAGAAAGTTCCCCAGCCTTCACAAAAGGACTTAGGAAACAACCATGGCCCAGCTCGGCTTAGGGCAGGCAGATAGCAAATGTGAGATCCTAGGAAAATGACCTATTTGAAACCCTCGGACTCCTCATCTGCAAAGTTTGAGCACTAACAGCATCTTGGGGAGCACCAAAAGCCATAGCAAAGTCAAGGCATTTGGAAAATCACACAGACCTTTTACTGACGACTGACAGTTGTTTGTCTGGGAACTATCAAATCAACCACTACAAGACACTCAAGCAAACATCTTACAGAGGATCCAAATAACTGACCTCTACCTACTTTATCACAGATCATCCCCAAATCCATGGCAAGGCATGACCCTTGCGTGCTACTAATCCTAGTGTTCTTCCCGAAAATGTGGTCCTCAGGATGAATACTGATGGTAACTTTCTAAGAACCATTTTCTCCCAGTCCTTCTTATACTGGTATTAGCTACTTTTCCATTCCTAAAACAAAATGCCTGGGATATTAACTTATAAAGAAAAAAGGTTTAACTCACAGTTCTGGAGGAAGTTCTTATCTAAGTTGTTTTGGGTCTTCGGGGAAAGGACATTAGATGGCAATGACAGGAGTCCACAGAGAATAAACTGCCCAGAGCCAGGAGTATGAGAGCAAGCTCCCCTCCAAGGACCTCCTACTTGACTCCACCTCCTAAAGGTTCAACATTCTGCACCAGTAGCAGCCCCCTGTGAACCATAAACATGTGGCTCTTTGATGACATTCACCCACCCAAGTCATCCCTGGGTCCATGCCACTCCTAGTAGTCCTTCCTCGGTGACTAGTCCAGGAGCTATGGGAGTACAGGGAGCTTGGAGCTTAATGGCTCTAAAAAGCTATCCTGGCCTTCCTTGGCAGCTATAGACAAAAATGCCTGTAGTCCCAGCCGCAGAGGCAGTCAGTGGTCAGTCAGTCTCTGGGAACCACCTCTGACACTGGACAGCAAGTCAGAAAACCCCGAAGGACCTGCTTCCAGTCCTTTTGGATTTGCTATTGTCAAGCTAGTTTCCCACCTGCTTAAGCCAATGTGTGACTTGTACTGAGAGCAGCCATCTGAGCGTGCACAGAGCTGTCCCTTCTGACGGTGAGAATGAATTTGAACGCCACAGAGTGCAGGCTGAATCAGCTAACAACATGTTAACTGGTGAAAAGCTGTCCATTGCTGGCCCTACTTCACTTCAGAAAGCAACTTGGGTTGCAAGCCCAGTCTCAGGGGCCTCGGGTCCACACGAGGGCTTCTCTGCTTAGTGACATTTATGTGACCAGATCAGTGAGAAGCAGGATAAAGATGCAGGGTAGGCAGTCGTGCCTTGACTGCTGACCCTCACACCTTCCCATGCGGCCATGCTCCATATGAGCCAGGATCACCCTCCTCCCAGGCCTCCTCCTGGACCACACCAGGCCGAGTTTGTCTCTCGAGGTACATCACCACCACCAGAAAGACTCAGCGTGTAACTCCTGGCATGTTAGAATTCTTGTAGGGCTGGGCTACACCCCACCCAGCACTACTGTTCCCCATGTGCTTTAATGATAGGCATTCACTCCTTCCCGTTTCTTCAGACAAATGGTCTTAAACAACTGCGGTGTGTAGGAATCCATGAAGGCACCGCCCTCCCTGCCCTACCACCAAGCAAGGTCACCTGCTTTGAGAAAAGCCTCCAAGGAGCAAGCAAGGCCATGCTTGAAGGTTCTTCAAGGCACAGGGAGAGGGATCTGATGGACAGGGTTGCCAGCCTCATTACCACCCACTGTCCTGTCACTGTCCTGGGAAAGAGGAAGTTCTTCCTGCAACTGTCCTTACCATGTCTGAGCAGAGCCTACAGACGGACTTTCATTAATGTTCAGTGTGTGTACCTATCTCCCTCCCCTGGCCCCCTAGCTTGTGAAAGACTGCAGCCATCTTTCTGTAACAGAAGAGAACAGCAGGTTCCCAGCTGCTCTGGCAAGGGACGTGTTCTGGGTCTGTGTTCTTCACCTCCAGGGCTACAACACGGCCTTTGCTGAGGTATACAGTGCAGGGCTGCTCTGTGCGAGCTGGAGAGCGGGGGCTTCTGTCAGAATTGTGTGGCATCAGAGCCGGTCATTTCTGCAGCATTTGGACCCAGGGGACAGGCATGCCCTCAGACCCGGTGAGGTGGCTTCATCCCCGGTGACTCTGGATAGACAGATAACATGGCTATGTGACATGGGTTGAGCAGAGAGGAGGACACAGGGCCACTGTGGATGGTCAGAAAGAGATAAGCCTGAAACCAGTTCTCAGAGAACCATAGAAAGAAGAGGTGACAAAAGTCCAACCAGGCAGGGCCTAGCCAGTCACATAGGAGCTGGGGACTGCCTTGGTGACTCTGTGCATGTTTCATGGATAATCCAGGCATATTTATCAAGGTAAACATTCCCACGGAAATGAAAAGCCCTACTTGAGTAGCAGATGGAGGATGTTAAAGGGTAAAAAACATAAAGCCAGGATATGGGTCGGCCTCAGAGTCCTGGCTTAACACATGTGAGGCCCTGGATTCCATAGCAAGCACTATGTTTTTTTAATTAAAAAAAAAAAACAGAATAAAAGAACAGAGGTCCTTGGGTAACCTTGGGATGTACTGTCTGTCATACTTAAGAGCTGTGTCATTCATAAGTTCTGTGACTCTAGAGAACCCTGACTCTAGTACTGTAAGTAAAAATGACTGGAAATTCATGCACTTTTATTTCTGGAATTTTCCATTTAATATTTTCAGTCCACAGTTGACCTCCTGCAATTGAAATCACAGAAAAAAAATGAAGCCAAAGAAAGGGGACTACTCTTCTTGAGTCCAGCTCCACTCTGTAAAGGTTCATGGGCCCTGGTGTCCCGGCCCCATGTGAGTGACTCTAGGGGGAATCCATGCTGAAGTGAACAGGAACACTGTCCATCCAACTTGAATTATTATACACAGACTGCAAAAACATTGAATAAGAACTGCAAACTAGAAAAAGAAATCCCTGAACATATTTAATGTAAATAAGTCCTTGAGATGCTAGTTTTGTAGAAAAATCTTTTTTTGGAGGGGACTAGGCAGTAAGAGATTTCAGAAAATGATGGCATTTTTTTTTCTTCCAACTGCAGGATAGTGAGGAGGAATCCTGTTCCTCCTCCTGCATTTTGTAAAATCCATCCAGCATAAAGAACTGGCCAGCAGGAGATGACTCTGCCTCAGGTGCCCAGAGGGAGATGGTGCTGTCAGCCTCAGGTGCTCAGGTGTGCAAAGCATCTTCCAGCTTCAAGGTGGTTCAGCTTAGTAATGCAAAGCGTCTTCCAGCTGCTCAGTGCCTCTACGCTGGCCAAGCCATCAGCACAGACCACTTTCTGATGACCCGCCTTCTCTCTTCTTTACCTCTTTCAAAAAGTAAACATGGCATGGATGGTACAGCCAGAGGATATGTGTTACAGAGAGGCCCAACTCCCATCAACAGAGTGGTCGGTGTGTACAGTGTGGACACAGGAATGCACACAGAAACTTAAAGCAGATGCAATCTTCCATGTTTGAGGGATCTGTGATGCCTTAGCGGGCAGTCCCGGTATGAGGATTCTTGGAGAGAGGAAGTCGCTCTCTAGCAAAGCTTTGGCAGTACAAGTAGTAGGATCTTAGGAGGGGAAAACGATCCCCTCCCTCCTTAGGGTGACAATAAGGCTGCAGGAGTCACTTTCCACTGCAAGTGAATCCCGTTTGCAGCTGCCTCCTGTCCATCCTTTGGAAGACACAGCCCTGGAGGCTACAACTCAGCCAGATGGTAAAGTGCTTAGATGCACAGCTGATACGTTCTGTCTGGTTCCCACATCACCTGAGGCACCATGTGGAGATTGCGGAAAAGTTGAAAGTGGTCCTATTCACCAGGAGTAAAACCAGAAAAAGCCAGTTTCTACTAAAAAGCCCATGTTGCTAAATGTCTTTTTCTCTTGGTTTCCATGTCTTCAAGGTACTAAATTTTAACTCACTTTTAGATAAGAGTACAGTCTGTGATTGGGGCTGGGGAACATGGAGGCAGAAAAGAGGTCTATAAATATCTTTTGGGGTTCCACCTTGAGGAGAGAGGTCAAGCCCCACACAGAACCCACACATGCATCCAGATGAGCTGAGATCAGGAGTAGCTTCTGGAAGGGTTCACGTGTTAATGTAGGAGTTTGTTGTGAGTCCATGTGCCTGGTGACTGCTATAACACACTGGCGTCTTCCATGGCCTCCATCCACCTGTGAAACAGACAGCACTGGGTATCTATGTGACTGGACTAAATTCCTGCTAGCCTGAAGCCAAAGATTATATCTTTGTATCTATTTCCCAAACATGCTTCCCATGTTTAGAAAACAGCCTGGGACAGTGTGAAAGTTCACTGAGTCAGTGCCAGGCCATGTAAAAGAATCATGAGAGTCTAAGGCTCATGGCTGAGAACATGCAGGCCTGCAGCTGGGCTAGGACCCCCAGGGGCCTGCATAGAACAATGCAGGGCAACCCTGCATTTCTCTGCTAGGCAGACAAGGAAACAGAAGGCTGTCTGTTGCTGGTACCTCTGAGCAGAACTGCTGTCCTCTGCTTTGAAGCTGTAAAACAGGGTTTTCTTGTGATAAAGATGAAAAACAGGGCCCACTTCACTGCTGCCCTCCTCCTTTTCTGGGGCAATAGTAAAACCCAGCAGAGGTATGCTCTCCATGGCCACTTTGTCCTGCAGGGGACAGAAGGAAAACCTGGTGTTAACCCCACCCCCTCATCCCCGAGGCTCAGGGAACATAACAGATGTGGGAGAGAGAATCAAAGAGCTGAAGGAGGGGAGGCGCGCTGTGAAGCACACTTCTGGATGTGACATGGCCTTGTAATGGACTCACTGAAGCTGGCTCACATGGACAAAATCAAGCCAACAAGGTCGGGCGGCATCCAATAGGTGGGTGGTACACACGCACACACACACACACACACGTACACACACACATACATATATACACACATATATACATACACACATATACACACATATACACATATACTTACATATACACCCATACATATACATATGCAAACATATACACACATACATATACATATACAAACATATACACACATACATATACATACACACACCTGCACAGAAACACACACATGCATACACACAATACATATACACTCATATATACACATAATATACACACATACATATACATATACACACATAAACATACATAAACACATATACATATACATATGCATATATATATGCACATACATATAGACACATATACATATAGATATACAAACACATACACACATACATGTACATACACACACCTAGGAAGAAACACACACATGCATACACACAATATACACACACTCATACATACATGTAATATACACACATACACATACACACAAAAACATACAAATACATACATATACATACACACATATACACACACCTGCACAGAAACATTCACGTATATACACATAGTACTCACACATACATACACACAATACACACATACATATACACGTACACACATACACACATACACACACATGCATACATACACACACAAACACACAAGAAGACATGATGGTGGGAGGAGTCATATTGGGAATATTGGTGGAGTGAGAGGCAGATAAAATCAACATACATTGTATACAAATGTAAAACTGTCAAATAATAAAAGATTTAAAAAACCCACACCTGGATTGGCCCCTATCGCGTTGATCCTCGCATCTAGTGGAGGAACACCAATGAGTGTGGAAGACTCTGATCACCCTTGCTTTCAGCCAGGGCCAGTCCAGAAAAGGAAAGGAACTTAACAGGTTCTAACAGCAGCAAACTAGGACTAGACACGTTGAGGGACATTACTTTTAGATTCTCTACCATAGACAGAGAAAGCAATGTCCCAAGAGCACACAGCTAACATGGAGGAAGAGCCAAGATTCGAACTCATGGCCTTCCAGCATTCTTCCTATAGACTAGAGTAGTCAATGATTTATAGTGTCTCAGAGTTTGTGCAGGCGTCATATTCAGCACACATTCTGCCAAGCCTTTGTTTAAGGGCCTTTAGCAAGAGTCCTGGAGGGTCTAGGCTATGACAACATGAGTCACACAGGACACTGGAAACAGTATGCAGTGAAAAGCCAAGGCTTTACATATGGAGAAAGTTTATATGGATGAAAAGTGCATGTACATAAGTAGCAAAGACCCCATAAAACACACCCGAGAGAGTTAATCCAGAAAAGGGGCCATCCACACACCTGCTCCCGAAGGTTACTGCCTGGAGAAAGCACCTGGCAGGTGGCAACTTTGCTCTGACACGGAGCAAAGAGCAAAGCCTTGTCAAACTAGAATTCCCCTAACCTGGCAGATTAAAAAAATGCCCTACCTCTGTCCTGGCTTGCTTTTATTATTATTATCATTTATTATTATTATTATTATTATTATTATTATTATTATTATTATTATTACATACAGCCTTACATTGTAGCCTAGGCTGGCCTGGGAACCATAGTGATTCCCCTGTCTCAGTTTTCTGAGTGCCAGGATCCATTGGCATGTACTCTTGGCTCTAAGACATGCCTTCTTAGGAGGAGGCTGCTCTGAGCTGTGTTCCAACTTTCAGTTTGAAAAGATGAGCCTCAGTCCCCCATGCAGAAAGTCCCACTGTAGACAAATGAACAAAGGGACCCTCTGTCTGTTGCCCCTCTGCTGGTGCAGTGACTGAAGATGACACACACAGTGACCACCACAGCTGCAGGCCTGTCGAGAGGGAAGCAGGTCACCTGAGACAGCCCAGCCCTAGGCTGATGAGCACATTGTTCAACAATGATTAGGGCACATGGTAAGTCTTGGCTGTAAAGCCACAAGGTGGTAGACCTGGAGATGGAAACCATCTTACCTTCCAGCCATGCAGCCTCTGCAGGACTAGCCAGTGAGGTCAAACCACCACAGCCCACATTTCTCTATCTTGGGAGCAGGTTAGGCTTTAGGGCACTCTTGTTTGTATTTTATTTTTTGAGATAGGAGCTTATATTGTCCAGGCTGGCTTTGAATTCACAATGTCGCTGAGGATGACTTTAAACTTCTGCCCCTACCCACCCATCTCACTGCTAGAATTACAGGCTTGCACCACCATAGTGAGGCTATGTGGGATGGGGACTGAACCCCATGCTTCCTGCATGTTGGGCAAGCATTCTCCCGACCGAGCTGCAGCCCCAACCCTTGCTTGTAGTTTAGAAACTAAAACCAATATGTCCTATACAAGGAGCAATGTGCATGTATTTAGAAGCCCCCCTGGAACCCTTAATTATTTTAGTAAGAGCAATGAACAGGCACACAGGGAGCAGTTTTCTTTGAGCTGCTACAAGCAACCAAGATCGAAGCAGAAATGAGTTTTCTCTTGTGACTTTGTCCTGGCTGCTAAGCCTGTGACATTTAAGTACTCTGTGAGTGTTCACACCCACACTCCAGCATAAAGACTTGATTGCCACCAGAAGAGGTCTCAGGGTGCAGGACTCATGCCTGCAAGTGACAAGACACACAAAGACTGCAGCTGGCCGCCCCTCCACCCCTGCTCCTCCACGCCCCCGTCACAGGCCTCCCTAAGAGAATAGCTGCAGGAAGAACTCTACCTCACTGGCCAGGTAGGTGTAGAGTACTTTGCCCTTGATGACAAGCCAGAGTTTCTTCCAGCGCCGCTTGCCACTCTTACAGCGGCTCAAGTAGCCGCTGATGGCAGAGCCCTCTCCTGACGCAGCCACCTGGTGGAAGGGAAGCAAAACAGGTAGACAGTCAAAATGGCTGGGCAGACCATCAGTGGAGGAGTGCGAAAGCTGGTCTCTGGGCTCTTCTGGTCAGCAAGGCTGCCTCAGGGCCTAAGAAGCCTATGTGAAAATCCAAAGCGACCTCCAGAAGACCTGCCTCTACTGGGATCACACACACACACACACACACACACACACACACACACACACACACACACACACACACACTTAGGAGGGAATCTTGTACCTATTACCTAACAGGTATAAGGGGCTGGGGTGGGGCTCCTGACTGGTGGACTAGATGCAGCCCTACTGTGTCATAGGTGATATTCTGCTGTACAGGCTCAGTGGCTAACACTGATTGGGGCTCTGGCACACTGTGTGAGCATGTATGAGGCCCTGGGTTTCACCATGAGCACCAGAAAGCAAAGATAACAAAAGAGATCCCCAGTTTGCCTTGGATTCTGGGGTTCTCACCGGGGTCCAGCAGTAACTATGGATATCACCAGGCAATTTACTGACCTCTAGAGGGCCTCTAGTTTCTTACTAGTCATGAGACATCCTGACAGACAGACAGACAGACATGCCTGACTTACAGTGAGTGCAACATGGAGAGCAACATGGCCAAGTTGAGGGATAGTTTCTTCTGATTTTTCTGGTTTTACAGATGGGAACCGAGGCCCTGAGAAACAAGGCACTTCCTGAAGTTCAGTCCCCTTCAGCTTAAAGGAGGATAACACTTGGGACTCTCAGCAAACACTCTACTTAGAAGCTACAACCGGCTCAGGTTGGAAAGGAAATGGGTTAATTTTGTCCTGGCCCAAGGCATGAGGACCCCCTAACTCTTGCCTGGGCTCTGGCCCCTGCCCTGATGGAGCACAGATCTGATCCCACAACCTCCTGGGAGCTTAGATGCTCAGGTGCTCACATAGGTTTCCTCCTCTTTCCCCTGAGAAGCCATGCTGCGGAGGCAGAGCCCCAGCAATGGGACAGGGTACTGGGAGTGGAGCTGTGGGATGCTCATCTCCAAGGAGCTGGTGGAGGTAAACCAGGATCAGTGAACACGTTTCTGTATTGCGAACATGCGGTCATTCCTTGAAGAGCCCTTCTGGTCACGGCTGGAGAGGTAGAGAAGCTCGCTTCTATTCTATATTGTTTCATGTGTTTTGCAGATTTTCTTTTTTTACCCTGTGTCCATTATTTTCAAGATTTTGGGGAAGTGACCCCATCGTTACACACTGTTGATAGGCTGGCACTTCACCACTAAGCTATGACCTAGTCGTATTCCCACGATCTTCAGTTGGCAAATGGAATGAGTTAATGGCTGAAATAGCACTCATCCACTGGTCGTCCCTCTCTTCACACCCACTGCTTGAAGACGCCTATTAATGGGGACTTGAAAGCAGCTGGTCACACCTCTTGGCTTCAAAGGCTCTCCTCATGAGTGCATGTTACTTGGGGTCTCTACCTGTGTGATGGACCTGTGCTCAGCCAGTTTTGGGGTTTCTTGCACAATCTCAGCCTCAGGGAGGTTCTGTGCTGTCCTCTTCCTGCAGCCCAGGAACACATGGGGCTCACAAATGCTGACATGGGACAATTAGCTGTGATCGCAGCTCACCAGCGGCCTGAGCAGGCCCTATGGGCTCTAATTCTACAAGATGGGGAAGGAAAAAAAGAAAGGCAAGGAGGGGCGCACGATGCCTCTCAAGCTCCTCTGCAGCCCATAGGTGTCTTCTGAAGACAGGATTGTCCTTAGCGATGCACTACCTGGGCTCAGTATCGGGTTCTTTCCAGGGAGGAGTTCTGTTTGTCCAGAAGAGCCCGGCCAGCTGGGAACAGGAAGGTCTGAGCATACCTTCAGAGGACAAGAACCTCCCAAGCTCCTGTCTCTCGTGTACACCTTACCTCAGTCAAAGCCGAAGGGACTTTTTTCTGCTTCTTGAAAGTTGAAGGGCTAATACTCTGGAAGACAGAGGAGAAGGTGCTGCCCGAGGAGAAGCGGGATGAGGACAGTGGAAAACTCATGCTGACCGGACGCTCTGCAGAGGTGAAAAGCCAGGGGAGAGATTGTCTGCAATGCCGGCTCAGGTCCCTCCAAGGCTCATGGGGGTGGGAGTGGGAGTAGATGGGCCCAGGATGTCTGGCATGCTCCTTCCTGCTGGTGCTGTGCAGAGGCTCTGGGGCATGGGGGCCACTGAACAATTTGTCCTGGATCCACCAACAGGACTATGCTTCCCCTGAAGACCTTGGTGTGGCCTCAGAAAAGCCCAAGATACTTCTGCTATCTCTTGTGCCTGATACTTCAGGGCACAGCTTGTCACCTATGTACCAAGTCTCAGGGGTCAGTTTAGCTCCTAAGGGACTCTCCTTCCTTCCCCGACTCACAAGCCCCCTCCCTAGTGGCCTCCCAAACATGCCACAAGATTCCAAAGACAGCAGGCTCATGGAATGCTCCCAGAAGTCCTACAGGGAGCTGGGGAGATGGCTCGGCAGTTAAGAACACATCTACTCTTGCGGAAGACCTGAGTTTGGTTCCCAGCATCCATATCAGATGGCTTACAGATGCCTGTAACTCCAGCTCCAGGAGATCCAAGGCCTTACTCTGGCCTTCTGAGGTACCCGAACTCACATGCATATATATCCATGTAGGAAAACACAATTAAAAGCAATTTTTAAAAAAAAGTTCCACAGAACATAGGCCTATTGAATGCCCCAAGAGAATCATCCCTGATGAGCAGCCACAGTGGCCCTGCCTTCAGAGGGACACAGCAGCCGTCAGGTTCCCATGGAACCCAGGTCTTGAGCCTTGGCTTCCTCGGGGGCTGCCTTTATGCGAAACCTCCTCTCTCTTCTTCTGGAGAAAACAGGTGACTGAAGCAGGAACCCAGCCACAGAGGCGTCATGAGAGCTTGGGGAGACGCCATGAGGCCTGGAGAAGGCAAGGCTTTGCAAAGCTACCTCTCATGGGGCCAGGGACCGGCCCGTTCCTCAGCTTCAGCTCCCGGAAGCAGCCATCGCAGACCTTGGCCATCCTGTTCTTGAGGCACTTCAGTGGGTACTTGTTTCGAGAGCAGTTCCGGCACACAATCTGACGCCATGTTGGGAACACACATGGAAGTTGTCAGTCATCCTCTCAGTCTGTTAGCCCAGCCCTCGCCTCCTCCAGGGAGCCCCAGGTTCCTAGCTGCTTGGTGCCACGTGGACCCCTGCTTTTCCAGTCTGGGCTGTAAAGTGTCCCTGAGCAAGTGCCTGCTTTTCTGAAGAGCTGTGCCCATCGCCATAAAATAACACTCTCTCCCCTCCAACGACCATAATGGTGAGTGCTGCAGTGTTCTTACATGATGTGGTGTTGGCAGAAGGGGTCCGGGACTGCCATGATGGGTGGATCTTGGTAATATGGGCAGGAATAAGCTCTATCTCTCACACTGGCCTTGAACTCGTCTTCCTCTGGCTCCCTGAGCCCCACAAACAGGAACACCCCCCCACCCCCCCACCCCCGCAAACAGGAACACACTCCTCCCCTCAGCGCACCCTCACCCCAGTCTGTCACTCACCTTGCCACAGGCATGGCAGTGGTGGCGCCTCACGGTGAGCGAGAAGTCACAGCCGCAGTTCATGCACATCATGGCGTGTGTGACAGGCACCAGGGTGGGGAGCCTCTCCCCGAGGCTGATCCCCAGCCTCTCCCGGATCTGCGGCAGCCAGCAAGCAAGCACAGTCAGGAGAGAACCCAAGGGACAGCTGGTAAAGTGCAGTCCCTTTCTCCCTAATTCTGAGTAAAGTCTCCTGCATCCCTCGGTCTGCTTGTCAGACTGCAAGGCATGCTCCTGGGTTGAACTATGGGTGGCCATGCTTCAGCAACAGCATGGTAGCTAGGAGGATTTGGCTAGGACAGGAGGCACCTGTTATCTTTCTGTAAGTTGGATATGGCAGGACCCACC
Organism: Rattus rattus; assembly: GCF_011064425.1. NCBI lineage: Eukaryota > Metazoa > Chordata > Mammalia > Rodentia > Muridae > Rattus > Rattus rattus. The sequence goes on from NC_046159.1 coordinate 54,875,810, forward strand.
CTGGGAACCCTGGGCAGCCCCCACTCACCTCCACGCTGTGGTGGAAGGCAGCCAGCGCCTGAGTCTTGTAGTCCTCCGGGAGGGCTCTGCTCAGACAGTAGTGCCACTCGTCCCTTTCGGCACAGGAGCTGTAGGCACATGCTTGGTGAGCCATGGTGCCGTGGCTCTGCTCGGCACCCTCTCTCTTGCTGTGAGTCCTTGCTCAGCAGCCTCTGGGCCTGAGTCTAGCCCTATGTCCAAGCCTCTCTCTGCCCAAAGAGCTGAAGGCCACCCAGGAGGAAGCTGGGTGAAAATTCTCAGTATCCACTAGGTGTCGCCCTCGTCCTACACTGGAGCTTCCCACAGCACAGAAAGCCAAGGCAGGGAGATGGCACCACTTTGGTAAGGTAGGTAGCCAGGATCACACTGCTTAAAGGGGGCGTATAACCCATCGCCACTGGGCAGACCTATCAATGGCAGCTGGTACTCCAGGCCACAGGACAGACAGGCAGAGCGTCCCAGTCAGGATCATTGTGGTCTGCCATCATCCTGTCATGGCTGGGCACACAGAGGCTTCACACTGAGTCGAGAGGCCCCTGATTGCATCAAGCAGTGAGGAGAGACCGTGGAGCCATCCCAGAAATCACTTCCTCAAGGAAGTCTTCCCTCTCCCTTGTGGGACCCCCTTTGTCCCTTCTATTCTATAGGATTACAGCAAGCAGGTGCCATCTACAGACACTGGGCTCTCCCCAGATAACAAATGGACCGGCACCTTGGTCTTGCATTTCCCAACTCCTAGACTGTGAGAAGTGGATTTTGTTTATCTGACAACTGACTCATGTTGTTTTAATTACAGCGTCCTCCCACATACTGAGAGGTCAGGGATGGGCAACCACTCATCACTTTGCTCTTGCCCTGCCAAGGCTGACAGCCCACTGAGCACACAACACACCCAAGGGTCTCATGCCGAGCCGATCATCTCTAACACTCTTTGATGAGATCCTTCATAGGGCCCACAGTCCTCTGGGCAAGGGAGCTGGCATTTATATTTGGTTTTGTGCTGCTGAAGACTGAACCAGGGCTCTGAGTATGTGAGGCAGACACTCTACTACTGAGCAAAGCCCCAGACCTCAGGAGTTTTTCTGTTTTCTTTTCTTTTGACTATTGTTTTCTCTCTGCATGCATACGTGAACATATGTGTGTACGCATGTCCATACCTGTGTGTGTTTCTGTGTGTTGTGTACACATAGCTCTCACATTTTCCTCAAGTCTTAACTTTGTTTATCTTCGTTTTAAAAGATTTATTTTTATGTGTGTTTTGCCTGCGTGTATCTAAGTGGAACATGCAATGCAGTGCCCAGAGAGGCCAGCAGAGGGCACTGTAGCTGGAATACGGCTCCTCATACCTTGCAGACAGTGTCAGGCAAGACTCGGGAGTTTCGATCTTCAGAGCATAGGGCACTTTGTCCATCACAGGGCGGCTGACCTGCAAGGAAAACCAACGGCATCTGCTTCAGGGTGGGAGGTGGAGTAGCACAGACAGCTCTGCCCACTGGTCGTGGGTGGACAGGGTTCTGATCAGCATGGATGTTTTCACTCCAGGCTGTTCTGCCTTCTCTGCATCCCCTTCTCAGACACCATCCTCAGACGGCATCAAAACTAACTTTCTAAGCTGTTCTCTGTCCCGAGAATTCCCCAAAGTGCCCACGCACCCTCATGTTTAAGACCAAGATAAACCATGCTAGTCTACACATTGCACATACGGCAGCTGAAAAGTGTTCAGTGGTGGATGAAGAGAGAAGAGGTGCGCTCGCACGCACGCGTGAACACACACACACACATACACATACACACATACACTCACACACACACACTCATACACATACACACATACACACACACTCACACAGACACACAGACACACACAGAGACACACACAGAGACACACACACATATACACTCACACACACAGAGACACACACACATATACACACACACACAGAGACACACACACATATACACTCACACACACAGAGACACACACACATATACACACACACAGAGACACACACACATATACACTCACACACACACACACACAAAAAGAGACAGACACATCAACACACACACACAGAGACACACACATATACACTCCACACACACACACACACACACACACACACACACACACACACACACACACACACACACACACACAGACACACACACACACACACACATACACACACACACACACACACCACACACACACACACCACACACACATACACACCACACACATACACACATACACACACATTCACGTACACATACACATATACATATATGATGTGTGTGTGTGCACACATACACACATAAACACACACACACACATACACACTCACACACACACACACACTCACACACACACACACATACACACACACACACACACACAGACACACACACACTCACACACACAGACACACACACTCACACACATAGACACACAGACACACACACTCACACAGAGGAGAAACAGACAGACAGAGACGAAAGAGACATAAAATAGAGGTGCACACAGAGAAATAGACAGAGAGGGTAGATGGGGGTGCCCAGAAAATGAAGGTGACTGACCAAGCTTCCACACAGAAACCTTGAACTCAAGGCTAAGTGAAGCCAGCCAGCTCCAAGAAGACGAATGCTGAAACTCTACCTACATGAGGTCATTCAACCCGTCAAATTCATAGAGAGAGAACGAGCAGGACTCAGTGTTTAATGGAGACAGTTTCTGTTTGGGAAGACAGGAAGGTTCTAGAGGTGTGCGCTGATGTGGGCTCAGCACTGATTCATGCCACCGAGCCATCCTCCAGCTGGTGCAGAGGGTTTTAATGTGGTCTACGTCTCTTGCCACATTTAACAGTGTAACCTAAACCTGCTTGTTTGCCCTCTCCAAGCATTTCCTGCATTTCCTGCCCTCCTTGTGAGGTGACCCTTTCCTCTCCATGCCCCATGCACTCTGAGAGTGTGTCACTGACCCCCAGTTGTATCTGGGCAGCCCTGTGCTTAAACCTGCAGCACTCTGCAGTGGAGAGGAGAAAGGCTAGTGCCACCTCCAGCATGTCCCTGTGACGACACTCCCCTCCCAGGGTACCTGGTTTTCGATATCTACCTTCATGTTGGCCACTGGTAGCGAGCTCTTCAGACGGTACTTCCCATCCTTCTGGGGGTGCGTGTACAGGAGCGTGTCATTCATCTGCAGAGAAGGCACTCACTCAGTCACACCAGTCCTAGCCCTGAAGACTGCAGCAAGCGCTACACATAGCAGGTCCCTGGGCTCTGGGGTGCAGGCACCTGGCAGTCCTCTGTGACTGGGGTGCATGGTCCGGATGGATTGTGAAATACCACACAACAACCCAGAGGAGCAGGCTGCCAGACTGTCGCCATGTGATAGGGTCACAGGCATTCTGAGGGGGAAGGCCAGATACCGTAAGTACAGCCTTAATGTGAAGGTCCCACCCAAAGTGACCACAATCAGGCCAGTCAGTGCCTGGGTCACTTGGGAGTGGGGAAGACTGATTGCCAGTGTTAGTGGAGCTTTCTGGAAGCATTGCAAATGCACTCAATACTGATCCAAGCGGTAATCATACAACGGTATTCACTAGCCAATGAAGACCAACATGGATCTGAAGACTGTCACACAGGACTCTGCAAACAAAATAGTTGAGAAAGGAAGTGGGCACCGGTGAGGTGGCCATGTCTTTAATTCTAGCACTCAGGAGACAAAGGCACGTGAATCTGTGCATTAGAAGCCAGCACAGTCTGCATGGCAAGTTCCAAGACAACCAGGGCTACACTGTGCTTGAGACCAGGCCTTTAAAAAGGAAGAAATGAAATAAAGTGGGATCCAGTGAGATGGGTAAAAGCAATTGATTTAGTGGGTAAGAGCAATTGCTGCCAAGATTGATGGCCCCAGTTCAATCCCAGGGATGCACACGGTAGTAAGAGAAAACGGGCGTCCTCCCTTGCTTCATGGTTTAATCGAGGCAGCCTCCTGAGGAAATGCACATGGCCCTTGGTGGGGACACCCAGCCGATCCTTGGGCACAGCTGCGGTGTCTGCTTTCATTTCAGTGCGTGACCCCCTTCCACCTCCACTGATTGTCTATTCCCAAGACTCTCTCTGGTTCATTTCCCGATTCTTGGCTGTGAGTCGATGTGATTCCTTCCCATTATACTCTGAAGGCTGAGGACAAGGCTGTAAGTGATCTCTATGCTCATGTCCCAGTCTGGAGATGTTGCTCAGTGAGTGCTGGGTGCACAGAGCTCGTAGCTGCACTACCATCATGCTATATAAAGCTCTGAGAGTGTGGGGGGGGGCAGGTGCAGGCAGCCCCATCGACAGTCACAAGAACGGCAGTGAGAGGGACAGGAATGTGGAAACAGAGACACCCACAAAACAGCGGGCCCTTGGGGGATTCCCTGATGGCCTCTGTGTGGAAAGAGTAGTCCACAGGATGGCACTGTTGGGAGGAATGGAACCCTGAGAGGGTAGGTCCTAGTGAGAGGAAGTTAGGTCATCGTGGCATGACCTTGAGGAGACTGCGGGAACCCAACCCCTTCCCCTTCCTGTCTTTTGCTTCCTAGCCATGAGGTGAACGACGGCTCTGCCTTGTTGTGCTACTTGGCTATAGGCCCAAAGCTACAAGGCCACCCGATCAAGGACTGGTACCTCCAGAACCGGGAGGTGGATCTTGCCGTTCCTCTTTAAATCCTGACTGTCTCAGACACTTGTTCTAGCGGTAGGCAACACAGAAGGTGGAGTGTCTTGGGATCCTAGGTTGGAGCGAAGAGCTACTTGTAGCATGAGACCCTGGGTTGTCATTGCTCACCCAAAGGTCTTGGATAGCCCCTAATGTTCAAAGTGTGGTTCTGTGTCCTCAGATGTGTCATGTATGCTCACCTGCACAGAGTGATGGACTGAGGCTCAACCCTGGCTACTCCTCTGGGTCTTGGCCATCTGCTGAGGAACCTAACAAGCTGCTCTCCTCGCCCCTCTGCTGTTGTATACACCACAGAAAGTGCCTGAGTGTAGTTATAGTACCAGAAGAAAGCCCTGGTTTGAATGGATTATGGTAGGCATATGAGCTATTATTCATTTCAACACCTACACTCCATGTCCCCCAACCGCTGAAATAACATATAAGCAGTGGGCTTTTGTCTTGTTTTGTTTTGTTTTGTTTTGAAGGTTCATCTTTACACCCTGAAGGCTGTCTTGGTCACCAAATGCTGGCCCTAGAAAGGCAATGGCGGGGCTTGCCTTATCTCCAGTGCTTACCAGGAACAGGTGCCGCGGGTGTCGGCTTTTCCCTCTCACCCTCATCAGTGTCCCTTCCTTCAGGAACTCCTGTAGGGAGAGAAGCCAACCTCAGAAGTGGAATGAGAAAGTCTGGGGAGGCTCTATGTAGGAAGCAGTGACTATGGCTGCCAGAGAACCCAGTGACAGCTTATAGAGACTCCCAGCCCAGGAACCCAAGCTGGGCAGTCCCTCCTTCTGGAAGTGTCCTCACACAGCAGCACACTCCAGTCATCGAGTATGAGTCCTGCTCGTGACTCCCTCCCTAAAGAGCACTACAAGGGGTCCATTCATAACATGCCCTTTGAAGCTTGCCGAACATCTGGACCCGTGGACAGTAACTCGCCCCATCCTTCTGAAGGATACAAACAAAGGCTTAGCAAGGATTTCAGAGCACAGGATCTCTCAGTCAGGACCACATATGAGATTTCAAAGAATCCTAGACTAGCACCGTCCTGCCGATGTGGCCTACTCCCTCATTCCAACTGGCAGTGATCACACTTTTAGCTGTTTTCTGAGCTAAGTTGCGTGTTTTCCATCTGGAAGCTAAAAAGCAAATCAACCAATCTCTCTCCCACCCTTCCCTTTCTGGGCATAGAACCCAGGACCTTGCACATGCTATGCATGTGCTCCGCTCCCGAGTGCCACCCCAGCCCCTGTTTTGTTAAGAATGCTATTTTTATGCTGCTTTCTTGGGGGCTTGTCTTTGAGACAGAGCTACTCTGATCTCTGCTTTCCTGGCAACTTGGAACTAAAAACACTGGACACATTTTTTTCCCCTCACTGGAGAGCTTACCCCAGGGCAGCTCTGGTGAACAGAACTGACTGGCACTGTTTCTTTAACTGCTCCAGAGGGCACCATGCAAGGAGGGGTGCAGACAAGCTCCAGGGTGGTGCACCATGCCCCCCACCTCTCCTAAACAGCACCTGCAGCCAGACCCGTCTGGGACCAGCCCAGCCGAACAATGGGCTTATCAGAGTCAAGCTGGCCCTTGTCCTTATCAGAGTCAGAGTCAAGCTGGCCCTTGTCCTTACCCAGGCAGCACTCACCCTTCCTGGCTGGAGGAGGTCCCCTTGGCCCCGCACACTGTACTCGATGTGGACCAGCTTCTGCAGGTTTTCCTGTGGGCAGGCACAGGAGATAGTTACCCCTCCACTCCCCTACTAGGCGCTGTGTATCCTCTGTAAGAGGACATTGCTTCCACTTTGGAGGAGAACAGCTCAGAAAAGCCCAGTCTAAATCCAAGCTCCTAGAAATGACAGCATGGGCTCCTCAAGCCTGGGATTTCCCAGAGGTGAACGACGGAGGGAGGGACTGTCACACCTTTGGCTACAGTGGGAGGAAGCAGAGGCTGGCAGAGGGAAGTAACAAGAACGGAGGGCCAGCCAGAGATGGTTCGGTGGGTAACGGCAATTGCTCCAAGCATGCTGACTTAAGTTCAATCTCTTAGAAACCACTCGGTGGAAAAGGAGAGCTCCGTGAGTTGTTTTTTCTCTGATCTTTGAGCGTATGAACACAATACATGTTTAAAAAGAAATTAGTTTTGAAAAGACAGCAGTTGAAATGTCCTTGACTTTGTGAAGGTCAAGTGTGGGCTGGTAACATAATTCAGGGTAATGAACACTATGGATGGGACCCAACTGGCAAGCTCTCTTCTACGTGTCTGTCAGGCACTGAGGGCACACGGGGGTCAGAGTCTTGCGAAATGGTACTGAGCAAGCTGAGTATAAGGTTTTAGCACTGGGGAGGCCAGAATCCCACCAGCCCCTCAGGCAAAGGCTATGTGCTCAGAGAAGAGGGCTCTGTGCTGTGCCCTGATATCGCACAGAAGCTGGCCCTCCCAGAGAATGGGCGAGGACCTGTCCAAGCCCAGCCTCAGGCCCAAGGTAGAATGGGGCTGCCACAAAGCACTAGTCAGCCAGACATGCCCTCCCTCAGAGAAGGTATGCATGGGGAGAGGGCCCTCCTGCCTACAGAGATTTCTGGAAACAGACTGGACATGTATGTAAGAGGGAACTCAGCATTTAGGGCCCCACAGACACATGAGCTGTGGAGGAAGTTGAGGCTGAGAAGGATGGAGATCAGACTATTCCCAGACCCAGCATAACCTATGACCGGACTGAATCAACTGATCACTCTCCCTGCGTCCCGCCACATACAGTATAACCAAAACCAAGATGCAAATGCTGTTCCTCTCGGCCTCCATAGAGCTTATGTTCATAGTGCCTGGCACTCAACCAAGAGTCAAAGGAATACTTTGGTTGCAAGGCAGAAAGAAACCAACCTGGAACCGACCTGAAAACGTCCTCCTGGATGGCTAGCTTTCCTAGGACTATCTCCTCTGCTGGGGGAGAAAAGCCATCAAAGGGATTGCTCAGACACAAACGTTGCATTCTACAATACTGACCTTCTAGGCATGATGTGTGCACTGGTACAATCGTGACACAAAGGCTAGGGAAGTAACAGCCACTTTCGGATTGGATTTCCACAGGAGGGAAGTCACGTCTGTTACTGTAACCCTAGCCAAAAGTCTGTATTTTTTTCTTTTCTTTCTTTCTTTCTTTTTTTTTTTTTTCCAGAGCTGAGGACCGAACCCAAGGCCTTGTGCTTGCTAGGCAAGCGCTCTACCACTGACCTAATTCCCCAACCCCAAAAGTCTGTATTTTTAAATAGGCCCTGGGAGGGAGCCCACTACTGTTGCCTTGATAAGTGGACATGTTGTCGAAGTGTCGTTTAAATGTTCATGTTTATACATCTAAATGAATGCTACCCTCAATCTTGGTCAGAGGGGCTTCGCTCTACAGTGGCCAGACTCTTAATTGTTAACACGCTGAGTTTAAATGATGACTGAGTGTTCAGCTGTAAGCGGAAAATCTACATCCGTCCCTTACTCCTAAGGTTCAGAGAACTCTATAAAAAGGGGTGGGGTGGGGGACAGAAAAAGTCCAAGGACAGGATGATGGAGAGGAGTGCCATCTTCTAGACGTGATGTGGCCATTGCACTCATCAATCCACAGCAGCTACGGTTGCCTGCCTAAGACCCACCCGATACCACACCAGCAACATCGCCAACACTCCAGCAGGAAGAACTAACTGGTCTCGGCGAGTTACGGTAATGATAGAAAAGGACATAGAGAGATGGATACCGGGGATGTTGGGAGGATTAGGAGGGAGCTTGGGGTAGGCATGATCAAAATACATCTGTATATGTATAAAGTTATCAAATAGCAAATAAAAGATATGCTATTTCTTTTTCTTAAAGATTTATTTACTTATTTCATGTATGTGAGTACACCGTCACTGACTTTAGACATGCCCTTTTACAGATGGTTGTGAGCCACCATGTGGTTGCTGGGAATTGAACTCAGGACCTTTGGAAGAGCAGCCACTGCTCTTAACCACTGAGCCATCTCTCCAGCCCTTTAAAGACAAGGCACTTTAACTCCTCTTCTTTTTCAATTTTTTTTTCATTTTATGGGGATTGGCGCTTTGCCTATATGTATGCCTGGGTGAGGATGTTGGATCCTGGAACTGGAATTACAGACGGCTGTGAGCTGCCAGGCAGGAGCTGGGAATCAAACCCAGGTCCCTTGGAAGAGCACCTAGTGCTTGCTCTTAGCTACTGAGCCATCATCGCTCCAGGCAGATATGCTATTTCTTAAAGAAAAAAAATCATGGGAACACACATCCAAAACCAAGTTAGGTTGTGGGTTGGGTGGGCTGAGAAGACAGCTCAGCAGAGGACACCAGCTGCTCTTCCACAGGACCTGGGCTTGAGGCCCCATAACCGCGTACCAGTTCTGTGTGACTTCAGTTCCAGGGGATCCAATGACCTCTCCTGGTCTCCACAGGCTCCGGGCACACATGAGGAACATAGACTTACGTGCAGGCAAAACACCCATATACATAGAATAATAAAAATAGTGGAAATTTTAAAATACTAAACCAGGAAGGAAGACAAACCCGACTCATTTTTTGGGAGAGAAAGCATCCTACATATTCATTGCAGGTGACAGGTGTTGGAGTTCTGAGCAAAGGACCAAAGTAAATATTATGTTAGATGGTCTGGTGCAAAGGTGGATGCCATGTAGCAGATGCAGACCTTCATCAAGGCTGCTGACCTCACAGGGGAGTTCAGGGGAATTAAAAAACAAAAAACAAAAAACACGCAACCTACAATACCAGACATGGAAACTCTTCACGGGTTTGTCTATGAACTGAACAAAGCTGAAAGGAAGAGCTGGAAGTCACGTAGATCACTGGTACACAGTGAAAACAGAGGACCGGGGAGATGGACCAGTGGCTGAAGTGCTTGCTACGAATGCATACACGAAGCTCTGAGTCCAATCTCCTATGTCAATGTAAAGGCTGTGTGGTACCTACAATCCCATCACTGGACACATGGATACTGGCCAGCCAGCCTAGCTGCATCAGTGAGTTCCAGGCTCAGTGAGAGACTCTGTCTTAAAAAATAAAGTGGGTTACCAGGTGTCTTTAATCCTTGTACTTGGGAGGCAGAGTCAGGTGGGTCTCTCTGAGTTCAAGGCTACCCCAATCTACATAGTGAGTTCCAGGACAGCCAGAGCTACATAGAGAGACTCTGCCTTTTAAAAAAGCGTGGAGGCCCACTCTGCAAAATGAAACCTATCCCTGGCACCATCACTAGGGCCAAGAAGCCATGGCAAGGTTGGTCACAGGCCCCAGCGGGGAGCCCAGCACTGTTACTCTGCCAGATGGACATCACAGTAAAGTGATGCCCAATGACGATTGCTGTAAGATCAGTGCATCTCTCAACCTTCATCAGGGAAGCTGCTGTCAGCAGTGGGCACCCGCGATTGGTCAGGGTGCGGAGAATAAGAGACTGCAGGCTGTAAGGACCAGGAGCAGGGGATGACTACGGGAAAACTGCTTCCCAGACTCAACGGGGCAGCTGCACAGATGAACTCATTGCAGTGCATGACAGTGTGGACTTGAAAAAACCCAAGCTAGCCTGGAGAGAGAGAAGGTGAGCATGAGGTACCGCTCCTAACTGAGGAGATGCTGGCAATTGGTAGGAGCGAGTGGAAAGAGTCCGTTTTCTTTAAGGATGAGATCCCCAGGATGTCCACCAGGTTCCTGTAGAAAGCCACACATTCAAGAATTTATGTACTGCCAGCACTGACTGGACTAGATGGGGAGGGAGAAAGGGGGTTGGGAGCAAGTACACAAGGTAGGGAGAGGAGGGAGTTGGTTCTGGGGGAAGAGGTTGAATATTATCAGAATACCTTGTGTTAAAACCTCAAAGAACTAATTTTTAAAAGAAGGTGGAGAGCAATTAAGACACCAACATTGACCTCCATAAACATGTACATGTTGTGAATATGTATACATACACAAAAAAGAAAGAAAGGAGTATGTATGGGGGGGATGGAAATTAAGGGTGGCAAGATAATACCACCAACCATCCTAGAGACTTTCCCAAAATAAATGAATGCCCAACAAAGCCCAGATCCAACCAAGAAAGTGGAGACAGGCAGGCCCAATACAGCCCATTCCCCTTAAGGATCTCCTTAACATCCTTCCCCAAATCAAACCGTGTGTGTGTGTGTGTGTGTGTGTGTGTGTGTGTGTGTGTGTGTGTGTGTGTGTGTGTACGCCCTCTTATTATGTAGCTTAAGCTGGCCTTGAACTTGTAGCCATCCTCCTGTCTCAGTCTCTTAACTTCTGGGATTACATGCATGAGCTACTGTGCCCAGCTAACAGAGAAGATATCATGGCATTCAGAAGGGAAGGACACATACAACAGAGGGCAAACATAAGCATCATAACGACGTTCTTAGCAGAGACTGTGTGAGTCAGAAGATGGTGAGGTGCCATCTTCAAGTTACTCAGAAAAAAGTGGGCCAGGCCAGCTTTTAATATCCAGGACAAATATTTTTCAAAGGTGAAGGTAAACTGCACCGTTAACTACTTGGGAGATGGATGGTGGAAGGCAGGTTCTTTCTTGTGGAGTGAGGGTTTTTGGTAAGTTGAGCAGCTAGAGCCATCTGGGTGATCCGAGTGGATCACTGATTAGGTATGAGAATACTCAGAATATCCATCCACATGTCTACACATAGGTCAGTGGACACACACCCCTCTCTTCACTCTGTTCCTGAGCTTCACCCCTGAGCGCTCTCTCATTCTCTTCCTTAGAGAGATGTTTTATCCTAGGACCTGGAAGGAGGGAGATGAATGAGTCTGGCAGGTCCTGACTTTTTGGTTAAGGAGGTGACAGATGAACAAATGACAGAAGAATGAAGGAACTAACAAGAGACTGACTGAATCCTCCAAGGGAGAGCACAGGCTAGCTGGGAGAGTACTCCAGAACCATTCTTGCCGAAGGAATTCTTCCCTTCTTAATATTGTGGGTTTAAAAATGTTTTATCTTGACCCTTCTCTATTTGAGAAATAAATAAATCAATGTGGGTTAAAATAAATAATCACAAATTGGTACCAACATAAATGTTTGAGGATGGACTGCACCCATCATTGAGAAGGAAGAGACATCTCTTACAAATGATTCCAGAACACTCAGGAGGTTGTCAGCTTAAAGGAAGAGGGAACAGGTTTCTCTGTACCACTTACACTGTGCACAGTGACTTTTTTCAGAGACCATGGGAAGGGACACATAAACTCAGTTAGGTGACCAGGATCACAACATGCCAGGACAAGATGGAATCCCACCTTTGTGATCTCGTCCCCATGTACCCACAAATCTGGTCTCATAAAGAGGAAAACATCAGACGCCAACACTGGATACCCGTAGTACACCTGACATTGCTCCCTCAAACCTTCACGGTCATCAAAGTCAGGGAACATCTGAGAAACGGGCTCCAAGTGGAACCTTCAAAGATATAACAACCAAAGGGACAGATATTGGAACAGGGCATTGGGCCTGTGAGAACTATGGGTAATAATGCCATTTCCATACTGGCTCTTAACACAACCAGGGCTCCACATTCATAGAAAACATTAACAATGAGGAAACAGTAGATCCCATGGGGACTCTTGGCACTATCTTCTTAAAATTTTCTGTAATTTAAAAATTGTTCTAAAAAATAAAATATGTTCAGAAAGTCAAACTAGGGCTCTAGGGCTTGGGTGGGGGTGGTGTTTAAGGAGAGAATTTCAGTCTGGGAAGATGAAGACATTCTGGAGATGGTTGTTTGATGGTGGGCTAAGGGCTAGAGAGGTGGTACATGCCTTTAATCCTAGCACATGAGAGGCAGAGGCAGGCAGATCTCTGTCTCAGAGCAAACACAACAGCAGCAGCAATACAATGGCTATGGCTGTGGGTGGACATTTCTGCAAAGACAGCATACCCATGGCTGACAGGTGTATGTAAAAGTGTTTAATGTCAGCCACTCATCACTGGGAAACACAAACCAGACCCATGAGACACCAACTCCCTCAGAAGAATGAGCAGTATTGAAGACGAGGGGAAGGGGTATGGGACACAGAGACCCCTGGTGGAATGCCAGCAAGTTACGCCTTCTGGTAATTCCTATGGAGTCTCCATCTCCAAACCACTAAGACTACTGTACGACCCAGCAATCCTACTGGATATATCTAAAGCAGCCAGAATGGGAGCCCACATACACCACACTCACTCCCATGATTACTGCCACATTGCTCTCAACAGTAGAGAAACAAGCATAAAAGCCTGACTACAGATAAGTAGAAAAGAAAATACCATCCATGCACACAACGGAGTATGATTTGGCTTGAAAAAGATCAAAATCCCATCATTTAACCAAGAAAAGGAACTGGAGATCACTGTGTTAAGTGAAATGAGCTGGGCACAGAGAGACAAGCACCCCCTGGTCTCCAGAGTGGACTGCAGTGGAAGCTGGTCTCACAGGAGGTGAGGGCGAAGATTGCCACTGGAGACCATGGAGTTGGGAATGGGTGGGGAGAGCATCGCTCATTGGGAACTAAGGTTCAGTTAAGACGAGCAAGCACAGGGGTGTCTCACCCGAAGCAGCTTGCCTGTGTCTCCCACCACAGCACTTGCCTCACCTTGAGAGAGCCAGGTATGGCTGCCCCATCCCTCCTATGAGTACTGTGTATTGGACCTCACCTTTCCCAGAGGAGGGGAGACATGTTCATGTCAACATAGAGACAGGACTTCCTGAAGCAGGATGTGGAGAACACCACCAGATGCTACAGCAACAGGGTCCTGGTCTCTAAGCATCAATCTTTCAGCTGCACTCAGGAAGCCTCACTATATGCATAGGATGCCAAAGTTGACAGTGAGGTCTGATCCTCTCAGGGAGTGGGGGGTGGGGTAAGAGGACCAGATGACTGTGACAGTTCGAACCTCCTGGAAGCAGCCTCAGCAACTAACCTGTGTATTCACGCCTGTTCCATCAGCTTCCCACCCTAGCCAGCTCTAGCCTGTTCCCAGAACTAGTTCTACCAGCCACGCTAGGTGACAAAACACAGCGGATGTACCCTAGATCTCCTACCCCCAGCCTCTGCCCAGGCCCTTTCTTCTTTGTCTTCCCATCTACATACACATGTATGCAGAGTCTCCAGAGCACGCCCTCTCATCAGAAGAGATCCTAGCTCCTCTAAACCCTAACTTTGGGACACGCCATCCTGTGAACCCTCCTTTCTTGCTAACCATTATCCATGTTATTTACATCATGGTCACTGCTCCCCTGAGCTCAAGGCCTGACTTACATAGGCAGCATCCCCAGACTCCATTTCCTATTCTGTGTGGGTTCCTGGGTACCTGCCATTGCACATGTGCTGAGCAGTGCCTTGGTGTACATACCACAATCACCCTCTTCTATACCAGTTAAAGACATGACTAATGGATCGCTGAATTCTCCCATCAGGTTAGGACTTAGCCTCAGGCTCATACAACAAGTGTCAAACCAGAACCCAAGGCTCTTTGCAGAGTCCCAGGAGACAGACAGAGGGGTGGCACAAGGCAGAGGAGAAGAGTGAAGCAGGACTTGGACTCCACCCTGGAGAAGAAGCCAATGGTGGGACTTACCCCCTGTTCCATGCTTTCGTTAGCCCTGTCTGTCACTTTGGAGATGAGATTCAGAGCACCTGGAGAGGAGGGGACAGACACCAGCTTAATGAGGACTAGGCCAGCTTCCACTGTCCTTACCTATTCTCTGTGTGTCTCCTCTGTCTCCCGTGTGGTGGGCTATGAAGGTGGAGGCAACACCAGTTTTTCCCACCTTAGCAACAGGTTGTGAACCCAAACCCAAGTCTCCAGGACTGCCTCTGTTTCTGTCTGCTGACTCTACTTCACTAGGTCCACCCTGGTGGGGGCTGAGGCAGCAGCCCAGGAGGGAGTATGATGTGGTTAAGGGAGTGGCGAACATCTTCAACAAAGCATCCTCCTTAGATCACCCAACCATGTGACCTTCTCTTCCTCTGCTGGTCCAAGCCCCCAGGCTCCCATAGCTAAGGATGGTAGAAGTCATCTCAAGAGACTTGAGGAGTCTCTGGCAGACACCCGAGAGGTGTCGTATGCAGAATGCACACAGCTGGGCTGCTCTACACTGGACACTGGTGTAGACTTGAGTGTGGGTGGACAGGAGACAAATCAAGGAGGTGTACCTTCCTCCAGGGTCTCTCCAGACTTACTCTGAGTGTTGTCATACTCGGCTGAGTCCGGGCACAGGTTGTTCAAATAATCTGGTGGGAGAGAGAGAGAGAGACAACCATCAGGTCTTCCATTAAGGCAGTTTCTTGCCCTCCACAGTGACCTCCGCCAGAATGGGGTATCCACTTTTTCAACACATTAGCCTACCCCAAGGCCAGGGAACCTCTTAGCATCCTGGCCATACTATTCGACCCCCATCTATTCATGATCTGCCATGTGCTTGATATGTCTATACCTTTGGGGTACAGGCACAAGAAAGTTCTTGCTGTCTATTGTTTTCTGGTTACAAGACATGGTGATCTACACAGCGCTATGTTATAGTGTGACTATATGACAATGGGTCCATCCTGGTAGGGGCTGAGGCACCAATCCACAAGGGAGCATAGTGTGCTTAACAGGGCAGTGAACATTTTAAACAAAGCATCCTTCTTGGACCACCCAGCTCCATGACCTTCTCTTCCTCTGCTGGGCAGAGTCTCCAGTCTCCCACAGCTAAGGTTGGTAGAGGTCATCTCAAGAGACTTGAGGAGTCTCTGGCGGATACCCCAGAGGTATCATATGCAGAACAAACCTGGCTGGACTGCTCCATGTCTATATTACAGGGAGGAGGTATTACCCCCTGACATGGTCCTAGCTTTGCTACCCACCCTTTCTCTGCTTTGCTTCTTAAGGTCTGGCCATACGAGCAGTCTTGCTGCTCCTCAAACATCCCAAGCTTGTTTCTACCCTTGGACCCCTTGGCATCCTTTCTAGAGCTTTGTACAGCTCATGCCATTCTTTGCTTAGATCTTTGTTCCATGTCACCTCCTTGGAGAGGTCTTCTCTGTCATATCTAACACATCGGCCCCCTTCCCTAATCTTGCAACCACTTGCTTTTTCTGTAGTATTTTCAACACAAATATTGTATATTCATATATTTTAATATATTTGCATATTTAGATATAAACTCATTGATACTGGAGATGGACCCAGGGCCTTGCATATGCTAAGCCCATGCCTTGTCATAGTGTTCTATCTCTCCATTTGAACTGTCATTTGCTGCCATTACCAGCATCCGGCAGAGGGCTGGTACATAGACAGGGTACAATGGCTACTTCAATTGAATGACCAGATTCTCTAGACCTCAACCCCAGCACAATTTCCTTGTGACCCATGCAACTGTATGTGCCCTTTCCCACGGGGATGTCAGAAACAGGATAGGGACTGATTCTATGTGGGAGGCTGTATGCAGTGAGTGGAGCTCAGCACAGAAGTGGTGGGGAGATCTGTGAGCCAGAGCCAGAGGACCTGAGCCTGGGCTCTGGGAGGTCACTGTGGTGGTTTGAAAGAGAATGCCCTCCATAGGTTTGTATGTTTGGATGCTTGGTCACCAGGGAGTGGCACTGTTTGAGAAGGATTAGAAGGATTCTGAGATATGACCTTGTTGGAGGAAGTGTGTTATTGGAGGTGGGTTTGATGGCTCAGAAGTTTGTGCTAAGTCAAGTGCATGCGTGTGTGTGTGTGTGTGTGTGTGTGTGTGTGTGTGTGTGTCCCTGCCTGCCTGCCTGCCTGCCTCCCTGCCTTCCTGTCTGCCTGCAGATCAGTGACTAGCTCTGAGCTACTTCGGTACCATGCCCACCATGCTTGCTGCCATGATGAAAGCAGAATAAACCTCCGAAACTAAACCAGCACCTAATTAAATCTTTCTCTTATAAGAGCTGCCTTGGCCAGGGTGTCCCTTCATAGCATAACAGCTTTTCACTGATAAAGAAAAGAGGCAGCCAGAGTGACAAAGAGGCAAAAGGCAAGAGGGAGGCTGGAGAGCATGTCACAGAGCTGGGAAGGACAGGCCTCAAGAAGTAGCATGCAGTAAAGCCACTGGGGTGTCACAGGCCTGAGGTGGAATGTCTACTAGTGTCACCTAGGAAGACAGCTTTTGCAAGATGTCAGCTGATTTAGGAAATGCACAGTGAGAACGTCACTAGGATTTTGGGTTTGGGGACAGGGAGAGCCACTGCAGCAAGGTTGAATCTGTGGGGGCTCTGGGGATCTGGAGCAGTTCCATCTTCCCCACACCTGCTTACACACATGAAATGAAGTCCTTATTCCCATGTTACCCCACTGCAGTCCACCTGGACCCAAATGGCTCACCAGTGAGCAGCACTTGGTACTGGAAGAGGCGCTGGACTACACGCAGCATACGATGTTTCATGCTCTGGCCACCCCCTTGTGAACTCTGCTGCTTTGGAGAGGGGAGGAGAGAGGCTGTCAGAGACCCCATCGCCCACAGGCCCCCTTCATCCTGTTTTCTGACCAGCTGCAATCTCCCACATGGTCAGACTCAGGCTGTCTTCCACCAGGAAGCCCTCTTGGATCATCCCCCCAGGTTCATGATCATGCTCAATAACTCACTTCTCTGAGTTCCTTTTGTGCCTGACAATAGTCACAGAGGTAGGCTCCCCTGTGCCCTCTGAGGAGCTAGGCTTCCAGCTTGTGGCCAGTGCTAACTTTCCTTGGTTATCCTCTGGCTGGACCTTTGGTTGATAGTGATGGGACTCCCCTGTAGCCACCCACTGCCCAGCAGGGGTCATTCTGTTCTGGGTTCTCCTCCTGTCAGGTCCTGCTGTGTCTCCCCACCTATTGCCTAGCTCATTCCTCCTGTATGTCTCATTTACTTCTCTTAAGTCTCTCCATGTCCCCATGCCTGGGACCCAATACATCCTTACATCAGGGTCTCTAAAGACCTGGAACCCACCTCAAATTCCCGGACGGTGGTGGCCAGCCGGGGTGAGAGCAGGCAGCTCTCAGCGAGCAGCCCCAGGTACCTGTCAAATTGCAGGATGTGTGCGGCATGATGTTCAAACTCCTGCTCACGGGCTAGGAAGATGTCGGCCACCTGCTGCTGGCCCTCTCCACTGTTAGGGAGAGGATAGGCAGTGAGAAGTCAGCCTTGGGACAAGCAAAGGGTGAGAGGAGGGGTTCTAAAGGCTGTTTCGCTTGGGGTACACACAACTTACCACCTGTCGCTGGGCTCCCTGTTTGTCACCCGGAGACAGCATTTTGTATTTGTGGAGGTTTTTGTCTGTCCCCCCACCCCTAGGTGGCATAAGTGGGGTGTGGGACCCCAGGCTGCTCACCAATCCCCCAGCCTCTGCTCCAGGCTCTCCAGGATGCCCTGGTGAAGGTCACAGATAGCTGGGAGCTCCCGTAGGCCCTGATGCAGCTCCTCCTGGGCCAGTGGCTCTCTGCCCTCTTGCTCTATGTTCTCCAAGGCCCTCAGGACGGCTCCATGGAAATCCTGCAACCCCAGAGGCCTGTTACCCATGGAGGGCCCTTGAGGCTCCAGATCCCTGACCTGTACAGAGGCAACTGCAAAATCTGAGGCCAGTGTCATTGGCTCCACACTGTCACCTGTGGACCAGGAAGGCCAAATTGAAGCCACTTGGTACAGGGTTGTCTTTGCTATGTTCACACAGAGCAGTGCCATGCTGTGGTGACTCTACTGGTGCCCTTCTTTTACAAGACAGGGAATTAGTCAGTGATTCCTTCCCTAAGGAAATGCAAAGTCCTTGCTTTCTAGTTCTTGAAAAAGGACTCCAGAGCAGGACCAATGAGATGGCTTAGTGCTGCCAAGCCTGACAAGTTCAATCCCTGAGACCCACAGACTGGAAGAAAAAAACTGACTCCCATTAGTTGCCCTTGGACCTCCACATGTGTGCAGTGACATGGGTGTGTATGTGTGCATACACACTCATAACACTCAGACACATACAAACACACACACACTAAAGTATACTTTTAAAATTTAAAAATAAAAGAAACAGTAGATCAGAAGTTCAAGGTTATCTTGGGTTACATAGAGTTTAGGGCCAGTTTAGGCTACATGAGAAGCCCCCCCCAACACACACACACACACACACACACACACACACACAGAGAGAGAGAGAGAGAAAGAGAGAGAGAGAGAGAGAGAGAGAGAGAGAGAGAGAGAGAAAGAGAGAGAGAGAGCGATAACAGGTGCCCGTGATCCCCAAGTGCAATGATACAGAACTCACAGAGGCACAGAGGAGTTTGTGTCGGGCAGCTGTGAACCGTCCTGCTCCTGACTTCTCTTCTTGTCTAGTCCAAGGTAAGAAGGAGCCTGACACACCCTTTTTCACTTTCTCCTAGACCTCACACAGGCATTAACTCACAGCATATAAGGATGGGGGAGGGCAGAGAAAACTCATAGCTTTTCTCGAAGGACATGGCTAAAACATTACTTTACCATTAGCTGCTGCTATCCCTTGCCATGCATGATTTGAAGACCACTTTCTGTCACCTGTTCTAGTTTTTTTCTATTACTGTGAAAAAACTACGACCAGAAGCAACTTGGGGAGGAAAGGGTTTCTTTAAACTTAGAACTTTCGGTTGGAACCTGGAGGCAGGAACTGAAACAGAGGCCATGGAGGAGTGCTGCTTATTGGCTTGCTCCTCATCGCTTTCTTAGATTGCTTTCTTATTCACCATGACCAGTATTAAGAGGGGAAAGAGGAGGACTGGGACATGGCTCAGTGGTAGAGCACTTGTCTAGCACACTTAAGATACTGGGTTCCACCTAATATAGATGGATGGACAGATGGATGGACAGATGGATGGATAGATGGATGGATAGATGGATGGATAGATGGATGGATAGAGCTTGAAAAGGGAATAAAGAAGACCTAAAGAATGAGAGAAAATGTTTATAAATCCTGTTTGATAGTGGTTAATTTACAGGGTTACAAAAGAAAAAAAAAAAAGACTAACCACCCAACAGAAAACTGGGCAAAAGGTTTTAAAAGGCAAGTCTCTGAAGAGTCATATACAGATGGTCAAGGAGCTCAAGAAAACACGATCTGTACCATGTGTCCTTAGGAAAATATGCAAAACCAAACCTGCACCTGCCAGGCCAGCTGTCACAGGCTCCCAGTGACTGGCATTACAAGGAGTAGAGAATGTGGAGGCCTGTGGGATGAGGATGTGTACTTGCATCCCCTGAACTGGGCCATTCTCTTCTGCAAGAGCCTCATACAACTTTCGAATTCAAGAAACAAAGACTCAGAGCTCCCAAGAAAGTAGAGCCGAGGCTATCTAAGCCACCGGACAGCTGTAAATGATGGACAGGGAGAGAAGACCCTTCAGTGCTAAAGCTATCTATCTGCAAGCTACACAGGAGACATGGCTTCCAAGAGCCATCTCCTACTCTAGGGTGGGAATTTGTAGTGATGCAGCTGATCACTAAAAATTTGTGGGGAAAGAAACCAACCACAAGTCAGCCATTTTCCTTTAAGTAACTCTAACAGACTCATTGATTCAGCAAGCAGGACTTGAAGACTTGGGTGATGAAATCATTTCTTTGGTCTATCTATTGTTGCCCTTTTAATCTAGGGTGAACGGAAATAGACTCTAGGAAAAACTATATGGCTCCTCAAAAGGTTACAGAGTCACTGGGAGACCCAGGATCGAGCCCAAGAGAACTGTAGACACACATGCTTCCTGCAGCTTACTACCACACAAGTAAGAGCACAAACATCCATCCTCTGGTAAAGGTACAGACTGTGGCTCATCAACAAAGGGTTACTGCTCAGCTTTAAATGGATGAAGAACCAACACATGCCAAGATGGGGGAACTCTGACAGCATATGCCAGGGAAAGAGACCAACCACAAGACTCTAGTTTAAGGTTCCACTTAAATGAAATGTCCAGAACAGGCACATTTATAGAAAACACAAACCTGAAGGCCTGGAGTGCTAAGGCACATATCCTGGTGACCTCTGTCATTGGCAGGGACAGAAATATTTTGGAATGATGGGATGTCTGTCTGTCTTGCACACAAACATGAGCTCTATTGTTAAAGTTAATTCACTAAGTACAGGCAAGCTACAAGAATATTTTCGAAAGCAATATTCTGAGTCCCCTGAGGAATGGAGGCCAAATTGGAATATGGCACTTCCCCCTCTTTTTTTTTTATAACCCTCCAAGGGTTACCTACTGCCTCAGAGATCAGGGTCATGGAGGAAGGGCAGCACAGCATGAACAAACAGAAGGTCATAGCACCTGCTCAGGCCAGGCCTTCTCCATAGGCCTCTCCCGTGGCTTCTGCTTCATCCCTCGCTAACCATGTAGAGAGCTATCATGGTTCCTTGTTGAGCTAAAATATATACCCCCTAAAACTCCCAAGATGTCCGTGATCTCATTATGCCTTGAGGAGACAGCAAGACTCAAAAGATAGAAGGAGGTTTTCCTCTGTTCAGTTAGTACGTATTTCCTAGTAGGATACAGTGGAACACACATTAGGAGGCTGAGGTAGGAGATCATGAGTTCAAGGGCAGCTTGAGCAACATAGTGAGATCCTGTCTCGAAATAACCACAATGAAAATTAAAAAAAATTCTAATAGTGTCCATGGGCAGGGAGGCAAGATAAGTAGGAGATGGTCTGTGTTAACCTTTGTTCCCCAGATTTCCTAATGCCACTCAACCTCATTAGGGCATCCTTCCTTAACTTTCTTCCCTATGCCTGCCCACCTGAGTCACCAGGGCTCTGAGTCCCTTTGAGAGCTGACATAACATGAAGAGACTTCCTAGATCGTTCAGTGTCTCCACACCCTCAGGAGTTGTCCCCCTCAGGTTTGTCTCTGCTTCTCAGAAAGTCTTCCCTGACACTATCTCTACAGGTCACAGGGGTGCCACCACTTTCCTTCCCAGGGCTGTGTAGTCAGAAAGCCCTGGCACTACTTTCCCTGCTGTGTGACCCAGGGAAAGTCACTCATTCTCTGAGATGAAATGTCTGGACCTGTACCCTGCTATCTCTTACAGATATATGATGTGCAACCAAACGAGACAACATGTGAAGGGTTGGCACATAGCAGCCACTCATGCTTGTCATGCTTGTCACCTTGGACAATGATTTGGCCTGTGGAGGAGGAGGAGCTGGCTAGAAGAACAAATGGATGGGGAGACAGTGTCACATTCTGATAAGTAAACTCATAAATGTCCTGACATCAGAGTTCTGCAGACCCCAAGTTTGCCTTGAGTACCCTGAGAGGGTCACCTGAGGGATCAGCCCTGTCCAGGAAGTTACAGATACTTCATTGCAGTTCACACCACCTGAGAGAGGGGACAGTGTTCTCAGTTGGGGACCTACCAATCCTGAATCACATATCTCCTTGTGGCCTCAGCCAAAACCTCTATCCTGCCCAGGGAACCCAAGCCCTGGTTCACCCATGTCTTCCCTGGAGAGACCACGCCACTTCCCCAGCCATGTCTGGTGCCCACCATCCTTGGGCCTTCCTCTGGAGTCCTTCACCTCATAGAATGTCTGCTCTGCTTGCATGGCCACTGCACAGCCCCATCCCCATAACTCTCTGGGATCAGCCCAGCCCCTCACCACATAGATAGTCACTAAGGCCTTATCCAGCATGCCACAGCACTTCTTCCTAGAGTCACCAGCAGCTTCTCAGACGCTCAGGACGAAGCTTCACATGGCATGAGGCTCTCTACCTTCCCTTTTCCTGCTGGCCTCAGCTTTCTCAGTTTTCCTCCACCCGGCTGGGAACATCTCTCAGTTCCCAACATGCTCACCCCGCAGGCCTTAGGGCCTGTGCACATGCTGATCCCTGCTCTAGTGAGGCGTCCTTCCCTGGCTACTGATATACCTTCCTCTGAGACTCCTTCCCCTACACCTGGAAAGCTGGGCTGGATACTTCATGTGTCCTGTGTTCATGGCGTCCCCTCTAGGCATTGCTTCCTTTCAGGCCACCCACTCTCCATGAGAGAGAGCATGGGAAAGATGCCCAGCCCGAGATGCACTGACCTCAGAGGGCTCAAGCAACATAGAGCCCAAACAGAGATGGGAGCAGAGCCACACCAGAGCCAAGTAAAAATGACAAATGGCGCAGCCCCCAACTCATGGTGGCCTTGTGCTAGGCTGTAACACAAGTCCCGATCCATCTAGGAAAGCCAGAGAAATGCATCTTCCCACCACAGAACCAGGAAACCAGCAGCAGTGGGAGTCTGGGGAACCACAAACATGAGGAAGCCAAACAATGCTGTGTTGTAAAGGAGGGCTCAGGTTAGAAAGAATTCTGCAGACCCACTGGAACAAATGCATGGGGTGGGGGGAGTGCCAGCCAGGAAGGTACCAGGGGCAGTAAGAAGAGTGAGACAGTATTGGAGAGGAAGGTCTGGCCACCTGCCCTTGGAAACTCTTCTACCCATCACTGAGGCTTTGGAGCAGAGTGGGAGAGCTGGTAACTGTGGAGACCCTGTGACTCAGAAGCTGTTTATTAAGCTATGGGGATGAGACAGGTAAGGGGAACCCACGTATCCTTGGGTTGTTGGGCAGTGGAAAGCGCACTAAACATGGCTAAAACAACGCTTGCAACAAGGTCGGATTTTAAGTCCTATTGCTGTTTATTTTCCTGTAAACAGACTTGACACCCTGATTGGTGGTGGGCTCTTTCCCAGTGTCCCAGGTACCTTGAGCAGAGAACTGTCAGTCAAATGGCCAGCCCTCCAAAGACCCCATGAGGAAGCCACGGGGTGATCGTGGCTACACAAGTTGAGCTCCTGTACATGCAGCCACAGCCACAACCACAACAGTCTTAAGCTGTGTCTTCAAGTTTACCAAGGACTTTCCCAATTACATGTCCCGTGAGTACTGTCAGACCCTGTACCATTTTCTAGCATGCCAAAAATCGAGAACCTTCCCTGGGTTTACAGGCTGCTGTGACTGGCGTAAACACAATTATCCGTTTACATGGTGGTCTGCTGTGGTTGGTGCAAACACCTCTCTGGCTATAGAAACGGACTGGCCAGCTCACTGAAGAGCCACTAGAAATGCCCTCCTGTGATGCCCCACCTGTAAGGCAGAGAGAGGCAGTGCTCAGCTAGCCGTCTCGAAGAGTGGGCTGTGAGGCTGAGCCCTAGAAATGGTGGTGATCTGATGGTACCCTTGGCTTTAGGCTTCAAGAGCAGCAGAAGAGATAGAGACACAGAAATGGCAGAGCTTGGAGCTGCACATCACCTGTGAGAGTGTCAGCAAAGCAGCAGTTTGAAGGGGCAGTGGGAGTGACCAACCGTAATGGTGGCAGCAGCAGTATTGGTGACCTTAACAGTGAAGAGTCTTAGATACACTGTGCTGCAGTTATCACACCTGCCACTGACAAGACCTGGGGAATTCCAGGGCCCAGGAGGTGTGACCAAAGTTGCTGGCCCAGAGGTGAGAATTCCCCAGTGTCAGATTACACATCAGCTATGTACTGCTGCTCCCTGTCCCCAAAGACAAGCTACAGCCTCTGTAGTCTCCCTCTGAGGGCCAAGAGCAGAGAGCAGCTGTGAGCTTTCAATTCTCAGAGAGTTGAGTTCTCTCCCTGCCCACAGCATCTGCATATAATGTCTATCCCTTCCTACTGCCCAGATCCTAGTCAGCCTTGTGTCACAGCTAAACTTATCAGTGCCTCATTGGCTTCTAGCGCACAGGCTGGATTTTGGAACTTACCTCTTACCACACGTTCCTCAAACGCACAAGAGTCAAAACTCCCTTGTCCTAGGAGATTGAAGGCTCCCCTCCCTGCTGATGCTGCCCATGGTACAACATGAAAACTCTCCTATATTCTCGGAACTGAAGAACTGAAGGATCTGTCTCTCTTCCTTCAGGTCCATGATTACACTTATGTGATGGCTATCTCTCCTAACATTCTTCCACCTCAGGGCCTTGTCATGGCTGCCTGTGGCTGTGAGCCTCTAACTCTCCTGAGGCACAATTTTATCTCGCCTGCCTTTTTATGATCCCTCCTTCCTTCCCCATTCCTCCTTCCCCTCCTCCTCCTCCTTCCTCCTCCCCCTCCTCCTCCCTCCTCCTCCTCCTCCTCCTCCTCCTCCTCCTCCTCCTCCTCCTCCTCCTCCTCCTCCTCCTCCTCCTCCCCTCCTCCAAGATTTCTGTTTATTGTATGTGTAGGAATGCTTGTAGTCTGTATAGCATGCTCATGCAGTGGCCAGAAGAGGGCATAGGATCCCCAGGAACTAGAATTACAGACAGCTGTGAACACCAACACGGTGCTGGGAATTGAACCCCAGGTTCCTCTTCAAGAGCAACGGGTGTTCTTAACCACTGGGTCAATCTCTTCAGTCTGAAACCTGACAACACCCACTTCCACTTCATAGGTCTAATCCAGAGATCTGACCTGAGGCAGGGGAGTAGCACTGTGGGGGGAGGGGGGTCCACCTGCTTCTGCTGCCAACACTGACTGCTGCCAAATGCTAAGAGAAGCGGAAGCTGCCAAAGCGCTACCCTGAAGGAAGCTCTTCTCACCTCTGCACAGATTCTGTCTGGGTAGAGCAGGAGACCCTCCCAAACCTAGCTGACTGGGAACAGGAAGGACTCTTCTGGGACACCTACTGTCCCCTCCCCAGCTGAGCTTCATAATGACACAAAGGAGTAGAGCCAGTGAGTCATACTTAGCTTTGACCACCAACTCCTATTTGCTCTGGCTTCCCCTGAGGCACTGACAAACAACAGGAAGAAGCTGTCGAGTGGTTCCCTAGGCGTCTTCACGGGAACCAGCTCCTGCTGGGAGTCAGAAACTTGTCTTTCTCCTTCCTTTTCTTTCTGCCTGAAAGCTATATGACGTGGGGGTTGAATGGGATATGGGTATGAGGTTAGGGGTACAGCGGCTATCCATGTTCATGAGGAACCAATGCACCTTCTGAGCTGAGATGTGCTTAACTGAGAGCTCCTCCTCCTGGATCTACTCCACAAGAGCATAACCTCTAAGTCAGTTATGCTGCCATATTTAAAGTTTTGTTACTGGGAATCAAACACAGTTCCTAAGAGACACAAAATGATTTTGAAAAGGCGTCTATGGTGAGTTATGCTTTCCAAAAATGACCACAGCGGTATCTCCTACAGGATATTTATGCAATGTGTGCCTGATAATCCTCCCACTGAGCGGGTACAGATTATATCCCTTGCCCTTGAACTTGGGTGGACCTCTGTAACTGTCTCCACTAGTGGAGTACGGCGGAAGTGGCGCTACGTGACTTCCAAGCCTGGGCCATAAAAATGGCACGCACTTCCTCTGGGCTTTCTCTTGGGACAATCACTCTTGGCACCCAGCCACTGGCTGGGAGGAAGCCCTGTCTCGCCTATTTGGATACCACAGGGAGAGGGCATAGGTAAGTTTGTTGGCCATAGGCCCAGCCAAGGCTCCAGACAGTAGCCACCAGACGTGAGCTAGAAGACACCTACGGGAGACTGCAGTCCCCAGCTATCAAGTTACTGCTGGCTTTTGACTCTTCTGGGTTAGGGCCCAGATGTGCTGAGCAGAGATGAGTCCTTCACGAAGTCTTGTGAAAATCTCTGCGACAGGGGGTCTGAAAACAAGACGACAATGGGACCTCACTGAGGGTCTGTGAGCGCAGTAGCATGCTACTCCATATCCCTGAGTCCTGGACATGCTTGTTCCCTAGTGACTCCGGGGCTGAGTGAAGAGAAGACACTGTCAATCAAGCAGTGGAACTTATGAACCAATGGAAGAGGAGGCACAGGCTGCAAGACACCCCATAGCACCTTAGGGGCAGGCAGAAGGCAGAGAGGAAAGATGGAGTGCGGAAGTGTAGAAAGAGGTGCCATGGGTGCATGGGCCAGACACCATCTCTTCTGGGTTCCAGGACTTCTCTCAGAGGACCTGACAGCAGCCACTTTCCCATTTGCTCCCCACTGGCAGTCTAGAGACTAGACTTTGTCCAAAGGAGGGACCCCTGGGAGGAACTGTCAGCCTCTCCTAGGTGAGATTTCATTATAAATGAGTAAACAGAGACAAAGGTGACAAACACCAACTCAGCATACAAGAGGAGAACCGTAAGCCCCCAGATGGCATTGTTAGAGCTTTGCAACCTGCTCATCCTGGTGTTTGAGTCCTTTCCCAACCCTCATTTTGGCCTTTTGCCTCTTCAAAACAGCCACAGCTAAGCACACAGCTGATATGCCATTCAACCCCCATGTCACACATCTTTAGGCTCCATGCACCTGCCCAGGCTGACTGTCCCACCTTCTGCACATGGTAGAATCCCTCCCTAAGTCCACGTTCAGGGCACCTCTCCTCTGCCTGGATTCCAAAGTGGAAAGGCTGCTCTCATCACGCCCCTGCAGATGCTACACCAAAACACAGCTGTGCAAATTCTACTTATGCCGAGAGACGTTAAGTGTGGCATCTTCTCACCTTCATCCTCTCCTTTAACAAAAATGACATTTGTCAGGCTGGGAAAATGGCTCCTGGGTAAAACGCGGATGGTGCAGCCTGAAGACTAGGATTTGGATCTCTGGAGCCCACATGAAAGCTGAGCAGCTGCCACAGTCATTTGTAATCCCAGCACTTGAGAAGCAGAAGACAAGGGATCCCCAGGGTGAACCAGCTAGCAAGAATAGCCAGAATTGGTAAGCATGGGGTTCAGTGAGAGGGTCTCTCTCAATAAATAAAAGATGGAAAATGACTCAACTTTAGGCCTACACACACACACACACACACACACACACACACACACGTGTTTAGGACACACACACACACACACAGCACACTGAGACCTACTCAGGAGCAAATTTGGGGACTTTTTCATCTTTGGAGCTCCAAGGTCTATTTCAGTAACAATGGAAACCAAACAGTCTATAATGGAGAAGGGGAGAGAATGAGAAGTGGGTATTTGGGAAGAATGAATGAATTGACAGATTCACTAGCAAATGGATTGACAATGAATGGGGAAGGGAGGGAAGGATGGATGGATGGATGGATGGATGGATGGATGGATGGATGGATGGGTAAATGGATAAAGGAGGAGATGAATGGGTGAATGGGGAAAGAAGGGAAGGGTGGATGGATGGGCAGACAGATGGATGGATGGATGAATGAATGAAAGGAGGTATGGATTAGTGAGTCGATGGCTCAGAGGTAGAGGGGTGGAGTAGTACACCAATGGTTAGATTACTGAGATAGATAATGGAGTAGTGGGTGAAGAGTGGTGGATGGCCATGTGGGTGTGGCATTTGGTGCTGTGCAGATGAGAGGGAGATGGGCGGCCAAAGTCAGCTGGCTAGGTAGGACACCGATGGATGTGCAGGAAGGCTTTGATGACTGGGCTCAGAAGGACGGAAGACTACCTTAGTCAAGGGCCAGCAAAACAAAGTTCTAGGCTTTGTGGACCGCAAGGGTCTTTAAAGCTCATGCTTATCTTTGTCTTTCTTCACAAAGATTCAAAAATAGAAAAACAATTCTCAATCGAGAGACTTCCAGAACCAGGTCCCCAAGTAGCAGGAATCAAGCTGGATGACTTAACCTTGCCTTGGCCCCTACACTAGCCCTATTGACCCTTTGTCAAGTGTAAGACTGAATCCCAAGCTTGCAAACCAGAAGCCCCTTTCCCTCCTCGAGCACGATAACCTCAGGGACCTTTCTAGCAGGATGAAGAGTTTTGAGGGAGAACTCGCCAGCCTTAGCAAGCAGGATGCTGCATCCTGTAAGTCTGTGGTCTGCTTGAAGACCAGCATCCCTGGCTTGGAGCCATGCGGTGGGGTTTCTGCCACCTCTGTCCACACAGCTCTGATGAGATAAACGTTCAGCAGGACAGTTCCAGAAAACAGCTTCTGCACTGCGATTTACTGCCTTTCCCAGCCCAGGATGGCACTGTGGACTGCAGCAGCTCCAGCCTCTCTCCACCTGGCAGGAAGCACTACAAACTCACACAGCTGTCTCATAAAACAAAAGCTCCCAGCCTGTGTGAAGCTGCCAGGCAGGAGCGGGCGAGGGAGCAGAATTCAGGGCTCCATCCTTCTCTGCCCTGCTCAATTACCTTTCAGGAGTGAAGGGGGAAGGGCTGGGATACTTAAGTCTTGGGGACTTTCAGTTTCAATAACACAGAGAACTGGAATCCCAAAGGGCTGTCCATGCTAAATCAGAGGACTGTTGTTCTGTTCTCTGTTCACATGGGGACAGCACAGCAGCATGGTATTTAACCGGCTCACCCAGAGACCTGGCTTCATGCAGGACACTGGGAAATGGCGCTCTGCTCTGCAGAATGGATCATACATGAGAAGAGTGGTGTGCATGTTAGGAAACCCATCTCTGTCTTGGCTCCACCTCTGTGTGACCTGGGCCTAGTCACTTCCTCTGAGCTTACACATCACGACCTGCTAAGTGTCCAAAGTAACCACAGGTGGCTCTGACATTGTAAGAGTTGAACAGAGAACTGTGGTGGGGCTGTGGCTCCTCAGACACTTGGGAGAGCTGTCTCTCATCTTTGCTGTGTGCAACCTTCCCTGGGACCCAGCCTGAACCAGAGCCATCTCCTCAGGGAAGCCTGCCCAGATTCTCCACAACCACGGCTTCCCCTGTACCCTCAATGATTTCTTCTTGCATTTGTCGCTGGAAAGCTCCTAGAAAGGAGGAGACCAGAGTGACTGAGAAAACCCCTTGATTCCCGGACGACTGTCATTATGCGGGCACATCACGCTCCATATAAGAACCCAAATATAAGACACATGTATGGAGTTTGGGCGCAGTGGTGGCCTGCTCGCTCGCCTGGCACGGTGTGAGCCATAGGTTCCATCCCCAGCATGACAGAAACACACACACACACAGACTGCCCTCAATATCCCCATCTATCCTCAAAGCCTTCTGCCAGAGCTCCCACCCCACCCAGGCAGGGAGGCATCCTGCCCAGTACACCCGTCAACAGACCAGGCTTCCCTGAAAAGCCTGGCCCAGAGCCTGAGCCACCAAGCCTGTAAATGTAGTCACCCCTGTCTGCTCCCTGATCTCTGCCTCTCAGAGCCCAGCCCTGTAAAGGGACAGTTGGAGACGATCAAAACGATGAACTCACCAGGCTTAAGTGCTGCAGCATCTGCACGTATCTGTGGAAGGAAGGAGGCACGGGTCTGCATTAACTGCATCCTGGACATGCTAGGAGGGGCGGGGCTTAGCGTATAAGCCATGGGCACTCACGCCTTCTCTGAAGACAGCAGCTCCTGAGCGATGACAAAGGCTCTAGACTGTCCTTCACCCTGTTGGGGGAGGGAAACAGTGATAAGCAGGGTTGGTAGCTGAAAAGACAACCCCAAAAGTGACCTTGCTGTCGGAGGTGGGTCTGGTTTGTACAACCAGTGTGATCGTTAGCAAATGATTCATTGAACCTTGGTTTCCTCATCCGTGCATGTGGGCATGAAAAGTATCTACCCAGAAAGCTGCAGAACAAATGTCCTGCAAGGCGCCTGACACAGTGCTCAGTAAATGCCCCTGTGACGCTGGCACGAGTTTGGCTCCAGCTCCCTGTCCCACCAGTCCTGACAACCTGTTGTCTCTGTACGAGGGCATCCTCTAGAGTGTCTTTCTGGAAACAAGCCTTAATTTCCCCTATGCAGACAGGGCAACCTATACATGCCCTTAGAGCTTAAACTTCGTGTGCTTCTAACCCTATTGGTCCCCTGTTGGGTCACTATATGAGAAACTGGAGGGCTGCCTACAGCAGGCACAGTGTACGGTCAACCCATAGTTCTGGAATTAAGTTGCTTCCTGTCTCTGACTCTCACTCATTGAACAAGACATTCACTTTCTTCGGTCATTAATTTCGCACAGCAATGCAAGGATCTGACACACTGTGGAGAGTCTACAAGCATGCCTGCCTTGGTCTTTCAACTGATATACAGAGAAAAACATCGACAATTCCTTATACGTGTCCTGCTGATGATGCCCCCCTGCCTCCGGGTCTTAGCACACACTCTTTCCTCTTCTTGCAATGCCTTTCCCCACATCTTCTCATCCTACTTTCTGACTCTTTCAGGACTCCATTCGGTGGCCACACTGACACAGTAGTCTCTACAGGCATCTGTGTTGTTCACTTTTCTCATTGCTGTCACAAAACACCTGACAGAGGTGACTTAAGAAGGAAGGGCTCACAGTTACCAGTCCATCATGGAGGGCATGGGGTGGGGTGGGGGTGGGGGACATGGCAGCTGGTCACATTGTATCCATGGTCAAGGAGCAGAGAAAGGTGGGTGCTGGAGTTCAGCTCACTTTCTCCTTAGAGATTTCAAGATGTCAGACAATAGGATAATGACCCACCCTACTCAACTCCTCAACTCTGCCCAACCTAGAAACTCCCTGAGACATGCCCAGAAGTTTGTTTCTAGGCGATTCCAGATCCTGTCGAGTTTTCAGTATTAACCATCACAGCTCTAACCTAGAGAATGGCAGAAGTCATTCTCTGCTCTTGGGTCACAACATTGGTTTTTGCCAAAAGGTGCTTTCCTATGTGTCTTAGGATAGTCAACAGCAGGCATGGCTCCTGTCTGCAGGATGACAGCACATCCCAATCCCCAGTGATACTGAAAATATCTCCAGTCACTGCCAGGCAGACGTCCCATGCTGATAAAAGCAGATACAGTGTCTGGAATGGATTAGGTGCCAAATAAACACAGCCTTTCCCCAGCTGCCGGTCCCTAGTGGCTTCCTGGAAGTTTAAATCCCTGTGGCCATCATACCAGGGCAGAAGCTGGCCTAGTTCAGTCTTCCTTCTGTAGCACATTGTATCTCCAGCCGGAGTGTGAAGACAGGAGAGAGCACTGAGAGGCCAGGGGAAGCCTCTGGCCCTTGCTGGTCTCTTCTCTCCCAAGGGAACCAAACTAACTCACATCCCATCTGTGTCTTCAGGACTAGTGTTGGGCTCTCAAGGGAGAGGCTCTAACAGAATCCAGCAGGTGGGAAACCCTTGCAAGGGAAGATGCATCTGTCCAGGGCAGGCCTTGGCAGCCTAGGGGATACATGGCAAAGCATCCACAGACAGGCAGACAGGAGACCTAAAGCTGTCTGTCCCCTTATAAAATGAGGACAGGAGCCAGACTGGTCTCAGTCTTTGGCAGGCCAGTAATTCACCTGTTAGTTGAGAGTCTCTGCTCTGGGTTCAAATCTCCACCCTGCCTCTTCCTGTTCTCGTACCTGTGCTTCTCTCTGAGCCCCAACTGCCAACAGGAATAATAATGGCATAGCAGCTCCCAGGTAGGGGTACTCAGGAACTGCTAAGCATAGGTCTGACCTATGTATACCTGCTAGTTCCTGGAATCCAGCTATTTTAATTGCCTTTATTTGCAGATGTGGAAACTGAGGCACAGATGAACCTCCACCCTTCGCATAGCCAAGATTTCACCCGAGGTCCAGCTCCAATGTTCAAGCACCAATAGAGAGCCAGCATGGCTAGGCGCACACCCTCCCCTGATACTCAGGCTGAGTCTAAGACGCCCACCTTAAGTCCAGGATACTGTTAAGCCAGTATTTAAGCCAGAGGTAGTGGCAAGTCCTAGTTAGAGGAAGAGGATCACTTGAGCCCAGGAGTTTGGGGCCAGCCTGGGAAACATAGAGAGAGCCCATCTCCAAACAAAACTAAAACTAAACATGTACACACACACACACACACACACACACACACACACACACACACACACATTTTTGATGCCCTGATAAGCCCATTATAAAGTCAAAATATCCCAGGTCAGCCCACTGCACTGCACCCAGTGAACTGCGCATGCCTATACTGGTTCTAGGTGGTGAATGTTCCTGTGTGGCACCTGGCTGGGTCAGGCACTCCAGGACTGGCCAGGCTGGTCCCTGAGACTCAACTCCTTCTCCTCCCTGACCCTCAGGACAACCACCACAGAGCTGTGAAGAGGCTCGTGCCCGATTCTCTCCCAAGGCTGTGGGCAGCACTGTGACCATGTGACTGGCTGGTCACATGCCTTGGTTGCCTCACCTGGACAACAGAGTGTGCACTCCTCACCACAGGGACATGGTGATGGATGGGAGAGGTCGCTCTCTTCCCAGACTTTTGAAGTTGTCGTCATCACCATTGTTAGGATTTCAGAGGCTCAGGAGCAGGCTTCTGGAAGGTCCCAGGCATGAACAACTCTGCACGTCCCTACTGCCAGACGGGCAGACTCAGGGTGGGACACACAGGCCACTATGCTTCAGCATAATGATGGATGTGTCTTCACTAGGAAGGCCTGCCAGACTTGGTGCCCCAGGTTCTCCTCCAAAGCTGCTTCTGGGTGGGGCCCAACTGGGCCATTTAACAGATGTTTACTTAACCAGGAAGTGAACTTGGAGGCTGAAGGCAGTGTCCAGGGACATGCTTCTGGGAACAGGGCTCCTCCCAGGAGCATGGGGTTGGGGCACAAGGGCCTGCACATGGTATTGCCCAGACCCTGGTTTGAGTGTTGACATCAAGCAGCTGCCTGCCCCTCTCCAGGGATGTCCCCAGGGACAGCCAGTCCTGCCTCTCCTCAGCTCTCCCCAGACAAATCAGCTGTTTTTAAGCTCAGCCACTCAGGGCCAGACCTTCCTCAAGTCAATCTCATTAAACAGCAGGGCTGAGGAAGAGTCTAGAGCACTGGTTCTGTCTCTGAGCCTTAGTTTCCCCAGATGTCAAGGTAGGGATCCTCCTTTTCCTAAGTATCTGTGGGAGTCTAGAAGCCTCCATGAAGTTGGTACTGGCAATGAGCAAGAAGAGAGGGGACCAGGAGGGCCTACTCATCTCTTCCTCAACTAGACCCAACAGGCACTTAAAAAGATGTAAATCCAGCCTCAAGCATGCTAGGCAAATGCTCTACCAATTGGGCCCCAGCACTAGCCCATGTAAGTGCTGCCTGGTTTACTCTGTGATGTGGAAATAAGGATGCGAAATGGCTTGTTACAAATGGCTTTGGGGCCCTTTATTATTAAGAGGGAGGTATTATGCCAGAGGCTGTCCCACAGGAATGACATAAGACACGAATGGACATGTCCTAGAGAGCGCAGTTTTGAAAGGCAAGCCTGATTGGCACTCTGCTGTGACACAGGCAAGAGGCCCCAGATGGGGCTGTCCCTTAGGATGGTTTGCCTAGAAACAACACAAGCTTCTCCTCAGTATCCAATCTTAAGGACCCCAAGATTCTAAGACCCAGCAAAGAGGTCACCTGCCCTGAATTTCCTCATGATAACCTGTTCTGGTGCACGGCTGCCCACAGCATAAGCCACTCACAGAACAGGAAGGGCTCATGTCTGGACATTTTACAGGTCTTCAGCGAGTGGAGGGTCTGTCATGGGGCTGCCGAAATGTTCCAAGGTCACGTCTGACAGGCAGTCAGATGGTTCCAGGGGTCTCTGTCCCCAACTTCCCCGGAACTCTTGTTTGGGACAACACAGGCCTCCCCCTGAGATACAGATCCAGCAGAAAAGCCTTCAGTGCTACTAAAACATTCAGAGACAAGCTAGGGAAGTGTCTTGGTGCTCATCCCCACTGCCACACGGAGAGGGAGGGGGCTGCTGAAGAGGAGCAGTGCCTGCAGGACCAGGGAAGGGAAAAGCCAGAAGAGACGCATGGCTTCCAGTGATGTGCAGAGGAGGAAGCTGCCTGAAAACTCTGGGAGGCCCTGTGTCTGGCTGCAGTCTGTGATGGACCTGTAGTGACCAAGTGGCATCTTGGAACTCCCTGTCCAAGGTGACCACTGTTTACTGCAGATGTTATTACTGATCTGCTGAAGGCCCGGAAGTGAGCCCAGGTGCCTTTCAATTCCTTCTCAGGAGACAGGACAGGGCTCTGGTGTCCCCGACACCTACACCCACCAAGCAGCTGCCCACCTCTCCTTCACTCAGCCCCTGGGGAACCACCTTCTACCCACTACATCCACGGTTAGACGAGATGCTATGTGTAAGTGAAATCCCACAGGGTGGCCTCTGTGCCTGACTCCTTCACTTAGCAAAATGTCCTCTGATGCCGTTCACTTCTAGAATTGGCAGGATCTTCTTAAGGGCTGAATATGATTCCTCTGTTAAATTTGTGTCTCTCTGTGTGTGTGTGTGCCCACGCAAGTTAGGGAACAACTTGTGGGAGAAAATTCTCTCCTTCCATCATGTGGGACCTAGGAATCAAACTCAGGCTGTCAGGTTTGGCAGCAGGTGCCCTCACCTAGTGAGCTCTATTGTTGTCTCCATATTCTATTGTGTGTTCTCTCTCTCTCTCTCTCTCTCTCTCTCTCTCTCTCTCTCTCTCTCTCTCTCTCTCTCTGTCTGTCTCTCTGTCTCTCTCTCTGTCTCTCTCTCTGTCTCTCTCTCTGTCTCTCTCTCTCTCTCTCTCTCTCTGTGTGTGTGTGTGTGTGTGTGTGTGTGTGTGTGTGTGTGTATCTCCCATATTTTCTGTACCCATCCATCACAGACAGACACCAAGAGGACAGGCTTCATGTTAAATGTTCTCAACATGGTTATAAAGCTAGCGCTCCTAAATGCCCTGTCCAACATGCTATTTTCTGGAATCCTAGGGCAGTGGCTATGACTAACTTGCAAGCACCCCATGCAGGCAGCAGGAGGAATCAGCTCTCAGCTGTCTTGTCTCTGCATCTCACTTCAGCTCTAGAAGGTTCCTCAAAAGCCAGTAGGTGTCTACAGTGTTGTTCTGTTGGCTCCTGCCTCCTGTAGATGCTGCTTCACCTTCCCATGCGTGCTGGCTAGTTCTGTGTCAACATGACACAAGTTAGAGTCAATTTGGGAGAGGGAACTTCAACTGGAAAAAAAAAATCCCCACCAGATTGGCCTGTAGACAAGCCTGTCCATTTTCTTCATGATTGATGTGGGAGAGCTCAGCCCCCTGTGGGTGGTCCCACCCTGGGCTGGTGGTTCTGGATTGGATAAGAAAGCAGGCTGAACAAGCCATGGGGAACAAGCCAGTAAGCAGCATCCTCCACGGCCTCTGTATCAGCTCCTGCCTCCAAACTCCTGCCTTGAGTTCCTGCCCTGACTTCCCTGGATGAAGACTACAAGCTGCCAGCTGAAATAAACCCTTTCCTCCCCAAGTTGCTTTTGGTCAGCGCTTTTTTTTTTTTTTTTTTTTTTTTTTTTGACAGCAGTAGAAACCCTAACCTCAGGTAACCATGACCGATTCTCTTATGAGGACAGTTCCCCCACCCTGACCCCTGCTCCTCTACCACCCACATACCCCACCCCAAGCCTCAAATACCTTCTCGGATATGCACAGCTCACACACAGCACCAAGGCCGTCCTGCCCCACAGCCAGCCATTGCTGGACCGGGGGACACACACACAGAGCAGTTGGTAGGATGGGCATGCCAAGCTTAGTCTAAAGGTGAGGCTAGGAACTTCCGAGGCTGGGAGCCTCATTGCCATCTCACAGAGCTGAGGGCGCTGCTGACGCTGACCTTCAGTGAGTGCACAGAGATAGCAGGCAGCATGGCATTGTGCCATCTGCCTGGGGCCTGGGGCGGGGTCTGGGAGCTGGTTGTCTAACAGGCACGGAGGAGTTGTGGGTGTTTCCTATGCACACTGGGTACCCAGGAGACCACTGCATAACACCAGGAAGGAGGGAATAAGGAGCACTGTGACCCGAGGCACAATCAAACAGCTGGGGTCACTAGGTAGGGGACCCTTAGCATCCTCCTGCCTGGCTCCCTGCCCTACCTGCCTCTAAGCTCAACACTGATGTATGATACCCAGGACCCTAAGTACTTCTGGACCCAGTGAGTCCTCCGGGGACTCCACATTGCCTCAGAATGTCCCTGCTGTTATAGCAGGTTCCTGGGGGCCAAGAGACCCAGCCTCGGCAGCACCGCTGTACGGAGGGAGTTGTCTGGTGTCTTCCCTCCATGAACCTGCCATGTGCAGAGGTGTGCCTTCATCAAGTGCAGGGATGCAAGCTAGTGTGTTCAGTTACTCCTCTGTAGATCCGTAGATAACAATGGCTATTTTACACACCAGGGCTGCTGGGGGAGGGAAAAGCCACTCGCACAAGTGGGCAGAGATACAAGGACACAGTTCCAGGATCAGGAAATGGGCAGGAATGCTGTAGCAAGAACATCAGGAAGTGACGTTTGGCACTTTAGCGGGTAGAGAGGGGAGGAAATGGCAAGTGCAAAGGTCCTGGGGTGGCTTCAGGGCAGGCAGCACTCGGCTTTGTTATCCTTACTGTGTCTGGGCAAAGGCTGGGCACCGCTTGACTGTATTTGGTGTGTGGCTGAGATGAAGCGATAAAGTGTGACATAGCAAGAATCAGCCTTCACCACTCACATCAGGCGCACCAGAGTAAGAGGGAGCCGGCGAGCTCTCCGGACCTATGGGCCCAGAAGGCTGCAACTGTGAAGCTAAGGATGCAGATGCGAGAAGGAACTGGGAAGGAGCCAGGACTTGGGAAATGCCCCATTTACAGAGGGGACAACTGGGACATCTGGAGAGATGTGATAATGCCAGTGAAGGACAGAGGAGGACCTCCCAGGGTCATACCCCCAGGGCTCAGGCTGGCACTGAGCATGGGCCGTTGTGTGGACATGGAGACAAGGCCTGGATCAGGGAGGAGGTGAGGGTGTGCAGGGTCATGCGGAGGCCAAGGAGATGGGCACATGTGAGGGCATTAGGAAGACCTCCCCGGACATCCCCTTCCCTAGCACCACGTGTCGCTGGCCAGCCCTCCCTACAGGCCTTGGCATGTGGAGATTTCTGATGTTCCTTCCGCAGGAGCTGTGCCCATGCACATGCATGCACGCACAGACACACACATGCACAAACCTAATGAAAAGTAAAGTCAGAATGGGCGCACAGTGGAGCAGCCCCACTTCTGATACAGACTTGGTGACACAGAGGCTGTGAAGGACAGCCTCACTGTTCACAGTTGGGTCACAGTTGAGTCAGAAGGCAGAAGTCACCCAGTGTACAGATGAAAGCTGAGACAGGAGAGTGAAAAGGGACTCCTGAGGTGAACCAGGCTGGTAGTCATAAGAGGCAACACCATCCACTCCTCACATCCACAGAGACAGAAAGCCGTGGAGTATACACCAGGGGTCGGAGAAGGGGTGTTTAATTAAGATGGAGCATCTGTTAAGAGCTACAGAAGGAGGCTACACAAACCTGGTGTGCTTCATACCACTGAGCTGTACATGCTTAGAAGACCAAGCCCTCTGCAGCTCAGCGGTAAGGACTTGCCCAGCACATGCAAGGCTCTGAGTTTAGCCCCAGCACCACAGATGCAAGTTAATGCAATGAAAGCCTTGCATTGTGCATTTTATCATAACATTTTCCAGAAACTGAAAAAAATAATCAGGCTTCTCCTTCCTCCCTGAGACCCCCAAATCTCTTTCCAGGAGCCCCTATTCCAGTCCCAGGGTTTGCTAGCCCCATGTCTTACAGAACTAAGCCGCACACAGCCCAGCTGGTACCGAGCAAGTGCAGAGTGCTCATCAAGCATGCTGGGGTTGAGGAACATGAGTGAGGGCACAGGGAAGGGGCAGATGGGGCAATGTGCAGGAGTAAGCACCCAGCAGGTACACGCCTGAGCTCCAGGTCTGTGTGAGGACTTACGGGAACCACCGGGGTTCAGCTGGCCATGAACTTGGGGAAGGGGTAAAGGTGGCATCGTGAGTGGAAGGACTGGTCAACCTGGCAGGAGCTGTGGTGTGGGCGAAGGGCGCCTGTGAGACCAGCCTTGGGAGACCTTTCAGCTGGGAAGGGCTTGGCACTTAGGGAAGTGTGGCTAGGTGCAGCCTGTGGGTAGGAGGCAAAGGGAGGAGACATGAGGAGGTGCTGGCTCCTGGCTGGGCATTGGTCTCCTGGGAGCTGGTATTTTGCCTGAAAAGTCCCTGTTAGCCTGCAAAGCACACTCATTGTTGGGCAGGCTGGGCGCACTGGTCTGTGGCTGGTCTTTTACAGCAGAGCTATTTTTGTCTTCCTAGCTTTTCCTTTCTTCCTCTCTCCTCCTTTCCTTCAACCTACACCCTTTGTGTGTCTGAGTAAAGGAGGGTGAGACCAGACACGGGGGTGGACCATCTGGACTTGCCTTCCTGTCCTGTTCCTGCCCCCAAACATCTGGGAAGGGTGGAGCTCACCACTGTACCCCCAAACCTCCCTTCTGGGTCTCCCCAGGAGCTCCTACTAAATGCTCACCTCTCTTTAGAGGTGGTCAGGGCCGGGAAGCCTGCCCCTGTCTTGCCTCCTACATAAGGCTGCACAGGCCTGGAAGGGAGGTGTCTGCCCGTGGATCTAGAAGGTTCTCTGACCTCGGGGGGCACAGGACAGGGAACAAGGGAGCCCTCCCGGGACTTCCACACCACCAGCACAGTGAAGAGTGGGAAGGTGCCCCACGTGAAGGCTTCCCTGTCTGTCACCACCCACAAGACCTCGGGCCTTTGGGAACGTGAAGCCAGGCCAGAGTGGACTGCACAGCCTCTGGGAGCAATGTAGCAGCACACTTGGAGACCAAGCACAGTCTCAGCTCCTAGGAGCTTCCCTGGAGGGAAGGATTTTGTTCCTGGTGCTGAGGATGGAACCTAGGACCTCAAGCAGAGGAGAAAAGTATCCTCTCCCACTGAGTCACGCCCCAATTCTGGAAAGTTCTGTTCTTGGGTCTGAGGAGGTGAGAGGGAAAGTCACCATAATGCTGTCAGGTGAACAGCAAACACATCGGAGACTGTAAACGTTCTCCACAGTGTGGTGGACAGCACATCTGAATAGTGGAATATTATGTAGTAAGGAAAATGTGTGATTCAGAGCTCTGCGTACGAATGTGGGAAGACCTCCGAGGTACTGTGAAAAAAAAAATCAGTGATCTACATGGAAGAAATGGGGGTGGGAGTTCTAGAAGAATGAGTTCTGTGAGAGTGGAGGAAGGGGTTGGTTTAGGACCTCAGGGCACAAGCTCCTGTCTGGAGTGACGTTGTGCACAATGCGCTGTACAAGGGAAATGTAATTTGCTTGCTCAATTGTTTGCCCTTCCTGTGTACACATGTGCTCATATGGGTGTGTGCATTCGAGTACTTGTGTGTGGAGGCCAGAGGTCAAACCCCGAGTACATTCCCTGACCTTGGTTTTTGACACAGAATCTTTCACTGAACCTGGAGCTCACTGATTTGACTGGGATGTGAGACTAGTGAGCTTCAAGGATTAGCCTGTCCCTGTCTCTGTGCCAGGAGGGGCTGGGTTTATAGACACATGCCATGGCAGCTGGCGCTTACACAAGAACCAGGGACTGAACAGTGTGACAAGGAAATTATCCACTGGCCCCTTTCCCCAGTCTAGGAAAACCTTCTTTAAAGATGACTTCAACTCTGGTATATCTTACAAGCCTCACAGGAGCAAAAGCCTGGGGATGCTCAGATGAGAAGGCTCTGAAGAGGGAAGAGGTCTTCTGCAAGAGCCCAACCCTTCGGCTCTCAGAATAACAGGATGCTCCTTGCCTGACTTGGCCTGGCCTTGGCTGGCCATTGGGTCTATCTGGTGTGACCCCAGCCAGACCAGCCAGGGGTCACTTGACCTTGGCAACCATCAGTGTCTTAACTGTCCTGATCCAGTGTCACTCTCCTGAACTCTGATCTCTGTGTGCTCTAACTGCATGACAGGCATTGCTCTAAGTCTCTTGGCCCCACCTGTGCAGCCACCCTGGAGCAGCAGCCATGATTATCAGCTCAAACTCACAGACAGGAAACTGAAGGAGGTAGCAGTCAAGAAGTTGTCTGTTACTTTGCTGGCAAGGGGCTGGGTTTGAACCAATGCTTGGTCCCGTGCTACCCTGCTTCTGGCCTCTGAGTGTACATAAATGCCCAGGGCCTTAGGTCTTCACTGTTCCTCTGTGTCCATGCCCCTGCTGTGGGCTCTAGCCACAGTCTCACATCTAGTTTGTCAGACCCTCCTGTGACCAGCACCTCTCATTTTAGAGATGGGGAAGCTGAGCCAGGGTGACACATCTGGAGGAGGAGCAGCACGGGGCCTGAGTGGCAGCCACTCGTTCCAAATCCCCGCTTTTGGTCTACCTCTGTTTCCAGATCCCATAACACTAGAGATTCCCAGGAAAACCGAAAGCCTCTCTAGTAGGTACCAGCAATGTGAGGTTCTCCTTTCTTCCAGCAAGTAGTCGGGGTTCTTTTAAGGGGAAGAAAGTATGGAGGGAAAAACCATACAAACCAGCCAGACCTGTTTGGACCCCGAACCCTTCAACTACCAGCAGCAGGGTGACTCTGGGCCAGTGGTTTGATCACTCAACCTGTGTATTCAATTTTAAAGGGGGGAGGGAGTTGGCAATGCCAGTTATGAATCTCTGGGGCTGCCCTGTGGCTCAGCAGCGAAAGGAAGAGGGAGAGGCAGGGCAGAGGCAGGAGGAGAACCAGAAAGGACAGAAGGGCTGTCCCTCATCAACTAGGGCTGTTGAGAGCCAGGATGATGGAGGGTAAAGCCGGATGGACCAAGCAAAACCAGCAGGGCAGGGGCAGGAGGAGGCAGGGCAGGGGCAGGAGGAGGGATGAGAGAAGCAGGAGGAGGCAGGGCAGGGGCAGGAGGAGACAGGGCAGGGGCAGGAGGAGACGGGGCAGGGGCAGGAGGAGGGATGAGAGAAGCAGGAGGAGGCAGGGCAGGGGCAGGAGGAGACAGGTCAGGGGCAGGAGGAGACAGGGCAGGGGCAGGAGGAGGCAGGGTATAGGCAGGAGGGGGGATGAGAGAAGCAGGAGGAGGCAGGGCAGGACAGGGCAGGCAGGACATAGAAGTGAAACACCACGGATAGCCTCCTTCTTGGGACTC
The DNA here is from genome assembly GCF_011064425.1 of Rattus rattus. Taxonomy (NCBI): domain Eukaryota; kingdom Metazoa; phylum Chordata; class Mammalia; order Rodentia; family Muridae; genus Rattus; species Rattus rattus. The sequence goes on from NC_046159.1 coordinate 54,917,373, forward strand.
CTGCACAGTTTGGCTGATCACTTTGGGGAAATAGTGTTCAGAGACCCAGTTGGATTTTTGAAAGAAGTCAAAGTCTAGCTACAAAACGAACGAGTTCACTTCTGAGCCCCTCAGTGAGAGCCAGGTCCCAGCCCAGCTCCTGCAGTCACCACTCTCTCTGGCACTGAAGAGGCTCAATTGCATTTGGAGGGGACATGAGGAGAAAGGGGAGCAGACTCGGGAAGGGCTCCTGGGGAAGGTGGTTAGACAATGGCCATGGCTCCTGCAGATGGCCAAGGCGGAAGCCACCTGGCTCCTGGGGGGCATGGGGAGACTGAGGAGCGGTCGGCCACTGCTAGCACCTCACGGAAGGTGGCACCACTTCCATCTACACTGATAGATAAGCCACACCATGAACAGCTCGGGTCTCCACTAGGACAAGGGTCACTCTATGTCCCTTCTAAACAGCTTTCCACTTTCTTTTCCTGCCATAAACCTGCTGCTCAGGGGGACAAACCCAGCAAGCGTCCTGCACTCAGTTTTCAGTCGACGACAGTTTCCCCATTCTCTCAATTCCCACCTCACAGAGGACTGAGGTCTGTTATGGAATCTGGATCCATCTTGCCCCTTAGCATGCAGCTCCACTCCATCTTACCCACAAAGACTTTGGAAAGCCCCAAACGTCTTCCAGCAGTAAGTGTTTCCAACCACACTTCTGAGAGCCTCGGCCACTACCCAGTGATGGAGGAGTGGCTGTAGCAAGGGGTATGATCTTTCCCATTCTCTCCACCTCCTCATCTCTGCCTCCAAATCCTTCCCTAGACCCTCACCTGGGGGTGTCCTACCTTGTGTGAGAGGCTGGGGTCTCTTGAAGCATTGTCCTCCTCCTCTGAGCTTCCCTGTTCTTCGTCTGATGTGAGGTCTTCTTTGGGGGTTGTTGAGATGGGACAGACCTTGTAGGGCTCAGTGTAGGCACTAGGCAGAACAAGAGAGAGGGTTAGAGTTGCTTGTCCGGCTCATTTCACGAGCCCCCGATGAACTTGGAGGGTGACCCAGTGCCTGCTCCTTGCCGCGCCCTGGCTACAGCAATTCCCGTTCAGTATATCAGACAAGTCAGGCTCTCGGTGGCCCTGGTCCCTTTACACAAGCTGTCTAAGACAACCCCAAGTCCTTGTCAGGTCCAGGCAGGCTAAGACACCGAGGGAAGACCAAACCAATTTAGCCTAAGGTCAACAGAGGCTTCCTCCAAAAGGCCAGACCTGTCTTTCCTTCATTTCAAAATGTTAGATGTGGGTTTCTTCTTTTGAACTATGAGAGCAGACAGTGTCTTTTGCCACAAGCTTCCTGCTAAGGCACAGGAAAGAAGACCCCAGACCAGGTCTGTTGTATGCTGGAGTCTCTCTGCATCTGCCCTCCTGTCTGTTGTGGCAATGTGGTTGTCTGTGGTGTAAGAAAGATGCACAACAATGTAGCTGAGTCCAGGTCCTGCCTTCCAGAGCCACCTGGGCAAATGTGTAACCATTTGTCTCTATCCTACAAGTAGGTGACAGGGAGTCTGGATCACTCCCTCTTAGAGGTGGCCATGGATGGTCCTGCAGAAGTCTATTGTATCTATACAGGACCACTGGTTATCAACAGTGAGGGCAGAATTGGTCACCTAAGCTTCTGGACCCTCATCACGGCGCACAGGGCAAGGCCAGGCCTTCTGTAGAACATACCAGGGAAGAGGGAAAATCTCCCAGCCCACTTTTCAAGCATCAAGTTCCTCCCACATCCATGTCTCCACAAGTTCCCTGAGTCCACTGGGGCCTCCATCACAGCATCCGTGGGATAGACCACCTCCTGCCTCAATGTCTGACATCTGATTCTATCCTCACGGTCCACCTGTATTCTCCATGCACTGATGAGACCTTGAAATTCACTCTGGTCACATGACTCTTGTCAGAAACTCTTTGTGAAAACTCGGACATTGTCTAGACTGAATCCCACAGCTTAGCCTGTCCTCCATGATCATGCTGATTAAGACATTAGGCAAATCTGGGGAAGGGAGGCTGGGGCAGTGGGTAAAGTGTCTGTCATGCAAGCATGAAGACCTGAGCTCAGATCTCTGGCACCCAGGTAAAAGCAGAGGAGACCAGTATAGCCCCAACACTGGAAAGATGGGGTGGTGGCTCAGATAGGTAACCCTGGCGCTCCCTGGCCGCTAGCCTGGCCAAGTGGACAAGTTTCATGTCAAGCGAAAGAGCCGACGTTGAAAAAAAGCTAAGGTAGAGAGAAAAGGGGGAAGACTCAGGGGCCAAGGCGGGTGCTTTAATTATAGCACTCAAGAGGCAGAGGCAGGTGGATCTTTGAGTTGAAGACCATCTGGGTCCACATAGAAAGTTCCAGGCCAGCTAGGGATACACAGTGAGACCGTGTGTGTGTGTGTGTGTGTGTGTGTGTGTGTGTGTGTGTGTGAGAGAGAGAGAGAGAGAGAGAGAGAGAGAGAGAGAGAGAGAGAGAGAGAGAGAGAGAGAGAGAGAGAGAGAGAGAGAGAGAGAGAGAGAGAGAGAGAGAGAGAGAGAGGCCGAGAGAGCGAGCCCTTGCTGAGTTCTGGACTCCACCCACACCCATCCTCTACACACACACACACACACACACACACACACACACACACACACACACACACACACACACACGAGCACATGCCCACAGGAACATGGTAGCACATGAGAAGGGGTATGGAATCCCCCAACACCTGCCAGCTTGGCTAGAACCCTGGCTCTATCACTTTAAGCAAACAACTCCCTTTTGTGTCTTGACTTTTTCTGTTTTCATCTGTAAAATGGGTGGGAAGTAATGCAGGGGTCCAGGCTGCTCTGAGGACTGATGAAGAAACCACACAAAGGCCCTCAGCAGGGTGGTGAGAGCATTCACTAGATGTCAGGATGCTGCCCCCACAGCCTGACGGCAGCAGACGGATGCATTGATCAACCTAGCCCACTGGAATAAAGAAACCACTGCTGGCCCATCCTCATATTGGCTGGCACCTCATCTGCTCTCTGGCCTTCTCCAGGTAGCTCGGAAGCAATAAAAATGGCCTCATCTCTATAACTCCATGCTGGGAAAAACAGTATGAAGGTCAGGTGGTCAAGTCAAGTTTGGTGACCAAGAGGTCTAGAACCCACACAACAGGAGGGGGGGTCTCCATGAGACCTTAGGCGAGTCACTCAAGGTGACAATCAGCCTCAGCTGTCTGCTGCATCGGGTTTGGAAGTGCCAAGGAGACGTGCACTGCACACTGTTGCTTGTGTCTGAAGCCTTTCAGAGAGGATCAGTGAAGGACTAGAACCACTGCGAATGTGGGCAGAATCATCACAGAGGCTGAAGGCTTAGGGGGACAAAGAGGGAAGATGAGGCCAGCCTAGGGAGTTCTCTGTCTCTCCTTCATAGATATCATGAGCTGTTCTTCCCCTCCATGACAGGCTGAAGCATATCTGAAGCCAGGAGCCACGGCCAATAGTTTCTCCCTTGAGGCGTTTCTGTCTGGGGTCTTGTCACAGCAGGGCAAAGCTGACCAATACACTCAACTTGTTTCCAGTCTGTCCAGCTAGGGTCGGTGGGCCCCGTAGGGTCCCGTGAGAGCATGAGGGTGGAGATGGCCACTTTCTAGTATGAAGGGGGTCCTTCCTTCCTAAAGGAAGAGCCACCTTTAACTTCCTCTAAGCTGTGTCCTCCCTCTGTGTCCATTTCGAGTTTAAAGAGAGCATGACAAGCTGCCCAGAGCCTGTTACCTTAATCGACCCAATGAACAAGCCCGAGCCTTTCCGGCAGCCCAGAGTTGTAAAAAGCCGTGTCTCCTCTGTGACTGGGCCTCCTCCCGTCCAACTCTGACCGTTAGCTTCCATCTCTAACAACACGGTCTAAAGGGCCTCATAACTTATCAGAAAGCACTCCCTCTTGGGAACTGCTAGCAAGCTGGAGCCCACAGTCCACCCCAGCTGGAGCTGGACATGTGTGACTGAGGCCAGAATGTGCACCTCTTCTGGCCAGCCTGTCAGGGAGGGGAGAGGGCTGAGGTGGAACACTCTGCAAGCTGGAAAACTTGAGATGGTGGCAAACTAGCAAATGGGATGACGGGGACCAGTGCAACAGCTGGGAGATCCGAGGAGAGGACAGAACGGAGGGTGGGGACAAAGCTCAAAGCTGGGATTTCCAAACACTTGGCCTTCACTTCTGAGCCTGTGCCTCCCCAGCCCACAGCAATTTTCTCAGAAGGCAGACAATTCCTCTAGGGCCTGTCCAGGTGCCCTCTTCTACTAGGAACTCATTTATCTCAGGTCCTACCCCCTCAAACAGCCACTGAGACCTGTCATCTCCATCTCTGAATGGGACAAAGCACAGAGAAAACCTGAAGATGTGGGAAGAGACTTAAGGATGGGCCTGCCATCAAGCCAGGGCATGAGTAACTATGGCTGGCACACCAGGCCTCAGTTTCAACAACTGTATAATGGAGGTGGAGAATGGACAGAACATGCAGAGTCAAAGACCCTGGGCTGAGGCCAGCCTGCAGGCATCCCAAAGCCTGGCCTGCCTGCTGCAGTCTCCCATCTGCAAGAACTCTGCTCCATTCCTCCTGGGAAGAACGCCCCTCCATGCCTGGGGTCAGCCAAGGGGTAGATAGCCTTGCAACGTTTCCCAGAAAAGGCTCCAAGGAGAGGCTTTTTAGAGAACTGGATTTCCATTTCTTGGTAAGTAAAATCAAGACATCTTGCTCCGTAACCTGTGACGTCTCCGCCAAGACAGCCCTGGGGGTGGGAGGGATTGTTTCCCACTGAGGACAGCTTTTCTGACATGTGACTCACGGACCATGAATTTTCCCTACACCAAGCACGACTCAGTGCTTTTTAGTGTGCTCAGAGGGCTACTTACCTGCCACCATGCCTAATGAGATGAAACCGTTATCACCTCCATGCCCTTTAACTGTGCAAGAGGCCCTGACGACCTCTAGCCTACATTCCCTGTTCTAAAGCTCATGCCAACAGGAGCCACCAAATGAGGACGTCTGCATCTGGCCTCTCTCTCTCTCTCTCTCTCTCTCTCTCTCTCTCTCTCTCTCTCTCTCTCTCTCTCTCTCTCTCTCTCTCTCTCTCTGTAAGGTGTGCTGAGGGCTCACCGGTCCTGTAGTGGGCGTCAACCCTTCACTTCTTTGCATGGTTAGATAATATTCCATCGAGCAGACAGACCATCATCTGGAATGTCTGGGTTGTTCTGTTACTAAGGCTTCTGGGAATACTGGAGAAGCAGTTCTTAAGCAGCTACTCGTGTTTTCTCTAAGCTCTACGTACATGTGGGACAACCAGGCTCACGATGACTCTGTGTTGTGAGATTTTAGGGACTCCAGACCATCTTCCCATGGTTTTACATCCCTTCCAGCTCTGTGTCCAGGTTCCTCCCCATCCTGGCAAAGACTTGACGTAATTGGTCTTTCATTTTAAAGGGAATTTCCAAGAATTTTCAATCATTGGACTCGCTCAGCCTTCTCTCACCCCACACAAATCCCGTAGTCTCTTCTGGCCAAAGTGGGGCGGTGATCATTACTGTGGCCATTAAGGTTTATTTTTAGATAATACACGAGGCTTGAAGTCTAGTGACATAAAACTTTTTAAAGACATGCAGAGCTCATAAAATGGCAGACCAATATAAAGAAGTGACATTCTAGAACAACCCACAGGGCAGAGCTGTGAGCCTGCTGATCCAATGATGCCTTGGGATCCAGCCTGGGCAACCTCTTCTCCCATCAAGTGAATGTCCCCAGAGACCCTAGGGTTCTTAGGCTGGTGCTCCTAGGAGGTGTGGGACCTTTAAGAGGTGAGGCCTGGTGGAAAGAAGTTACACTAATGTTCCCTTGAAGAGGACAGTGGGACCCTGGCACTGTCCTCCTCCCCTCCCCTTTCCCTCCATCTCCAACTGTGAATGCAGCTTGGCTCTACCTTATGTTCCGGTCGTGATGTTTCCACCACAGGTCCAACTCAGAGGGGCCAACTGACAATGGGACTGAAAGCTCCAACGTTGTGAGCTAAAACAACCTTTTTCTATGTATAAAGAGATTCACTCAGGCATTTTGTTACAGTGATGAAAGCTGATGAACACATTCAGCTCAGGGCACTGGTGTGGGCAACAGATGGGGGTTCCATTGCTGCTCCTTTCAGGCTACTCTGTTGGTACCTGGGCCTGGCTTAGAGAAGTGGGCCGGCTCAGTGGGAAACAGCAATTTATCCACAGAGATGTGTGCATGCACAGTGTTCTCAGCACCTGAGCAATACCTGCTAAGGCCCATCCTGCAGAGGTGAGAACCTTGTGGAGCAGACTCTGATGCTGGTCCCCAGGGCCACTGGATGTCTAGTCTGGAGGTGAATGCTATAGAACCTGTTTGCCTCAGATCAGACCTGATTTTGCCACTTAGTCCAATAACTAGGGAAGATACTTAGTCTGCCTCCCTGCCTCAGTGTCCTAGTCTGTAAAGTGGGGGTGGTAATAATACTCCCAACCCAGAATTCATGTGAGCACTGACAGCAGGGATATACAAACACAGATGGCTCAGGGAAATATCTGGTAATTTTGTTCTGCTTCAGTGTGACCAGAAGGCCAGGCTGAACCATGAGACAGACAGAGCTCTAAGCACTGACAGACTGGCTGCTAGCCCTTCTTCTGCCACCAGCTTGATAGGTGACATCCTGTGGGCTTCTTACCCTCTCTGGGCCTTGGTTCCCTCAACTGTAAGATACTAAGCCATTCTTCATACTGTGTTCTGTCATATTTTTCTACCACACTTGTATATGTTCCTGTGACTGTCATCAGTGCCATTAAGGGAGGAATCAGGGGTGTGTGGTGTCTCTGTTTCCCAGAGCAGGTACCCAGCAGACTGTTCTGTTTCAATTACCTGACCTGATTTCTCCAACCCCTCAGGCAGGGCCCTGCTGTCTGCCTGCACATACAGTACAGAGCTAGGCACACTCTGGGAGGTGTCCATGAGCTGGGTATTATCCCAGCATCTCTATCACTTCTGCTGGGCTCAGATCGCGTGCTGCTGTTCTGCTAAGAGCACTATAGCCCACTACACCTCCATGGCTAAATTGTTACTTTCCTACAGAACCTAACCTCCTCTGACTTCAGACACAGAGGTAGGGGAACATCTGGAACGGATTTGCCTCTCTAGGTCCCATGGGTGCTCTGACTGGAAACTGGAAGGTCCTGCTGTCCTCTTTGGCTTTCTGCACTAACCTGGCCCAGAGCAGGAGGAAATACAGACACACTGGTCTATCATTCTAGAATAGCCAAACCACAAAGAAGCAGGAAGGGTGTGAGCGATTCCTCTCGCTCTGGCAGCTGGAGAGGATATCGTGGCCTGCGATGGCTGCAGGACACTGCGCAGTCCATCTGAAGCCTCTAGGAGCCAGGAGAAGGGTGGCTGCCAGGTCACTGTGGAGGCCAGAAAGCCAGTCCCTCCTCCACAGCACAGCGGGTCCCAGCTGCAGCCTGGGAGAGGAAGAAACTGTATTCTGAGCTCTCCCAGGTGCCAGGTAACCCATGCCAGGCAGCCAAGATGAAATCTTTCAATAAAAATAAACAAGTATAGCATCTCAGCATGTACACATGTTCTCACCTTTAATAAATGGTATATGTAAGTGTATATATGTATATATATATATGAAATTTTAAAAATAATCCCTTAATGATTTATCATGGGTATTTGATCTGCACATCTTTTCAATACAGCCATAGAGCCAGAGTTGTTTAAAAGTGTTTCAGAAGAAAAGAGTTATGAGAGGTAAGGGGATCTCATGGGAGGGCATGGCTCAGAGATGTCCTCAGGAGTCCTTCTCTCCCTTCAGGGCCCTCCCCTTGCAGAGCTCAGCCTCCTCAGGGCCCTCCTCTCAGTAGAATCCTCCACTCTGGCACCTGGATGCCACTCTCAGCTGGGGAAACCAAGGCTCTGTTCAGGGCAACCACTTGCCCTGGCTGTTCCATGACAGCCCCGTGCTGCCCTGTGTCTGCGCTCATCCTGCTATCAGCCTCTCAGACATAAGCTGGAGCAGCAGACATACAGCCCGACCTCTTCACGTGGCCCATTATTGTCTCTTCTGTCTTGGATAAGAACAGGTGCCTCGGGCAGGTTGCCCATCCTGCAAGGTATGACAACCTGGGAGGTGCTAGGTTACACAGCAATTGGTACAAAGAGGGCAGGAGCCTGGGCATGGGCCTGACACACAAGAACACAAGAGTCGCATGGCTGGAGCATGACAGCGAAGCAGAGACATAACTCCATCACACAGACTGAATATGTTGAGAGGCAGCCAGAGCACTTCCTGAAGGCACAGCTTGAATATGCTGTGACTCGGCCCAGGAGGTCAGGTGACTCCAGCAGGGCACAAGCTCTTGTTCTAAGGCTTATTGTTCTGCCCCTGAGAATGGACCAAACCCTGGGAACTGTTTGCTGATGAAACTCCTCCCACCTACCAGGAACAGCTTACCAACTCCTCCAGGAAGCCCTCCTTAACCAGATTATCCTGATGAAACTTAAGGGCTGCCCAGCTCACAGGGCTAGCATTGCAGGTCAGCATACAGTCTTACTTATCTACCCTTTCCTCTATCCACGGTAAGGCAAAAAATTGAAATCTACCAACCCAGATCCCCCATCTACCACGCTCTGCTCCTCTCAGCAAGCCTGAGTTCCACAGCACCTCCCACCCCGCAACACACACAGAGCATCTTAGGTTCTCTCAGCCTTCCTTCCCACAGGGCTCTGAACTCTCATTAGTGCCTCATGCTCAAAGCCCACAGTCTCCTGCACTCACCAGATGCTCAGTAGGCATCGGCTCACAGGGTATCTCATGAACCACACACAGCTGCTGCCCTGTGCCCTTGGACACTCCTGCACCACAGCCAGGGACGCTGTGTGGTGCTCGTGGCCTCCTGGAGAGCAGACAGCAAGGTGAAGCCACAGCCTAGGGAAACACATCTCCCTCCACTTCTCCAACACCTCAGTCTAGGACTGACTGGGGGAGGGGGGTATACCATGTCCAGTAGAAGCATAGCTTAGTCAACAGAGAAGGGCAGTCCTGGGAAAGGCAACCTGAAGGTCCAGAGGGAGGGCACACAGTCTAGATTGTAGCAGGAGATTCGGGTGAGTGTGGAGGTGGGGTGGAACTCTGTGCGCAGCTCAGGCCCTTGCCTTTGTAGCCAAGGGAGGCTTTGGCCTGGACACTGATCCTGCCATATTCTAGACCCAATGTGGGTTGTGACAGGAGAATAAGAACAATAACAGAAACCACCCCCAACTCCCCAAAAACAAACTAAGATTAAATGTGGATGAAGCAGCTTGCAGAGGAAGACTGGATGCCCTTCCTTACTCTTATGTCATCGAAGTAACAGAGCATGTGCAAAACTAAGTCCACAGAATATAAATTGGAGGGGAAGTGGGGGCTATTAAAAGACCGTAGAGCCTATGTTTTGGGTGCTCCTTCCTCAGCCTGCTTCTACTCATGGGTGTGTTTTTCTTTTCTTACTATACTGTCTCCATCTACCTCACGACTACCTCGGAAGACATGAGTTCTCCATCTCTCTCCTTGGCGGCTGCTGGGATTTCCACATTACCTGGACTGTTTCTCTCCTAACTAACAAACTTGTCCACGGGCTTCCTTTTCATATTCCTAGACTATTTTATTAACGAGACTTAGACCCCCTAAAAGGCGACCTCTGTTTCCATGGCAACGCCATCATGTTCTAGCACTCTGACCCTGGAAACCTGGAGAGCAGGCACAGAGGGAAGAGGTTGAAGGCTGGCCGAGGTCTGGGAGTGTGGGAAGCAAACTGCTGTATCTTAATTCAAGCCTGGCCCCAGACATGATGCTTGTTTTTTTTTGTTTTTTTGTTTTTTCTCTCATTTTTTAGAGAGGATATCTTGTAGCCCAGGCTAGCCTTAAACTCTCCATGTAGCTGAGGATGGCTTTGAATTTCTGATCCTTCTGCCTCTACCTCTCCAGCAGAGGATTGCAGGAATTTGTTACCATGCCCAATCTGTGTATTGTCAGGGGTCCAACCCAGGGTTTCCTGCATGCCAGGCAAGCACACTCCGACCCCAGCGTCATTTCTCTTGCAACACAGCACTGGGTAATCCAAGTAGCTAAGGCATTGTGGTGTTTACTCTCAGGCTCTCGCAAAGCCTCTGTTCAACGGCCACCAGACCTGTTTTAGGCTTTTTAAGGTTTGTGGATTGTTTTTGCTTTGTTTTGTTTTTCAAGTAAGTTTCCACATTCACACCCACCTCAAGGAACCTCTGAGGCATGAAGCCAACCTCGCCCCTCAGGTGCTTGGGCTACACAGAGCTGACCCTGCCTTGCCCTCTAAACAGAATAGGAAGGCAAGGCCCAGGACCAGGGGCACAGGAGGGTGCACTGTTGGGGAGAAAGATGAGTGTCCTCTGAGGAACTTGGGTGCTGTCCTTTCAGAATCAAGAGGCATGGAAGAGGTTGGGCTGCTTGTGAAGTTGGCTTTGTCCTTCCAGAATAACAAAAAAACTTCGTCCTTGGGGTGGAAGAGGGGCACCCCGCCCTGGGCTCCAGCACCTCCAGAGCTCAGGGTGACTGCTTACCCTTCCTCAGTCTCCCAGGCCTTGTCCTGCATTTCCTGTAAACACTGACACTTCCTCCCATGGGACTGGCCTGGCAGCCCCCGGGGCCACACCCAGCTGCCTGACAGAGCCCAGCACACAATGGCTGGCTGGGGCTCCAGATGGCCACTCCTCATCCCAGGCCTATCCAGGGATCCAGACCAATACTGCCTAACAGCCCGTGAGCTCTGACAGGGGACAGCAACCACTTTAAAATGTGTGTCCGAAACCTGTTGTGGACAGCCCTGTTCTAGACATGTGAGACAAGCTTCCTCACCTTGGTGATGGCAACATGTGCCTGCCTTGCTTACTATGTCACTGTGAGGAGTTAGTTTACTAGAATTCTGGATTTTAAGAGTTAAGTGCAAGCTCATAGACACAGGTCACCAGGCTGTCATCCTCCAGGGATTGGCTAGTAACCTCACTGGAGTTCACGGTCTGTGTAGGCTGGGAGGTTCTCTGCAGTAACTCACCCAGTGACCGTGGACAACTACATGTCCCTGCTGTTTCTCTACTTCCTCTTCTCCAAACGGAGTCTGGAGTCCTTGCCCTGCCTTCCCGGGAGCTAATGAGAAGTGTACAGAAAGCTGGTAGGAAGCTCATATCTGTGCGCTGCTGTGTAGAGATAACTAGAATTCCTAAGGCCACCACCAGCCTCACCTCCCCTGCAGAGCCTGAGACCTCCTGAGTACCCTGGTAAAATAGGGCCACTGAGAACGTCTAGGCTCTAGTCCTGGCCACCACACACCTGCTTGGTTTCACCGTTCCTTATGGCTCTGGGTTGGACAGAAGCTTCTTGCCCTATCACCAATGTCATGATATGGACCTGAGGCAGTTCACTAAGTCTGGTCCCCTTTGACTTGTCTTAGGCCCTAAATATGGGCTGAACAGTCTAAGAATTGCACAGTACTTTGCTACTTTCAAACATTTTCATTTCTGCTGATTCTCCTGGCTGGAATATATGTCAGGCACCATCACTCCTAACAGAAGAGCCAGAGAGGCCTGCATAAATTAGACCAGGACCCAGATCTCTGGCCAGAAGCGTCCCCCTGTGTTGGGGAACTCCTATTCCCTGCCTGAGCTTTGGAGAATCCTGGACAGCTGAGGGTATATTGGGCCATTTTTCCTATATTCCAGAGGAGTCTTGGGGGCATTCCTGGGGCCTCCAAGGCTGGGCATATGGAAGTAGTTATGAGCTGTGTGGCTAAGGCTGCTTTTTTTGGTCAATAATTACTTTGAAATATGGGTTCTGAGAATTCAGCAACCATGCCAGCTGGCAGGGTCCTTGCCCCACACACCCAGGACAGACCATGACAATACGAGGCTGGGAAAACCACCCATCCCATAGAGAGCACTCTGGCTTGTGATGAAAGAAAGATCAATGAGCTGAAAACAGAACCCCAGGGCCATGCCTCCCTGAGCCTCGCCGCCTAGGGCCATCTTTCCACCAGACTTGGAAGACCCCAAATCCCACGGGAAACAGTCTCCTCACTGTGAAGATTGCCCCATGCACCCAGATCCAACTAAGGAAACCAGTTCAGTCCTAGCTTGACTCAGAGAAAGCTGTCTGAACAAGCCCAGCGCATGGGTTGGGAAAGCCTCCCTGACAGAAAGGTACTCGAATGTAAAACAACAGGATGGTGGTCCTGAGTTTCCACCCCAAGCCCAGCCCCATCCTGAACCTCTCTTCTGCCTTCTGAATGCCACTTCCCAAGGTCTACCTCAACCCATGTCCACCCCTGCCCAGTGGGCTGCCACTCCTCAAGATCCCACATTTCCTCTTTTACCTCGGAGACCCTCAGCCCTGGGATCACTGCACAGCCCAGGCTCTGGGTGACCTTGCCTAGAAATCTGGGATCTGAACAGGAACCATCTTAAGGTAGTTTTCCAACTATCGTCTGGGCTGGCACAGCTCTGCACTCTGCCCTGAGTGATGCCAAGGGACCAAAGATTGAGGACACTTCTGGTAAAAACCTGTCTTCGGGTGCCCCCAATGCTAGCTGTCCTGATAAACCCCAACTGCGGTTGGAAGAACCTCGTAGCTTCCTACCAGTCTGCTCATCTCTTTCTGGACTTCCCAGTATGAAGAAACTTCTAAAACCTTTCGGGATGGAAGCGGAACTGCTGAATAAAACCACAATGACACAACAGCCTTATGTGTGGAATGCGAGAGCCCTGCAGTACTGATGTACGGGCTGGAGGTGTGGAGGTGAGACATCCAGCCAGCTGAGCCCAGGACCCAGCACTGCCTGTTGCATTCAGCCCCCAGGTCTACTTCCATTCTATTCGACCTCCTGGAGCAGAAGGGAAGGCAAAGCCAGCAGAGTGCAGCTGGACCAAACCTTGCCTGCCACCCAGCCCCTCCACAGGACACAACTACAGGGTCCTTCGGCCTTCAAAGTCTCCCAATGGAAGGGGCAAGGGATGGGTGGAGTAGCAGGAGGACTCTGAGCAGTCTCTCGGAGGAACAGGAAAGGAGTAAATCCAAGCCTGGAAGCTCCAGGCCTTCCTGGGAGAAGCAAGGACTGCATTCTTTGTATCTTTCAGGCCTCAGGAAGCACCCAGACTGAAATCTCTACTGGGGACATTTGTCCTGCTGTCACTTCACACCCGAGGAGGACATCCTTGCTTCAGCTAAGAAGGTTATGAGATGTGGGTCACAGGCTATGGCAACTAGCCAGACAACAGTTCTCAGTTAAGAACTCCCAAGAGACAGAGGCCAGCACAGCCTCCTCAGGAGACTCCGGGTCTCCATGTCACTCAAGCACTGCACTGTGCTAGCACCTCACACACACCGCCAACCTGGCTCCCTGAGAGTCTTCCCCTCACAGATGGGATCGCTCATGCACAGAGACAGAAAGCTGCCATCCCCAAATCACACGGCCTGTAAATTATAGACAAGCCATAAATCCAGCTTGTGGGACTACAGACCGCACCTTCCTATAGCGTCTAGTTGTCCCCACGGGGAACTGACATAAATACAGAAATGTCACCCAAGTACCCAGGTGGCTTTTCTCCTACCCCCAACTGGATCCCAGATTTTCTTGAGTGGGCCTGATAAGGATGGGTCGAGTGGCATGTCCTTGTCATTAGAGAAGCATCACGGGACTTCTCTTAGGTGTGTCAGGAATACTGGGGAGGCCTGTTACAAATGCATACTTTGGAGCCACAGGCCAAACCCAGGGAATCAATGTTCATAGTGAGGCCACTAGTTAGTACTTTTGATAAATGTTCAAAGGCTTATTAAGGATTAAGGTCACCTAGCAACTGATGAAAACAGACGCAGAGACCCACAGTCAAGCATTGAGTAGAGTTTGGGGAATCCTGGGGAATAGGTGGGAGGGGGAGGATTGAGGGAGCCAGAGAGGTCAAGGATATCACACAAAAAAAAGCCAAACCAAACCAAACCAAACCAAAACAAAACCCCCTACAGAATCAATTAACCTGGGCTGTAGGGGCTCACTGAGATGAACTGCCAAGCAGCACACAGGGGCCGGACCTGCAACCTCTGCACTAGTAACGGTTGTGCAGCTGGGTCTTCACGTGGGACTCCTAACAGCAGGAACAGGGCCATCTCTGACTCTGCCGCCTGCCTTTGAATCCCTTTCCCTTAACTGGACTTCCTTGTCTAGAGCAATAGGAGAAGATGTGCCTAGTCCTACTGCAACTTGATATGCCAAGGTGAATTAATATCCATGGAAGGACCCCCGTTTTATGAGGAAAAAGGGAGGACTGGAGGAGGGGGAGGAGGAGAGGGGAGAAGGGAGAGGTAGGAGCTGGGAGAAGAGGGCAGAAGGGAAGCTGCTATCGGGATGTAAAGTATATAATAAATTTTTTTTTGTTAAGGTACTGAGAGTGCTGTACCTGAACAGAGCAGGAGGCTTGGTTTGAATCCCATCCCCTGAACTGTGCAGGCTGGGTAACTTACAGCTCTCTTCTGGGCCTCAGTTTCTCAGCATGTCTAAAGGGATTGCTGCAAAGATGGGAAGGTGAGGACATCCTTTGCACATGTGTAGGTAGGGATAGACCTACTTCTGGGTTCCTGTTCCCTCTGTTTGTCAGACTGCTACTTTGGGGGACAGCAGGACCAAGCCTGGCTTCCCAGCCAACAGGGCTGCATGCCTGGTGAATGGTGTTCTGCAGGCCAGGCCTGCTGCAGAGCCCGAGGCAGAGGACGGTCTGCAGTGGGTAACTCCGCACCACCCCAGGAGTGCTCACAAGCAGAGGGCACAGTGCAGTAGGAGCAGAGCTCAGCAGGGCAGGTCTGCCAGGGAAACCCCCATGAATGTGCATGGGGGATGCTCTCCAAACTGTGAAAACCCAGCACCATGCTGCTCTGTATACTGAAGCTCAACTGGCTATTTGTGGGGCTTCTGATGTGGCCATGTTCTGGGAGAGGTTTGGCATGAAGATCTTTCCCGTCACCCAGAGCCATAGACTGAAACAACAAAAATCAATCAAGTGAGCTGTGAGACCCAAGAAGGAAGGGCACCAATTTAGACTCTCATTCCTGAAGAAGTACCAAATACTCAATCCTTGGGATTTTTAAATTAGGAACACGAAGCTTCATTTGATAAATATAACAAATACTTCAAACATGCATACACAGTGCCCCGTTTTCTGTATCCGCAGTGGGGAGGAAGCAGAGCGAGGGCATTGTTGGAGCAATCAGCCCGGGCCTTGCAGATAGAGGGGCCAGGCTCTGACATGCTCTGTCCTGTCCACCTACCCCCTGCCTCATCTTTGCCTCCGATACAGCATTTATCAGGCAAGACACCTGAGGGTCTAAAGGAAAGTGGACAGATCTCTGTCTGAGGAGTTTATGGTCTACCAGGGAATGCTAGCCCAGGAATATACCTACTGCCACAAACCAGGGAGAATGGTGGCGCTCAGAAAACTATATAAAAAGGACAGACTGAATGTTGGAGAGGGGCCCACTGTGCATTCTGGGAAGTGTGGGACACACAGAAAGGGAGCCATACTCTTGGTACAAAGTGTGGTCTAGGGAGACATTGACGTAGATGCTCAAGGTGTGCAACTGGTTCTCAGAGACTGAGGGGGGTGTAGAGAGGCTGAAGAATAGAGAACTGAGGAAAGCCTTCTAGGTGGTTCTGAAGCAACCTCTCCCCTAAAGTCCCAGGGAAGGGTGGGTCAGGAACGGAGTGTGTGTCCTCACAGCCCAGCTTAGGTCAAAGTCCCTGCCTTCAAGCTTGCCCCTATTGCTGTGGTGGGACAGAGCCATGCTCACACACTTCTGTGTGGACAGCCATTCCAGTCCTGAGCTGTTGGCTTCTGCCATGGAGCAGGTGGTTAAGTCTGGGGATGCCATCCTGAGGCTTGAGACCTTCCCACAGGGGTGGGGGGCCTAGCCGGGAATGCTGTGAGTTGTTTTGAGGACAATGTGGCTAGTTACCCTCGGGCTTATAGCTACAGTTCCTCACGTCCCACAAAGCTGCAGCCCTAGAGAGACAGCACTAAACAAAAGCACACCCCACGCTTGCTCTCTCAGCTGAGCACCCTGCCGAGCAGAGGCCTGAACCAGACATCTGGCTTTTAGGAGCCCTGGTGCTCTTCCAAGGAGGACTGCAGAAAGCATGGCCTGGAACCTGGCACCCTGGAGGACCAGGCAGGGGAGCTCTAACACCAGGTGGGATAAGTGGGAAATGGGAGCCCTTAGTCACACGGGCCCAGGACAGCGATTGCTCCCAGATTATTGCTCCCAGATCTCCTCCCCAACTCGTGCCCTTTCTAGTTAAGTGGGAAGGACAGTTCTAGCCACGTCCTTTGGTGTGATTTTTCTTCTACTATCTTTCTGAAATCTTATCTTTTAGAAAGCTTTTAATTAACCCTGCTTATCTCTTTCCTCTATCCTTTCTGTGTCTCTAAATAATGAATTATTCACACGGCCCACCTCTGTACATCAGTCTCCCATGATTCCACACAAGCTACGGCAGGGCAGGGTTTAACCCAGCAGTCCTGGCATCCTTAGGCATACACCAACCCTGTGGGACCAGAGGCAGCCCAGGAATGGAGAATGGCCATCTGTCACACACATGGAAGTGCCTCACAGTGGCAACCCTCTGATCGTCATTGTCTTTTTCTTTTATTTCTTTTTCTTTGGGGGGATGGGTATACAGGGTCTTACTATGTAGCTCTGTTTAATCTAGAACTTGCTTTGTAGACCAGGCTGGTTTTGAACACACAGAGACCATCCTCCCCAGCTTCTGCCTCCCCAGTGCTGGGATGAAAGGCATACACCACCACTGACCACCCTGTTTTTCTGTTTATGAATGATCTCAGTGTAGCAAAGTTCCCATCACAGGAGGTCCCACCTGAGTTGGCCCAGGTGAGCTCTGGCCATTGGTCCTTCTGAGAGGTACCATGTCAACATGGGTCACCCTCAACCCGCCATCTTACTTGTGGAGACGGGCCGAATTTAGGACAAGCACTGAATCACTAAGAAGACACAAGGAAGAGGCTGAGAGAGATCCTGGGTGCTGAGCGGAGCTTGGCAAATGTCACCAAAATACGGGCATGAGTTCTGAGCAGTGTCGTGCTTAGTGTGTGCCTGAGGCTGTGCTGGCTGTCATGGCACTGTCACACAGCGAACTTGTTTCTATAAGTAGAAGAATCACACTCTAACAGTAGATAATTGCCTTAGTTAGGGTTTCCATTGCTGAGAGCAGACACCATAACCAAGGCAACTCTTATAAGAGATAACATTTAATTGGGACTGGCTTACAGGGTTCAGAGGTTCAGTCCATTTTCATCAAGGCAGGAGCATGGCAGCTTCCAGGCAAGCATGGTGCTGGAGGAGACAAGAGTCCTACATCTTGATACAAAGGTAATCAGGAGAAGACCGAACCTCACACACAGGGCGGATCTTCAAAGCCCACCCCCACAGTGATGCACTTCCTCCAACAAGGCCCCTCTTGTGGTTCCCTCTTCCCAGACGGGTCAAGTTGACAAGCAAGGGTAGGCATCGTAGTGAGTTCATTCTACAGGTAGACAAGCGTCAAGCGAAGCCCCTGGATGTGTGCCACAACTATGTCCGTGTCAAATGCCCCATGTATGCTCATACCCTACAAACACAGTCTGACTATGCCCGAGTGCTGGGTTTGTTTGCTTTTCATGTTCAGCTCCAGATACACTTTCTGTGTTAGGTGGAACCTAGTGCTTCAAAAATGCTAGGCAAAGCCTCCTCAGCCCCTTTAGGGCTTCTCATTTGTTTGTTTTCCTTAAGGTTCCGAGGCAATGTCCCACTGTGTAGCTGAGACTGGCCTTGAACTCACTCTGTGATCAAGCAGGACTTGTGAATCCCACCTCAGCTGCCCCTAGTAACCACCAGCCCCAGCCCAAACATACTTCTGAATGTGTGAAAATATGCTGGAAAACTTTAATGGAGGTGTTTAAGGCAGTGTAAGCCTGGGAATGGGTAGAGATATCCATGGGTGGTTAAGTAGCATCATGCAGTTGCTAAAAAGAATGGGACAGAGCTATGTGGCCTAATGAGAAATGAGCTCTCCAGTGACAGAGTTGGCTCCAGAGACAGCATCCTATATGCCTTATGTCTAAGTAAAAAGGAGAAGAGGGCTCAGTGGTTAAGAGCACTGACTGCTCTTCCAGAGGTCCTGAGTTCAATTCCTAGCAACCACGTGGTGACTCACAACTGTCTGTAATGGGATTTGATTCTCTCTTCTGGTGTCTGAAGACAGAGCACTCATACATATAAAATAAAGAAAAAATCTTTAAAAAGAAGAAAGGGGGAAGGATATACACACACACACATACACACACACACGCACACACACACATATACAGTGTGTGCATGTGCACGTGTGTGTGGTGTGAACTTCAAGGTATGCATATGGACATATGAAAGTTAAAGGACAACTCTTAGAAGTCCTATTTTCTACCTTGTGGGATCTGGGATTAAACTTGGGGCATCAGGTTTACACACAAGTGCCTTTACCCACTGGGCAATCTTGCCAGCTCACACATGACCTATTATGAAGCATTTAAAATGTTTTCTGCACCAAATGGGCTGGACTATCTCAACAGTACTTGGGAAACCTGGCCAATGAGACCATGGCCTTGGGCTACACCCACTCCTCCATGTCTTGGCTTGATAATCAGATTGTCACAGGATGCTCCAAAGAAGGACCTGTCCTCATGACACCCAGCTTCCCAGGACCCAGAGATGACAGCTCAGGGCTCAGGCCACAACCACTAACAGAAAGCAATACTAGGTCCCCAGACACCTCCCCCAGCCCCATGATGGTTCCATTTTATCTTCATGGTGAACCTCAAGTTCCACAGTCACAAGGTTACTTCCTACTGAGGCTCAGTGAACTCCCCCGGATGCCCACAGATTATCCTTGAGGTCTGCACTTCCCTGTCTGGTACTGAGCAGGAAGGGAGGTACTACAAAGCCAGGCCTCCTTGGGGCGGGCACAAATCCTCTTCAAATCAAGCCTCTAACTCCTTCCTGCCTGAATCTTTCTTCAGTGCATCAATGAAGTTAGGGTTATATGACACCCGCCATGCTGTCACAGGACAGGACAGCCTGTGAGCTCACAGTGTTGCTTACAACTAACACTGGCTGCAGGCAGAGGTGAAGCAGGGCTGGGTGCCTGGGAGGCTGTTGGGCCTACTGTGTTCCTCACAGTTGGGGTTAGGGAGGATCTCAGGGACTCCCTACTACTTCCTGACTACATTCTGGACCCTCTGGCTACACTGTATCTTCAGTCTTCTTTTCTCTGGGCTGGGACATCTGTGTCTGGCTTTAGGAGACAGGATTCTGCCCAGCATGGCTTGGACCCAGCACTAAACTAGGGCCTGGTCCCAGTGATTTATAGAACAGGATTCAGATGAGCTTTAATGCAGATAGACCAGCACAAGGAGAGACCTTTTAGACTTTATATTTCATACTGAGGCTGGGTGTGAGTCTTTGGCCTTAGCAGTGTGGCAGTGTTGGCTCCTCTGGAAAGCATGGAGTTGGAAAGGCTAGACCAACTGTACAGGTCTTTAAAGCTGAGAATCTGACACAGTGACTCACATCTGTAATCCCAGCACCCGTGCCCAGATGAAGGCACCTACTAAATTACCTTTCAAAGGGATCACTTAACACCATTGGAAAATACAGATATTTGCATTGCGATTCATAATAGTAACAAAATTACAATTATGAAGTAGCAACGAGAATAATTTTATGGTTGGGGGTTCACCACAGCATGAGGAACTGTATTAAAGAGCTGCAGCACTGGGAGGTTGAGAACCACTGCATTAAAGGTATGGTATGTTGCAGCTCCTGGAAGAAAGTACAGCATCAAGACTGGGCATGGCCCTTAGGGTCACTTGGCCAAATGCTTCGTTGTGTAAAGAGGAAAACAGAACCCAGGGAGTAGGGCCCAGCAAAAAGGGTGACAGGGCAGGCAGCAGTGAGTTGCAGTGCCTTGATGTAAAACAGGGTAAATTCTGCCTCTCAGAGGGAGACACAAGGCTCTCAACCTAAAACTAAACAGTGGGTCATAAATGACACCTTACGAATGATGATAATTGGTCACTTCAAATGCCTTTTAAAAGTCCCCGCCTTCATTTCAGTGGAGTGCAGGGCTGGATTTGCATGAAAAGTAGCTGGTCTCAGAGCAAAGAGAAAGGGACAGGCGGGCAGGCAGGACCAAGTCTAAGACCCAGGGAACCTGCCAAACGCAGGGAAAGGCTGGTCCTGAGGCCAGGGCCCCTTCAGCACAAACCTGCCCCCAGCTATTAGCTTTAATTGGCCCACTCAGAGAACGCTAATACATGCCTGTCACCAAGGCATTGTGGGCTAAATGCAGCTTGACGAGGCAGCCTTGGGGTGAGCAGTCCTTCTCCTGGGATAACTGGGAGGCCCGCCAGGCCCCAGGCTCAGAGGACATTGTCTTGCTAGCCCTTTCCACTTTCTGCAACTGTTGGGGGTGAAAGGCTCATAGTTAATCAAAGGTGATTTCAATGGAGGCTGAAAAAGGCCAGGGTCAATTTTACTGTTCTCCTCAGCAAGGGCACGGGGTGCTAAAGGCTGAAGTGTAGGTCTGGCAGGTGACATGCTGGGTAACCCCAGCCTCCCCTCCTCCAGACAGACTATGAGCTGGGGCTCTCTCTCTCCCTCAGTTCCTCCCTGCATAGGGAAATCTGTCACTGGCCACTTGTCCTTAGTCCCTGAGGGCCTTATGCACACAGCTCCTAGAATTTGCAAAACTCTCTCACTCTTAATCACCTTACAGATTCTCCAAGTGTCCTGAGCATAGCTCAAATGCTAATAGGAAGACTTTCCTTCATGCCTGGCCACTTTCCCTGCCCAGGGTACAGGGCAGGAGGGATACAGAGCCCCCAGTAGCTTAGTTTCCTGCCCCTTCAGGGCAGAGCCTGCAGTGAAATGCACCGGACTGGAGTCAGACAGATGAGTTGCAACCCTAGCCTCTGATCTCAGCAGCGGAAGAGCCTGGGAGAGCCAGACCCCTGCTCTAAACCTGTTTTCTCACTTGCATCTTGCTTCTAGGGGCTTGGCTCACAGGTTGCTCACCAACCTGGGTCCTCTTCCAGCCACCCTACATCTGCCAGCCTTCTCTGCCAAGTGATTCTCTTACCTTAGCAGAAGGGCCCAGGAGTAGCCTTTGGCCTCTGGGCTCCCCACCCTTCTCAGGATACATAATATGGCTGATTTTAGCTGAGTGAAAGCCATCAGGCATTTACAACTGTCCCTTCCTGTAGACTGAACCCACCAGGGGAGAACTGATGCTTGGCAGGGGACTGTGGGATGAAAGTCACACAGGTATCAAGTGTGTCCCTCTGAGATACCATAGCCTCTCAAAGACAGCCTTTGGGAAACACCAGTTGATTCGAAGGTCTTTTACCATGCACCTCATGGAGGGGCAAGGACAGAGAAATGAGCTGTCAGTGGTGGGTGGGGAAAAGACTATGAACACCCAGGTGGGCAGGATGGGCAGGTGAGGAGAGAAGAGCACTCCTTGGCGCCCTCGTGGGGTGACAGAATCCCCCTTTCAGTGGTCAGACTCCATGTCTCATCCTGTTGTCTGCCTCCCCTCTGCATTCACAGAACAGTCCTGCTCTGGCCTCAGACTCCTTCCTGTGTGCAAGGGTGCAGACAGGTCCCAGAGTGACCCCGTGGTCTCCTCATCACATCCCTTAACAAAGTCTGGGCCCTTCAGGGGGACAAGGTTCTTCAACCCAAAAAGGGAGCAGCTGCCTGAACTCTTGATCCCAAGAATCCACTGACTCACTCTGCAGCTCTGAACTGGCCTTGACCTTTGGCCTCTGGCCAGCAAGGAAGTTTGCCTTTGAACAGGGACCTCCTTGGAAACCAGCTGGAGCATCTATGAGGGGCTTCCCAAAGGGAGCGTGGTCAGAGACTCCCAGCACTGACATCATCCTTCTGTCTTCCGCGACCACCCAGAACAGCTCCAGGTGTGTCTGAGGCCAGTACACTCTGCCCTGAGCCAGAGCCTGGGCTTGCTCTCACTCAGATGCAGGTCTTAAGACACGTGGCACAATGGCTTTGTAGTCCCAAGCTCTTAGTCTAATGATGCCACTCTAGGAGCTTCGGGTCTTTCCTGCTGTCCCCGGTGGAGTCTTATATAACCCTTCCTGTCTCAGGTCCACGGGCACAATCGCGCCAATAGCAGTTAATTCACCAAGAGCCAACCACATGCCAGGCCCTGCCCCAAGCCCTTGGCACACACTCTACCCTCCCCACAAAGACTGGTTGCTTCTATCACACCCCCTACCCCACTGGGTGAAGAAAATGGTCTAGGAGGGTGGCTCGCCTGAAGCCTGGTATAGAGAAACAGACTCCCGGGCCTAATGTGTTCTGTCTGTCCCTGTTGGCGCCTCACTGCAATCTTGAGCAAATACTCATAGAAATCAGCTGATCGAATCGAATGGAAATGCTTGGCAAACTGAAGTGCACGGAGATGTGCTGCTTCATTAGGGTCCAACTTTCTGAGCATGCTGGGTTTCCTGATCAGATTTTAGTCATGAAAGGAAGTCCCTGGCCACCCTCTGTTCATACCCTCCGAGGCCAAGATAGGGGATGGCTTGGTGCCGTGGATATGTAGTTTGCTCATATGTCTCCTTTACCATGGATGGCTCAGAACCTTGCTTTTCTCACCTGTAAAATCGGCTTAGGACACTTGGCTTATAGGCCTATCAGGAGGCCCAGTGATTCAAAATGGATAATAAAATAAGGTTAGGTAGCACGGCCATGGCGTGGCCTTTCCCTAGCAAATGGCTTACTTCGTTTTCACTCAGCTTTAGTTTATTTATTATTGAATGACATACATGTTTGCAGGGATCTAACTCAGGTCTCCGGTACTGGTAGCGAGCACCTTCACGCATGCACTGACCAGCTCACTACTGGCCCTCATTTTTGTTCTTGCAGCAGGTGGTGAGGGGGGCCTGATATTCCTGGCACTGACATACATACCCACCACAACGATGAATTCTCCCACACAGAGTGCAAGACAGAGACACAGGCAGTAGGCCAGGCTCTGCAGACCACTGAAGGGATTACTGGTGAGGGTAGCGTAGAGCTGTGCTCCCAGCATATAACCCTTCTTAAAGGAGGAACACCCTGCTCTTCTGAGATGAGATGGGGTTTTACAATAGCACTTGTTGGATTCCCAAGCAGTATGCCAAGAATGCCACCACAGACACCAAAGCAACACCAACAGCAGCTAAAATGCAGAGCAGCTCTCAAGATGCCTAGCAAGTGTTCAAAGCTCAAAGGACTCCCAAGATAATGCCATTCCCCTGTTTTGTTTGTTTGTTTGTTTGTTTGTTTTATAAAACACAGACGAAGAGACTGAGGCACAGAGAGGTTAAATAATTAACCCAAGGATGCACAGGAACACGGGAATCTGAGCTCAGCTGCTTACATGGCCCCAGAGAACACATAGGCAGCCCCATAGTCTGCAAGCTCACAAGACTGAGGCCCTCCCAGCTGCTCCTGCAGCTCTCTGCAGGGTCGCTGTTCAGGTGAGCTTGCTGACTGAATTCCCAGCTACCATAGGGGAGGCAGGAGGACTGAAGGCTCAGGGCCTTCCTGGGCTTCAGAGTGAGTCCAAGGCTCTTCTGTGCAACTTAGATCTTCTCTCAAAAACTGAAAGGAAAATAAAAGGTGGGAGAGGGGGGATTCGGGAGGCTCATCAAGCAAGAACACTTTATTGTACAAGTCCGATCACTTGAGTTCAACCTCAGAACCCATGGTAGAAGAAGAAAAACTGTCTCCTGACCTCTACACATACAGACACACAGACCTCGATACACATTTACACACACACACACACACACACACACACACACACACACACAGAGGCACACAGGCACACCTCCATATATATCTACACACACAGAAACACACACATCATCATCACACGCACAGATACACACCTACACACAGACAGAGACACACACCTCATGCACACACACATGCTCACACAAATACACACATACACACATACCTCCACGCACATGCAGACACACACACAGCACACACACAGACCCACACATGCAGAGAGACATACACCTCATGCACACAAACACACACACATACACACACACACACACACACACACACACACACCAATAAATAATAAGACTTCATTGAGAAAAGGAGAGAGAACTGGGAATGTAGGGCAGAGTAAACCTCTTTCCTAGCATGGGCAAGACCCTGGATTCAATCCTTAGTATAGGAAGGAAGGAAGGCAGGCAGCAGATGAAGTGTGGAAGCAATCCTTTTCCACTGCTGCAGTTAGCAGGTGACTCCAGAGGGACTTGTGTGTTCTGTGGGGACAGAGCATACTTCATGCTGACCCTTCAGCGAGTCTGTAGAGTGGGCACTGTGAATGAGAGGGGCCTCCTGTGACCTCCTCAGCACCTCCTAGGCTACAGAGCAGGTGCCACTTCCTCCACCCCATCCACCCAGCCAGCGATGGCGGTGACAGATCTGACTTCCTGACCTGCAGATCCTTTCCCTGTGCTCGGTTCTTGACCATGATGGGGAGTTCATCACTTCCTGGAACACCACCACTGGACACACCTAACATGAAACAATAGAACTAAAGTCGTTGAGTAGACTCTACTGTAAGACAAGATTTTGGTTTTTGTAACGTGTTTTCTTAATTGGAATCATGGCATTAGATCATGGAAGCAAGTCTGAAATTTCAAGTTCTTGGGTTCGTGCCTTGACCTGGAGAAATTCCCCCTGGGCTCTAGCCAGGACTCTAGAAAACTGTGTATGTGGATAGCCGGTCTGTTTACATGGAGACCAGCCACATCATGACTGAAAACAATCTCTGCCCAAGATGCTCATCCACATGAACAGGGTCAGAGGCCCAGGCTACTCCAAGACCAGGGAGCCTTGTCATTTTCAGCAACAGCTGACGTGGCACTTGAGCCCCTAGGGCTATCAACATCCTCCAAAGACCATGGCTCCTGGGGAGAAAATGTCTTCTCCTTCCTTGAGAACACTGAGGAACCTTGGTCTTTTGTCCTCTAACCACAGCTAACAACAACTTTGCTCCACCTTGCACAAGGCCCATGATTCCTGCCTCACTACAGTAAAGGGAAAAGGTAATAGGCTATGAAGGCTTTCCCCAAGCATGGCCAGGTACTCTGAGGAACTGTCACCTAGCACATAGCCTATGCCTTTAACCCTGTGATGGTAAATGTTTCCCTCTCTGTATTTGGATTTGGGGGGTGATGGTGATGCCGGGACTTGAACCCAGGGCCTTGCACATGCTAGGCAAGCACTAACCACTGAGCTCAGCTTTGACCTCAGACAGGAAAAATTGAGGGCAGTCATTATAAGTTGCCTTATTCTGAACACCGATGGCATTCTGAAGACTTGAGTTCCCCTGCAGCATCTGCAGCTCCAGTGAGTGTAGGTCAGTCCCAGTTGGCAAAGGGGGTAAACCAAAAAGAGGGCAGAACCCAGACCTACAGACATGCCCCTTCTGGTCCTCCTCCCAGCACTTACTGCCTCACAAATCCTGCCACTATTCAGAACCTATTCAGCTTCTTCCTCTGCTCTCCCCAACAGGACTTTCTGCAGATTGAATGGGGTGACACCCACAGAGTGGGTAGGGTCCTCTCAGCATAGTTGGAAACTTCAGGGAATATCCTGGCCCTGCTGTTGACCAACTAACTTACCTTGGCTGCTTTACTCAACCATTTCGTGCCTCGGTTTCTCATGTATTAATACAAACTCCAAACAGTACCTCAGGGTGGAACTCATGACTCCTCAAGTTAACGAAGAGTCATCTACAGTGCTAGGGTACATTGTGAGCTCCACAAGGCTCCAGTACAGCTGGGACCCCTGGAAAGCACAGGCTGGCAGAGCTGCTGTCGGAAGCCCAAGAAAGTGTTTGACACGTGGCATCCACAACTACTCTGGCAGCCCAGAGATGATGCTAGGACAGGTGGGGCAGTGGAGCTCAGGTCCCATGAAAGGTAGGGTTGGAGCTGATGTGAGCTCATTCTCTCCTCATGTCTTGCTGCCCACCACCATGGGGTCATTGGTGACAAACTCCATCAGCCACCTGATGTCCCTGAGTTTCCTATGCTGAAGAGTTCAGACTCCCAGTCACTCTTCTCTAAGCCATGGCCACAGCTACGGTGAAACACCACCAAACCACACAGGCTGCAGCTGCTGGCCCTGCTGCCACACCTCAATCCCTCGTCATTTGGTCACTTGTCTTTGGCGTCTTCTTTTTCTCCATGGACAATGACAGTGCAGGTTTAGTCTCTTGTTCTAAACCTTGCATAGCTCCCTACTGCTCACAGCAAACTCCTTCCCGTAGACAGTAGGAGTCCCAATTCAGCAACATTTCTTTTCAAGACCCCTCCCAGTTTTTCTTCACCGCCTCCCCATCATCTGACAGAACAGCTAAGCCAACACTACCATCTACAAAGGCATTCAGAGCAACTCAATACTCACTCCAGATCCGGCAGAGGAGAGAGACCAGAGACCACCTGCCCCCGAACAACAAAGACAGCCCCAAGACTTCACTCCAGACCATGTTACATAAAGCAGAGACCTGCTCTGGATGACAAACACTCTGTTGAAGCTTCAAATTATCTGCTAACCTGACAGAACATACATCCCTCCTTCACCCCCCACCCCCACCCCCCAAGTAAAACAATCCTGAGTGTCAGTATGATGGGGACAGCTTTGGATTCTGTGAGCCAGCCTTCTGTTTTTGTAATAGATACTTGGGAGCACCAACTTATAAAGACATAGGAGGATTATGCTGGCTCAGTTTTAGAAGGTCTAGCTCATGCTTCACTGGCCCCTTGGAGCAGAGAGGCAGCAATCCCAGCCTTGTGCAGGATGGAGCAAAGATGCTGTTAGCTGTGGTTAGAGAACAGAAGGGGAGCGAGGCAGGGCCCGTGTGCTAGGAGACCTCTCATGGGCCTTACCGCTTAAATTCTCATCAGTTGGGGGTGGGGGTGGGGATGTCAGGTGGTTCAGTGGTTAAAGCGTTCACCGAAAAGGTCTGACAACCCAAGTTTGGACCCTCTGAACTCATGTTAAAGCTGGGTACAGTAGTGCCAGCACCTGTAATCCCAGCACTCCTGAGGGGAGAAGGCGGCAGAGAAGGCTCACAGGCCAGCCTGTCTATGCAGCAAGAGTGAACAAGGAAAGGCCCTGTCTCAATTAGGGAGGAAGGTGGAGACCAACACCCAAGGTTATCTTTTGATCTCTATATATGCTGTGGCATATGTGCACCTCCCCCAGGCATATACATATACACAGATACACACACATACACACACAGAGCATATACACACACAACACACACAGAGCATATACACACACAACACACACAGAGGCAGGCACATACAACACAACACACACAGAGGCAGGCACACACAACACAACACACACAGAGGCAGACACACAAAACACACTACACATACTACACACATAGAGACAGGCACGTACAACACACATACAACACACACAGAGGTAGGCACACTGTACACACAGGCACACATAACACACAACACACACAGGCAGGCACACACAACTCACAACACACACAGAGGCAGGCATACAAAACACACAACACACACACAGGCAGGCACACAAAACACACATACAACACACACAGAGGCGGGTACACCATACACACACAGGCACACACAACTCACAACCCACACACATGCACGCATGCACGCAGGCAGGCACACACTTGTGCATATGAGATCCACACCACTTCCTAATAACACCAAGCTGAGGACTAAGCCTTGACTGCATGCATAGGGGTCACCAAAACTCTAAAGGACAGTAGTGCCTCCTGGCCCTGAAGAATCGTCTCACTCAGGTAAAATCCAAGGTCCTTGTCTGTCCCAGCCTCACTCTCCCCATTGCTTCCCACATTCTGGTCCAGCTAGCTTCCCTCCTCAACCTCAGGATCAACGGTCTTCCTTTCTGCTGTTCTCTCCACCCGAGATGCCCCTTCCTTGAGGACAGCTGACCATTGCTCTGTTCCCCTCAAGCACCACCTCCTCAGAGAAGCCCTCCCTGACTGCCTTGCTGGAAGTGTCCCTGACAGTAACTGCTCTCTATCCAGCACACAGCTCTCCTATGATGACCTTGCTGGCCTATGGCATGCATGTTTCTGGCCTGACTCTTCTGGGTTAGCCAGAGCTCTCCCAGGTGAGCCCCCTGTCTGTCTCCCCACTGCTGCCTAGAAGCTCCGACAATGGCAGCAACAGCAAGATACTGACCGACCACAGGAGCTACCAGGGACTTTTCTCTTTAGATACGTCTGGTGAAGGACAGCCTCATCCCACGGAGCAGGTAGGGACAAGGAAGGACCACAGAAATGCAGGTTAGAACAAAGCCCCTCTCCTCCTCTGGGGCTCAGCTGGTCACGGCAACCATTCTCCACATTCTACCGAAGGACTCCTACCAGGAAATTGTCTGCTATTAGACCGAATGGTTCCCGCTCTTCCCACAGGGAAGCCTTGACTTTATGAAGCGAAAATCACGTCGTGATTAACAATCAGGGTTTCATTACATTAAAGAAAAGAAAAAAAGAAAAACCCGAAAGAATGGTCGGGGGTGGGGTGGGGAGGGGATTAATATCAGGCAAGCGATGTTCCAATAAGCGTGTTCCTGACACAATTTTCTTATTAGGGTCGTTCCCTGTAAATTTTTATTGCATTTAATTAAAAATTATTGCTAAAAGAAACAGCTGCAGATGGTCTTATTTTAAGTCAGAAAATTAAAAACTGAATATTCTCATCAGTCAATTTCAACAAGCCGCATGGCCGCGTGCTCGCACGTGCTGGCCTTGAGATTCTGATGATCTGTATGGCAGTTACAGGTCCCTCCGACGGAATTTAATGAAAGCGCTGCACGAGTTCATTTGTCAGAAAGCATAATGATATGGGAGACTGCTGAGGCAGACCAGCCAGGAGAAGCAAAGGCCTGCCACACCGCTCTCGGCACCCTGGGGCCAACAGCAGGCGGCTAAGTCTACCCTTGCTCAGGCTACAAAACACCTTTGTTTACAGGGACACAGGGAGGAACAGTGGCTGCAGCCCTGGTTGTGGATGTATGAGATGGAAGTTGCCTGCGTCCTACAATGCAAGGATGCTGGGGGCGGGGCTGGAGGAGCCACGCTGGCTTCTATGCTGAACTTCTTGGCCTGCAAACTCACCTCTCCCAATCTACAGGTTACTGTTCAGCCCATTCCTTTAACTCTCATTAATGTCTTTAAAGACGTAAGCTCTTATGTTTCCATCTATCTCCGTCT
Organism: Rattus rattus; assembly: GCF_011064425.1. Taxonomy (NCBI): domain Eukaryota; kingdom Metazoa; phylum Chordata; class Mammalia; order Rodentia; family Muridae; genus Rattus; species Rattus rattus. The sequence continues at coordinate 54,946,830 of NC_046159.1, forward strand.
TTCACGGGAAACAAACACAAACCTTATCTATTTGGGACTGGACAGACTTTCCAAGACTCACAAGAGTAAAGAAAGACCGAAGCAAGGGCCATCTATCTACCAGGCGCCAGAGTTGACTGCTACTGAAGAACGGTGGGCTGTATATGTTCTGGAGTCAGAGTCCCGCTCCTACCCCTCCCTCACCAAAGCGAGCTTTATCTTCATCGTCTTGTGAGGGAAGCACAGTAACAGCCCAGCCTTACTAACATGCCTGCACTTTTCCTCCAGGTCCCACCTGCCAACAGAGTGCCAACATCCTGCACAAAGCCCGCTGTGGCCTTCTTGTGCACAGAAGTGCTCAGGGTCATACAGCTTGTCCAGAAGATGCCCTCAGCTGGCCCTCTAGACTCATGGTCAGTCTCTGCTTTCCCCCAGACTTCCCAAGTTCTTTACCATCCTGCTACCAAGTCACCTGGTACAGGCTGCTCTTTCAGGAGTGGATCCACTGTGGTCCTCCTGGATCTCTCACCTGATCCTTGTCGCCTCTAATTGTCCCTCTGCCAGCTAGTCCACAGACACTGAGGGCGGGCTTTACCCCACAACCTGGACAGAGCTGAAGGGACTAGGGTCCCACAGGTATTTGTAACGGGGTGACCCCACTGAGCCTGTGCAGTGCCCTATAGGAACATTAGAGAAAGCACATGTCTGAGTTTGATTCTTATACCTTTCAACCAGCCCCCTCTATGCGTTTTCCATGTCTACTACTGGGGTGAGTGCCTTCTTCCAGAGGAGAGGCCTAGAGGCTGCTTCTGAGTGCAAACGGGTTGTTCTTGCCTTTCCTCTGTCTAACATGAGGAAATCTCACTGCTCTGTGCTATCTATCCTTCAAGTTCCTCGTTTTCCCTGGCCCACCCATCACTTGCTTGCTACTTAGAATGGGATCTAGTGCAGAACTACTTGCTTCTCACACGGGCACCATTAGTCAAGGCAACCCCTCCCTGATTGTCCCAAGCCTTCTAACCCACACAGAGCACAGCAAGACTCTGCCTGCCACCAGAGCGTGACTGGAGCTCTCTGTGACCAAGGGAAGAAGAGTGAATTGAGTGTTATCCCTCAGAACTCCCAGAAATTGTGCAGACACAAGCATATAGGTTCTGCTCCTAAAATTCCCCTGGTGAGCATGACAATACCCCAAAGGTGGCAGACCCCAAAACTAGAGCTCCTGGCTGTTCCTCAGGCATAGGTGGTCACCAGAGACCAAAGAGAAGCAAGGAAAGATATCTGGTCACATCATTAACACATGACTGGCAGCTATAGATAAGTTGCCAGAGGCACTACAAGCCCACGGGCCATCAGATAGGAAAGCACACTCTCCTACTTCCCTGGAGGTCCTCTAGACTGTCAGCAAGGCTAGCCCTGGGGATGGGGCCTGAGCACCCTCTCTTCTGCAGGGAGCGTCTCCGCAGATGTCAGGTTAGCAATACCACTGACTGGGGCTTTTTCACTATGGAAAACAAACAGCAGTGCACACAGGAGAAACAGCCCAGAATGGAGAGGCAGGCAGGCCTGGGTTCTAATCCCAGATTGGTCACTTACTCTCTATGTGACAGAGAACTTTCAGCGTTAGTTCAGCAAGCCTCAGTCTTCTCCTCAGAAAATGGGCACTTGGGATTCCTGTCTAGTTGTATGCTACAAGTTTATCCCAGCTCTGGCTGGTAACCTGGTAACGAGGTAACAATTTAACAGGCACTGGCTCCAGTGTGGTCATGGAATCTTGACCCTTGTCTTGGCACTGGTGTCAGAGGCAGTGCTACAGAGGGCTCTAGATTAGTATTGACAGCTTGTTACCTGCAGCTCTGGGTCTTCCCTGGGGGTTGGGTGGGGGTAGTGGGGACTAGGGCAGAGGAACCCCAAAATTTCCCAATCTAAGACCTTGCAATGGAGACAGGAGAACCTAGACATACATAGGCAGAAATTGTGTGTGTGTGTGTGTGTGTGTGTGTGTGTGTGTGTGTGTGTGTGCGCGTGCATGCGAGAGAGAGACAGAGACAGAGACAGAGACAGACAGAGACAGAAAGACAGAGGGAGAGAGGGAGAGAGAAAGAGAGAAAGAGAGAGGGAGGAGAGGGAGAGGGGAGAGAAACAGAGAGAGACGGAGAGATACAGAGAGAGGGAGAGAGGCCCACAGTGAAGGATTCTGTTTCTCCCTCCAGATGTACCATCTCTGGAATCATGTTCAAATCCTACATAAGATTTGACCTTCATTCATGCCACTTAACAGCAGATGTTTGCTGATCACTTGACTGTGATAGATTCAAGGTTAGAGTCTGACAAGCAGCAGGAGAGCCACAGTAACGGTGTGGCTGAGAAGCCCACACACGTAGCAGAAGATGCCGGGGATCTGTGTGAATAGGTCAGTGTCCTCAGAGCAGTGTGTGACAGACTGACAGAGGGAGAAGAGACCGTGAACACTGCGGGAAGGGTATGGCAGGTGCTAGGGAGTGGACACAAGGACACTCACTGTCAGAGGGTTAAAATTTTCACAGTAAACCTTGAGGACAGGGGACACAGAGGAGCAACCGTTGCTGAGGCAGGAGGATGAAGGAAGCAGACTCATCAACACACATGAAGCAGGAAGACCAAGTTGGCTGAAATGGAACATTTAGGACAAGGTACCACACTGCATACTGGGTCAGATGGGCTTTCTGTTGGCACGGGAAGCACCTGGGAACTGTAATGCTCAGACTGGTCACTTAACGAAACACAGTTCTTTTCCCTCCAGGTTCAAAAGTTCCATGTCACAAAAGAAACCCAGCTCAGCTCCTAGCCTGTGAACTACAGGTCCTGTGGGAAAGATGCAAATCCCCAACAGAGGCTCCTGACTGGTGAGGCCACACAGCATCCTGCTGGAAAGAGTCTGTCCAGAAAAAATATCTAATTAAGACATGGCAAAGCCCGTTACAAACTCCCACTTCTACTTTGTGAGCTGAAAGGGGGCTCCTGTTAACTTCCCTGCTCAAAGCACTGTCCCTGGGCTTGCAAGCAACTTGCAAAGAGGAAAGTTCCCCTTCACCCCTGGCCCAGGCCGTGCCCAGGCTTCAGCCATATTCTAAGCGCAGTCCTGTTTCTTGGAGGAAAACACTTTCAGTAGGAAGCAGCCATGGTTCTAGGTGACGAGTCTGACCCCCTTCTGAGCACTCTGATGCCTCTGGCCATGGTAAGTTGAGTCTGGGGGCCAAGGATGAGCCTTTACCTGATTCAGAAACCAGGCCTCGGGTTCACAGCCTGGAAAATAACAACCTCAAGCCAGATCACTCCTAAGCTAATTTACTTTCCTCTTAAACCTAATTTTTACAAGTACCTTCTACTTAACAGTCGTGGGTACATCCATTCCGACCTCCACAGTAATGCCAAGTTTCCTTCATCCCTTTTTGAGGTAAAAATAAGCTGACTTGAACAAGAATTCCCTCCCACCCCCTAGACAGAGGCAAACGGGGCTCTCAGTCACTTCCTAAGCACACAGCTCATTCTGGGACGATCGTCAGGATGTGTCTCCAGAGGCTCCGTCCTGCCTCCTTTCAGAGCTCTCAACAATTACCTTGGCTTCTGACCCTCACTCTAAACAAGGCATGGGACAGGAGGAAGTGCCTCTCCTACACCTGCCTCCCCAACCCCAGGCACCCAGCTGCCCCTGTGTTCCATACACCTTCTGCCTCACTCAAAACACCCACTCAGGTGAAGCCCCACACCACCCTGGGCCTCTCACCTGCCCAGACCTGCTGTGCCTGGAGCAGGGATTTTCTCCTCCATTTTCATGTCTTCCAACAGGAAGTGAAGACAGCTAAACTCTCTGCCTCACTGGCACTGAGAATCACCCAGTCAGGTCCCTGGTGCACCAGCATCAGAGGGGCCGGAGTACTTCTGGGTGCGAAGGTTCAGAACCCCTCAGGCCAGTTCCTGCAACCTCAGATGTAAGGCAACAAGAGAAGCACCCAGCATAGTACCCAGTGAACCGTCAAAACCATTAGCATTTTCTTGGATATTTTATTCCCTGTTGTGGACCTTTCCTTTTGTATCTGAGAAGGGGAAAAAACAGAAGGCTATAGCCTTTGCCAATGGTCAAGCGCCTGTGTACTGCACGACCCCATTGGGCACCCGTAGGCACACTAAGAGGTAAGGTCCTACCTGTGGGGTTGTAGTGTACAGCCTGTACAACCCAACCTGGCACCCCTTAGCATGACTCACTGTAAATTCTTAACATCAGGAGTCAGGAAGTCTGAGTCCCAGCATGGGTTTCTCCCAAACCTGTGAGACCCTGGGCAACTCCCTTTTCCTCTCCGCCCCTTGGTTTTCACTTCCATAGCAGGACACAATGACATCTGAAACGTCCTTCAACAATAAAACTGTGGTTCCGCAGAAGTGTGTTTTAACCTTCAAAAGGCTGTCACCCCAAACATATGTGCCAACTTATGTGCCTTGAGTGAAGAGGTGGCGTGAGCTGGGTAGGTAGAATGAGAAATGAGGGATACTGCCTGGGTTACCCAGAAAACCTTCGGAGTGGGAGTCGAGGGCAAACACCTCTGATCCCAGCACTTAGGAGACAGAGGCAGGCAGTTCTCTGAGCTCAAAGCCAATCTGATCTGCCTACGGTTTCAAGTCAGCCAGGGCTTCACAGAGAAACCATGACTTGGGAAAACAAAGCAACCCAAAACTTCCTATTATTCAGCAGACTGGGGCAGGAAATGCTGGGGATGTTGAGTTCCCAGCCGTGAAGAAATGGCAAGAACTAGCTAGCTGGGCAACCACATGTTACACCTGAAGATTTCTGTGTTTCAAACTTGGTCTTGTTTTCACCAGTGCTAAGAGGTTGAAACAGAGCTAGATCTAACTGGGACCATGCGATAATGATTAATGAAATAAACCAGTCAGCTCCAGTCTCTAGCCTTCTCACTCTTCAAGTTAAGCTCAGCCCCTCTCCAATGCTGGTGTCTACTTTCACGTTCACAAACAAGCCTGGGTCATCCATGGCCAGGGTGTAGGGAGAAGATGGAAGCCACGTGGGAACCACATGGAATACTCCAGAGGATGAAGCTGGCACACCGTACCAATCTTCTCCAGGCTAGGGGCAGCCACGATCTCTTTCTAACTCCCTTGCAGGTCCCCAGGCACTCCTGGCAGCTGTCACCAGACAGGCAGTGTGGCTTAGTCTCTCACACAAGAAGGAACCCTGGGACTATTAAACCACAACCTTGGGGGATGGTCGGTGACTCTGTTCAGAGCCCCCAGCAAGGTGCAAGCTGACAGGCTACTGTGTCCTATCTAGGCTGCGTCTATGGTACACAAGGAGCAACCAGTCCAGGTAAGCTAAGTGAGGGGAAGGAAGCAGAAAACCCCCCACTATTGTTCAATATCTGCAGTGTTCCACTCCCACATTCAAAGTGATCCAGTTTTTAAAAATCAACTTAGATACACCTCTTCAAGACTTCTATTCAGAAATTCAGCTCGAGGCACTGTGAGCTCTTTGGACAGTTTAAATAAATTGTCTTTTCTAGTTCTATGTGTACACAATAAGAAGGTATCAATCAATAAGAAGGGTATTTTCCTGATGGTGAAAGATATTTAGTTTGGCCAGATTCCAGAACCTTCTCACTTAGTTGCTTTGTGTGTGTGTGTGTGTGTGTGTGTGTGTGTGTGTGTGTGTGTGTGTAAGCAATCTCCCTTAGACATTCATGAGAAGTGTCCCCTTAATAATCAGCATTTTTATATTGTAGTCTCTGACAAAATACCTACTCCAGTCTTCCCAAACATGAGCCCCACTTTCCAGGTAAAGTAGAGGTTCGGGGAGGTGAGGCACTCACCCCAAGTCACACAGCTAGAAACAGAGCCAGTAAAGCACGCACATCCATTCCTCCCCCACGCCTTGGCTGCCTCACGCCCCAGTCTGAGAAAGGACCCACCATTCACCTACCTCTCAGCTTCCTGCTCTGAACTCTGCTGCTTGCTCTCGAAGGCATTGAAGCTGCTCATGTCCACGTAGCCGTCGTTTTCATTTGCGGTGGACAGGGCTCTACTCTGTTCTTCAAAGAGCTTTGTGAAAGTGCCCGTCCTCGCCGGCCTGCGAGGTGGGATCTGGATGTTCTCATAATCTGAGTTCATGGCTGGAATGTTCTCATAGTCTGAAGTGTCAGCATTGGGGAATGAGATGGACCGTGGCTTGGTGAGGGGCAGAGGCAGAAATGGCGGCCGGGAGCGGTCTTCGAAGGACTCCACTCTGGACACCGTCCTGCTGAAGGGGACGCCTTTCCTCTTGCTGTCCCTGTAGAAGATGAGGGAGGCCGGAGAGTCAGAGGCCCGGAGCTTTCCTGTGTGGCACTTGAGCTGGGGTGAGTTGCTGAGGCTTCTGCGGTCAAGTTCCAGGACCCTGGCTGGACCATGGTAGCTGGACTCGGAGGAGGACCTGGAAGACGACAGGCTCATGTCCACGTGCACCTTGCTCTCTGTCTTCTTCCTGAATGTCAGCTCCAGGAAGCGTTTGAAGGAGGACTTCTTCTTCTTGGAGGCTTTTTCCAGGGTGTCTCCATCTATCAGGAGTGAGGGCGAGCTTTTAGTGATGGGTCTCTTCGTGATGCAGGCCAAGTCGAAAGGGGGCGGGATGTCAACCACAGAGGACGGTGTGGAGGTGCCACTGGAAGGCAGGTGGCTACGCTGTGAGAAGCTACCAGAGGAGCCAATGGCGCCTGGCAGAGAGAGGTTGTCCTCTTTCCTCCTCACACGGTGCATGTCCAGCCCGGCTCCCTCTGGTTCCCGGAACATGGACAGGGGACTTTCCCGGCCTTCTACAGAGAAGGATCTTGGGTAGAGAGTGAATGCTCTGGGCTTGGCTGGCAAGGCCCGGAGAGACTCAGAAGGCTTTCCCTCTGGCAGTATACCTATCTTTCTCACCTCATCACCAGTATCTCTGATGCCCATGGCTGATGAACAGGCTTCTGGTCCTGTTTCTTCTAGAACAGTTTCTGGAACGTGACCAGCCACCTTCCCAGAGTGAGGCCGAGCCCTTGTGGCAATATTCTTCCTGTCCACTGGAACCTGTCCCCCGTCAGAGTCCCCTTCCTCCCATGTACTGTACCCACTCAGAGTGCCTGATGCAGCCTGGGTGTCTGACTGTGCTCCCTCTCCAAGGCTTAACAAGCCAACTCCCATCACGTAGGGACTATTGAGCGCGTCATCCATGGGGTCCTCATTCTCTGGCACGACTACCACCTCAGGGACAGGGGCGTCCTCTCCAGATCCATCTTGCAGGGAATCACGCTGGTTAAGTGAGGGGCCAATACCAGGAACCTCCTCTACACAGATCTTGCACACTGACTCTTGCCCCTTGTCCGACTCAGCAAGGGAACCGCTGTTATTACAGAAGGAGGTGCTCTCTGTTGGGAAAAGCTCATAGGGGTTCTCTGTGAGTGTGGGTGAGCAATCCTCCTCCACACTGTCACTCTCAAAGGGAATGATCTGGCAGTTCTCCTCAGCAGGATCCTCTTGCACACGGTCTCCATCCTCCCCATGATCCTCTCCCGCCTGCATGGTGGCTGCTGCAGGTTCTCTGTTGTTGGGGTCTTCTTCACAATTGGGTGGTTCGTCCCGGGCTATCTGATCCTCACCTTCTGCAGCATCTGCAGAGTCCTCCTCAAAGACCTCAGCGCTGTCCGTTGCTGCCTCTTGCTCCTGGACATCTGGGGACACCTCACTCTCAGGGGACCCCATGCTGGCATCCTCCGTGTCCTGACCAGTACCCTGATTGGGTTTCCCGAGTTCTGTGTTGTTACAGATGTCTTCGCTATCCTCATCTACCTCCCCAGGAGTCTCAGCAAGGCCTGGCTCCCAACAAGGAACTTCAGGGGACTGAGAGCAGACATGTGTGAGAACGACCTCATTGAGGAAGGGCTCCCCTCCATCCCAAGGTGCCCTGTCATCACGGTTGTGCACGTGCTCCTTCGCCTCCTCCTCTTCTCCCTCCTCCTCGCTCATGGGATGCTCCTCCACACCGGGGTCCTGATCACAGTCCTCCTCACCTTTCTCACTGTCTCTGCTTGGTGCTCCTTCATCTGGGGCCGTTGGGGTCCCATCTGTCTCTAGATCATGATCACAGTCTTCTTCATCTTCCACAGCGTGGTCCACGCCTTCCTCACTGTCTCTGCTCGGTGCCTCTTCATCTGGAGCTGCCAGGTCCCTCTCAGTTCCCGTCTGCTCCGTACCATGCTCCTGGGCTTCCCCCTCAAACCCCTGCTCCTCAGTAGCTCTATCTGTGGGGGCATCGTCTCTCTGTGGAGCCCTGGGCACCATGATGTACTGCTCATCAGTCTCCAACTCCAAGCAGTTCAGGGTGGAGTGGTGTCCGTCGTACAAGCTCGGGTCCTCGCAGAGCAGCCTCCCATTGCTGCATTTGCTGAGGCTGTTGTTCAGGTACACACCAGCTCCATACTCACTGGGGCCAGCCAACCTGGGCTTAGGAGCAATGGGAGGTTTGGGGCCCCTGGACATGGAGCTGGGACTGGGGAAACTGTTAGGCCTCTGTGAGGTGGGAAACTTGGCTGGTGGTGTGGAAGGATTGGTGGTAACCTTTGGCTTGGGAGCAACTGGTGGTTTTGGTGAATCTACAGGGCAAAAACAGAGAAAAGGAGAAGAAACACAATTAACTTATGCTTAAAATCTTTTCACACAGCCTGGTGAAGGAAGGATGGAGGAGAGCCATGTGTGACTCGTCTCAGACCTTCGTCCCTTTCCCCACATCCTTGAAATTCTTTAGCGGGGATGGGGATGTAACCTAATTAATAGAATGCTTGCCTAGCATAGTGACTTCAAGGCCAGCCTGGGCTACATGAAATCCTATCTGAAACACAGAAAGTCCTTGACCTAATATTAGTAGTTCATTCTATGAATGGGGGAACAGGGCTTCCTCCACAGTCCAGCTAACAAGGATCAGCCGAACAAAATATTGTGTACCTTGAACAATGTGCCAAGGTCTTTTCATTCATTCACCAGAAACTACTGATTGATTGATTGATCTCTGTGCGTCCTGCCACCATGAGAAAAAGGATGAACTTGAAGGTCAGGCTCCCAGGGTCCTCACCAGAGCTGGTATTCATCAACACCCTAACCAAGTCAGCCAGGCCAACACTGCAGAGGAGATAGAGACAGAGACAGAGAGAGAGAGAGAGAGAGAAGAGAGAGAGAGAGAGAGAGAGAGAGAGAGAGAGAGAGAGAGAGAGAGAAACAGAGAGACAGAGGGAGCTGCAGCTATGTGATGCTATGGTTGAATAGCCATCACTTCATCTGTTCACAAATGACACACCAAGGACATACGACATACGATTCTGTTATGACCTTTGACTGAGGGAGCTTGCATATTTCTGGAGTATCGAGCCTGCACCCCCCAATGTCATGGAAGAAAGAAAATGGTGTGTACCAACATGGGTAGCTTCCAAACACTGTGACCTTCATGGATGCTGGGGCACATAGACTGGTGGCTAAAAGGAATGTGCAGAGAACATACACATCAGAAGTTAGCCGGAGGACTGCCGTGACTGGGAGGCCTCTGGGAGAAGGTGAACCCCTAAGAAGTTCTGCAGAATAGGTAGGACATGTTAAGACAAGAAGCAGACCCATGGTACAGTCTCCAAGATCCGAGTCCCACATCTCTCTTGAGTAGCCGGCAGGGCCTGCTTCCAGGCCTCCCTGCCTGGTCCTCCAGGCCTCCCTGCCTGGTCCTCGCATCTCTGTCCAGACTTAAGTGAACTTTTCAGATATAACTCCATGCTGACGTCTTCAGTTCAGAACTGAAGCTGAGTCCCTCCTTCCCTCAGACAGGCCTCATCTTCAGTCTAGCTTTGCTGAGGTCTGGGCGTGATGGCAGCTCCAGATGTCTGCACAGTCCTGACTCAGGAGATGTAACAGAGGGCTGGGGTTCTCTATCACATCAAGTCTCTTCCTCAGCATTGAGCCCACTTCTATGTTTTAGCCATTACTACCAGCAGCTCTAATCGAGGGCCACATTTGTCACTACCTGTGACATTTACAGTCTTACTCTGTAGCCTAGGCTGGCCTTGAACTCATGTTCCTCCTGCCTCAGTCTCCTGAGTCTGTAAATGCAGGTGTATGACACCATGCCCAGCTCCTTACACGTGTTTAGCCTTCTCACAGCCATGTTGTAAAACACATATCAGGTGTGGGATCCATCCTAAATACCCCACCTACTCAAGAACCTGAGGCAGGAGGATCATTTGAGCCCAAAGGTTCAGCATCTGGCTTGGATAACTCAGAGAAACCTCAGCATTAGAAAAAAAAAGTAAAATAGAAGTAGGTGAAAGTCACTTTAACAATCTAATTTACTTAGTGGGGGGCATGGTGGCACACACCTTTAATCCCAGTGCTCAAAGGTAGACAGATCTCTGTTAATTCAAAACCAGCCTGGTCTGTATAGAGAATTCCTGGCCCACAAGATTACATAGTGGAACTCTGTCTCAAATGCAAGCAGCAACAATAACAAAAAACACAACATATTTTACTGGACTCAGTGTATCCAAATGCCATAGGGCATAGTATCCATGCTTGTAATCCCAGAGGCAGAGGCAGAGGCAGAGGCAGAGGCAGAGGCAGAGGCAGAGGCAGAGGCAGAGGCAGAGGCAGAGGCAGAGGCAGAGGCAGAGGCAGAGGCAGAGGCAGAGGCAGAAGGTTTTTGTGGGAGATGATTCAGCCCAGCTGCAGGCTAAGTTAGAGGTTCTAAGAACAGTTGAGCTAGCGTGGTTGGGAGTTTCGGTGTACGACATGCACTTGACAGGGTGTTTCTGACTTACGATGGATTTATGGGAAGGTAACTCCATTGTGAATTAAGGAGCATCTATAGTTATTTTGAATGAGCTAGTCGACATTTCTTTCACAAGAAGACTTAGAAGTGGAATAGAGTATCTCCCTTAATAGCTACATGTCTGGGGCTCAGTACTGATTTGGATCTCTCTGTGGCCCTGTCCCATGCCTTAATGCCAGTGTGTAAAGCCAAAGACAGTATCACGATCCACAAACACCAGGGCACTATCACACAGAGGGCAAAGTTGCATGTTCAAGACAGCAAAGATTCTGTGATGCTCATGAGTGCCTAATGGGTAGTCTGCTCACCAGTGCAGGCTGTTATGTCAGGGTGCAGGAGGAGGCTAAAAGGCAAGAGAGAAAAAAGACACCACTATCAAAGGCCTCATCGAAGTTCAACTCTACCTTAGATCATCAACATCAACCCTCAAGCCTACTCAGGTGTCAGAACTACCAGAGTTATCAAGCCCAGACAATTCCTGGTTGAGAAAAAATATTCATCAACTTGGTAAACACACATACACCACACACACACACACACACACACACACACACACACACACACACACACAATTGGAGTTTAACAAGATAAGTTCTGGCCACTGGTCATTGTAGGAGAACTGGGTTCAAACCCTGACTTGGCCTCTTAGGAAATATAGACCTGAATCTCAGTTTTACCATCTGTAAAATGGGGACAACAAATAGCTTCCCTTAGGGGTTCTGTGAAGAGAGATGATACACACAGAAGAGAGAAGTGCCTCCTATCTGGCATTTGCATGAGAGGAACTGTTCACACAGGAGTACCTGTTGCTGCAGGTTAGGGCATTCTCCTGCGCCAACCCCATCCTTCCAACATGAGTGCAGCCCTATCTGGTATACCTCTTGATAGCAGTTGCCCGCTGACAACAGCAGGTGTTAGATGTTGGCATGACTTATTCTTCAGGGGTGGAGACTCTCATTTCTCATCCTTAACAGGTGGCATTTCACACGGACACTATGAGACGTGACTGAGGAACCGACAGGCTGTGAAAAATGACTGTCACCCTGGCTGCATTGCCCCCGCTCCCAACCCATCCTTCATCCAATCAAGCTATTGATCTGTAGGTACCCGTTCCTTGAAAAAGGTTATGGTAGGGTCTGAGGCATGATCCTGCAAGAAAATGCCTTCTGCATGGGAGCCCAGGGACTGACAAGCACTCAGCATCTTTCCTGCATTCAGTGCTTCCACAAGTCCCCTCTGAGATCAAGAGATGCTGCTGGTCTGGCATCAAAAACACTTTGACTTGTCCCTCACTGGCAGTTGGCTGGTGCGAGGTCACTCGGTGGGTGCAGAGCAGACCTAGTTTCCTACTTCCAAGTCCAGCCATCCACCCCGCTGCCTCTCCTTTTCCTCACAGAACATCTCCCCTACAGTGGAACCCCAGGAACCCTGGTGTCAGTGAGAAGGGTAAAGGCCAGGGACACGGAGGCAGAGAAACAAGGGGCAGCTTGTCAGGTGAGGTGTGTGTCAAAAGCAGCGTCTGAGTCCAACTACATTGCAACTCCAGTCAATTCTCACTCAAGTCTCTGTTCTCCAGATCCATGGGATGATATATACTGTACTCCGATCCTGTGTGGGGCCCTAGTCTAGAGACATATCAACAAACCTCTCTGGTCTCACTGAGGGGACATGAGAGATGTAGAAAAGAAAGGAGAAGCTGGGACTCATTTGTGTGTCCAAAAGACAAGAGGGAAGCCAGCACTTTGGGGAGGGAAGACTGGGAGAAGGAGGGGTACAGGAGATGAGACTCGGGGATACCTGAAGCTTTTTCTCGGGGCCTTAAGGAACACAGTAAGCAGCAGAGCTTAAACAGGAGGACACATGCAGGCAGGCAGACAGACAGACAAATGGACAGATGGCAGACAGACAGATGGACTAAACACTCTGAAATGGGTGGGCATGATGAGGGACATAAGGGAAGTTCTCACACTATTCCAGACCAGCCACAGTGATGGAGCCTGGACCAGGCTGGGACAACAAGGAGTCAGATTCCAATGGTGAAATAGAACTAGGAGGGATGGTGTGCACATGGGACAGATGTGGATGTGGAAGAAAGATAAGTTCCCAGATAAAGAAATGATAATAAAAAGAAGTTTAAGCCTGAGAACCCAGAAGGGTAACATCAGGCCAATTCATTTACAACAGCCAAGATGGCCAGGGTTGGGAAGGGAGACCCAGAGCTTCCGTGTGCACAAGTTCAAGTGAGTTACTTATTATACACCTAGTGGGGACGTCCAACAGGGCTCTGGGCTCCAGGGGCAGGCCTGTCACAGGTAGACATTGTGGGTGTGATGTAAGTCATGGACAGGGAGAAGTGGGACCCAGGAAGGAGCCCTAGCAGCCCTGACCAACAAAGGAGACCGAGGAGGGTGAAAGGGATGCACAGGAGTGCACAGGGGACAGCCTGGCTTGCTCCTGCCCGCCACCCTGGAGGGAAAGTTCTGCTTTCAGGGTGGGGTTTGCTATCTTGATGGACATGCTAAGGGACTGGGGTCATAATGAGAGAAGACCCAGAGCCAGAGAAGTCGGCAGCAGTGACGGTGAGCCCAGAGCCCAGAGACATCAACAACGAGCTTTCAGGGTCGGGCGCATCCCAGTGGCTGAGCTTCGGGGCCCGAGAGGTACAGGTGTAGCCAGCACTGGATTGTTTCTCTGGAATGAGCTGAACTTCCTGGTTGTGGCTCCAAACATGGACCTGGCTGGTGCACCCTTTGACAGCCCGAGAGCCTCCTCTCTCCCTGCAGGTAATATGCCCAATCCCAGTCACCAAAGCCCACGACGCCTGGTGATTTGTCACACTTGAGGATAGTGCAAAGGCAGAGCATCCCCTCAGTCAAAATGCTAACTAGTGGATGGGCTGAGAAAGAAAGAACATTTTTCTATAGCGCCTGATGATACAAATCACTCCCGGTCGGCTGCTGGTACTAGCTGCTATTTTCTCTCTCGGTTTTAATTAAATATCTGTCACTCACACATTCATGCTTGCTGCTCCCTCACAGCCATGCAGGAGTCAGGTTAGATGGAGTCTGGGAAGGAGCCCTGGACGGGGAGCCCGGGAGCCTAAGCCTCCATTCCTGGCTAAGCCACTAACTGGAGATGTCTCCTTAGCCAAGTTTCTCCCCTTCCCATGCCTCAGTTTCTCTACCTGTAGAATGAAGGGCTGGACCTAAAAGTTAAGCTCCCTAGTTCTCCCAACTCAGGGGGTTTCTTGTAGCATCTTTTGACACTCTGATAGCTGTCCCCAAGTCTGTGTTCCCTGCCATCCCCTCTGCTCCCCCTGGAGCAGCACTTATGACCATATGTTGCAAGAACAATTATCTTCCAATTTCACCTTGCAATGCATCTTAATTTAACATCCATTCCTAGGCGCCTGCTGGAAAGTCCAAGCCAAGCCTGCTGGTTTCTAATTAGGCTGCTGTTAAGCGTGTCCAGTGATCCACAACAGGGCACTTCGCAGGAAGACAGTGGGAGACAGAGTGGGGTCTGGAACCAGCCCTTCCACTTACAGCTGTGTCATCAGACACATACATCCCCCTGCCTCTGGAAGCCACTGCTTCCTTTCTGGGCAAAGAAAGAACTATCCCCCCTTTCACGGAACTATTGAGAGTTCGAGGAAATTAACAGACACAAAACACTTGACAATGTCAAGAGGCAAACATCCCCCATGTGCCAAGTTGGGCCTGGATTTAAAAACAAGACGGCTCTCAAACTGGATGGCCTGTTTCGATCCTGTCTTGGCCCCTGAACAGGTCAGTATAGTTCAAGTTTCCATCATCAGGTTGCTGTTGATGTTAACTAGACCGACAGAAAGAATACATGGTAGTGGTGACTAGCCCATTAGAAGTTCCTGGGGAATGCAGGTTAGTGTTAGTGGTCTCTTATGACGGACCCTGTTCCGCTCACTTTATTGTTAGTGACAGATCTTTGTGACAGTCCGAGACAGATCTTTGTCAGATAGATAAACTGAGGGACAGCAGTTAAGAAACCTGCTCGAGGTCACATAAGCATTTGGTGGCTCTGAGATCCAGCCCCAGGAGCTCTTGGAGTATAAGATCAGGAGGCAGGGAGCATGGCGTCCACCAGTCACCACGGAAGGCTATCATAGTGAAAAGGGAATCTTGTCTATAGAGACAAACTACCAGACAGCTAGATCTAAAAGTGCCTGCTGCAAAGGCTTCCTGGGGCCGAATCTACATCTAAATCTGTTCTGTTTCCCTCCACCCTCCAGACTTGTAGGACAGGAGGGCCTGCTCCAGGTTCATGCAGGAAAATCTGGGAAAGCAGGACTGGTTCTCCCCATTGTTACCAAGCTGTTTTGTTAAGAGAGTAGGGAAAGCCAGCCTAGCTCTGTCCAGACCACCACCTTCCCCAGACAGCAGTGGATACCCAGCCCCTGGGACCCTGCTCCAGGCTTCTCCACTCCTATACCTTGACTCTCCTCCTTTTGCCACCCGCCCCCCCGCCCAAATTCTGTGACTCACATTAATTACCAGATGCCTGCACCCTCAGCAACACCAATGCCTGGACATAGGGAGGTGGCTGCCCTACTCCACAGTCTGTTGTAAGACCAGCCCAATATCTCTAGCCGCACCTTGCTCCCAAGACAATGATTGTTTTCAGTAAAACACTCTTAAAAAGAAAAAGTCCCAACTGCCCCCACCCCCGCCCCTCACACACACATCACCACCACCAACAGCAGCAGCAGTTACAGCAGCAGGATATGGTTCCAAGACAGTCAAAATGGTGGCTTCCTGTTTCTTTGGGGATGTGTGTTGGGAAGTGTGGCATTGAACAGGGTGCTTGGTGAGGAAGGGGTTCCTTTTCTGCTCAATGATAGCAGTAAAAGAAAACAGGGCGCAACTGCGTGGAGCAGGTAGGTCTCAGGATTACTACCCAGCACACTCTCATCTTCGAGAACTTTCCTGTGCACAGCAGCTGAGAATCCAGATTCCAGGCACCGCCCATCTGACTGAGGCTCACTCTCTCAATCTGCTAAATGGCACTCCTCAACAGAGATCGCTAAATTTCTTTGAGAATACTTTTGTGTTTCCCGGAATCCCTGACCGGGTGAAGTCTGATTCACAGACTGAGACGCGAGGGGGGAAGTGGGTAAGAGGGACGCAGATGGTCCTGGGAGTAACGGGGCCTCGGACCGGTAGTGGAGCCAGGGCAGAGGGTTTTAAGAGGGATGCATCTAGAGGGACAGCTCGGGCTTCCTAACTCAACCAAGGAAGTCCCAGTGGGTGTCTGATGGCAGAGTGGGGTGTGTCGGGCGCTGGAGTGCCGGAACAGAATCTGGCGTCGGCGCCCCGGAGCCAAGCGCAGCCACCAAAGGGTGAATGAGAACCTGCTGGGACTCAAAGGACAGAAGGGGAAGGAGTGGGGGCTGGGGGGACACGACTAGGTCGCTTTGGAAGGAGGGGTGTCCTCGGTTTCTAAGGGGACCCTTCCTCGGGGACAACGGTGGGGTGCGTGGGACAGAACACCCGAACTCTGGGTTGCTAGAGAGGGAACCCTGGGTCCCGCAAGCTCCACTCGCAGAGCCTGTCGCCAGTGCGCCCAAGGGCGCGGGCTCCTACCTGCTCTGTGCATCTTCCACCGCGGAGCCCGAGGCTGGTCGCTGCGTGCTGTGCGGGTCCGTCTGTCGGAGTCCCACTGCCGCCCAGTCCACCGCGCCCGCGCCCGCCCCGGCCCGGCCCGCCCCGGGCGCAGCACTCCGCGGCAAGGCGAGGGGCGCTGGGCGCGGGGCTCGGGTTGGGCGGGGCGTCCGCTCAAGCTCGGGGCTCCAGGCTCCGGCCGCGCCTCCGCCCGCTCCTAGATGTTTCCTCCCGCTCCTGAGAGGAAGGCGCTTTTTTTTCCCTTTTTTTTTTTTTTTTCTTCTGTGCTGTCAGAGACCAAGGGTCCCGGCGTCCCCACGCACACTTAAAGGGGCCGGGGCTATGATCAAGGAGACCAAAGGAGCTGTACAAAGCTTAGGGACAGAGACCATCTATCGCTTTATTTTCAGATTTGGATGTTCATTCAGTCTGGGCCGGGTGACCACGGAGCATTATAGCCACAAGTTCTTGTCCTCATGGAGCTCAAATGGGGAGGTCGTTGGGGACAGAAGACGAATTAAACCAACAAACACCATACATAGCACCCTAGCTGTGAGGAAGTCCAGTTGAGGCTCTCCACCGCCAGAACCCATGGGGAGTTTACGAAATGTGCATTCTTTCGCCTGGCACCGGACTCAGAATCAGAGCAACTGCAAGGACTTTCTGAGGAAGCCAAAGTCAGTACCCTTGAGCTGCAGAGTATGGCTGTCTCGCTGTCTATCATCTCTTGGAGATGGCTGGAAAGCGATATCTGGTTGCCGAGGGGGCTTGATTCACACCGTACAGAGGCCCAGTATCTCCTTGGTCCTGCCCGTTAATGGTAACATAGATGCCTTGGCCTTCAGGGAGCCCTGTCTGACATACACAGTCCTGCTACCTGGGCCTGGAGCTCAAAGGAGGACCCCAGTAAGAGGGGTCAACCAAACAAGAGGTGAAGGAGATTACTTAGGGGAACTTGAGGCATGAAAAGGTTTGACACGTTGGAGGAGAATCAGTCGGGGCGTGTGGGCTTGACCCTGAGTGGCCTCTGTTTTCCCTACTGTACAATTAAAAACTGAATTTGAATCTTAAAAATGACCTTTTCATCCCAGAGCCACCACACCAGACACCTAAGCCTCCAGCCCTTTGTGGAGAAATACTTTTGACTCTGGAATAGAAAATTTATGGCTGGGGTCAGCGAGATGGCTCAGTGGGTAAAGAGCTTGCCGAGTAAGTGTGGAAATCAGAGTTCAGCCCCTGGAAGGAGGTGGAAGGAGAGAGCAGATTCCGAAAGTTATCTCTGGCCTCCACATGTGCATCCACCATGGCTTTGGATGCCTTTCCCCCCACACAGGCTAACATTAAATAGATGATGACTTAAAAAACCAACAACAGCAACAGAGAAAGAAAATCTCTGCCTGGATTTCGTTACCAGTCCCTGGTAGATTCGATGGATCTGTGCGCCGTGGTTAACTGGGGAAAATGGAGGTGACGGTGGTGGAAATGGAGGTGACAGAGATGATATTAGGAGTGAAGGAGGACATCACGGTGAAACAAGGACAGTAGTGGTAGTGCCCCAGGTGGAGACGGTGGTAGCAGTGATCACAGAAGCCATGGCGAAGATGGAGGACTCGTCCTCAGTGTGGGTGGCAGATTAGGTGAGGCAGAGGTGGTGAACAGGTAAGAGGGGAAGGAGCTGGTGGTGGTAGAGGTGGGGATGGAGGAGGCGATAACGGTGGTGGAAGTGGCAGAGTTGAGACAGGACGATGGTCAAGGTGATGGGAAGGAGGGATGGTGACAGTGGAGAGGGTATACGGGACAGAGATGGTTGTGCTTTTCCAGGTGATGGTGGAGACATTGGGCCAAGTGGTGTAAGTAGTCGAGACGACCACGCGGTGGACAGGGGCAGAGGATGTGGGAGTGGTTAAAAGATAGAGATGGCAGAAAGGGCGGATGGTAGTTAGGGTGACGAGGAGGGTGTGTGATAGAGCTGGTTGATTTGCTTAGGTTGTGGAGAGAGCTGGAGACTGTATAGATATGGAGGCTAGAAGGTGCTCTGCACGGTGGAAGGGAAGTTGATGGTAGTGCGGCCAGCTGAGTGGTGGGGATCCTGTAGGGATGGAGCCGAGGAAGGCGGTAGCGGTGGTGGCGAGGGTGAGGAGAGCTATGCTTGGAGGTATGTGAAGAGAGTGAGCAGGTAAATCCTGTGATGCAAAAAGAAAAAAAAGAAGGCAGTAGAGTAAGCAGTAAAATCCCAAGAGTGTAGCCTGAGCGGAGCGGGAGGGAGGCTCCTGTCCAGCCACCTCTACTGTTGATTTTGCTCTGCGGTTTGTGGGGAGGGGGTCAGGGTGGGGGCAGGAAAATCCCCGGATGCTTTGCTAAGCTTTGATAAGTCCGACCCGACACTGTTGGATGTGGGATTTATGAGCACAGCCCCAAGGCCAGTTGGGAAAACCTCACAGGATTCAACTAGTTCACCTGCAGGTAGAGGGTGGTGGTTGCGGAGGAGTGACAGGCTGTGAGGGAAAGACTTGAACTCCTTTGTTTTTCCTCACAGGAGAAGATGGATTCCAAAGCCTTTGCTATGGCTCTGCAACCATCCTGCCCAGGATGATGGCTCTGTGGTTGCCGGTTGAGCCTTGAGGAGTGAATTCTTCCCAAGAATCCTACGGCGACAGCATCCCCATTTCACAGATGGAAAACTACAGTGCTTAAAGAATGGTCAGTTTCTTCTCTCTTTTTTATTTTAATTTTAAGTTTTGATTATTTTGTTGTTTTTATTTTATTTATTTATTTAGAGACAGGCTTTTTCTCCATATCCCTGGCTGTCCTGGAACTCTGTAGAGCAGTCTGATCTCAAGCTCAGAAAGTAGAGTCACCTACTGTGGGGGATGAGGTCTGTGTTCTTATTATTAGCGCCACGCCAGAGAGCATCTGCTGCCTCAGTTACCCTGGAGCTCTGGTGGGCTTGGAATGCCTGTGGCTTGCTCCAAGGCCTGGCTGGGTAGCCAATCAGGTATGCTTAGAGAAGGCCTGCCTCTATAAAACCCTGCCTCCTAAGTGCTGGGATTAAAGGTATGGGCCAGTACGATTCTGTCCCCACTTCTGTAAAGGAGCTTGGGAGGGCACCAGCGACACCTTGAAGGCAGCTGCCTACAGGGTGCTCAGTCTCCTGCAGACCTCTTCCTGCTCCCTCTTTCTGTTCCTCTTTCCTTCTCTCCCGCTCTTCCTTTCTGGACCTTCTAGTGACAAAGCATCCCAACTCTGCAGGAGTGTCATATCATGAGGGGTTCCAAAGGAGCCATCTCTATGGCTCTGAAACATCCGAGTAACAGTCAGGTAAAAGGTCTGAGATGAGAGGACTGGGTGCAGAAGTAACTGGGGTGGACACCACAGTGTCGTTTGGGTGAGCCCATGAGAGTGGTAACTGATGCTGTGGCTCTATGCTCAACCCTCCCCATCCTGCATCCTTCTCATGGCTGCAAAGAGGGTTAGCTATAGCTCTCCCCACTGTGCATGTGAGGAAATGACACAGAGCGGCAGCAGCCAGCCTGTACCCAGGATGCAAAGCCGGGGCAGAGCTGGATCTAAGTCAGTGTAGCTCCCAGGCTTGTGCCTACCACTTGCCTTCTGCCTCCTCCATTCAAGTCACCTTGGCAGATCAGAGGCAGAATCTTAAGCCCATCCTCCTTCTTACCCTCCTGGCCTTCTCTAAGCATACCTGATTGTCTACCCAGCCAGGCCCTGGGCAGGTCACAGGCATTCCGTGCCCACCAGAACTCCAGGATAACTGTGTCAGATGCTCTCTGATACAGTGCTAATAATAACATAGACTCCCATCCCCCACAGCAGGTGACATTCAGACCCTACTGTGCCATAATGGTTCCCCTGAGTCCAATCTTCCTACTGGACCCTTCGAGATCCCAGGACCCCCTTCTTCCCATCAATGCCTCCCATCTTTATCCCTGTTCCACACACTCTCCACAGTAGCAAGGACTTCTTGTTCTTGTTCTTCCTCTTCCTCCTCCTGTTCTTCTTTCTTTTCTTCCTCCTGCTCTTCTTCTTTCTCTTCTTCCTTTTCTTCCTCTTCCTTTTCCTGCTTTTCTTCCTCTTCTACATCTTCCTCCTCCTCCTCCTCCTCCTCCTCCTCCTCCTTCTCCTCCTCATCCTCCTCCTCCTCCTCTTCTCCTTCTTCTATCTTTGGACAATCTAAGATCTATAACGTATTCATGACAGCCTAGATCCTAAGCTCTGAGATCCAGCTGCCTAAGCCACCGCCTGCAGCCCCCACAATGACAAGTAGGCCTTAAGGCAGTTTGGGTCATTTTCCATAGATAAACAAGCACTCAGGCTTTCTATACACAGGAGTGTATCTGTCACCAAGCCTTCCAGACAGTCAATGGAACCCTTCGGGTGAACCCAGGCCACTCACTGAGCCTCAGTTTCCTCACATGAAAATAATATTTGCTGAGGACCTGTTTTGTGTGTTCAGTATTCGGTATACACTAACTTACGAAGGCCTTTTAATGACCCCCAAAAGGAAGGAACTGCCAGTACTTTCTGTTACACAAGAGGCTACCATAGCTCAGAGGGCACGGCACACAGCTATGTGGGAAAGCTTAAGCCCAAATTTTGGGGATTGCTTTTAAACACCTGATTCTGACATTGGACCTTCCCCATCCAGTGCCCAATAAGTGATTAGGGCCATGTAAATGTCTAGTATATCATCGATGTTTCATAAATGCTTACAGATAAGATGGGACTGGGAAACAATGGCAATCATAACACCCAAGGGACAGAAAAGAGCATTTATTGAGCACCTTCTGTATACTAGAATGGGTTCAGTTGAGGGTGGAGGTAGAGGGCACTATGGAAGTCCAGCAGGAGATATAGGGTCTGACCTGGGCTCTGCTTCCTGTCCTCACTGAGAGGAGGTGACAATTGACTTCATTTCCTGCCAAAACAGAACCTCCCTCCCCCACCAAGAGTCCCCACCATCAGCCTCCTCTGCCTCCTAGACCTATGGCACGGTCCCCTGTGCTTCCATTTTTTCTGAGGTTTGTCTTTTGTCACCACAGGTAATGTTCATCTGTGAAATAAAAATTCCTCTGGCTTACATGTGGGTCACGACACCTTTGAGTGGGTTCAATGGCCTTTTCACATTCCAGATACCCTACCTATCAGATATTTACACCTGAATCAGGTATGGTTCATAACAGTAGCAAAAATACAGTTATGAAGTAGCAATGAAATAATTTTATGGTTGGGGGTCACCACAACACGAGGAACTGTATTAAAGGGTCACAGCATTAAGAAGGTTGAGAACCACTGCTCTAGACTGCTGTTCCCAGGGCCTGACTGCAGGCTGTGGCATCATCGGCCTTCCTGGCTCCAGAGTGAGAAAGGGAAGTCAGACACCTACCAGCAGGGACAGAGTTTTAGCAAGGACATCCCTTCCCTCTGTTGCTGCAGATATTGGAGGGTGCACCTGAAGTTTCAGCAGGGGCAGCTCCACACCCCTTTGCTGACCTGGATCCAGAGAGGAACAGGAGACTTGGAGTCCCCCAGTTCTGTGGTCCTGGGACAACTCACCTTCCCTCTCTGCCCTCAGTTTTCCCCTCTGTGCAAAGGACCAATGAGTCTGTCTCAGGCAAACAGTAGGTGAGTAGTACCTTCTCCCTTCTCTGCCAGAAGGCTCTGGATTGCTCCAAAGTGTGCTCAACCTGAACTGGGGCCTGCTACTGGGGACTCAGTGGGTTGGGTTGAAAGCTGGGACTGGACAGAACTTAAGGGGCTGGAGTAGAGGCAGCTTTAGACTGGTCTTAAACACCACATGGCATTTCCTAGGAGACGGAGTGGGGTGGCCATTCCAGATGAGGGTCCCAGCAGGAGCCAACACTTAGGAGATGAAAGTGGAAGGCAGAAAGGCCCAGTGTTGTAGCCACAGCAGGAGATGTGCACCAAGAAAGCTGCCCAGGAATAGACAGTTGGGATTTTACCCTGCAGGTGATAGGGAGCCCTAGAGCGTTCAGAGAAGGATTGGCGTATCCAGACTAAAGTAGTAAAAAGCTGTGAGGTGCTAGTGTGGCCGGGAAGGTGCACGTCTGGAGGTGGAGTGACATCATGAAGTGGAAGCAGCCATGGAACTGTTAAACCCCAACTCTAGAAGCCCTTTCTTGTAGTATAGGTGCTCAAATGCATTCTGGGAAGGCTTGGGGTGTATGTGTGTGAGGTAGGGCTTTAATCTTTTGCATGGCAAGGAAAGGTTGCCAAATAGGGCAGGGATGGGAAGCTGGAGTAGTCAGTGTATAGATGAGGTGCGTTTGGGCCCAAAGGGCAGGCAGGGGACTCAGTGTTTGTCCAGTAGGCCCTGTGCTTGATCTCCAGGGCAAGGCGGAGCTCTGGGCAGGAGGGGGTTGGGGGCTGGGCAGGACCAGATTGGAGTTTTTATCACTGGGTGGGATTCAAGGTCTGTGGAGGAAGTGGCCACCCACTTCCGGCCAGGCTTTTTTTCCTTGCACTGGTGCTGGCCACGTTGGCTTTTTCCCGAGGCTCCGTTTCCATATACCGCCCCTCCTGGCTGGCCAGGCGTGGGCATGACTCCACCACACACCCACAGCAGGGGCAGCCAGGCCCTAGGCTTCCTGTCCCTCTCTGGGCAGGCCTATTGGAGGAAAACAGTACTCAAGCCTTCTTCAAAACAGGAAACTGCTCTCCCTGCTTCCTGGAGGACAGGAACTGTCCCCATGGCAACTGCGGGACAAAGAGGCCACATTAACCCTTCCCAGGGCAGGCCTGGCTCGTGGCTACTTCTTACTAATGTCTCTGGGTATGGCGCAAATAGGAACCTGGGAGTCAGCCACAGCGACCTTCTCCAGTCTCATGGCCATTCTGAGGGCAAGATGGAACTGGGAGTCTATAACCAGTGGACAACACTAAGACAAGCTAAGGCCAGAGCACACAATAACTGAGGGCCACAGGGGACAGCTAGGAGGCCTGACATGGCACATGGGGGTTACTTATTCTCACTGTTGGCCCATTGTTTGCTGTGTGCCTGGAGCAAGTGGCCTAGGCTTCTCAGAACTCAGTTTCTTGTCCTATGAAAGAGTGGCCACCTCAAGGGACTGCTGGGAGCATGGACAGAGGCAATATATGCAGGTATCATTCATAAATGTTGATCCTAACTGCCTTCTGCTTCTCTGCTTGGCGGAGGCCCAAGGAAAGAGTCCGCACACAGGACAGTAAGAGATGTCTGAGGATCTGACATCTAAGTCTCAGTGATGGGGGCTGGGGTATGGCAAGGCCTTATCAGCTGCTGCAGAAGGAAACCCACAGAGAGCATACTAGGAGAGGGGACAGTGAGGATATGGGACCGCCATGTGGAGAAGGGCCTGCACTCTCTAAGACACAACAGGGTACAGGGAGAGAGGAAAAGAGAAAGAGATGAGTAAGGGCTTTGGCTTTTCCTCTGGGAGCTATGGGAAGACCTAGGGCTGGAGCAGAAAAGTATGGATTGTAACTCGCATTAGGGCTTAAGGTATGGCTAAGGGCAGAGCACTCCATACAGCCTGTTCAAGTGAGTCAGGGAGAAAGGATGGGTAGGGAGAGGGAGGAAATGGTGGAAATGGGGAAGCTAGAATCAGTGGAGAGGGAAGAAAGAACGGGAGGAAGAGAGGAAGGAAGAAGGAAGGGAAGAAAAGAGGAAGGAGAGAGGAAGGGAAGAAAAGAGGAAGGAAAGAGGGAGGGAAATAAGGAGGTAAAGGAAGAAGAGAAGGGAAGGAAGGAAGAAGGAAGGAAGGAAGGACGGAAAGAAGAAAGGAAGGAAGGAAGAAAGAAAAGGCGGGCAGGTAAGCTAGCTCTCTGATTGTGGGCACTGGTAGATTCAGCTCAGAGTCATAGACTAGGAACCTCAGAAGTGTTTTGTTTTTGTTTTTGTTTTTTCTAGGACTTTGCCCAGAATTTGAACCCCGCAGAAATTTAAGACAAACTACATGTTGTGGGAGCCAGTGGAGGCCATGAGCCTAACATGCCACTACTCAGGAGCCCAGCCTTTCTTCCCTGCCTGGAGCAGTCTGCCAGAACTCACTGTTTTTCAAAGGCTAGGTGCCACAGGAAGGACATCACATCATGAGGATGGCTGCAGGCACTGAAGCCTCACAAAGCGCCAGCTCAAGGGCTGCTTGAGGATTAATGCTGACCACGAGACCCTAAGGCCCTGCACCTAAGCTAGCATATCCCCCTCTACCCAGCGTCCTCTCTGGGCTCTAGCCATGCCAACCCCGTCTCTCCTCAATCCTGCCGGGCCCCTTCATCCCCTAGACCTTTGTACCTGCTCTTCCCAGCCCTTAGAAAAGGCTTTCCTAAAATTTCATGCAGTTAGGATGGCTCCTTTCCCTGCTGGGGGTGCAATGTCACCACCTCACTGATGCTTCCCTCACACCAATCCAACTGTGTCCGGTTCATCGCCTCATTTCTCCTCCTTCCTGTACCCTCTTTTGAAAGCACAACATCCCTTGGCTCACCTGTGGACAGTAGCTCCCCTTTGCCCGTGTGCTTGGGTCCCAAGATCTTTCACAGAGAGTGCCAAACTTCATAATACTCTCATTCACCTGTAATAAAGATACATCTACAAGTTAGGTACACACACATACACACACACACACACACACACACACACACACACACACACAGAAAGAGAGAGAGAGAGAGAGAGAGAGAGAGAAGTGATCACTACTAATTTTATTTAACATACCAAGTATGTCAATGAGCCACAAAAATTAATTAATTAATTAATCAATTTATTTATTTATTTTACATAGGAACTGTTCATGTCTGGAATTTTCCACTTTACAGTTTCGGACTATTGTTGACTCAGGGCAACTAAAACCATGAGCATGAGGCTCTGGATAAGGGGAGAGTAAGACCAGGCTATGGCCAGTCTCTTCAGCACAATGCCTACCCTAGCAGAGAGCGTTGTGGCTTCCTTGCTGCTGTCTCTACAGTCCAAGGTTGGCACCCAGCATGCAGAAGTGTCTGTGGCATCTGGTAAAGCTTGAGAAACAAAAGACACACATCTGACCTCAGGCTTCTATCCCCTGAAGGGGCTGCTGACCTTTGTCTGGAGGCCATGCTCTCAGGAGGAGATAGTGGGGACAGGAAAGCAATGTCACTTTGGAAGGCAGAGCCATCGGTCTCTATGTGAGTCAGCTTTCAACAACTCTGGAAATTTCTATTAATTGGCTTAGAAGGAGGATGGTGACTAGAACTAGTAGTCGTTCAGGTCCCCAATATGTTGAATATTATGGCAGGAGTGTGTAACAGGGCAAAATCTAGTCACCTCATGACCAGAGAGGGAAAGAAATAACTAGACAAGACCAGGCTCCTCTATCTACCAGGCCATACCCTCAATGACATGAAAGCCTCCTGGTGGGCCCCACCTCTTGGAGATCCCATCACCTCCTCATCAACAAAGCTGGAAACCAAGTCTTCAACATTTGGGCTTCTAGGCCAAACCATAGCAAAGTATGCTCACCAAGAACTGTGCTTGGTGATATTATGAGACTCAGAGAAGAAAACTAGTACCTGCCTTTGACCATACCCACTCACCATCAGGGCTGTGCAGATAGATAGGAACAGGGTGATTTGCTTTATAAGGGTTGACAAGGTCACTGCTACAGTCCCCTCCCTCAGGATGATGTAGCACACTTTCTGTTTGAAGAGTGTTCTTCATGTTTATGTAACAGCTTCTTTAGAGATTGAAACATTCTATCCTTCAGGGAAGCTCCTTTTGTAAGAAGGTAAACAACTCAGAATAGTTTTAGGAAGTTCCTGAAACTGACCAGAAACACTAGGCCCCACCCTACTAGAGTAAACAATAAAAGCTGAGTGTTCCTTTCAGACTAACTGAGCCAAGCTGAAAAGCAGACTCTCAGATAAGCAAAGCTTCAAAAATGACTCTTGAGACAAGACCAGCATCCTGGAAGAAGCAGAAACCAGCTGAGCTGCCTGGAAGAGGTTTAGACCAACTGAGGCACCTGGAAAGGGCACTCTGCAATCTGTTGAGCTTCCTGCAGGCTGTGCAGTGTACTCTACGTTCCGTTTTGTGAGCTCTCACCTATCCTAGGGTGAGCTTTGGTGATACAGCTTCTTAGAGTAATTTCTGCTC
This sequence comes from Rattus rattus, assembly GCF_011064425.1. Taxonomy (NCBI): domain Eukaryota; kingdom Metazoa; phylum Chordata; class Mammalia; order Rodentia; family Muridae; genus Rattus; species Rattus rattus. The sequence goes on from NC_046159.1 coordinate 54,973,447, forward strand.
CTATAAGTAAACTCTTACCCTTACTCCTGTAAGGAAAATGCATTGGTTCACCAAATTGAACTTTGGTGGTATCCATATTTGGTCTGTTGAAGGTTTGCTATCTGTGGTAAGTAGACAGACATGTGTACTGTAGATACTCCAGGAAAATTTTTGCCACACAACACTGGGAAGGTTAACTCTGGGAAACAATGGGGTTCACTAAACTCAGCGACCTAAGGGGTACCCCTAAAATTTCAACTGGCCATCAAATGAAAACCCAATGGCCAATAACAGGGTGTGTATCTAGAGATAAGGTCCAGGCACACCCTGCATGTGTAGCAAAGAGCTGGGGGTTGATGGTGGTGGGGTGTCTATGCCTAATAACTTTTTATGGGCACCAATGCTGAATCTTCCCCAGGGACAGGAGACTCACATCTTCACAGGGCTAACTGTTCTCTCAAAGGCTGGGTTTGCAAGAGAGAAGTGGCAATGTGACCTTCCCCAAAGCACCAGGAAGGTGGTGGCCCAAAAGGGTGCACTTTGATAAGCCAGCAGACAGCTCAGATTTATGAACACATTTGGAGCAGAGACTGTGAGCTTTCTCTGCTGGCCAGAGCTGATGGTGAGGGAAACTGCTCTGGAGAAACCTTCATTAGCTTAATAACTGTGTGTGTGTGTGTGTGTGTGTGTGTGTGTGTGTGTGTGTGTGTGTGTGTGTGTGTGTGTGTCGTGGTTAATTGCTGTGCTTCCCTCCCACAAAACGAACACTTAGAGAAGTGAACTGGGCCCTGTCTGGAGACGTCATTAAATCTCCAGGCACTGGTCCAGTTGTCACCGTGTCTGAAGAGACTTTGCCTGAGGAGTGTGGGGAGGGCACATTCATGGTGGACCCCACCAGGTGCTCAGAAACCCATTGGAAATTCACACACTGCAAGCTTCAGACAATCCTGGGATAATTTGGGGCACTGGGGTCCGGGCCACAGCTCCACCACCCATCAGCTAGGAGTTCCAGTTCAGTCTTTTTCTTTTGGGAAGCCTCTCATCTGTAGAGGCATTTTACCCCCCACTGCACATGCGCTGAGAAGGAAAACTGGTGACTTAACAGCTGCAGCCTAGTTCCTGGCACTTAGTGACATCAGTAAGCACCAGATACTCTCCTTAGGAACAGAGCTTAGCAGGTAAAAGAGTCAGGCATATGCTCACATGCTACTCTTTCTAACTTGCAAGCTAGTGTCATGTGTGCGTGCATGCGTGCGCACGTGCGTGTGTGTGTGTGTATGTGTGTGTGTGTGTATATACATATGCTCACGCACATACAAATGCACGTTTGTGTAGGCATGTGCACAGGTGTGGGTGGATATACATGGTGAATGGCATGGCATGTTTCTCCCTAATGCTGTGGCTAAGATAGATAGAATTAGGTAAAGACAGGCTCTAGAGCACTGGTTCTTAACCTGTGGGTCACGACCCCCTTGGAGCTGTATGTCACTGATTTATACTATGATTCATAACCAATAAAAAATGATGAGGTAAAGTTATGAGACAGCAACAAAAATAATTTTATAGTTGGGAGTCACCACAACATAAGGAACCATATTAAAGGGTTGCAGCACTAGGAAGGTTGAGAACCACTGCTCTGCAAGGGACCTGCTTTACTCAGCATCTCCCCAAACCCAGATTCCTACCTCCTCCTGATGTCTTGTACACTGGCCCCCTGGCCCACGCTGACCCCAACCCTAGCCTTTGTTTTCCTGCTCTCAGCAAGAAGGTTGTGTTTACTACGACTGAGGTTTGTTTTATTTTTGTTTTCCAATAATTGACTCTCACAGTTCCGACAGGCGTCCTGCTGAAGGAAAACATGTTTTGCTCACTCAGCCTTCAGTTTCCTTATGGCGCCGCAGTGGTGGGAGCCCCCTGCTCCGAGGAAAGCGTGGGGTGACTTTTCCCTTGGTTATTTTGTTTTTTTCCATTGCACTGTGCAGTGGGGGGAAGGGGAGACAACAAAACATGTTTTCCTTTTTTTTTTTTCCAAAGGAAATTGGGGCTTCATGCTGACGACTTGTCTCAATGTCATTTGCCTTCTGCAATGGTCTCAGATGGAGGAGAGTTGAGTGTCAGGCTTAGTTTTCATGAACAATGTGACAGGATTTAGAATCACCATGGGAATACTCCTCTGAGTGTGTCTATGAAAATGTTTGCAGAAAGAATTAACCAGGAGGGAAAGGCCATCGTAAATGTGGAGGGCACCTGTGTTCTAGGGTCCTGGGCTGAATATAAAGGAGAAAGTGAGATGAGCACAGCATTCACCTCTCTCTGCTTCCTGACTGTGCACGCACTGGTGCCAGTCACCTCGCACTCTCGCAGCCATGCCTCCCAGTCCTGGCAGGTTGTATCCCCTTAAACCCCGAGACAAAATAAATGCACTCTTTCTGAACTCATCTTTGTTTTGTCCTGCTTTAGGGGGTATTTTGTTCCAGCAACAAGAAAAAAAAAAAGTAACTGTCACAGGGAGTTAACATCAAAGTAAAGGGATAGCTTTCTTTTCACTAAGAGGACAACTGTCCCAACCCCACAGAATTCATGTAGCTTTGTAGTCAGTGTGTATACCACAAACAGCTTCGCTGTCCCTATTTCTCATGTGTGTTGGGAGCTGGCAGTCCATGTGTATAGGATTATAACTGGTGTCAGTTGTAGGATTAACGTTCCCCGCCTCCCACAGGGCTTGGGCTGCTCAGGGAGGCAGGATGAGGGAAGTTTGACGGCGCTTGAGGAACCCACACTGCTGCCGAGCTGTGAGAAGCCGAGGGACACCACTCCAGGGGTGGGGAAGCTCAGTTTGAGAGCGGGACACAGCCAGAGCTGGCTCAGGGGTCCCTGGGTCTGCAAGGAGGCCAGGGCCGCCTGGTTCTCAGGCTCTTGGGCATCCAGGCGCCGATGGGATGCCACGGAAGAGCTGAGAAAGGAGGGGGGCCTGCAGGGCTGGATCTAACCGGGGCCAAGGGGGAAAGAGCAGGGAGCTCTGGCTGGTTCCTCAGGAAAGAGTCCTTGACTGGAGAGTGGTAAGCTTGAGCTTAGTGGCAGTGTAAGTGGCTATGTAAGTGAAGGCTTTCTCTGTGGCTCACCATGGTGGATCCTGATGAAAAGAGTCAGTCCATGGCGGAAGGTGGATGAGTAAAACCATACCCCACTTCTCAGAGTGGGCCTGAGATTAAATACCTTTTTCAGGGAGAGAAATTCATTGGCTAAGCCTCCAGGCCTTTAGGTACCTCATTATAATGGAGATCCGTCTGGAGCCTACATGATCTGTGGTCATGTCCTCTACTTGTGGAGGGGCTTCAAGCGTTGCCCTTATGTGACTGATGGTCACAAATCTATGGAGAGCTGTGGGCTAGTGACTGGCCTGGTTTCCTGGGAGTCAGGCGAAACACCTACCATCCCTTCAGGGTCACCGGGGTTTCAAACCTCCTCAAACGGGAACCAGAGTGTCTTTCACTGTCCCACATGTGCATAGCCAATGTTCTGAGGTATGGGGAATGGCTGCTGAGAAGTTGCCAAAACAGGAGCAGGTATAGGGTGTGAGGTGGCCCTGCAGAATTGTCCCTCCCTGTGAAGATCCTGCTTCCCGGCACCATCCACCTCACAACATCCTTTCCCACTGCACTGCAGAGTCTGTTGTCATCCATCTGCTGATTCCACACATGTCCGCCTAGCTCTGGACTTCGCACTCTTCTAAGTCCGTTTGTCTCCCTTAGCACCAAGATTGCTCCATCTTGATTACTAAGATAGCCCCTGAAATAGGCAAGTCCTACTTGACTTAGTGACTCCCGTTACTGACTCCTTACATTGTTTCCAATGTTTTGCTGTTATATGTTACGTTATTCTAAGTCATAGTAATAATAAAAAAAAAAGTAATTCTAGTTGAGACCATGCCAAGCTCTAAATGCTCTGTCCGGCTCAGCTCATTTCGCCTTCCCACCAACCCTTTGAGGGACCCAGCTGCTCAAAGCTCTGACACATGGGAAACTCGAGGCACAGAATGACTGAGTGACTTGTGCAGGGTCACACAATTCTACATGGTGATGATAGGTCGTGAGGCCAGGCAAGCTGACTGTGGTCCCCCCGCCTCACAGCAGGTACAGAGGAGACTGCATGGAGGAAAAGGGCAGAACAGAGGTGATGGTGCCTTCCTGTCCTGCAGACTTAAACAGCTCAGTTGTGGAGCCTGAGGAACCTGGGACCCTCCTCCTGCTCTACTCTGTGTGACTCTAGGCAACTCCTAACTTATCTTAATCCTCAAGCAGCATCCTTGTCTATGAAGTGGGTCACTGGGTCACTGGACCAAAGGCAGAGCTTGTCGGCTCAGAGGATGATCCATGCAGCCTTAAAGGGTTCCTCCTCAAGTGCTCTGTAGTCTTCGTGGGCCCTTTTTTTCTGATGGAGGGAGCTTTTCATGTAAGAAAACTGAGGTCTGAAGAAGCCTTGGCTTCAGTAGGATCAGCCAGAGCCCATCAGTTGTCACAATCAAAGCTCAGCTCAGAATGCCTTCCCTATGCACACTGCCCATTTCCCTCCTTAGGGACAGTCCATTTTTTCTACCTCAGGAGGCTTTCCCCAGACATAGTCTGAGTTACCATCTATAGCATGACTGCAACAGGACAAGGACCATACTAGCTGGTCTTGGCTCTACTGTTGAAAGGCAGGCCAAGGAGTACTTGCTGGTTAGATGCATGGGTGGCTGTTTCCTAGGGTGACCAAGAGTCATGACTGCCAAGACTAGAGGTTTCCTAGGATGTATGACTTCTGATATAAAGTCAGGAATGTTCCAGGTAAAGGGATGGAGTTGTAGGGCTCAGCGTTGATGTTCACCGGTTGGTTGAACCCCTATGGGTTCGGTCCTGGTCTCTAGGAACACAACTGGAGCCGGAATCCAGAGTCCCACAAACAAAGACACTAAACTGCCCCTGAAAAGACAGGAACCAGGAGGGTAGGAAGAAGCTATGGTCCCTTATGAACCTGCTTCCTCCCTAGAAACTCTGGGACGTATGAACCCACAAAATGCACCCTCTAGAGAAGGGGACATAACTCCAGCAAGGTACCTGCTGACCACCCAGGAAATGCTCACAGTTGTTCATGGGTGCCGCTGCAATGGGGAATGAGGTAGACACTCAGTGTCCGTTACTGTCACGAGCATCAAGGGACAGTTAGGATAATTGCATGGTTTCCAGCTGCTCCCCCACTGCACTGAGAATAAAGCTCCAAGTCCCACCAGGGCCAACCAAGTGCTGCACCTGTCTTGTCCCTCATCCCTATCCCATCTGCCTTTCCTCACTCGTGCCTCTGGACCACTCTGGGCTCTTTCCGAGGATCACAGTGCACGGGCCACCTCTACCTGACTTGTGGTCTTCATCCTTGTTGTCTGTTCTTCCCGCCTGGGCTCCCGTGTGCCTGGATCTTTCCTTGGCTGCCTCCCTCCTTCCTGTCACTCACACAGCTCAAGTGCCATCTCCTTGGAATGGACACCCTGCCAATACTGTCCTAACACCCCTAGTAACTCTGGATCACAGTGTGGACGGAATGTTCATCCCACTCCACCCTGCCTGGGATGGCTCTGCTTGCTTGCTAATCTCCACCAGTCACCTTGTGTCTGCCTTCATCCTTACTGGCTCCTAGGGACTAAAAGTGCCCGGCACACAGTAGGCACCTCATACATTGATTGATAGAATGCATCCTCATTACATAGCCGACAAACTGATTCTTAGAGAAGTCTCGTCTCACACACACACACACACACACACACACACACACACACACACACACTCACACACCACACACATACCACACACACAAATCACACAGAGTCATCAGCTGCGGAGTGACAGAGTCACACAGTCAGACTATTCCTTGGCCTTATGAGCAGCCCTGGCTGATGAGGCTGGTGGCTGATGATGACATCTAAAGGCTCCCCAGCTCCTGGTCTAGGGTCTGCACAAAGGTGGCGATGAGCAGCAATCAGAATCACAGATTAGAAACACGTCCTGGCCCCATGGAGGTTCTCTGTGTCCTCTGTATTTCCTGGAGAAACTGGGGCAGTGAGCCTCTTTGCCTGAATCCCTGTCCTTCATCACAATGAATTGGCCAGCTATGGCATGGGAGGGAGGGTGCTGTCTGCTGGGTGATCAATGTTAATAATAAACGTTTAGAGCTAATAAGCTTGGGTTAACTTCCCTCGCTTGGGTGACTAATGGGCTTCCAGGAGCCCATAACTCACACTGTCTGCCCACATCTTCTTTCCTTCCCTGGCTTTAGGAGCCCTGGCCTGCTGTGAGATGTCACAGAAACAGCAGGGGGCCTGCTAGGCTGAGGCCTTATTTATGGCACTGAGCAAGGCACTTTGAGGCAGTAACTGGAGCTTTTCTAGCTGCTATTTGGTTCCAGGAAAAGGAGATGATGAGGTGGGGGAGAGTCGCAGGAGGAACCGGTGTGATTTCTTCCCTGCTCCCTCCTGCAGCTTCTCACCCGGCAACCAAGTCCTGCTTGGGCTATTCCAAGAATCAGAACTTGTGATAGATTTAAGAGTTAAAAAAAAAAAAAGCACTGGATATGTGCCAGGGTTAGTCCCTTCTGTTTGCAAATGTGTGGGATGCTGAAGGAGACAAGTAAGTACTTATAAAAGACAGCTCTGAGATCCTGTTTCTTGTCCTCAAAGGGTAGTCCCAGGACTGGCAACAGGGCATGGCCTGCGACTTGTCAGGACAACAGACACTCAGGCTGCCCACAGTTGCTAGGCCAGAGCTGCATGTTAATAAACCCTAAATGATTCTGTGCACATTTTGGCATGCACATATGGACCTAGCATGTCCATAGCCAGGCAGTGACTTGAGCACTCCTCTCCTCCTTGCTTGCCCAGAGCAGACATCAACTAATCAAATTTAACAGTAGAGCCTAGAAGAGGCTTTAGAATTCAGTTCTGCATAGCCCTGCTGGGAATTCCTTCCCTGGTCAGAGTTAGCATGCAAAGCAATAACTGACTGCTGCCCTGGATTAGAAAATCTGGCCCAGCCTTTCTGCAGAGTTTCTGGAACTGGTTCCACTCACAAAACAGGTAGGGTGAGGCACAGAAAATGAAGCCATGAAAACTGTGGCAGGGAGAACTCACAAGGTCCAGTGAACAGTGGGATTCCTGTTAGTTCAAGTGAAAGGGCCACTGAGCACTCAGGCAAGGTAGAGCAAGGTAAAGCTCCTGCTAGGCGGGCAGAGCTCAAAATGACTTTTAGTGCTAGGGAGATGACTCAGTGTATAAGGCGCTTGTTTCCAAGCACGAGGACCAGAGTTCAGACTCCCTGAAGCTCACATAGATGACGGGTGGGAATGACAGCCACCCTGCAATCCTAGCTCTTGGGAGGCAGAGCCAAGTGTTCTCCAGGGTAAGCTGGCTAACTAGACCAATCAAATTCATCAGTCCTGGGTTTGCCAAAAGGCTGTCTTAGTAAATGTAAGGCGAGGAGTGATTGAGGAAGACACCTGATATCAATCCTTGGCTTCTACAAGCACTCAAGCACATGTGCGTGTCCACTGCACACTTGAGCCCACACAGGTGCCAATATACACATGCGCAGATACCATATACACATGACTACATACATATGACAAAGACAAGGAGACTTTGAAGAGGCGCATGCCCAGCAGACACTGTTGGAGCTCTACAGCAGGTCCATTGGTGCCGATGCGACAGTGGCCACCCTACACCATGCGTCCACCGTTGCCCTGTGCACCGCATTCGTGCTCCCTTTTGTTCTGCCGGCAAAGCTTCTTGCACACGGCGTCTTCTGTGCCTGCAGACGGTTCTGCAGAATCACTTCAGGGCACACAACACTTGAAACTTTAATACAGATGACTGTCCCCAAAGATTATATGGCTCACATTGTAGCAGCAGTGTCAAAACTGCTTGCTGCCCCGCTCCTTGCTGGTACTGGGTGTCATCAATATTTCATATTTTCTCCAATCTGATGGGAGAAAAATGGCATCCTATTGTTCTTTTAATTTGCATTTCTATAACTGCCTGGTCTCTCACGTATTTATTGGTGGTGAGCATCTCTGTGTCAACGGAACAGCCTCATCGTGTTCTTTGGCCATGTCCCCTTATTTTTGTTTTGCATTTTTATTACCAATTTCTCTTCGTGGGTTGGGAATATTGGCTCATGTTTCCTTATGTGAGGTCTACTTCTGAGTCAAAAAGACATCTGCCAGCTTTGTGGACAGAACGCCACGGGAAGAAATCACAGGACAAATGCAGATTCTAGCTCCTAGGTCTGTGAGCCCACACTGTCCTAGATGGAGGTGACGGGATGGTTGATCAGGGTGGGTGACCGTTTATGACATCAGGTTGGTGAGTTCAGGGGACAATGGTGTGCAACTGCTAAGGTACTAAAGGGGACCTGTGTAGGTGCATTCCACAGGAGGAGGGCTTAAAATGGTTGGCCTGCTTGCCTCCAGGCAAGAAATCAGCTCCTGAGAAGGGTAAAAGGGCTTCTCTTGAGGAATTTGGTCCTGCTTAGCCTAGAGCAAGGAGATCTCAGGACATTGGAATGGTTGGAACTATGAGGTGTCAGAGCAGGAGCTGTGACACAAGGCAGGAGGGCAGAGGAGAGGGAAGAGGGAACATCCTCCTGCCCTACTCTCTGCTTTGCCTTCTCGTGGTGCCCTGCACTCCCAGCAGGCTTTGCCGGCTATTCGTTTTTTGCATGCTACACCCCCTCATCAGAGCATCAGCTCCCTTAGGACAGCCTTTGCTTCCTCTGTCCATCTTCTCCATAAACATTGTGCTTTCCCCATCTGCTTTGCAGAAGCAGGACTATCTGAGTAATAGAGAGCAGCCCCCGGGAGAGGAAGCATTGCCTGGCTATGTCGTAGGCTTTCTGTGTAGAAGACCCAGTTTTATCTGTGGTTTTTCCCACCAAGGTGAGGTCTGGAACACAAACATTTAGAGCTATGGAGGCTGTACCCCAGTCACCCAGAGCACTGGAACTCTCCAACTGAGTCAGCTCCTGTTTACGGCCAGGCTGGTCCTACACCCTGCCCTGCCCCACCTCTGGCTTGACCCAGTCCAACTTCAGCCCTCCCTACAGAAGGGGGTTACTGGTGTTTTGGAAAATCAATCGACATCACACTAGACTGAAAATATCTCAAAATATTGCTTGCAACTTCCTCCTGCTCCAGGAGGCCACCACCCAGGACAGCAGCAGCCTTTCCCTGGTTGTTGATTTTCTAGAAATGTTCTTCTATCTCCAGACACAAGGAATTTCAAGTATTTTTCTTCCTCTGCTGCTTTGTTTTTTCTCCTCCTCCTCTTCCTCCTCCTCTTCCTCCTCCTCTTCCTCCTCCCCCTCCCCCCTCCTCTTCTTTTTCTTTCTTGCCTTTCGCTGCCCACATTGTGTTGTCCTGACCCAGCTAGCAGTGTTGAGCCTGCAGCCCCGGGCTGGTCACTGGGCTCAGAGCAGCAACACGGGCTCCTTAGGCTGGGAAACAATACCTCCATAATTCATTGAGCACTCCCCTTGGATGACTTTCCTGTTGCTGATTGTCCAGGCCTGCACAAACTACTTTTTCCTGCAGCTAAATTTAAAAGGGCCAGACCCTGGAAACAGTGTAACAAGCCCAGCTCACTGCAAGGGCAAAGGTGGCGTGATGGCTATTCTTGGTTGTCAACTTGACAACATCTGGAATGAACGAAAACCCAAGTGGTCGGGATCACCTGTCAGGGGAGTTTTCCTGATTGAATCTTTGAGATGGGAAAACCCATCCTAAGTCTGGGCCACAGCCTCTGGGATTGTCTCTGGTGGCAGCCTATGTAAAGGAAGCAGGAGGAGGAGGAACCCTTGATCTCTGCCTGCTTGCTCTCACTCTCGCTGGCAGGTTCATCCCTTCAGTGGTGTTAGAGCCTACTTCTTGGAGGTTAGAGCATTATAATCTTGGAGATTAGAGTGAAGACCAGCTGAGACATCCAACGTCACAGACTGAGAAACTACTGCATTCTTGAACTTTCCACCAGAAGAAAACCATTGTTGGAAAACTTGGATCGCAGCCTGTAAGCCACACTAATAAATCTTGTGTGTGTGTGTGTGTGTGTGTGTGTGTGTGTGTGTGTGCGCCCGTGTGTGTTTGTGCTCTTTCTATCAGTTCTGTTTTTCTTGAGAATCCTGACTAATACAGATTTTGGCACCAGAAGTGGTTCCAGAGCAACAGAAGTATAAGAATGAATTGTTTAAAGTATCTGGTACAGGCTTTCCAGTTTGCTGATGCCTATAGTTACTGACGCCTCTCCTGGGAGCTTGGAGTGCACTGAAAGCCCATGGTGTGAGCTGTTTTACAAAGTCAAGGAGACAGATGCACATATTATCCTGGTTCACCAGCCATGAGACACAACAGATTCGGGGACTGTGTACATAAAAATTTCGACAATTTGTAATAATAATAATAATAATGATAATGATGATGATAAATAATAATAATAATAATAAACAATGAGACTGGCAGGTCACACTTAGCATCTCTAGATAAGTAAGGAATGAGCTCTTTGATAAAAATTAGCCAGCGTCTAGCATCTCAGACTACGGTGAAGGACATCAATGAACTCAATGATAAAATAGACTGGCTCCCGGTGCACAGAAACAGTCCACAGGTTTCCGTGTGTGCCCAGGAAGAGCATCTTCTTTCCAGCATCTATAGCTCAAGTTGCAAAAGAAATCAAACTGAAGCCTTCGTGATAAGACAAATTGGATGAATTGCATGAATATTCACGTCCTAGCCTTGGAGAGTGTAGGCAGCTAAAGACCAGACTGCTAAAGGGTGGGACCTACTGAGGCTTCGAACTTTGAACCTCAGATTCTCAAGGGTTTATCTTACCTGAGGAAGAAGACATTTCTACCCTTAGCAGAAAATGCCCCCGTATTCACAATGCCAGAAGTACTTATTGCCTTTCCCACCTTTGTCTAAGGAAATTAACCCTTCACTCTCTGCTAAACCAGCAGTGACTTTCCCTGAAGGAGATGCTAGACATAACACTACTGATGTCCCTCAGGGCCCATCAGTAGTTGCCTCTAGACATATAACCAAAATATGTCGCACACTGGTTTGTTTTTTTAAGATTTATTTATTTTATGTATATGAGTACACTGTAGCCATCTTCAGACACACCAAAAGAGGGCATCAGATCCAATTACAGATGGTTGTGAGCCACCATGTGGTTGCTTGGAATTGAACTCAGGACCTCTGGAAAAGCAGTCAGTGCTCTTAACCACTGAGCCATCTCTACAACTCCACACACTTTTTTTTTTTCAAGTATGGAAAGTATAAGAGGTTGGTTAAAGAATTTGTCAAAATTCGGCCTACTGAAAAGGAGCTGGAAATGCCACTTGACTTGGTTGATGAAGGGATTTTAAGGTTTAGAGAAATTGTAATACTAGATACACTGTATGACTGTGCACTTGAGTGTGTTTTACACTGTGCAAAAACCTAATCACCCACAAAAGGCAAATGTACAACTTTCACTAAGCCTTTCAGACACAAAATGGTGAGAGGCACCATCATGTTTGAAGAGCACTCTGTCCCTCTTTCCTTTGTGCCAGACCTTAGGGTCAAAGGCACGGCTGCTCAGTCGGATGAGTTAAATGTGATGGGTTTAATTGGTTCCCGAGTGGCAGGGGCTAGTTAGCAGTACTGACTCACCAAAGGCAGGTGATCCTAGTTATTGTAATGTGCAACATATGTCCATAATGGCTTGATCCATAATGGTCTGAACAGGCAAAGTGATTTTTATGGTGGCATGACTCGTGGACCTTTGGAACTGGCTAATTGGTCGTGGTGTTCCCATGTGTGAAGTAGATAAGAACCCTACTGCATTTTTGTTTGATCTATATAAGCAGGAAAAAAAATCCTCTGAGGAAAGACTGCACTGGATTATGGCAAGCGGGAATCTTGGCCTGTGAAGCAATTTCTGACTTCAGCCAGCTTGCAGACCAGAATGAAGGGAAGGCCAGATACCCCTGAAGGACAGGACTTTGGTAAAATTCTACTGTTAGCCTTTCTTTAGTCCTTCTCCAGGGGGACCTATAGCCTTTTATGCAATTGCATACAAACCCTAGCTCCTGGCATCCCATGTTCCTCAGGATTCTAGAACCTTCTCCAGAAACTATAGGACGTGCCTGCCACCTTTCCCCCCTCCCACCTCACAGCTAGTTGGTTAAGAAATATTAGCTAGATTTCTAGAACATTTTCTCACTTTCCCTGCCTTCATCGCCTGACACTATTCTTGCTAGCAGCTGTGGGGACCTTGTCCAAACCACTCTGGCTGTGGCCCTTCTTTGCTCAGCACCTCTGTGGTTCCTCCTCCCTGGAGTAAGAGCAAAAGTTCTTCCAGGACCCCAAGGACTGCCCCCAGGGCTGTTGCTTCCTTATGACTTCCCTTCTTCCTCAGTACCCCCTACTCCTTTGTCCTGTCCTCTGAGACCTGGAAAATCCTTGTCTGGTCATTGCTCCAAGTATGAACCCATCCCAGCCAGGACCTTTGCTTAGAAGGTTTTCCTCTCAAGATGTCTGCATGGCTCCTCTCTCACTTTCTTCAGGGCTTTGTTCAAAAGTCACCTCTTCAATCAGGCTCTCCCTTCACTGACCCTGTGGCCCCTGTCAATACTGGACACATCATACTTCATGCTAGTGTCTTTCTCCTCACGGGACAAGGGATGGTTTCCTGTCTGGTCCATTGCTGTGGTTAGGTAGGAGACACACACTGGAGCACACACAAATACATTGCATTTCAGAAAGAACCAACTTGTAGCCGGGGGGAATTAGCTGCTGCTTAAGTGGCCAGCTTGGCACGACCTTACTCAGCACCATTGGTGGCCTCAAGGGATATAGTGGAGCCTGACATTCTATTATTATCTTCTGTAGAAACTACCTTCTCAAATACCCGACACACACACACACACACACACACACACACACACACACACACACACACGCACACATGCACACACACACCATAAAGAAAGCCCCAGTTAATGAAGGGACGTCCATCTACTATGATGGCAGGAAGTTGCAACACTCCCATTTTCAGAAAGGGCATGAAAACAGTTTGCCACATCGTGTCCATAGAGGGAAAATGGCATAACAAATGCTGGTGTACACTTTCTCCTTACACGTAGTCTGTAGCCCTCACCATGACGTGTGCTGTCACTCTTATTTGGAGCAGGTCTTCTCAGTTAGCCTAACATAAGTAACAGCACCTCGTGGGCATGCCCAGATGCTTGTTTCCAGTCCTCTGAAACCCTCTGAGGGTGATAGTCAAGAGTACCTACCATGCATCTTATTCCCTTTCTCTCCTCTTTCCTCATTTCCTGTTTCAATCTAGGTCCCAAATGCAAGCTGGGTGGTCAAAGGATTTGAGTTTAATACTCTCCCATGTGGCTGCATCGGCTTGCATTCCCGCCGGCCACGAGAAAGGCTGCAGACATTGGGCAAATGACTTAATATCTTGGTGTTTCAATTTCCACTTCTGAAAAAAAGTGACGGAGCAAGGCTTGGTGACAACCCCAGACTTTAACACATACTATATCACAGCCAGCGCCAAGTCTCTGTGGCCATGGTGAAGAACAAGCAAACAGACTGTGAGACAAGGAGAGACCTGTAGCTGAGGCCACGCACGTGCTGCGAGCCAGCGGATCACACAGGAGCACAGGGGATGTGATGTGTATGCTGTGTGTGTGTTACACAGGCATGTGCCAAACGGTGAATCTGCATGGGACTTAAGCTTGTCGCACAGCCTAACCCGGGATGGGTCTTAGGCCAAAGTGTAAAAAGTCAGACTACAAAACTCCAGAGGAAATCTAAATAATATTGGTTATGACACTGTCGTTTTAGCTACAACAGCAAAGACGTGGTGGCCCGTGGAAGAAAGAGTCGCCAAGCTGGACTTAAACTTAAATTCTTCTGTTCTGCAAAACATAATGCCAGGAAAGAAAAGAGCAGACAGCCACAGACTGTAAGAGAATATTTACAGAATATATATCCAACAAAAAACTGTGGTCGAGGGGCTGAGCTTAAAGCTCAGTGATAGAGTACTTGCCTAGCACGTGCCAATCCCTGGGTCCATCCTAGCTCTGGGGGAGGAGGTTTACATATAAATATGCTGTACTATATATACTTTACATATATAATACATGTATACTATAATTATATATAATATAATGTATATAATAAACTATATATTATATAAATATATATATTGAGGGGACAACAACCTTATTAACAAAAGACACCAAACACCTAAAGAGACACTGCACTTAAGAGATGCGGCTGGCAAATGACTTGTAGAAAGAAGCCCATTAGGGAAGCACAGTTTAAAGACGTGAGGAGGTACCATTACATGCTCGAGACCTGGGTGCTCAGCGGGCAGAAGCACAGCTACACAAGCTTGAGGAGCTGAATTCAAAGCTCTGACACTGTCTGGTAGAGACAGGAGAATGGCCACAGCCTGACCTAGGTCATCGAGACCTCGTCTTCAAGGGTACGAGGCAAGCGAGATAGAGCAGGACACCCAATGTCCTCCTCTGGCCTCTGTGAATGCAGGACGGTGTGCTCACCCTCACATGCATATATGTACCATACAAACTCCTAGTTTGCTCTATGTCCTTGGTAAAGACTATGCCAAGAAACACCTTGGGGAGGAAAGGGTTTGGCTCTCAATTCCACAGCACTCAGGGGAAGGCAGGGCAGAAACTCAAGGCAGGAACCCAGAGGCAGGAACTGAAGCAGAGGCTATAGTGGAATGCCGCTTAATGGCTGTTCCTTAGGACTTGCTCAGCTTGCTTTTCTATGTGATCCAAAACCACCTTCTCAGGGGTGGTACTGTTCACAGTAAACTAGGTCCTCCACCAACAGTCATTTTAAATAATCTGAGCGCGCGCATACACACACACACACACACACACACACACACACACGTGGCTGGGGCAAGGGGTGATGTGTGCTTCAGAGCCTGTGTGTCAGATATTACACTCAGGGTAGGAAAGTAAAGCCTGCCACATTTCTACACGCACCACACCATTTCCTCTTCCAGCTATCGTCTTCAAAATGGGGATCACATCCTCCAAATGGAGTTTTCAGCTCATTAGTGGGCCATAATCTGCAGCTGGAAGCCCCCTGCTTGGGCCCATAGCAGGATGAGTTAAGACCCAGGGCACCTGTTCTCCACCTCAGGACCTCTGTCTTCCTTTTCCTATTTTCTTTCCTTCAAACTGGACCAACAGTGGGCACAGCCCAGTCTCCCACATGTGAATTGACAGACTTAGGGCAGCTCAGAGCTTTCTTTGAGCTGGGGGATGGAGCTGATAGGGAGTACCCACTCTCCTTGATTGAGGTAATTAGGAGGCAGTGGGCAGAGAAGCCTCAGCTAGGCTGGCTTTCCAAAGGCTGGGCAGGGGACTGGGAGATTGCACAGATATGGGGATGCTATGTTGCTCAAATCTAATACTATTTCTGCTTAGCTGGTAGCCAAGCTCCTTAACCCTTCCTGATACTGGAGCCTGGGAGACAACCCAGGGGTAGGTGGGCCCTGCTAATGTGGAAAATGGCAATAGGGGGATGTGCTGAATAATTGTAATTTGTTCTCATATACATATCCCAAACCCAAGCGCAAGGCGTTCTCTGCGCTGTGTCTGGGGTTGCTGCTCTGACACATCCCAGTTTATAGATGACAACATCCCAGATGCCAAAGCTGCTTGCCCAGTCCCAGCACAGCTGCGAGGGAGAGTGCAGGGAATGGCTTTCCCCTTGATTTGTGGTGTGTCTTGATGGCCTTGGGTCGACATGCTGGGCTTCCAGTGGACAGCTCCCCCTCTCAGCTTCAGTTCACTCTGAGATCACATCGAGGCATGTCATTTCCATGTAGGACTCCACTTCAGTCACAGGTCCTGCTTCTTGGTCCTGGGCCTTTTGTGGTAAGAAAGTGACTTCATACTTTTATCTAGGGTCGCAG
Source organism: Rattus rattus (assembly GCF_011064425.1). NCBI lineage: Eukaryota > Metazoa > Chordata > Mammalia > Rodentia > Muridae > Rattus > Rattus rattus. The sequence goes on from NC_046159.1 coordinate 54,989,456, forward strand.
CTCTGATGTTTGCCCATTGATTGTTGGGTTTTCTAGGTAGAGAACAGTCATCTGCAGTGACTCAGTTTGATCCTTTTCGTGTCCTGTCACTTGCTGTCTTTGTGTAGGGCTCAGGTCTCCAGTGCATGTTGTGAGTGACAGTGCTGGCGGCAGCCTTGTCTCTGTCCTAACCTCCCTGGCATTTAAAGAGTCTGTATGAGAAAAGTGTTTGCTGAAGGCTTCTCTTATCAGCCTTTTGGAGTTAAGATGTTGATCTATTTTTGGTTTGCTGAGATTGTCTCTGCTGCATTTCCTCACCAGTGCAGCTAGTGCTTGGTTTCTCTTCTTTAGTCTATTATATGGGGAGTGATGGCAGCTGATGCTTGAAGTTGGACGACTTTGTAACTCTAGGACAAACCTTACTTGGACATAATGCGTTATTTTAAAATTGCCCAACCATTTCTAAAATGGCCCTAAATGTACTTCTGCCACTTTGTATTTGCATAAAATGGCAATGATTCTTAGCATCGATGATTATAAAATTAGAATACCTATCAATTCTACAGTGACAAGATACTCTAAATTTTATAGCATTGAATATTCAGTCAAGGTTATGTAAAATACATAAACACATTCATTGCACAAGGATTCAAAGTTGTTCTCATTAATAAATGGAAAGTATGCCAGAGGATTGTTTTTAAATACATTTATTATCAGTAAATGCTTGCATACCTATATGCGCAGGGTTATTTATGTAAAAAAAAAACATTGCTTGGTCCCAAATGGGAAAGGTTTAAGGAGCCCTATGCTAATCACAGCTCAGACAATCCAGTGCCTTCCTGTGAGAGCCACTGTGGAGGGAAGCCTACCTCTCTTTTCTGGCACTTCCATGAAGTAAGGCTTTCCTCTTTTCTACCTCCTCCTCCTCTCCCTCCTTCTCCTTGCCAGGAGCAATCTGATGCTGCTGCTCTGGACAGTCACTGCCTGGTTTGCCCGTGGGCGGAGCTCTATTCAGAGGCACCCCCGCCCCCTCCAGGGTGATGAGCATCCTGCATAGCGCCAGGACCTGCCCTGCCTCTTCTCCTGTGCACAGAGCACTAACTACTTAGCATATCTACCTGAGCACAGCGGAGTACACAGCCTGAAGGCCAGAGAGGTGCAGGTCTGAGGCTTCATTTCAGACAGTAGCCTGGGCAGAGGCCTTGGTTCTGACCTTCACCAGCTTTAGGGGTACCTATCTGCAAGGACAGAACAGAACCTTAGCCCTTTGCCTTCTTACTCTTATCTGTAAAATACATCACCAAGTGCAGCCTGGAGTTTGGGACCTAGACTCTATTCTAGGCACAAAGGCCAAGGCAGACCCTCCACAATCTGCTATGGGGATATGGTTCCTACCAATCATACAATTGTGAGAGATCCAGCTCTCTCCAAGGTAAGGGACAAGGCGGCAAGCACCCCAGAGGACAGCTGCCTGGGACCTCTGGCTGCTGACAAAGATGCTCCAGGACCATGAACTCGGGGAAGTGAGAATCCAGTCTAAACCTGTGTTCCATTGCTGGACTAAATGGGAATGAGAGCCTGCAGGGTGTCTGCTGAACTCTGGCCTTCAGCCCACTCCTGCTTTCCTTCATGTTCTCCTTCTTCCTTTGACATCCCTCTCTGCCCTTACATCCTTCTCTCTTCTGCCTGCTTTCTCATCTCTTTCACAATTCCTTCAATCTCTATGTCCTTCTCCTCTCTCATCTTCTTTCTACCAGAAGTCTTTCCCACTCAAAAGAGGATGGGCGACACAGTCCAGCCCCTTCTGAGGCTCCCTAGGGTTGCTGAATGGTTGAGCGGGCAGGCCCTTGGCCAAATGAGACATTTGTTCCCCAGAATGGTAGTCTCAGGCTTACTCCTGGCCTCAGAGGAAGCTCTGAGTTGGGGGTAGCGAGTTTTCAAGAACCCAGCCTGAAACTAGCTGCCGGGACTTCTGGCCTTCTTGGGGTCAGAGCTGGGCCTGTCCCACCCCACCCCCCACCTCCTCATCCAGACACTGGAGGCACACGCATTTATTAACGGGGGTGGGAGACCAGGAGGTGGGGCTGGGTGTGGGGAGGGCATTGCTGGCTATCCCAGCATCACTTCTTAGAGTTTGACTTCTTCCAGCTAGTGCTCTTCTTACTGCTCCTCCTCGATTTGCTGAAAGGCTGTGGTTCTACTTCAGGCTGTTTCACCCTAATTACACAATGGGAAGATGCAGGGGCTGAGCATCAAGGGAATAGGCAGGGAGCCTGGCCTAGTTGATGATGGCACTGCCCTGGAGGGAGAGTGGCAGGGGACAGCTCCACCTTGGGCAGGTAGTCTGATCCTAGCATTTTTCTATCTTTTTGGAAAGAGGGACACTGCAGAGGTTCCCTGTCACCATCACCAAGAAACTTGCTGGAGTTGAAAGCAGCCTCCATCCTTCTGACAGTTGAATCTGGACTTGGGTTCTTGCTACCAAGTGTATCACCCAGTGCACAACCCTGACACCCAGTGGAACACTGTGCAAAACAAGCTGTAAGTCAAGGGCTGGCCTGACCTACACCCAGTGGGGACATAAATTACCAAGGCATAAGGCATGGCATGGTAGGCCTCCATGGCCTGTTTCTAAGTTAGGGAATCCTGTAATGAGCCATCCTTAATCTGCCAACTAGAGTCATGGGGAAACATACTTCTCAGAGGGGGGAGAAGGTTCTTTGTCTACTTTGTCCACAAGTGCCACTGAAGAGACACTTCCTTCGTATTCATCAGATGGGGGTCTTTTAGTTGACTCAGAATCATCCAGGATCGAGAGATAAGTTGACATGCTGCAGGAGAGGGTGACAAGAAGACATAGCTTAGAGGTCAGAGGTGAGAGCCCAGAGTTCACTGAGTGCTATCCCAACCTGTTCAGACTCTAGAGACACTAGCAAACACTCTTCTTCCTAGTTGTTACAAGGGAGAGGCTGTTTGCTCTTGGAACCTGAGGACCAAAGGAGGTCAGTTTCCTGGCTTCTGTGAAGGACTGCATAGCCCTCCTTCCCATACCACCAACAACCAGGTCCATGCTACAATGAGCACAGGGAACGCCCACAGGTTCCAGATGGCTTTGCAAAGTAGCAAAAGGGAGCTGAGCAGAGGCCAAGAACATGCTGCCATCATGCAGTGCTGCTGACCAAATGTCTCCCCCAAATTCATATGCAGAAGTTGCAACCCCAGGACCCTAGAATGTGGCATCAGTAGAGACATGATTAGTTGAGATACAGTCATTCTGGAATGAGGTCGTCCCCTAATCCTACATGACTTGTGTCACATCATGGTAATGCTGTCACCAAAGCCAAAGAGAAGCTAAAATGTGACATGAGAGGGACTGTGGCCCACTTATATCTGGGTCCAGTTTCCAGCCCCCAGAACTGAGATGACACACATCTTCTGCTTAAGCCATACGTCTTGGCTCTTCTGGCTGCTTTAAAAGTGCTATGCCTGCATGGCAAACAGATCATTGATGTGAACTGCACTCACTTCTCAAAACTGGCAGTCCATCATCAAGGAGTCAAAAGACTGAGTGCCTGCTGACACTTGTGGATGGCAGCCTCTCACTCTCCTCACATAGTAGAAGGGAGAAGCGAGCTTATAGGTATTAACTCCACTCATGATGTCTGCTCTTGTGGCTTAGTCACTTCCCAGAGTCCACATTTCTAACACCATCACCGTGGAGCTAAGGACTTCACACATGAACCTGTGAAACATGGCAGCTTGCTGCGGCCGCCTCTCTTCACTAGTCCCTGGCCACCTTCTGTTGTGACTTAGCTGGCCCTGCCTCTTCTAAGGTGGGCAGAAGAGAGGGGTACAGTAGAGTGACCCAGGGGTGAAGAGCGCCCTAGTAACTGGAGCACCCACAGCACAATCAAGCCTTCACTTGATGTTCATGAACCGTTAGGGTTCTCACACAGGCATTTGCATACCGTATTACCAGGTTTCATTCCAGCCTCAGTCCTGGTGAACTTGCTAGTTTATAAGATGCTCTGTCTTTCATAGATTGCCTTGTGGTTTACCAAGGGCACTTCATAGGTGACTGGGCACTGAGCATGGGCCCCTGGCAGCTCGCAAAGTGCTCTGCTGCCTGGGAGGAGCAGGTCTGACAGGAGGCCGGCAGTTCCTGAGACCCTTTCTTGTTCACAGGGCACTCAGCAGCTCTCACTTGGCAATGTAATGGGCAATTACAAAGGATGTTGTCGTTCACACATTTCATAACTGTTTGCAATGTCCTCTGTGGTCCACTGAGTACATTACAGTTGGCGGAGAGCATTCAGCTTGTGGGGCCAAGGTTGTTTCCAAGGCATTTTGGTTACTGCAGAGTGTGGCTGTTTCTGATAGACTTTTTTGTCTCCTGTAAAAACAACCCTGAGATGGTTATGTCCCATCCCTCCAGGCCATGACTGTGTACAGAGAAGGTAAAGGTCATGGTTGTAGTGCAGCCTGGATTTATTTGCTATTTCCAGCACATCCTTTTCCTTGCTGGCCCTCAGTTTCTCCTTCCGTATGGAATATGTGCTGTGCCAGGACCTCCTAGCTCAGGGTCCTGGGTTGCTTTTCTTTACAGACAGCCAACCAGACTCTAGCAATAGAGAACAGAGAACTTGGAGCCCACAGTTCCATACTCCTCTCCCCGATGACCATGTCAGTTCTACAGGCAGCACAGGACCCCAGGACACCACAGGCACACTTGCAAGTGCTACACAACCATGCACTCTGCTGCCACAAGAGGAAAGTAAAATCAGCAGCAGCCTGACCAAGATCCGCCTACTGAGCTTCCATAGCAACCAGGAACAGACAAAAAACTGTCTTTCAAGTGTCCCTGCCTCTGTAGACAGTCTTCTCAACCTGCTTGTGAATGGCTGATTGTGAAGTGTTAGCAACTTTGGGGGCAGGGCTAAGTTCTCCCTTAACAACTTTCCCCTGCGTGGTCCTATCTTCACTTTATTTGCACATTCAGCCAATCAGGGTCCAGAGGGTACCCAGTACAATCGGATGTTCTGGGGATTGCAGAGACAGAATGTTGCTGGAACAGAGGGGAGGAATCAAAAATAGAAGACTTCAGGTTGGCCTCCAGTCGGTTGTTCATCCTCACTGAAGGATAGCTACCCTTAGTGAAGGCTACCTTCAAGACAGGCAGGGTACAGAACTGTCCCTGTGCACAAACAGATGAGAATTCATCCTTGGGTTGCTTCCAGCTTTCCAGACCTGCTGCTGTGGGTGCTCCTGCTGCTGACTAGCAGGCTTGTTCCACAAGAACCTGCCCTGGACCGGTGCCCTGAAGCCCTCTGAGAACTTTTAGAGCTGTAATACTTTTTAGAGCTGAAAGAGCTCTTGGCATCTTTCTGCTATCAAGAATTCAAACATGATCCATTTAAATCGTCAAAACCCATGTGCCAGCCAGTTTAAAGATGTTTTACCCAATTTAAAGCTGTTAATCGCAAATTGGCAATAAAGGCATCTCTTGGTGGGTTGTTCTCACTGGCTGCCCACTCTATTCTTAAGGAGAGTGGGAAAGGGACCCAGGTAGAGGGAGATGGGGATGTTTCACTACTGCACTGGGGCCTCCTATACACACAGGCACCTTTCAGAACTGCTGCAGAGTAAGCCCCTTTGTGTTCCAGGGGACCAACTGTTTTCTCTGTCTGGTCTGCTCAGCCCACGTGAATATCTCATATTGCCCTATCCTGGTCCCTCCTGTGCCTAAGTCCTTGGTGGAGTGTGAGTGTGGCAAGGTAATGCCTCTCTGCTTACAGATACTGGCGCCTACAAACCACTCGCGACCTCCCTTTGCTGTTCCCAACCTAGTGAAAAAGGCCGAGGGTAAGTGTCACCAGTATTGTGTGCAGGTGGACACAGCCTCACTCAGGCTGCTCATGAAGGACCACGTTCTACACGTGCTTCCCACTGAGGCTGCTGGCTACACTCCTGTTATGCTCTCCCACCTAGGGCCCAGAGGCTTGGGTTAGGGGGTGGAGCTCTGGGCTCATACATACATTTTCTTATGGCATAACCTTTGTCTCATAAAATACAAAATGGCCACAAGCACATGGGGGCTATAATTAGACACCTCCTCGTTTGTTAAAGGTGAAAATAAATCCATCTTCCTTTCCTGTTTCCTAGTATTTTTTAAAATACAGGGAATCTAAGGTGTCGGATTTATGGTCACAAATGTCCAATAAGACCCAATATATCTCTGGCATTTTTAACTGTGACCAGCTTCTGAGACCCAGCTTTACAACTCCCTGGACCTGCCGATCTCTGGTTCCAATAACTCTAGCACCTTCTCTTTGTGTTCTGAGTGATGGGGACTCAGAACACTCAGGGTTTTCTGTCTGCTTGCCTTATCCTCACAGGCTCTTCTTCCTGCTGCCTTCTCTACTGAGTACTCCAAAATACTGAGGTCACTTGCTGTGAGCTCCATGATTTCCCATGGATGTATCCCAAGTCTCAGGGTGAGGCATACTGACAAAACCCAGATCAGATCCCTGGGGGAGCTGGCATCAAGACAGAAAACTGCATCTAGGTGTGGTGGCACATACCTTTAATCCTAGCACTTGGAAAGTAGAGGCCAGAGGATCTCTGAGTTTGGGACCAGCCTAGCCTACAGAACAAGTTTCAGGGCAGCCAGGTCTACAGAAAGAACCCACGTCTTGAAAAACAAACAAACAAACAAACAAAACAGACAAAACAGACAGACATCGTCAGGTTTGTGTGGGAATGGACTTAACTTGGTGTAACAGGTGGCTCAGGTCCACATACAGATATTACAGATAACAATTATCCTGGGTTTGAACATTGTCTACCACTTACAGAGCTTGTTAACAAACATTTTTTTGTGTATGAAATCCTTAACATTTTGCAAGACTGAATGTTATCTTCATTTTAAAGGCAAAAAGATAAAGATTTGGGAGCCCTCCTGACTTCCTGACAGTCACTAGATAATACGGGGTAAAACTGGCTCTGACTGTGTCTTGGGATCCCTGACTGAGCAAGTTTCCCAGGGACCTGCACCACAGATGACAGTGGAATCAAACGTGCGAGTGCTCACGGGATGCAGCCTTAGTATAAAGCCCACACTCCTCCTGGACTCAACTACAGTGCCCTGAGCTCAGAGACTGCTCTATACTCACCAGAGCCAGCCTGGACACACTTAGTAGGTGGCAGTCCCTAGCTGGATGCTCATACCTAAGCCTATCCCGCCAATGACTGTGTCTGTGAGGCCCACCTGGTAACCCAGCAGAAACCAAGCTCAATGTGTGCCTAAGTTGCAGATGAGGGGTGTGGCTGGACCTCTTGCCTCCCCTCCCCAAAATGTGTTTCCAGTATCTCCAGCTGTGTAGGGCACTGGCAAAGAAATAGTGCCCTCTGTTTCCCACATGGCCCTTTATCCAAAGTTAAGGCTCAGAGAGACAAACAGCATGACCTTGTAAACCTCTTCCTGCCTGTTCTCCCTCTTCCCCTGCCCACCTGCAAGCCCCTCCTTTTGCTCAGAGGACTGTAGAAAGAGGCTGCACCCCACTTCCGCACTCTGACTTTTCCCCATCTCATCCTCCGGCACCACCTACTCTCCCACCCACTGTCCCTCCTGGGATGGCTTGTCTAGTTTTACTTGAATTTGTAGTTGTCTGGCAGGAAGTAGCCCAACTTGCAATCCTGTTGAGCCCGGAAGATCTGTTTCAGCAGATTCTGCTTGCTGAAGCCATAGCCATTTAGTACACAGCCCCCAAAGAGGAGCTTTCCCCCAGCAAACATCTGTTAGAAAACAAGAAAGAAATGAAATAAGAAACAGCCTCAGTATGTTGACATAGTAACATGACTATAGTAACGGCCACATTCCAAGACTTAGTTGGACTAGCCACAGGCCGCTCAGAGATGGATTAGGATTCGGGCCTTTGAGAGCACGGGAAAGCACACTACCCTCTATCAGCAACCAGGGGAGACGTGATTGAGCCTGGCCCCTGCACAGGCCCTCCTGCGTCACAGGGCAGCCCAACCTGCCTAGCTTTTGGCCCCTCTGGGAGTCTTTCAGATGTATATATGCCTCTCCCAGGATGCAGAAAGGTCAGGTGTTTACCCACCCACAGACTCCTGCCCACCTGCCTACAGCTATCTACCCCCTCTGCTTCAAAACCACATATCAAGATGCACTGTTCAACTCATCCTATGGAGTGGGGGTTTCACATCCTCCACTCTGTATATATCATTTTCCGACAAGGACACTGGTATAGAGATGGCTGGGCATGGCTATTCATCATAACATTATTATGAAGGAAAAGAAAAGAGGGGAGAAGGGAGAGAGGGAAAGAACCTAACTGTCCAACAAAGGCGGTGGGATAGTTGATAACAAGGTGGACATTCTGGTGTTGCATGCTGAGGATGTGGAAGGGTGCTCTGTAATTAGAAAGCTACTGCCCTAAAGTGTGCATGTTGAGAAAGACCTTACAGTCCAGACACTATAATGTTGGGTGGGTGTGGCCTAGCAGGGGCTCCAGAACTTGAGTGCTGGATAGATGAGTTAAGAGCCCAGGAGATAGAAAGGCACCATTAGTTTCTAGATTGTATACCTGAGTTTTCAATAAGCATAAAAGGTTTTAGAATATTTTAGTATAATTTAATGACAATCAGATGAATAGACTTGATTCTCTGTGTGAATGTCACCCAACCCCTCCATCTGCTAGGATGGGGGATGGGAGTCTGTTGGGTGACTCTCAGTCAGTCCTGCTCTCTGGGCCTCATTGTGGATGGTAGAAGATTGGCCAGTCTTGTCCTCTTCTCCCTGACCTGGCTGAGACAGGGGGGGATGATGGTGGATGTCTAGCCCTTAGCAAGGTCCTTGCTCACCAAAACCATCCCGTGTATCACAGCAAACTTCTTCACCATTAGGGGCGGATCCTTCTGCAAGGGGCTGTCCAGGTCATACCGCAGCAGGCGGTAAGGGTCATGGTGGCACTGCCAAATAGACACACGGGAACTGGTCACCCTGATACAAGTAGACACGCATTAACTTTCCCGCATCCATCACTGTCCCTAGAGGAGGTTTCCAGATCTGCTCTGAGTCCTCTGTCAGGGAAGCCATCACTGGAGTGGCCCCTCTTTACATGACACTACTAGATTCATCCTGGGATCTGTGGCATGGGATGTCCCTCACTCTGGAAGGTCTAAAGATGGGAGCCGTGCTATGTTGCCCAGCTCAGAGGAGCCTTTCTCCCCACCTTTCACTGGCTGCCTCTCTTGTCCCCTTCGTGGTCTTTAGCCATTGCGGGATAAGGGCACTAATGAGCAGCTATTAGCTGGGGCAGAAACCAAGTCTCCAAGACTCACTGCCACTTGACCATCTCCCCACTACTTCAGGTCCTATCTTGGCCCCATTCATGCTGCTTGTGGCTAATAAGATAGCCAAATCTTACTCCTTAGAAGTAGTTAATAGCCCCCAGATGAACTATAGCTAACTGTACATTCCCATGAGGAATTTCCATGAAGCAGGTGAGCCCAGAGCAGGTTCTTAGTGAACCTTCTCTAGACTGAAGTAGGTTGGACATGAAATGGGGAAAGGGCATCTGACTTTAGGAGGGCTCTAAATCCTGAGCTTCTGGAACTGGCTAATATCTGGGCCTGAGGGTAGATATGGAAGGCAGCACTCCTCACTACTCTAGAGGGAGGGAGAAGGTTTCCTCTGCCCTAACCCTTATGCTCCAATACCCCTTAGACTTAAATTGAGACCTCAAACTGTCCTTGTCCCTGCACAAGCCACTGCCAGGGACACTCAGCTGCCTGCTAAAGCCCTGAGTATCCTAAAAGGCTCATTCTGACCTCAGGAGGTAGAAGTCACACATTCCAGCGCTGTCCTGCCATGGCCCTCTCAAGGGCCCACTGTAGCTACAGCCATACTGGAGCTGGCTCATGCCGAACCAAGGTAGATATCCAAACCCTGCCACAAGTCCAACTCACTGGGGGCAGTCGGGAACAGCCCACAGACATTTACTGAGTTGTGAGAACGTAGGTGGTAGGCATTGTCTTTGCCTTGAACAGTCACACCAGATGTAGCCATAGACTGCTAAATGCTCTGAAAGAAAAGGGCTGTGCTTTGACCTTCTCTCAAGGGGCAGAAGCAGCACCGGCCTTAGTGTGGTAACATTCATCCTGGAGGAGAAGAATGAGCAGAAGAGAGATGATGGGACAAAATGCTGCAGACAGAAAGAGGAATGTGTGCCAAGGCTCTGGAAAGAAAAGGAACTGCCAGACACCCAACCCCTCCTCATACAGTGGAAGTCATTTTGGGCTCTGCCCCCTGGCCTTAGCGTGATAGGCCTTCGCACATGGCCCTGAACCAACCTGGATGCAGGGTGAAGAGCGGCCCTGCTGCCGATGGCTATACAGTGTATCCAGCAGCCACTGCAGCTGTGCGGTGCAGGTGGGGTTCTGGCTGGACATTATCCCAAATACCAGCACTTGGTTGGGGTCCCGGGGTGCAGTCAGGAAGCGCTCCAGCTCCAAGTCGGACACCAGGGGTGCCTTCACGATACATTTGCAGCCAGCCCGGATGTCTTCCTTGCGAATGAGCCTCCGCAGCACCAGTGGGCAGTCAGTGGGTGAGGCTGCCCACCTAGTAGGGCTGCGCACCTCTCGGGGCTTCCCTCTACAAAGAGCAGCAGAGTGGTAGGAGGCTGTGGGAAGGCCTCAGCCCCTCCCCACTCCTGTTTCCATACAGAAAGATGCCCGCTGCAGTGCCTGGGCTGTGGGAAGGCCTCAGCTCCTCCCCACTCCTGTTTCCATACAGAAAGATGCCCGCTGCAGTGCCTGGGCTGTGGGAAGGCCTCAGCCCCTCCCCACTCCTGTTTCCATACAGAAAGATGCCCGCTGCAGTGCCTGGGCTATGGGAAGGTCCTGGTCTAGCCCCTCTAACCGTGTGAGGGACCCCTAATCACTCCAGGCCTCCGTTTCCCCATGTGCAAGTTACTCAGCTTACATCTCAGAGCCATTCATGACTGTGACTTCACACCCACATTTCACCAATCCCCCTACAAGCCTCTGCCCAGTTTAAGACGGACCTAGACTCTGATTGCTCTCCACTAACACCAATATAGCCCAGCCTCTGATTATTTCTTAAGTGGTGCCTAAGGGTTTGGGCTTCCCTCCCTGATCTCTTTTGGAGCCACTGAGGAATTCTGTCAGAATCTGACTCGGCCTCTGGAAGCCTCCCTGGGCTTTCTAGCTTATTTTCAGTTGAGGCAGGGGCAGGCTGTTTGAGATCCAGCTCCTGCTTCTTGTTCACACTTCCCAGTGCTCTCACTCTGCTCACCATGCTAGGGCCACACTGACTTCTGCGTAGGCCATTGTTTTTGTCCCAGAGCCACAAACCTATTCTCTCGCCACCTTTAAATAAATATCACCTTCCTAGTGACTTTCTAAGCACCCCATTGAATGTTTCCATCTCAACACTCTTTCTTGCCTGCCTTATCCTTCTCTCAAGCACTTCTTGCTGTTTAATATACCATACATTACCCTTATTTTATTTATCCAGTCGTATCATATCATATATCATCATCATGTCATATCATCATATCTTCATCATCATCACCATTTCTCTGTATAGCCCTGGCTGTTCTCTATAGAACAGACTGGACTCAAATTCAGAAATCCACTTGCCTCTGCCTCCTGAGTGCTGGTATTAAAGGCATGCACTGCCACCACCAGTGGCTTCTCTTACTTTTATCATTATACTTTCCTATCTCACTGCAGGTTCCAAGAGATCAGCTACTGGCAGTGCTTTGATTGGTGGACTACAACAAGAGCACTTGGCCCAACAAAGAAGCAATAGAGATTAGTCAATGCTCCAGCCTTTGTCAGCCTCCTGCTGTGTGCTGACATAACGCAGGCGCCATTAGACATAAAGTACTGCTATGATCGTCCCTCTCATGATCGCCATTGTACGCAGTACTTTACAAGATCTGTGGCCCATGGAACAGGCATTACCTTGGCTAATTTTGTACCCCACAGCAGAGGCAAGACAGAAACAGTCATCACCATTTACAGGTTAATACAGAAAGCCCTTCCCATGAGGGCAATAGTCTGCCCAAGCTCAATGAAGTCTTTGAAGAAACAAGGCCTCTGATTAGAGCCAAGTTATCCCCAAACAAGAGCATGGCCTGTGATTCAACACTCGTTAGTTAGTTCACTTTAAATATATTCTTTTTACTTTAAATGTGAGTGTTTTGCTTGCATGTATGTGTGTGCACAGTGAACAGAAGAGGCCATCAGATTCCCTGGAAGTTACAGATAGTGTAAACCACCACCACCACCACCATGTATGTGAGTGCTGGGAACTGAAACTGGTCCTCTGCAAGAGCAGCGGGTCCTCTTAACCAGAGCCATCTCTCCAGCCACGCACTTATTTTTGAGGTAGGGTCTTGGCAGGTATCCCACACTGGCTTTGAGCTGATGGTAATCCTCCTGCCTCAACCTTCTTGGTGCTAGGACTGTCAGCATACACTGCCATACCTAGCCTTACAATTCATAATTCTTCAGAGGAATTTTAACAATGGTAAATACTTACTGACTGAAGTTGGTGAGAGCATCTGCTTGGGGGAGAGGGGAAGAGCACGGCAATGTAGCATACAGTTAGCTTATGTGAGGTCCTGGATTAATCCACACCACCAAATAAATAATAAAAGTAGAGTAGAGAATCTCTTGTTTAAGGATCTAAACATCCAGGAGAAATGTTAATTCTATTCATCATGATTTATAGCAGAGTAAATTCAAAGTGCTCAAGGTTTTTAATGTAGGAGAAAGAGACTCTACGATTTCTTACAATTTATAATAGTGGCATATAGAAGGAATTATTCTCTTATTATTCTCCTAGGCAGGAGCTTCTGCCCCAGCTGTGGTGAGTAAGTGTAGATTAGGAAAGTCAACATTTGGGACTGGAGAGACAACTCAGTGAGTGACGTTCTTGTTCAAGCATAGGACCTTAGTTTGGGCTCCCGACACCCATATACACTGTGGGCCACATATATAACTCCAATGCTGGGGTTGGGCAGAGACAGATAGATCCCCAGACCTTGCTGGCTGGCTAGTTTAGCTAAACTCCAAGTTTACTGAAAGACCTTTTCTCAGAAAGTTAGGTGGACAACAACAGAGGAAGACGCTGAAGTCCATTTCCAGCCTCCACATGCACACTTGCAGATAAGCACACCTCAACACACACACACACACACACACACACACACACACACACACACACACACTTTAATATGTGATGATATGGGGACAAAGTTGTGAACAATCAATTTACCAACAAGGATTCAGAACATGTTCTTAAAATTTTAGAAACAAAGAAGTCACCAAAAGTAACAGGAGAGGAACACCAAAACTGTTCTTCCATTAAAGATGGCAGCAAAGTTAGAGGAAGATGGAGGCAGGCAGGCAGGCAGACAGCTGACTAAAACCAACCAAGACCAACCTTGGCAAAGCTCAAGAACGAGAGACTGCCAAGCTTTGGTGCAGGGAAGCAGGTGTTTCAACTGTCTTCTCTACCACTCTTCTTCTTGTGCTGTTATGAGGTGGGGAATGTGGATCAGGCTCTAGGAATTATGGCTGTGAGGCTGTCTAAGGGTTGAGCTCAGGATCTGCTTTGAGCAACTCCAGCAAATATTTGTTGAAAGCACTTATCATAGTCAGTTTCATCTGTCAACTTGACAGAAGGGAAGAGAAAACCTCAGATGAGAAATTGCCCCGTCATTGTGGCCTGAGCATGTCTGGGTGTTTGCTTTATTGCTGACTGACGTGGGAGGGCCAAGCCAGTGGCCAGTGCCGTCTCTAGGTGAGTGGAGTTAGGCTGTATAAGGAGGCATCTGAGTGAGCAGAGAGAACAAGCCAGTACGGAGTGCTTCTCCGGTGTCTCTGCTGCTGATCTCTCTAGTCTGTAACCTGTATGCCAAATAAATCCCTTTCTCCTCCAATTTTATTTTGGTCAGTGCTTGTTACAGCAATGAGACCTAACTAGAACACATGCAAAGGCAAAAAAAAAAAAAGTCAGACATGACTTCTTGTAAAAGGAAAACACATGGGTACAGACTTTAAAAAGGAAAAAAGCCAGCATATTGAAAAAAAAAAAGAACTGGGAGGAGCTAGGTAGATGGCAAAATGGAAGCTTTAAAGTCTCTCAAGAACACTGAAGGATCTACATGTCAGGCTGGGGAGAAGCCCAAGAGCAGCCTCCTCTCCGCCTCTGGAACTGTGCAAGTTGAGTAAGAAAGTTGACACACAGCTGTGGCAGCCTGGGCAGGCTCAGAGTAACGATGTCCCAACACAGAGTTGTCTGGGGCAGCGTTAGCTTCTGGTGCTCTGTGCTAAGCCAGCAGCTGGCCACCAGGCTGACCGAGTGCAGACCTCAAGACTTCACAGTAAAAAACAGCCCTTGCAGAAAGGGTTCATAAAGTTACTAAACAAACCTGGCACGAAAAACCCCAGGGAAACAGTGCTCTCCCACAGCTTCCACATTTAGAATGATCAGTTAAAGAACAGGTTATGAGGAATATTCAAAGGAATTATAAATAGAAACTGCTCCTTAGGAAACTTAGACATTGGACTTCCTAGAAAGGGGGCTTAAGTTGACTTTTAGATAGACTCAAAGCAACTTACGAAACAAGAACTAAGGGAACCCAGAAGAACAGTGTCTCATCAAACAGCGGCTATCAGAGAGACAGGAAGTACAAAAGGTAAACTAGAGCGGAACGCACAGGGCTGAAAAGCAAACTCTGCAGTGTGTCTCAGCAGCAAGGAGAAGAGGAAGGCAGTGTGAAAACAGCGAGATCAGTACAAAGCAGTCCTCACAGTGCTTACAATTTAATTGTCAAGACACAGGAATGTGTGTGAGGTGGTGCTAAAAAGCCAGTACTCAACAGGCTAAAATAGAAGTAAACAGTTCAGCCTAGCCTGGGGTATAGTCTCAAAGAACAGCAACAACCACCACAACACACACACACACACACACACACACACACACACAAAGAGAAACTTGAAAGCAAAATAAGAGAAGCAATTCATTGTATTTAGAGGCAAGACTGACATCAAATAAACAAGTAACATATAAAAATATAAATAACACCATGATCTATGTTTTAATACATGGTCTCCATAAGGGATGTATTTTGGATTCAAATATGCAAAAGTTGAAAATGATAGGTGGGGGGGGAGCGTCACACAAATCATAATTAGAAGAAACCAGGAGTATCTACACTAATACCTGGAAAAAGTAAGTAAAAAAATTCATTACAGGGAGGGACTAGAGAGACCACTCAGTAATTAAGAGCAGGTGCTACTCTTGCTGAAGATCCACACTTGGTTCCCAGCAGCTACACTGAGTGGCTCCAGGGGACCTGACAGCCCTCTTCTATCCTCCACAAATGCTGGTACTCATGTGCACATACATGCACACATGTATAAGTAATAAATAAAACAGAAATTGTTATCGACAAACATAATAATGGGGAGAAGTTGTTCCATCCAGAAACACACTAATTATATCAGCATGCATGGAACAGTGAGTCCTAAACACATAAAGCAAAAAGTGAGAGCTGAGGAGACACCATGAGGGATGCTGCAGACATCAGGAAGGGGCACACGGGATTCAGCCAGTAAAGGCACCTACCACAGCTTGGCAGCCTGATATTGATCCTGGAGAAAGAGCCTACTTCAGCAAGATTCTACCTGTTCTCTGACTTTTCCTTGTATGCTGTGGTACAAGCGAGTATTCACACACACCAGTAAACACAAGTTTTCCAAAGGATGTCCTGGGGGAAAACTAGACTCTGACTTGGATGACCAATTCCCTAAAGACCTAAACTGCTAAACGCTCGTTCAAGAAAAAGCAAGTAGCCTAACCAGTTCTATATTTATAAGAACAACTTTGTCTTTAAAAGCTACCTACAAAGGAGACCTTGAGTAGGACTGTTTCATGGTAAATCCTAACAAACACTTAAAGGAAGAGACCTGGATTCAACATAAATAAACACAAATGCCTCACAATTAGTTTAAGTAAGCCAGTTCTGGTAAGCCAGACAATAACATTAAAAACTTCACAAACAAAAAACAAAAACAAAAAAAAAAAAACTACACAGGAATAACCTCACAAGTACATATGCAAAAGTCTTCAACAAAATTTTAGCATGATGTACCCAGCAATACAGGGAAGACAAATACTTTATAACAGAGTGAAGTTTATCGAGAAATACAAGGCTGTTTCAATATTTGAAAGTCATGTAATTATATTGACAGAATGTAATATAAAAAAAGACCCACATAGATAGACTCACTGTCTTTCTTTAGAAGGGTGCAAAGACAGCAAGGCAGTGGTGGCACATATCTTAATGCCAGCACTCAGGAGGCAGTGGCAGGCAGATCTCCGATTTCAAGGCCATCTTGGCCTAGCTACAGGGCGAGTTCCAGAACAGTCAAGGTTATACAAAGAGACCCTGTCTTGGGGAGGGGGTCTGGGGGAGAAGTACAAAGAGAAGCGAATGAAGAAAAGGATCTCTTTTTTTTAATATTGAAGAAACAACTATATAGCCATGTGCAAAACAAATTTCAACACATACCTTATACAAAATAATTTCAAAATAGCTGTGGTGTATGAAACATAATCTAGGGGTTGGGAAATGATTCAGTGGGTAAGAGCGTTTGCTGCACAAGCATGAATACCTGAGTTCAAATCCTCAGCACATAAATAAAAAGTAAGACATGGCCACACACTCCTATAACCACAAGCTCTGAGTGAGTGGAGACAGGATTGCTGGAGCTTGCTGGGTGCCAGATGAAGTCTAAGTTCAGTGAAAAACCCTGTGCCAAGGAAAAAAGGCAGAGAGTGATGGAGCACTCAATGATGACATTCAATACCGCCCCCAGCAAATGCGCATATGCCACTATATATACACAGACACACACATACAGACATACAGACATACAGACATACATACACACATACATACATACACACATACATACATACACATTCACAATTTCAGCAGCTTTACAAACCTTAACATTTGCTAATCACATAAAACTGCACAATTTGGCAGCACAAAAGTGCGAGGAACCGAACACCTATAACATTAGTATGTGTGGTCTCCGGCGTGATCACATCATAAGTTGTTATATGGTGATGAGAAAGAATGAGTAAACCTCAAATCATAATACTGGGTAAAAAAAAAGCCACACTCCAAGAAAACCAACCATATACAACCATTAAACAAAATTAAAACAGAAGCTAATCTGTGGTGCTCATAGTGTTTGGTCTTGGGAAGGAGGAGTCAGAAACTGAAATTGGCATAGAGGATTTCTAGGTAAGGGTCTTCCTGATTTGGTGGTTAGAGGGTCTGTGCACTTGAACCATCTGATTAGAATTTTCTCGTTATTTTGTGAAAAATTCATATTTTAGAATATTACTTTAAATATACCCATCTATTTATTTTGTGGGCATGCATGTGCCCTGGCACACATGCACCTAGAGATCAGAGGACGACTTGTAGGACTCAGTTCTCTTCTATCATGTAAGTTCCTAGGGATTGATCTTAGGTAATCATTTTGATGACAGGGGCCCTTACCTGCTAAAACATCTTACAAGCCCCAAAATATACATATTTTTAAGCTTTAAAAAATAGATAAATCTGTTGAGTTTCCTTCTACATGTGGAATGGCATCTCTAGAATAACAAGGCACCTTGATCAATCTCCTACTGTTCTCAACTCATATCATGGCTTCATTCTTTTAAAAACCAGATTTTTAAAATTACATTGTGTAGCCGTCTTTTTGGCTACTTTGTGGCTTTTTTCTTCCACCCTTCTCCACCTACTTTCTACCCTTTCAAGCCCCTAATGCTAAATAGGAGAGAAGCAAGGATAGAGGAAAAGAGGGCAGTGTTATCATTAGAGTTCTTCTTGCTGAGTCCGGTTACCTATTTCCTTCCTGTTTTTTTCCTTTGTGCACGACTACTTAACAAACCGCAACCAATGTCCAACCAATGCTCGCCCTACTCTCAGGGCCTAGCATCTGTGCACCCTCTGAAAAGTCCCCGGAATGCCAGACATCACACAACCACAGAAATTCTCCACCAGAGCGTGAGGCAAATCACAGTCAGCCGCTGTGGACAATCTGAAGCAGCCCCACATCCCACACCAGGGATTAACAAAAACATAATATTTCTGTGTTTCAAAAGAAACCAAACTTCCAAACTTCTCACTATAGCACTAACCGTGTATTATGTCTGTGCCACAGCACGTGTGAAGGTGTGAAGTGCAACTTTTAGGAGTCAGTTCTCTCCTACTATGTGGGGCCATCTCACCAGCCCCTTTGTAGCGCCCAGCCACACTGATCCTCCCAGCGTGCACACACACTGAGCTGGTTCTTGTCCCCAGGAACTGTCTTCTGCTTGTCTCTCATCCTTCCCCATCCCTTTAAATACCACTTTACAACAGTTTTCCTGACACTGACTGAAGGTAGCCTTGCCAGCCTACTCCCAATCACTCTGTTCCAGAAATGGGTTAGTCTTTTCTACAGTGGACCAGACAGTAGCTATCCCAGCCTTCAGAGGCCCGATGGGCTCTGTCACAAAGACTTAACATTTCCATGCTCTGGGAAAGCAGCTATGGAGGGTAGAAAATGACAGGTGTGAGTGTGCTCCACCAGAATATTGTCCAAGAATACTATTGAGTTTCCCCTCATTTCATGTTATAAAACAGCCTTCTTTTGGTTTTCCCCAAAGTACTTAAAAATTGATAAAAAATTAGGCAGCCAGGGTAGGTCTGGCCCATGAGCAGTCCCTATTATGACACAGTGTACTGAAAGCTTTTCTTATTAGCCCTGCCGCCACCTGAAATGGCATCATTTTGGGGCCAGTGAGATGGCTTATCAAGTAAAAAGGTTCATGTGACCAAGCCTGAAAACTCAAGTTCAAGCTCTGGAACCCACACAGTGAGGAGAAAACCCATTCCCCTGAGGTGTCCTCTGGTCTCCACCTTTATCCCATGCGGTGTGTGCACTCATATGCGTGTACACACACACACACACAATCAATGTTCAAAAATAAAAGATATCACTTAAGCACCTATTTGTCTCCTATTCTTCTCCACCCCTAGAATTGGAGCTACAGAGGGAGGGGCTTGTGCGGTTCCCCCTGCCTCTGCACTGCCCATCGAGTCCCATGACTTTACAGAAGAAATGAAGGGCTAAGCCAACCTTGAGACTTTGACATGGACTTTGCTGCTCTTCTTTCGAGTACGGATCAAGGCTGGGGGTACATGTTCCTCCTTCACTGTGTCTTCAACTATGGAGTCTGGTCGGGCTGGCTGGGTTCGTGTAACGGTTTCTCCTTGGTGTAAAGTTGCATTCCGCATCTTATCTTGATTAGACCCGGATTTCAACTTGACCCGAGTAGCTTCTATGTCTTCTTTTTTTGGGGTGGGATACTCTAAGGTGAACAGACCTGTCAACAGGAATGCTATGGTTACTTTCTCAAACTACCAGGTCAGTTCTGACTCTGCTTCTTGGCTCCTACCACCTGGACTACTGGAGTCTATTTTGGGTCACACCCACTAACCCTCACTGCCTCCTGTCCAGTCTGCCTTGCTCTGCATCTAACACACTGCCCTACTCAGCAGTCAGCATGAATGAACACATCTTATTTCTACTTGCTCTGCAAGACCCAGCTTCAATCTTACTTTCCCCAGATGCCCTGTAAGCTCTGTGATCTCTACAGTATTCCACAGTGAGGTCAGGTCCACCTTGTGTTCCCTTCCCTGAGAATACAATCTCTCAGGTCTCTACACTGAGCTGACTTCGTCCTCTTCTTTGCCGTGTTATGGGAGTTTTAGGTTTTTCTATCTTGTCTTCTCTACTTGGTCCAGTAGAAATTTCTGAGGTCAGAGACCTATTGTTCCTTCATTCACCTAGCAAGCATTTACGAAATGGATGCTAGGCATAAAGACAGCCCAAGATAGTCCCTTTGCCGCTGAGAACTTGTGACAGAGGACAAAGGGGGTGGACAAACAAGGGGATATTCACAAGACTGAGTAACAAGATTTATAACTAGAGCAGTGTAGAGATCTTTTAGAACAGCCATGGGAACCACCAGAAAGAGGTGGGGAGCCTCACTTTGGGAGGAAAGTCAAGGAAGGCTCACAAAGGAAAGGCACCATTGAACTAAGTCTCTGCTGCAAGAGAGGGACTCCTTGTAGAAGCTGTGTGGGGAGCATGGCTGCAGCCCCAGCTTGGAGATAGTAGCACCTTGCTCCCAAGGACTACCAGCAGAGTGGAGATCACAGACATGGAAGGCTCCTGAAGCTTCTCATATGGGGCCTGAGAGTGCTCTGTGTCTAGCAGCAACAGTCTTGTAAAGGGACTAGATTTTTCTCTTCTGAGGTCATCCACAGAGGAGCAGCAAGCCCAGTTGTAAAGGATGACAGAGGGACAAAGCAGAAAGGACACAGAGGGATGCACAAAGTCTGTGAGAGATGGGAAAATAACAATTAATTGCATGGAGACACTAAAAACACATAGCAGGAGAGCTTGGAAATTAAAGTTATCTCCGTTCACAGTCCCAGCTGTGTGTCCTCTTAGAACATACTGGGTGTCTCTACCTCTTAGAAAGCTGAGGCTCAAGAGGTGAAAAAGACTGAACTTTGAGACATGTGACCCAAGATTTGAGAGGCTTCCTAGTAGGCCTATGCATCTCTCTGCCCTTACCTGCTGCCAGCAGCACAGAGTTCATAAACTGAGTCACAGTCTTCTGAAACCGCCTCTTGATCTCAATCAGGCCTCTGTTTATCTTGGACACCTTTTCATCAATGGTGCTGATTCTGCGAACTGGCTGGAGAGAGGCAAAGGGGTTGGGGGCAGTGGGCCCCTGCCCTCAGGGAGCTGTCTGCCTGCTCAGCAGGACTGACTGCTCTGAAGGTTAAGTGGCTGTTCCTTCTGCCTAAAACACATCTCTGCTTCTCTTCACCTCGTCCTTTCAGCACACTGGGCCAGACCTCTCCTACTGGAGAGGGCTTCTCTGACTCCACTGTGTTGTGTGACTGCAAGGTAAGTTAGCACTTAACTAAGTGATTGGGCATACTTGTTCTGTCCCCCTACACTGCAAGCTTTGGGGAGGTAAGGACTGGGTCTCATGTCCTTCGATTTCATGCAGAAGGTACTCAGTAAATGCTATTGCTTTATGAATGGCTGGATAGACAAAGGCTCCTCTGGAGTGTCACTGACAGTAGTGCATAAGCAGTTTAGAATCCTTCTGCTTGGTCAGTCACCAGAGTACTGGTTCTGGACAACTCCTAGCTGAAAAGCCAAGCTGGCCAAGGTTACAGAGACCAGCAGGTCATCCACATCATAAAGGGCCAGGCTCTCACCTGGAATTGGGGCTACTCTGAAGGGTCATTTGGCTTCAGGACTTCCTGTGGTATCCCAGATACTTTTTGCATCAGCTTCCCTGAAGTTCAACCTCTCTCTGCCCTAATCCTCAATGCAGTCGTTTCCAGTAGGCTTCTGTGTGCTAGTCTCACTTTCCGAAGATGCTGCTCTGAATAGCCAAAGCTATTGAACGTTTCTACTAAACACCCACATCTCCCTGTCCCCATCATGTCTGCCTGGGGTCTTGTTCATTTTCCCACTTCTTTTATCCCTAAACTTGGCTCCTGAAGAGTAGGTTCTATGCCTTTTCTATTGCTCACCTAGCAGAGTGAAAGTATGAGACGTTTCCCTCTGTGAACGTTAAGCCTCAGGTGGAGTTAGTCAGAGGAGGAGTAGAAGAATGATCAGGACAAGGGCTAAGCTGGTAAGAACCCCCATGAAGGATGGCTCCAGTTACTAGCAAAGCCTGAGTCAT
The DNA here is from genome assembly GCF_011064425.1 of Rattus rattus. NCBI lineage: Eukaryota > Metazoa > Chordata > Mammalia > Rodentia > Muridae > Rattus > Rattus rattus. Next base: position 55,011,348 of record NC_046159.1, read on the forward strand.
TCTTCTGAGCAGGCCAGTCACTACTGCTGGGCTAATTTTATTTATTTACTTGTAATTTATATCCACACTGATTCCAAAAAGGATCCAAGGCAGTGCTATGGGCTAATAAAGCATTTAAGCCAAAGCATCGCTTCGCTTCCAAAGTGCTGCCTACATAGAAATATTTAGTGAGGAGCTGAGCCTCAGGGCTGTAAAAGCTGGGGCTGCCATTCTGCCTGTCACTATGATAGGTGGCTCTCCCTGGGATGGGTATCTGGGGAAACCACTTAAACAAGCTTCCCAGTGACAGAGATACTGTCCTCCTCGAGTCCCAGACTTTCTAGGTAGCCATGCATTTTCACAGAACCAGAGCCAAACAAGCGATGTGTGGCTGAAAAGGCTGAAAATCCCAGGACAGAGTTAAAGTTGGGTTGGCCTTTACACATCACTATATAGATAGGGAAACTTTCCTATACCAGGAAAGTGCCTGGACTGAGGGCCTGGGGTCTCTTCCTAACCTGGGAGACTCAATGCTCTGAAAGTTGTCTTTGTCCTTGAAACTGCCAGTCCCAAGGATCTAAGATGACCAGATATCTGAGTTGGGAGTTCATGCAAAAATAACTTGAAACGCTGAACCTTGTTTTTCAGGATGAAGTTTGGAAATCCCATTGCTCACAGGAAACTATTACATTTATTTTCATTTGTTTCTGTTCATCTAGTTATAAATATACATTATAGAAGACACCGTGCCTTTTTAAATAGAAGCAATTACAGACAGAATGCTTTTTTGGCAAGTCAGCTTCCTCCATTACTAGTGTGTGTCATCTATAATGCAACATGTTTTCTGAGGCTATTTTAACGCATCAGCCTGTTTATCCCTGTGTTGAATGTCCCCAAGATAGTCATGTTCCTTGAGTTATTGTGTCATTTTAAATAACTTGTCATCCTTCTACTTCCTGTCAGACTGCGCCTTTGTGAGACCCTTGATGGAGACCTACCCTCAACATTTAGCACAGTATAGCAGAAATACAATGCAAGCTAGCTTAATGCTTGGCAGCCATATTCAAAACATCCTAAACGTACAGTTAATTCTAATAATATATTTATTTTCTCGAGTATATTTACAATGATCATTTAGCTTACAATAAAAAATTGGCAATTACTGAGAAATTTTGCATTCTCTTCTCATTAAATCTTTGAAACACAGGATGTATTTTTACTGAGATTTCAAATCAATTTGTGCTCCTTGCACTTTGAAGGTTCAACAGCCTTGTGTGACTGGTACTGTGTCTGCCAGCTTGGGCAGTACAGCATGAGCTTCTAGTTCTGGCTCACTACAGGTGCACTAAAGTAAGGCCAAATTCCTCTTGAATTACTTAGTCTTCCCAGGCCGAGAGTGCATGTGAGCACACAGACTTGAGAGTCATTTCATTCAGCTCCTCTGGTCTTTAGGTTGCTTACGTCATGTCCTCAGAAAACACTAAGAGATTATCAGACATACATTAACAATGACCATTAGAAGACTCTGGGACCAGTGGACATGAGAGGCACCATGCAGGCTTACTCATCACAGCATGTTCGTTCATCTAGCCTACGTGCCTGCTGTCTGTGCTTCCTTCCTCTCTTACTTTCTTTTTGCTAGGGAAGGACTAGACTCCCATGTGCTATTAAATACTCAGTACTGTACCTAAGCCCACTGTAGTTATAATCCTTGCCACTGTGTCGTCTGAGCTCACAGGCACCTGAGTGTCCTTGGTGTTTCTATGAGAGCTTTGGTAAACAGCTTTCCTCGTGTCTGCAGCTCCCATACGCCTCCGTTGCATGGCATGATCAGGCTGGACTCTTAACTAGTATGTGTTCTTCATCCCTTCCACCAGACTGAAAGGTCCAGACTAGAAACAAGACTCATTTCTACATCTCCAGCAGCTACCACGATATACTGTAAGTGCTAATAAATGTTTGCTGAATTATTTAATAAATTAATGAAAGAGAAATTGTGCAGTGAGGATCATATAGTGAGGATCTACAATGAATGCCTGCCCCATGTCTCTGTGTAACCACAAAGTAGTCAGCTGTCTCTGAGGGCCTGAGAGTTGATGACATGCTATGGTAATGTCCCATAGCTTAAGAACACCTTGGTCAGGTCCTTAGAATTGCTCATTCAGCCAGGATGCCACTGAGGGAAAAACAATACTGTTTGTAATTCTGCAGGTGGACAAGTGAAAACAGGGGCTGGCACTGGGCAAACTGCCTCTTGTTCTAGGAACCAATCCCAGCAATGATTTTAACAGGTGAATTATAGTGATCTGCCCTGTTCACACGAGCTCTCGGTTAGCCCAGTCTCACTTCCATGCCAAGTGTTGTCTTTTGGACACCTCAAAGTTTAGGGATGGCATCTTATTCATTTACTCTATCTGTTCTATGATGTTGTTTTAGCCAGGCCACAGTTGGACCAATGAATGGAAAGATTGGACTTAAAAAGGTTCTATTGTATCTTTATCCTCTCAAAAAATAATGGGAAAGCACAGCCATCTCTCCGCTTATGGGGTCTATATTCTCACAGATGTGAACATCTCCACAGATACCTCAATTTATTCAAGTCCCTTGGCATAGGGTTAACCATTTCCTACACCCATGCCCTGTGTCTTTTAGCTATCTCTAGATTGCCTGGCAAACTAGTACAATGAGAGTCCTATACCAGTCATTGCTTCACTGTGTGCTGTTCAAGGAGTAAGAGACAAGCAGAATGTGTGTGTGTTCAGTTCAGACACAGCACCTTTTTCTGAGAAATGTCCATTCATAGCTGCTTAAGCGTGGGGACATGGAGGAGCCTTGCCTACAACGTAGCAGGAGAATGCCCTGGCATGGTAAGCTCTGCTGAGACACCCCGAGTCACAGCTAGATGCCCCACATGCTCTGCCCTACTCATCCACTTTGCCTTACCCGTTTGTCGTGCAGCACGGTATGGGGACAGCTTTTGGGCGACACACTGAGTGTTACCGTCTCATTCATGGAGGTGAAGGTGACAGAGATGGAGTCCTGCCCCAAGACTGTTAGCTTCATTTGTTCATTCACCTGCAGATAGAGAAGTCAGCACTCGTGGATCTCTGCTTCTTCCTAGCCCAAGGCACAAACTCAGTTTAGCTTGGAGCTGAGATGTGTAAGCTTTCTGGGTCTTATGCCAGAATCTAACTTTCATAGAGAAGACAGAATACCCGTGCCCTTTTGGAGATTTACTGAGAAAAGTCAGCAAGTTCTGTTTCTTCTCTTCCAACTCACTCTTGAAACAGTTGCAAAGCACTGTGCCAGTCAGGGGAGTCAGCTTGAGTCCTGTAGACACACGGGAATACCTTGTGGGTGCAGGATCAGACAGCTGCAACTACTCAGGCACCAACTGACTTGAATCTTGTTCTGCTGGTAAGCTGTTCCATCTCCCTGAATCCCAGACTCTTCAGCATGAAATATGGAGCTGCTGTTCAGTTCAAATGATAGTTTTTGGTTTTGGTTTTTCAAGACAGGGTTTCTCTATATAGCCCTGGCTATCCTGGAACTTGCTCTGTAGACCAGGATGGCCTCAAACTCACAGAGATTCACCTGCCTCGGCCTCCAGAGTGCTGGGTTTAAAGGTGTGTGCCATCACTACCACTCGACCAAAGGACATTTTTTTAATGGCAGGAGAGTCTTTCTATGTCATAAATGCTCCTGCCTCTCAGGAGAGGATGGTTCAGACATGGAGAGCAGAGCAGCCTGTTTACTTCTCGACAGTTTGCCAGTCCTGAGCATTAAGCATTATTTATGCAAGGCCACAGAGCGTGCAATCCTCCACCACTGTGTTCCTCCCAGTCTTCTGGGCTCCAGTCCACAACATCTCTTTACTTACAGATATGCCCCTAGGCTGTTCTGATTCAAGAGAGCTCTCTGCTCTGCTCCTTCTTTTGTTAGTCCAGATGTTGGCCCAGTAGTCAGGGCCTCATTGTCTCATCATTGAGACATCTCTACCTCATGTACTCAATCATCTGGATCTGGCCCATGTGTGCCACAGACAATAATAGACCATGATGTGCCAAGTCTCTGGATATCTTCAGACTTGCTGATCACACTTACTTAAAAGAAACTACCCACTCCTCATCTAGAGAAACGTGGAACAGGGATGTCATCAGGAACTCCAGCTTTGCTGAAGGGTCAGATTCTATTCCAGTTTTGAATTTTATCAATTGGGCAGTTATAGGGAAGTCAATTATCTTCTCAGCCTAGAGATAATAATAGAGCTACTCTCTGAGGGTGCTGGGCATCCTTCTTGGACCAAAATATGCATAAGGCTTAGCACAGTACCACTGTTACTTATCTATTGTCCTGCTCCCTGGGTATTTGCCCTCTCTTAAAGCCCACAATACAGATGCTCTACAAACTCAGTCAAGGCACTTCTTCTTACGAGATTATTTGCTATCTGACATGTCTGTTCTCTCCAAATTCTTGTCTCGGGTCAGGAACCAAATTCTAGGTCCCAGACAGTTATTCCACTGAGTCAAATCAGTACATCTAAAACTGTACAGGCCATACTAATATATATGTGCAAAGTGTTATTAAAAACTTGTTATTGGGGCTGGAGAGATGGCTCAGCGGTTAAGAGCACTGATTGTTCTTCCAGAGATCCTGAGTTCAATTCCCAGCAACCATATGGTGGCTCACAACCAACTGTGAAATGATGAGATCTGATGCCCTCTTCTGGTGTGTCTAAAGACAACTACAGTGTACTCATATACATACAATAAATAAATCTTAGAAAAACAAAAAAGACAACATATGAACTACCCAGAGCCTGATAACCCCACCTTATGTCCTCTTTCCTTTACAGGAGCACATAGAAACTCTTAAGCGATACCACACCAGACCCTACACAAAGCCTTTAGGAATAATGTTCTTCCATTTTATCTAGAATTTTCCCTACCATCACCTCTAAAGCATACATCATCACTTCTTGTTATAAATCACAGGCCACCTTCTATTGCAGGCTGCTTCTGACTGCATAGACCTTTGCTGGGCAGCTCCAGGATAAGGCACAGTGCTAAATATCTGGGCATCATAATATATGTCTACAATTCTAGCAATCAGGAGACTGAGCAGGAAGATCATGAGTTCAGTGCCAGCCTGTCTGTATTATTGCCACAGATAAGCATTACTGTGCAGCAACTTCCTCCAAATTAAAGCACTGTCCTGGAGGGAGGACAGAATCTCCTAATATTTAGGAAATAAGCAAGCTTTCAAGTTTAGGGAAGCCAGAATCTACGATTCACAGGGCCCCTGCCTAGAGTATATAAGAGAGAAATGACTTTGGGGAGGAGACTCTCAAACCAACTGAGCTGTCTGGAGTGACGCTGGTTTTGCCAGCTACCTGCCAGCTGTGTAGAAAACCCTAGGGATACATCCTTGGTGGCCTATCACCCACGCCAGGGATGGCTGTTTGATAATCCAGCTAGCTGCTTTCAAGCCCTTCGGTTTTTTAAGTAACTCTCTCACTCATACATTGGTAAGTAACTCCAATAAATTAGTTTGTCTGTCAAGCCAGACTGTGGTAGGAATGTTTCTTTGGTCATGTGTTAATGCCCTTTCTAGAGTGAGCAGACATTTGGTCACATCTTCTCAGCAATGGGCACTATTTTTAAAAAAGCTATATGGTCAGCTAGAAAGCTCAGTGGGTCAAGGTACACGCTGCCAAGATGGACAACCCGAATTCAAGCCTTGGGACTCAGGTGGTAGAAGAGAACCAACTCCTGCAAGTTGTCCCCTCACCTCTGCATGTGACCTTTGCTGTTTTCTACACAGCTTGCAGGTAGCTAGCAAATTCCAGCGTCACTCCAGACAGTTCAGTTGGTTTGAGAGTCTCCTCCCCAAAGTCATTTCTCTCTTATATACTCTAGGCAGGGGCCCTGTGAATCATAGGTTCTGGCTTCCCTGAACTTGAAAGCTTGCTTATTTCCTAAGTATTAGGAGCTTCTGTCCTCCCTCCAGGACAGTGCTTTAATTTGGAGGAAGTTGCTGCACAGTAATGCCTATCTGTGGCAATAATACAGACAGGCTGGCACTGAACTCATGACCATGTGTGTGCCTCATGTACACATGTACACACACACGAAAAGAAATACATGTTGTACCTTTACTAAATATGCTCCCTACTTAGTCAAGTGACTGCCGTGAACTCTGATAGCTGAATAACAATTGTGTCCTATGTGTTATAGAGAAATGGAGACAGATGAGTTAAAGGCTGACTTCTGGCAGAAGCATGCCAAGTTCTTTTGTGATCTTGCTGGCCCTACTAGCTGTCTTTCTAGAGAAGCCCTGCTTCCTGAAGGTAGAGTGTTCTGAGACCCATAATGCTTGCTTCTGTAAACAAGCTTAAGTGCAGTGACATTTCCCCTCCATGGTCATAAAATGCAAACTGCCTGAAAACGGCCATGTAGTGGGCAGGAAATTTCAAAACCAATGCACAGTCTACACAAATTGTAAAGCAACATCATCATCATCAACAACAACAAACCCTACAGTGAGCAGCTGGATTTGCAGAGCGTGAGCTCAGTCTAGGCCGGCTAGGATAAAATAAACCTGAGTTCTCTAACTTTTCAAGTACTGGTTGGTTCCTCAGTAGCCAGTTTTCTACAACATAAAGTAATAACATTTCTAAGAAAGTAAAAAAAATAAAGTATTAAAAGTAAAGCTCTCAACCACCATAAATGATACTTCATAAAATGAAGGATATTTTACAATAAAATCAAATAAAACTCCAGTGGGAAGGAGGTTGCCATGGAGGATCAGTACAGTAGCCTACAGTTGTTACAGGCTAGTGAAGAGCTAGTGAACCTACTGTGCACTACTGTTGACTGTCTCACAACCTCTGAACAGGACCAGGTGGTCCAGGGGGCAGTGCTGTCTGACAGGGGGCAGTGCTTCCTGTCAGTGCTGAGCAGTCTGTGGAAGCCGCCCCTACCATGCTGCCCATGTACCTTGTACTCCAGAGAGAGCAATGTCTCGGTCTTGCTGGCCCAGCTCCACTTGTGGACTATGTAGCCCTTTTGGTCATTTGTGATCCCACCTTCTTCATCCAAAACCAAGACGTATGGACAGCTGGGAGACCCACAAAAGACAGAAAGTATTATAGGCCCTGAGAGAACCCCTTCTTCACTACAGGCTACAGACAGGCAGGGCTGGGAGAGTCGGCCCTGGTCTGAAAGAAAGGTTACCTGACATAAACAATCTGATGAGGGGAATGGAAGAGTCTGAAGACTCCTGTGAATGGCTTTACCTTTCCACTCACTGTGGTCTGACTATTAACACCAACCGATGCTAGTGGGGGTGTCTGTGGAGAAGGGCTCAAGTGAAACCCAAAAGATGGAAATCTAATTTTTTTTCTGTAGCCCAGGAGCCTGGTATAATGGTAACAAAATGTGAGCTAGAGGATGCAAACATGAAAGGAAGTCACTTCTTCCAAAAAACTGCATATGAAAAGTCAGACAAAATCAGCTCCTAGCTGTCGAGAGTATGTGCTGCACTTTAGAGACTTCATGCATGATGGTTAACCTGAAATGTCAACTTGAGTAACTTGGAAATGCCTAGATTAGTGGTTCGTGCCTCTGGGTCTATCTGTGCTTTCAGAGATGAGCAGGTCTTCGGGGCTCTGTCCTAAGCAGCAGATTAACCCTTTGACGGGTTCATAATACACTGGCATCATTAGGAGGTGATGAGGAACCAGGAGGCAAAATAAGGTTCTAGGTAGTGGAAGGTAGTCAGCCCTAAAGTTGTATCCAAGGGAGGCTGTGACCATTTTGCTCAGAAATTTGATCCTTTCCAGTAAGTTCCTTTGTCTCTTTTCCTAGGTCACCCAAATGAGAACCACTACACTAATTCACTGTGCCAGTGGATAGACTGAGTTTAACAGCTCTGAAAACTAGGGGAGAACCCCTAAAATACATCTTCCAAATACATCTTCCCTTCAAGTCCCGTCAGCTGCTTTGTCACGAGGAAAGTAAAGAAACACCACACATCTTGTTTACCCACTTCTGGGTAAGTAACTTTTCCTATTAAAGAGTTCTTCCAGGGCTGAGAAATGGAGATGTGGCTCTGGTCTGTCTGTGCTTTCAGAGATGAGCCATTGGCAGAGCACTTGTTAGCATTTATGAGGTCCTGGTCCTCAGCCTTGAAAACAACAACAAAAGCCCCATGTGTCTGACCAAGAATGGAGGTCTTCGTGTTCTGGGGTACCCAGTGGGAGACTTGGAGTGGGTTCTAACTCACTGTGGAAACTGCACTATAGAGCCAGTCACTGGGCCTCCAAGTACAAGGTGTTCCTGCCTCAGTGACTCCTGCACTCCTTTACCTTTCAGTCACCACCTTACTCCATGAGGCTACACTTCCCTTGACCTACTCACCTGTTCTTCAGGTTGTAGTAAACACAGCCCAGGCCTTCAGCATTGAACACAGCCAGGAAGATATTAGGTATGTCATTAAAGAGGCAGGTGATGGGTTTCCCTCTGCAGCACGTGGGAATCTGAAGCATGGCGATGTTTCCGGAGGGATAGCTGGCAGATACAGTTAAGTCTAACTAACAGAAAACTGTCCAGGTGCTGGCCTCAGGGTCCCCACAGCGACATGTGAAAGGATTCTTCTCTTGTGTATTGTTTCCTTCCTTCAAAGATCCTGTGCGTTTCACATGTGTCACAGTTAAATAATTACAGAACCCAGCTATGCTCCAGGTCCTTCTTATATCTACTTATTCCTCACAGTACCTTATGAGAGGTAGTCCTATCTCTGTTCACATGTCAGTAGGGTTTCACAGGTCCAAATGGCACTAGAGACAGACTTTTAGTGCTAAAACATGAAGATGCCAGGAAAACCAGTGAGGAGTTTACCCAAGTGAGAATCAGAGGGGTAGGAAACGCCTGGTCCCATCTCACGCCACAGTGAGCACAGAGCCAGAGCATGGGCTCCAGAGCCAGCAGTGTTTCTAGCACTGGCAGACAGTCTCCCCTTTTGGCCAGTCTGGTAGGAAAATAATAACTCTCTGCTCCGTTCCAAGCTCAGAGGCCCCAGGAACCACTGATCCTCAGAAGGACAGTGTTGGCAGCTTCTTCTCTGTGTAGAACTGCAGAAGCAGTACTCCAGGTAGGAGGACTCTAGTGGTTGGCACTGCAATCCATCTTCCTCAGTCTTTCCCACCAGCCAAATAAAAACAGAAATGGAAGGAGGGAGGGTGATCCCCAGGTAGAAATGACACAAAGTAACCTACCCGAAATTCTAGAGATTAGGCAGATAGTGCAATAAGTGAATCAAAGATTTCACTAAATAAATACAGCAGTAAATTAAACAATAAAATAAAAAAATCATTATATTAGAAAGCCAATGAGCTGAAATTATTTGGACTGTAAAGAATAAAGAAAAAGAAGAAACCTCAGGCCCGACAACTCATGCCTAGAGTCCAGGAACCTGAGAGACTGAGGCAGGAAAATAACTGAGTTCTAGGCTAGCCTAGGCTACATACTGTCAAGTCAGCCTAAACTACAATGTGAGATACCAAGAAAGAATAGAGGAGCTCAGAGTCCCAGGAAAGACCATCAAGCACAGCAACATATGCATAACAGAAATTTCAGAAATCCAAGAAAAAGAAGGAGACAAGAGAGGATATCCAAAGAAGTAAAGTACACTGAATGAAGCTGGATATGTTTGTGAACATCTTTAATCCTAGAATTTGGGAGACAGAGACAGGCAAATCTCTGTGAGTTCCAGGACAGCCAGAGCTACACAGAGAGACCCTGTTTCTAAAAAAGAAAAAGAAAAGAAAACAATACCACCCCTCCCCCCAAAAAATCTGGAGGACTCACAACACTTGTTGACTTAAAACTCACCACAAATCTTTAATAATTAAAGCAATGTGGTCTGGCATAAGGATAGACATCAAAATTAGAACAGTGAATTAAAAATGAATCTAAAAATAGATCCTTCCATCTATAGTCAATTTATTTTTGCCAAGATCTCCAGGACCATCCAAAGAGGGAAAAGTGATCTCTTCAACAAGGCACTGAGACAATAGGATACCCATGTGCAGAGGAATGAAGCCTTGGCTCACCCAAGATGCAAATGCTGACTCAGAACACCTCCAAGACCTGTGTTAAAAGCTTCATCTATAAAGCTGTTAGAAGGGAAACACAGAGTAAACGCCATAGCCTTAGATTTGGCAATGATGTTGTGAATGTAGAAACCAAAAGCATTAGCAACAAAATTGGGAAATTTAGACTTGATCAAAATTAACAACTTTGGGGGTTAGAGGCAGAGCTCAATGGTACACTGTGTTTGGCACACTGAAGCCTTGGGTTCAAGTCTTAGTCACTGCCTCACCAAAAGATAACCAAGGGACGAGCAAAGGGACTAGGATGCACTGCAAAGACCATCTGCCAAAAGAAACAAATGCCAAGCTATTTAGCTTCACTGTTACCAGGGGATTCCAGCTGATTCCTGTGAAGAACGGAAACTGAGCATGGTGGTTCTGAGGGGTGCACCGGGAGGTTGAAATCAGCTATGGCCTGAAACAGGCCACCACAAAGACCTATCATTTTATCTGATCTCAGTGTGTGTAAAAGGAGAATTGGTGGCTAAAGTCAGCATTCCACAGAAACCAGGTGCTGAAGAAAAGCTTTTCAGACATTTCACTCAGGATGGATCCAACAGCTCAGGTTCACCTTTGCCTTTGAACACAGTGACAGAACTTCAAGACTACTTAGTCCAACTCATTCATCATGTAACCAAGAGAAGTAAGGCACTCAGATTGACTAACATGGGCAAGGTCACTGTGACAGCTGATGTGGCCTATCAGTGACAGAATTGTGTAGGAGACAAGCCTCTGGGGGGGGGGTCTGTGATCATATTTCCTCCCAGAGAGGTTTAGCTGAGGTGGAAGGAGCCATCTTGAATGTAGACAGCACCATTCCATGGGTCAGGGTCCCAGACCGGATAAAGAGGAGGAAGCAAGCAGAACACTGGGTCTCACTCATCTCTAGCTGTTTTCTGACTGTGACTTATGTGAACAGCCACTTCACACATCTGCCACCAGGCCTAACATGAAGGACTGTACCCTCACACCGAGAGCCAAATACCCTTCCTTCCTGAAATACCTGGCATGGTGTTTTGTCACACCAACAAGACAAGTAATGAAAATACGTAAGAACTGACCCTGGCCTCTGTGACCGCCAAGGAGGAAATGGACTTATTATCAGGATGCCATCACTGTTGGAGTCAAGTTGAGTGTTCCTGTAGCAATGGTTAAGAGGTTAGAGGTAATTCCACCTGGGGCACCTCAAAATTCTGGGACAGGTAAGAACAAAGTTCCCAGGCAACCCTTCTTTGGTCCCTTGGCTAGAAATCTAACTTGTGAACATGTGTGGAGACTGGTCAGTGCAGGGAGGAGTCGGCGCTAGGGCAAGGTAGCCCCACATGGGCCTGAAGTTCCCTGCAGCTGCTGCTCACAATTTACACGCGTGTGGATACATACGCACGTGCATATTTCTGAAGAAGGTCTAAAGTGCCCATTGGATTCATGTGTCCTGTTCTGCCACTACCCAACAAGGGTTTAGCCGTCCAAGGCCGAGCTTAGCTGCAGGTGCAGCAAGTGTGCAGCCAATAAGGGCTTAGACTCCAAAGGTGAAGCACGAGGACCACAGGGATAAAACAACTAGTGAACAAGGATCAAGGAAACAACCCTCCCCAAACCAGTTAGAGATTTTTACTTTTCCTCCCACTGGAAATGAACCATCCTGTTGGTAGCTTTCTCTCTCCTGGCAGAGCCTTGAAGGCAGGGACCTGCCTGCACAGGCAAGCTTCTCACAGATATGAAGGGCTTGATATTCTCCTGCTGACTTAAACTATACTGAACTTAGACTCTGAATTCTTTCCTCAGTCCCTCCAGAGCCTGACCTGGACCAACACTTACCCCCAGAACATCCTCAGCAGGCTTCTCTAGTTGACCAAGAGTCCCCAATGAAGAGTTAGTTAGCTGTTTCAAGCCCAGGGGTTCTCTGGGCTAAGGTGAGGAGAAAGAGTAACACCCATCAAAAGGATATTAAACGAAGGAGGAGCCATCATAGAAAGTGTAATGCAGCTTGATGGGCTTCTTGGGCCCCCTCCACTCTTGAGAATGGCGGCCCATTTGAGCATGCTGGCTGGAAGGCTGGTGAAGAGTGGAAGCAGTAACCTGAGTTCCCGCAGTGAGAGGATGGTGAGATTCCCCCTTGGAGGCCAACATTAAATGAGAGGGTATCTTTGACCTGTAGTTGCGTAAAATCATGGGGCAGGAGGCATTCCTCCCTCTCCACAAGATCCTTTCGGCTTCTCTGTGGGAAGGAGATGAACGCATCTTCTAGGCGCTCGGTTCTCACTCTCCAGAGAGGTTCTCTATAGCCCCTTCCCAATATCCAAGACTCAAGACTCCCACCCCAGTCCCCTTGTCCCAAAGTGCATACCCCATCCTGTTCTTCTTCATATGCAAAGGTAGTATTTTAGGAAGAAGTGGGAAGGTGTCAGTACCCTGGGAAGATCAGTCTTTGTCTGATTGTTTGGACCTACATAATGGGGCTATGCACAGAGAGGGACTCTGGAACAGTGGGAGACAAACTATCCCTTTACCCACTATCCTGAAGTTCTGGGTGGGTTTATCCTAGCATGTCACAGTACAGAGGTAAGCTGGGTGGCTGTTCCTACCTGTAACTTGGCCCAGTGATTCCAAAAGACATAGATATGAAATAGGAATTAAGCTTTATGAGCAGGACAGTTAGGGAAGTAGTTTTCTGCTAGGCATCCCAGTATCCCTAAATAATATACCGTGACTCACCTATGTGAGTGACATAGTCTGTTTAGAGAGATATTGAACACTTAGCAAATTATGCCTAAAAAATTGCCACATAGGGCACAAGCCTGTGAACTGCAGGGAGCTACACAAATGACTTCCTTGGGTGAGGGAGGATGTGCAGAGGCAGAGACGGTTGAACAGGAGTTGGGCTAACAGAGCAGGGCAAGCTCCAGAATGGCTTTATTTTCTTATCTGTAATTGGATGGACCATGTACTCTCTCTCTCTCTCTCTCTCTCTCTGTGTGTGTGTGTGTGTGTGTGTGTGTGTGTGTGTGTGTGTGTGTGTGTGTGTATGTGTAAGGACATGACCTGGGGTGGGGTGTGCACTTACTGCTATGACACCCATCTGTCCTTGTGTCTCATGTCCTGTAGACACCATCCCAATATCTAGGCACTCACATGTGGCGACACATATCCTGCAGCTTTTCCCGGGCCTCAGGACAGGGGTCAGGCAACTCAATAATAGTGCTTTCAGGAGGGGTTCGGGCTCGGACCGGTGGAGATGAGACATCGTCTATAGCCTTTGACCTGCCTGTAGTTAGAGGTGAGAGGTAGAGAGACAGATATGGTGGGCTTTAGAGGTGGATCCTTGAATGTCACATCCTCCTGGGAAAGGGCTGCAGAACACGTTAGGTTTGTGCTATGCCGAAATGGGGATCATCACCTGCTAACTCAGTCAGCCAATAATTAAAGTACTTCGAAGACTGAGGAACACAGTGATGGGCAGCAGCAATAGCAATGAAGTCGGCCTTAATGCCGATGCTTCCACAGTCCTCTATAGCCAGTCCCCTTTTACCAAGAACAGTGAAGCATGAGGAAGACAAGTCACACAGGCAGCCAGGATGGGTGAAGAATTGGCTTCAAGCTTCTCAACTTCTAGCCTTACCTCCAATATCTGTGGAATTACAAGGGGCAGCATGAGGCAACCCTGGCCTTCCTTCATTATCCAATCCCCACAACACACATGCCTGTCTGTGTAGCTCATCTGCCATCATAGTTGACAGGATGGATGTAAAGTCCTGAGGCCTTTCCTATTCACAGCAGGCTCCTACCATACACACACCTTACCTCTGGAGCTTCTTTCTCTCATCTGCTGTCTGTTTTCCCTAACGTTCCCTCCCTTCTGTGTGGGACTTTCTCAACAGGTCAGGGGAATCTTCTGTGACATTGCTTTCTGCCCACAGAACTGGAGCCTGCTGAGTTTAGGATACAAATACCTCAGCTCCCCATTGATGGTGTGGCTGGACAGTGCTGTCTCATTCACATTCTGGACAGTGCCTGGGTTAAAGGACTAGACTGAGTGGGGGATCCACGTGGGGAATGCAATGCAATTCTTATTGCTGTAACTACATGTGCTGCAGCTCTGGAGTGCTTATAAGGACCTGTGTGTCACAGGGTGCTGAATCTCTGTGACTGGAGATGTTACTTTTTCCTCACCTCTCTTCCTGCTTTCCTTTCCTGTGGAGAGGGAGAAGCTCAGACAGGCTGTGGATGCCTGGAAGACCAGCTGGTAAGGTGTGTTCACTCCCATAGCAGAAATGTTCATGGGGGATTCTAGGGAAGAAGAGTGAGTCTTCTTTACCATATTTGAAACTTCAGTTAAATTACAAAATGTAAAGTATTCTTCTCTTTTAAACAGCAGGCCAGCTATTGCAAAGTTACCTGTAGTCATAAACCAACCCGGAAGTCTTATAGGGAAAGAACTCATTTTGTTGCTCGCTATGAAACAGTATCTCCATGGACCATAATTTGTCTTCATTGATGGACATTTATTTCTAATTTTTCTGCCTCTCCAAACAATCCTGTAACAAGCATTCCTGTAGGATTGCTTGTACTCGTGGACCTGAGTTGTGGCTAGCATTGGGAGCTGGTTCCCATATACCATAGACAGGTGAGCTCAGACCCAGAGTGCCAGGATCGGCAGCAGTCCGAGGGGTGACTTCATTGCTGTGACATCTTTACCACGTGCCCTAAAGGGTTGCTCTGCAACCAACTGGAAATCTTAAAACCTTAACAACAGACGGTTATGAAATACATCACAGGCAGGGCCTGAGGGGCTAGACTGTGAGTTGTGAGGTGCAGACATTTCCACCAACAAACAGACTGTCCTCCACCAGAGGTGCATGAGCTCTCCATGCCAGCAGCGCCGCCTCTAGAGCTGCTCCACAGCCACATCAACCCTTGGGAGCTTTGGCCTTTCTATCGCCCTCTTGTCAGTGCTGTCTGTGCTTTCTCCCTACAGGAGGACACCCACCTTTCCCCAGCTGAGCCGAGCTGAGGCAGCTTTTCCCGATAGTTCCAGTCAGACAGTCAAAGGCCATCTCCTTTGCATTGAGGTGGAGTAGCTGGCTGGCCTCCACAAAGCGCTTCGTGATGTCCAGAGGGTTGGCACCTGCTGAAGGAATAAACAATGGCAGTGTTCTCCTCTGGCATAGACGACTCTCCCAGAAAAAGGCCTTTACAAATGGCCCAGGAAATAAAGGTGAAGACTTACTCCTGATGGAAGGATGAGGAGCTCCTGATGTGCACACTTGGTTGCACAGAGAGCTCAAGATCCAGCAGGCATCACCTTGCTCCCAGCCTACCTGCTGCCTGCCTGCTCCTCTACCCCTGCCTGTATCCTGCCTGCCTCCTTGCCCCTGCCTGGGCCCCTGCCCCTCTGCCTGCTCACAGCTGAGTACTGAGGACTCCAAGAAACTGCTGCTGACACTGCTTTAGGTTCTTCCCCAGTCCTAGAATGTCCCTCAATTTGGAGGCACTGGGCACTTAGAATTCAATTTGGCATTGGTTGAGTCAGACTCTTGATTCACAAATTCCATGTCTCCACTCATCAGTGAAGCTCTGTCCACCTCTGTACCATCACCCCAAACTCCTCCCTTCAGCACTGCTAACCCTTCAGATTTTTGAATGGGCACACCAGAGATGGGTGGCCAGAATGAAGGGAAGGTGGGAGAGCAGAGGGAGGCACGCTTCTTGCCGCAGACCCATGGCCACCCGTCCCAATCCCAGTGCATACTTATATAGGTTAAATAAGCCCTTATCTGAAGGCTTAGAACCAAAACGGTATGGGGTTTGGGAGAGGTTGGTGTTTTGAAATGTCTTTCTGTACATACTGGGATATATAGGGATGGGACTCAAGAGACATGGAATTCTCTGATGCTTCCTTTGCACCCTGCATGTAGATTAAATATTGTTTTACATGCAAATTACCATGCACTGTCAACAATGGAATATTCTATGGTGGTATCATATAGACACTCAATATTCTTCAGATCACAGAATATTTTAGATTATATATGCTCAACTCATACCTGTTGGGGTAGATGTGGTACACACACACACACACACACACACACATCCTACCTAGCTGTGTGGAAACAGAAGGGAATCTGTGAGCAGGCTTACCAGAGGCAGACTCCACCATGGCCTTCATCTTCAGGGAAAGCAGCTCTGTCAACAGGTGGATGGATTGCCGCTGGAACTTGTGCAGGGTATCTTGGCCATTGGGCATCAGTCGAGCAGAAGCAGAGCGGGGGGCCAAGGGCTTGCCCCCACTGGGGGTTGTGAGCAGTAGTGGAGGTGGTGGGCCAGGTGGGGGCTGCTTCTTCTGCATGGGGAGGACCTGCGCTGGGATCACTTCTGCAAGCACCACTGTAGGAGTTCCCAAGGTGATCACCAGATCCGGAATCTCCGATGGAGTGGGCACTGCAGGGTCACTGATGAGCTCCTCCCAAGTGAACTCAAAAATATTCCTAATGCCTTTGGGGATGGAAATGCCTGTGTTTCGGCAAAAAATGAGGAGTTTCGAGACGTGAGCCAGCAGTTTGGGGGCTGAGGCTGAATATTGCAGGTACAGTTCTCGGTTACTTTTGACCTGGTTCATGTCGTCTGGGCAAGCATACTGCTAGGTGACACTGTCCATCTCAAAAGAGAGGGACACTCAGCTGTAACGATTCAGCACGCTGACAAGTGAAGAGATGGGTCAGCTCTTACCTACAGAGAAGTCTTGGGGAAAGACGGAGTGTACATGCAGAAGTCACCCTCAAATGTCATTGAGTCGTCAGTTTCTGTCTCAGAAAGATAAGAAGGGTGCTGGTCATTCCTTCGTGCTAGAATACAGCATTGCTCCCTTCCCTCATCTTCCCTAGGAGAATTGCCCAACAGCAATGTAGTGAGCTATACAGGGACAGGCCTGCTGCTGAGGACGAATCCAGAAAAGTTCCAGAGAGGGTAACAGAAACTGAGAACCTAAGGTAAGAACCTTGGGAGCAAGATAAACAAAAGGGCCAGGGCAAGGAGGGAAGTCTCACCACAGCTTTTGTAGTTAGCGACCTAAGGGTGGAAGATCTGCCTGTAGTTTACTGATAAAAGCCTGTAAAAACAAAAGAATGCCATTGGCTCTCCCCACAGACAAGGAAATGGGAACCCCTGGTCACAAACCTTCGATGGGCATCCAATTACTCAACATGTACACACTAGGTCAGGCAGGAAAGCCTGAAGGACAATGCAACCCCACAGTTTATAATCTGAGGCCACAGGCCACATCCCACCAAGTCTAGGACATTGACAATTGGAAAGTGCAGTTAGAAAGAGGCCATCGACTGGATGATGAATCACCACAGCAGAGGCGTTAGTGTGGAAAATGTATACCCTTTCATTAGTGGACTGTGGGAAGCATTCTCCCTCCTTCACAGAGCTGTTCAAGGTCTCTCAGTGCTCAAGGAAACATTGGGGGGCCTTGAATTTAGCAGATAACACATTTGTGAGAACATACATTTTCTGGATTTTATTCTATACAAATTCTCCTGGATCTTACACTATATAAGAACAATGCCTGATTGCTTATTTCTGAGGGCCTTCATGAGGGTGTAGGCCTCTAAAGGGCAATGTACAGGAGTGTCCATTGAGAGAAATTCAAGCAGAACTTTCTTCCCGCTCATGTCTTTCCAGCATCATCCTTCTGTGCTGGCTCATCTCGGTCATCTATCCAGAAGCATCTTTCCATGATGTCAACCACAAGTGCGGGGGGCAGGCTGCTGGCTGCACCCTCTCACCATCCTTGGCAGTGAGTGCAGCTGTCCAGCCATCTTGTTTTCCACTTCCCATCCTGACCACCACTTTTCTGAACAGGCAATTCTCCTCCCCTTTTCAAGCTCTGACCTTGGGAGCCACCCCCAAGGTCACCATTCCAGGATAGTTCCTGAGGTGAACGCCTGCAGCGCTTACACAGAGGGTCCATGGTACTCCTCTCCAAGACTTTTGCTGATGAGGAACCAGAGCCCTTGATTGGGAGATGTTTGTCCCCAGATTCAAAGCATGACTTTGGCAAATAGGACACCACTTTCCCTGGCCTTAAGCTATCTTTGCCCATCTATCAGGAACAAAGCTCCCAACAACATGAGTCCCATAGGACAAAGCTAACATTCTACAGGCTTGAAGACGAAGCGGCTTCCTGTGGTTACTTGCTGACCTCTGGCAATGCCATTTCTCAGCTTTGCAGACACAGAAAAATAGATTTGTTCTGGAATAATTAGTCCACAGAACAAAGACCCCATTCAGAATCTCAGGCAGCAAGGCAGCAAGCCAGAGAGGTCTGACCCTAACTGTACAGGGCAGATAATGACGACGACAACGACGACGAAGATATTTCTTCCCCATCACCCACCCACTCACCCTCCTTCTCTTCTTCCTCCTCATCCTCATTCCTCTTCAGTCAGAACTCAAAGGAAGAACAGAAGATGATTAGGCAGTCCCGGAAGTTGTGCAATGTTAACCATTTGGAAAACTTCTCCCCCATCCTCCTAACCAGATTCTACCATTTGAAGTTAATTATGAAGACATACCATACAAATTATACATACACACACATATATATGCATGGTTATGCACAGATGTATGCACATACATGTAAGCATGGGGAGTCTAGAGGTTAATCTTAAGTATTGTTTCTCAAAAGCCACACACCTTGATTTTTCTTAGTGGAACCTGTGAGTCACTTGCAGGTTAGACCAAATGATCAGTGATTCCCAAGACTCTGTTTCTGGAATTACACTACTTACTAGAAAACACACTACTACACATGACAAATATGGTACTGAGGGTCGAATCCAGGTCCTCATGCTTACACAGCAAGCAAGAGCTATCTCTCAATGGCTGTTCTAGACATTTTAATATCAGTGGAATCATGAATTATGTGTTCCTTCTTGCCCCTGAGGAGTTATGGCACTTGATGGCTACCAGAGGAAGAAGTCATGTTTGTTTAAGGATACAGCCACTGGTTATGTCTCACATGCACCAGTTGGACCACACCCATGTACATACCAGCTGCACTAAGTGGTCTTGGTGGGCATGGTGGTTTAAATGAGAAATGTCCCAGGCTCATTCATGGATTTGAACACTTGATCCTGAATTGGTGGCACTATTTGGGGGAGGTTATGGGAACCTCTAGGAGGTACAGACTTGCTAGCTGAAGTATCTTGGGAGGTTTTGAGGGTCTATAGCCTGACACCCCCCCCCTCTCTGCTTTGGGTGTATAGAGATATAGCCAGTCAGCTTTCTGCTCCTGCCCTTCCTGGATGCATACATAGGCTCTCCTTCTGGAACTCTAAGTCAGAATAAACTCTTGCTTCTATAAGTTGCTTAAGGTCATCGTATTTTATCGCAGAAATGGAAAAGTAGCTAATACAGTGAGCTTTAAAAGCAAAAAAGGAAAAGAAGAAGACACGAAGTTAGCTGGTGAAGAGGTTAGGGAAGTTTGGAGGCTGTGGGAAGGGAGTGGGCTGGGTGGTATAATCAAAATATATTACATGCATGAATGAAATTCTAAGAAAAATATAATTATAGATGTGGTCCCTTGTGATGGTTTGTTTGTCATGGTGCTTTTAAACTGTATCCATGATAGGCTAGGCACAATGGCACACACATTTAGTCCCAGCAATTTGGGAGGCAGAAGCTATTGGATCTCTGAGTTCAAGGCCAACATAGTCATAGTCTACAGAGCAAGTTCAGGATAGCTACGGCTACACCAAGAAATGCTGCTTCAAAATCTTTTTTTTTTTTTTTACTCATGAGCTGGGGACATGAATCAGCAGTTCAGAGTGACCCAGGTTCAATTCCCAGTACCCACATGGTAGCTCGCAGCCATCTATAACTCCAGACAAGGGTATCAGGCCCATCTCCTGGCCTCTTCTGGCACTGCACATAGAGTTCACAGATATATATGCAGACAAAACACTTATATTCATAAAATATGATTTTAAAAAATTTACCCATGTGGCAGCATGCATAAGTACTTCATTACTTTTTGAATTTTACTGCTGTTTGCTGAGACAGGCTCACTGTTGCTCTGGCTTCCCTCAAACTAGGTAGACCAAATGGCCTCAGTACTCCCAGAGATCCGACTGTCTTTATCTTCTGAGTGCTGGGATTAAAGGCATTTGTCATAGGGCTAGAGGAGTGGCCCAATGGTTAAAACACTGGCTTCTCTTTCAGAGGACCCAGGTTCAATTCCCAGTACCAACATGGTGGCTTACAGCCATCTATATACCTCAGTTCCAGGGGATCTGATGCCTTCCTCTACCCTTAAGAGCACAAGGCATGCATGTGGTGCATAAATATATATGCAGACAAAACACCCATACACAAAATAAAATTAAAAAGCATGTAACACCACACCAAGTCTTGTTTTTCATTTTATCATTTTGTCTGTGCATGTGTGTGTGACATGTATGTGAATGTCAGAGGACAACTGTGTAGAGTTGACCCCCTCTACCTTTACATGGGTTCAAAGGCTTGAACTCAAGTTACCAGCCTTGCACAACACGTACTTTACCTGTGAGTTAACCCTCAAAGTATTTGTGTGAGGCAGGGACACGTGTAGGAATGTTCATGTGTGTGTAAGTGGAGGGAGGGAGTCTACAGGTCAGTTTTCAGTGACTTTCTTGATCATTTTCCATTTCACATTCTTTTAGATAGAATTTTTCACCTAAACTAGAGCTCACTTACTGGCTATACTGGCTGGCCAATGAAGATTAGAGATCTCTGTCTCCCCGATCCCCATCACTCCCTCACACCACACTGGGGCTGTAGTTGTGCCAGGCAGGAGTGAAAGGCATCAGAACTCTGTCCCTCACTGCTTGCGCAGAAGGCATTTTACTGATTGAGCCATCTCCCCAGGACTCAGTGTCTGCCTTTCTGAAGAACTCCCAGACTTTACCAAAGCGGTGGTCCTGCTTCAGTCACCAGCAGTACTATGGAGGTTGCAGTTTCTATATGCCCTATGGACAGTCTTGTCAATATTATTGCTTTGATTCTGTTTTGATGTGTGGATGTAAAGTTAGTGATTTGATTATAATTCCATGTGTCTAATGACATTAAACACCTTTTCACATGCTAATCGGGTATTTTTAAACTTGGAAACATATCTATTCAAACCTAAAGACTAATTTTTTTAAAAATGTTATTTTAATTAAATCCACAGATATTATATCTCTTCAAAATTTATCTAAAAAGTGAGTGTCTTACTACACTGTACCTATGAGATGAAGGCAAAGCTGTTAGGTAGAGGACCTTGAAACTTATCTTTAAAGGAGGCTGCCTTTAAGGGGAAAAAACAAAACAAACAAACTAACAAAAACTCCACTTTTTAGCCACTCACTGCCTTGCTCATATGTCTTGCCTGGAAGGGATGAGATGGTTATATCTCTAGCAGTCACTTTGAACCATGAGGTTACCTCGGAAAGGGAAGTTATGAGCTAGGGTTAGCCATACAGGACAATAGAATCTCGACTCCTGATAACATTGTGGAACTCCACACCATCTCCAAACTTCTCTCATCTGGGAAGGTGGGCCCTTTGTTTCTTGTGTTTACAAGCCCCTTCTTCATTCAGACCAAATGTGACTTCTGAGTAGCCAGTTTAGGTCCTCCCAGCTCTCCTCCTTGTCCATCTAATTTTATTCTGCTTTACTTTTCCAGGATTGAGATATCAGTCTTGCCCTTGAGAAACTTGATGTCAAAAGTAAGAATGAAATAACTGACTGACAATAGGAATCACACTACAAAAAAAAAAAGTGTAAAGGCCATGGGCATCTATATCAGTTATGTTTCTATTGCTGTGACAAAATGTCATGACCAAGACAACTGGGTTTATGGTTCAGGAAGAAAAGCATCGCTGTCACAGGGAAACAGGGGCAGGTATCAGGAACCTAAGAGGTCACCTTCCAAACTTCAAGCAGCAAGCAGAGAGCAAACAGAAAAGGGCACAAGTCTTTAGGCTTCCAAAACCTGTCTCAATGACATTCCTACTAAGCCTGCCCCACAACTACACCACATACTGGGGGCCAAGTACGCAAATGCCTGAAAATATAGAGGGACGTCTGTTGTTCAAAACTACTGCATTCTACTCCGCAGTCCCAATAGTCGCATGGCCTTTTCAAAACAATCAGCCCAACTTCTAAAGTCTCTGCAGTCTTTCAGTCCCAAAACTTTTTAACTAAAAATCCAAAGTTTTACTGAGACCCCAGGCAATGTCTTAACTATAACCCACTATGAAATAAAAACAAATTACTTATGTCCAAAATACAATGGCATAGATGTTCATTATTGTTTCAAATAGGATGATTGCAGGCATAGTAAAAAGATACTGGATCAAAGCAAGACCAAAACTTAGCAGGGCAAACTCCAAATCCTGTATGATGTTTGATATCAAAGAGTTTAGATGGTTATATCTTTCCAGCTCTGGGCATCTCTCTCAGGCTGGATCCACTCCCTCTGCCAGATGTCTTACAGCCCTGATATCTCCAACATATTGATGTCTCTGATGTAACATAAGCTTCCTTTCCACAGCTGCACACAATGGCCTTCCATACAGGGACTCCCCTGCTATGTGCGTAGCTGTGGCAGCTCTCTGAAACCAGAGGAAGATTTCACAACCTCTTAACTGGTGTATCCTTCATGCCTCTAAAACAAGTACCAGATGGACAATACCCAAGTCCAGTGCCCAGCTTGGATGAACCCTGGCCCCCACCACTGAATCACACTTGCTGTACTTTTTTTTTATTGTTCCTTTCTAGAAGTAGAAAATTCCCTAGGCCTCTTCTTTTCACAAGTTGGAAGTTTAGCTAGATGGGGTCTCTCCCTGAGGGCGCCCTTCCCTTTATTTTACCACTGATCAGACCTCTCCTTAATTTCCCTATCTCTTTCAGCACAAGACTTGTCTGAAACATTGTGTTTCCTGGTGTTCTTTTTCTTCTCAAACTACAGTTTTTATTTCTTTCTGTGCCACTTGCTTTTCTTCGCTGCCTATGATTACTATCACTGTGCAACAGAGTCAGTAGTAGGCTGCCTTGAAATTTCCTCTGCCGCCGAAGAAATTAGTCCATGGCTTTTAAATGGAGTCTCACACAGCTTCCTAGAAAAGCGATCACATTTTTGCCCAAATATCACAAGCATGGTCTCTAGTACACTTGCTAGTACGGTTCCCCTCTGAAACCTCTTGTGTTGGCCGCCCCACAATCCACACAGCTCTCAGCACTATTGTCTTCCAAGCCCCAACTCTGATGGCCCATTAAACTCTGCTTAAGGGGTTAAACTGCTTTCCTAGTCTAAAGCTCTACAATTTTCTACATTCCTCAAAACAAACAAACAAAAAACAAACAAACCAGCATGGTCAGGTCTGTCACTACAATAACCCAACTCCTGGTACTTGTTACATTTCTATTGCTGTGATAAAACTCCATGACCAAGGGAATGTGTGGAGGAAGGATTTGGGTTTAAGGTTCCAGAGAGAGAAGCATGATCATCACAGGAGGGAAGCATGACAGCAGGCATGGCAGCAGGAATGGCTTCGAGCCTGAATTTCAATTTTCAAGCTGCAAGCGAACAGAAAATTCAAAATGGTGCAGGTCTTTAAGCTCTCAAAATGTGCCTCAGTGACATACCTCCTCCAGCAAGGGCATACCTAAGCATGTGTGTGCATGTGTACGCATATACAGACACAGTATACAAACTGGGGGCCAAGTGTTCAAATGCCAGAGAGTGTAGAGGGACATCTATCATTCAAACCACCAATAACACCAAAGAAAAACGTCAAAAGAAGGAGGTAGACCAGGGGGTGTTCCTGAAGCCAAGAAATTACCAAGCAGATAGGAAAAAAGAAACACAAGATGGAGATAACAGAGCCCTCTGAGGAATAGTGTGGCATGGTGGGCACTTGGGAAAGCCACAGATGAAGCAGGGTGATGCCTACATTGACATGAGCATGTGACCAATGGCATCCTCAGCACTGAACCCTTCAGGTCACAGTAAGTTGAAATGTCCCATCCTTTGGTGACATCACAGTTGTCACAGCCATGACAGCATAGTACAGCATATCGCTCCTATTTTTGTGATACTGGTGTGAACACACCCATCCCAAAGCAGCATGGCGTGTATGAGAAGGGGTAAATTTTGGCTGACATTTAAAAGTCGAGAGGACACACATCCCTCCTGTAGTGGCACTGAGCCATGTCAAATTTGAGTGAAAGGGCTGAGTACCAAGCTTCCCAGGTCACCTGGCCATGCTTCTCTAGTTTCTGGCTCCCTCTGGCTTTGTTCAGAAATACTCCTCTAAAGGTGTGATGTATAGAAGGTGACTTGTGTGACTGCCCTGTGAGTAAGCATGGCTTCCAATAATGGAACGGAAATGCTCATCCCTGCTGTGCTCTGAGCTGCTTGGCACCTATCTGAAGAGATGCTAGAGAATTCTCCAGATTTTTTTTCCTGTCCCATTTGGAAAATAGGCCACACAGAGAACATCTTAGCACACATGATGAGGGTCAGTACACATTCTGCTCCACCTCGTTATTTCAAGCTCAACACAAACCCTGGCAATGCAGTCCTGAGGTCTACAGGGACATTCACTGCAGTGTCAACACTGAGATGAATTTCCTGAAAGGATCAATCAAGAATGCCTTTCCATGTCAGTGAGTGATGTCACTTCTCTAAGTGATACTCAAGAGAACACTACAAAGGCAGAGGGAAGGTGGCAGTATGAGATAACAATTTAAATCTAAAAGGTACCCTGGCTGGTTCCTTCCTACCATGTCTGAACGCTGACCTGTGCTTTTGTATCTTTTATTTTGATGAACTACTAGACAGCAACTAAAAATAACTGAGCAGCTCAGTTTTAGAAACCTTAAATGAAAGCAAACCAGCTTCCCATCGATGTAATGTACTGTTAGTGTAATGGTACATTACATACTGCACTGACCAGCGTTCCCTGGAAATTCTAACTAGCATCCACAGAGCTAGAGAAAGACTTAACAGTACACATCTTCTGTGGCTAGAGAAGAAGCCAAATGTTCTGCACAACTCAGAGTACCTGCAACCTGGGAGACTAGGTGGTGAGCAGAGCCAGGCCTTTTCACAAAGCCTCGAGCCACAGTGACTGTTGAAAGGTGGAAAGAGCGAAGCAGGCAGGGAAGGAAAAGCTGGACAGCGTGTTCCAGCTCAGAGCTTAATGCTGATAGTGTACAAGACCCAGGAGAGGACAAGGCGTAGCCTGGGGAAAATGCTTGAACCCAGGCTAAACGACAAAAGCATGTCAGTTAGAAATGGATTTAAATGGAAAAGGGAGGGAGGGAGAGGGAGAAAAGGAAAGAAGGAAGGAGAGGGAAAAGGAAGGAGATATTTAAACTGAGAGTGGAAAGGAAATAAGACTCCGACTATTATGTGTGAACATTCATTTTTTTTTATACACACCAATGCTCTGCTAGAGGTCAGGGTTTAGTTTATTTTTAATTTAATTTTTTTTGAGAACACATATCACTGTGTAGCCCTGGCTGAACTCGCTATGTAGACCATGGTAACCTCAGAGAACTGCTGGCATTAAAGACATGCACTGTCAACCTCAGCAAAGAGCACAGGTCCGTATGAAAACATGACTTTCCAGTTTCCTAACATTTGCATCGACCCCACCACCACACTGAGGCCCTCACCAGCACACGTGAACCACTCTTCAAACACCAAGGCAGATACAATAGCCTCCACCAGCCACACGAGTCCTCACAGCCACACGAGTGAGTCTCTTCCCACCATTTTCAAGTCAACGAATCCTTTTCAGTATTTATCACTCACCATGGCTATGCAGCATTTTATGTGAACAGTCTGGCAAATAACTGGCTCAGCTTGCCTTACCAGCTCAAAAGGAAATTTGAGCCACATATGGTGTGGCTATCCTGTTTTGTTAACTGTAAAGACCAGTACCCACCCCTGTTCCAGATTCTAAATTCCACTGCCTCATCTGTATGTCATAACCAGACCAGCTGAACAGCAACCCAGGGGAATGGCCCAAGCCCCTGGCAATGTATAGGGAAGTGCAGCAGGCGTCTCATGTATATGGATTCAAATACTCTCCTCTGGGAATACTGCAGGCCAGCAAAATGATTCAGTACACCAATTCAAATGAACTGTGCCAAAACATACAAGGCCCAGAGGAGAGGTTACAATGAAAACAAGGAACTCAAAGCAGTCCTTCCCCAAATGGTTGCTCTACTCTCCAGACATGCAGAGAAGACAGTTTCCTATAGGCTTAACCACTTCCAATTTAGACACAGTCGGAGGTCTTGGATGTGCACCTGGGAGAAATTGGCTTGCCAATCTTTGGCCACTGATGGGAGGACAATATACAGGGGCCACAAAGCCAGCAAATGGTTATTTGGAGCAGTCCTGCCCAGAAGTTAGCACCACAAAAGAATTAAACTTCAATTTCACTGCTTTAAACTTAAAACTTGGTAGGAGTGGGGGGCAGGCAGCTGAGTAAAGGTGCTTGCCAAGCCTAGTAACCTAAGTTTGAACCTGGAACTAACACATAAAGGTGAACAGGAAAACCAACTGTACAAAGTTGTCCTCTGACCCCCACCTGTGTGGTGTGGCACATGGACCCCATACAGAGATACACACAATAACACAATTTTTAACCTAAAAGTTGAAACTGGAGCTGTAGCTCCTTGTAAGCACACTTGACAAGCACGTGCAAAGCAAACCCGACCCTCGAAAAACACACCACCAAAAGTTCTTAAATTTAAAACTTCACTCAATTCAATTATCAGATTCAGAGGTTTGGGGCAACTTGGATATGAATTTGGTACTTTTCAACTGCTTTATGACATCTAAATATGGATTAAAAATGTATCTGCTGTAAAATGAGTGTGCAAGCTCAGCTACATTCTGGGTTACAGTGCACTCTGGGGACTTAATATGAAAAAAATCGAAGTATGGAGTAGCAGTTATAGGTGTTTGGGGCTCTTGCAAAGGACTGTTCCTAACACCCACACGGCAGCTCTACTTGTATCTCCAGCTCAACGAGATGGTACCCTCTTCTCCCTCTGAGGGCATCAGGTCTACACATGGTACAATATATGTGCAGGCATTCACATGTATTATGAAAACAAAACCAGGTGTGGTGGTGCACGCCATTATTTCCAGCATTTGGGAGACAGAAGCAGACTAATCTGAATTTGTTGCCAGCCTGGTCTACACAGCAAGTTTCAAAACAGCCAGGTATCATAGAGTATACAGAGATCCTAACTAACTAACTATCAATCTATCTATCATCTATCTATCTATCTATCTATCTATCTATCTCTATTTTAAAGAAACAAAGTACTTCTTGATGGTTTCTGTATTCTGAATATATACTGATATGTTCTGAATATACTAGGTTCAATAGAAAAAAATAATTTCATTTTAAAACATGGTTTTAACAAAGTTGAAAATGGCCTGGAATGTAGCTCAGTTGGTAGAATGTTTACCTAACATGCAAAATGGCCCTAGGTTAGATACCCAGCAAGACATAAACCAGGTGTGGTGGTGCACACTTGTAATCCTAACACTCTGGGGAGAGAGGTACACACAGGAGGATCAGAAATTCAATACTGACACTTCAGCCTCCTTGTGGCTATCCATCCATCTACACTGTCCTCAAGGTGCTCAGAACAAGCAATGGCGGAACACATATCCCTCCAGGCTCAGGCGCATCAGGAAAGGGAATAGAGTGCCAAAGCTAGGAGAGAACTGTGAAATGTGGTCTTGAGGACCACAGCATAGCCACTGCACACAACACAGCACACACAGTACAGTAGTTGTAACTGCCTGCGCAGGGCCTGCAAAAGACTGCAACTGTCAAGGAGCAATCGTGGGTTGGGGAGGGGGTCAAGGGGCCCATATCCTCCTGATAAACAACTAGTTGGAATGGATTCTGGTGGAAAGGCAGTCAGTGTCTAGGTCCTAATACATAGACCACAGATCGTCTCAGATAAAATCAGTGGATCACAAGACAACAAAATGAAGAGAATGGGAAAAAGGACTTGTGGGGAAGAGGGGAAGTTGAAGGGCAGAAGATCTGAAGAGGAGGGTAGAAGGTGGGGGAAAACAGTAATTATGTACATACATGTACAAAGACTGTCAAAGAATGAACTATGAAATCTTCAATCTGCTACACATCAGGTTTGAGCTACATGAAACTGTCTCCCCCAAAAAAGAAAGAAACAAAATGAAAGTAATACTGACTGCATCCCTATGAAGCCGATGCTGTCTTAGTGCATGGATCTGAACTGAGGACTCTGCTGCCATCTGCTGGACATCCTGGCACAAAACTGGTTCATGAGAAACAAGTTTCTGAAGTAGATTCTAGGCTTATCTGAGGGACTGAAACAGCGAGCTCTGCATCTTATACAGAACTGTAAAGAGGAGACCAGAAAGAAACTTAGTCTTCAAAACTCCAGAGAAAAATGACCTACAGGTACTGGCTGATGGTGAAGTATGACTGTGCTTGACTGCCTCTGCCCATCAAAGGGCTTGTGGTTGGTTGCCAGGCCCTCCCATGCCTACTCAAGGCTCACTGCTGCCTGGCTGTCCCTCCTGCCTTCTCTTATCCCACCACTTTCTCTTCCTGGTACTCTGCCTTGCAGATGCACTTCCTTTCCAGCAATCAAACTGTCTTCATTCTGCTTGGAGCCTGCTATGTAGTCCAGGCTGGCCTTGAACCCACTGAGATCCACCCGCCTCTGCTCCCAAGGCGCACACCGCGTCTGGCTCTTCCCTGCTTTCGCCCAGTGTTGTAACATGTCTAGTAATTCTATTTTTTCCTTTCTCCTCTAAACTGTTTCCTTCTGTTGGCTGAGTTTATAGTTTCAGCCCTTATCTTTGATCCCCAACTTTTTCTGGGTCCCTAGCATTTCCATATGAATTTTAGGATGTTTGTCTTTTCTGGAAAAAAAAATAAGGATGGTTAGATTAGCTGAATTTTGGTGTATATTAAAAGGGATATTTGCCTGATGAGACTAACTGGATTGCATTATACCCAGGTTCTGCTTTTGTTGTGGAGCTCAGATCTAACTTTGGGATTTGTCTAAACTTTGTTAATACTGGGGCAGAAAGACAGGCAGCAGCAGATACTAGAAAACTTAGACATGAGTCTTGTTCTAACACTTAAGTGCCCCCATGTCCTTGAGCCAGGTATTGACCTGATACACATTCCACTAAGCCCTCACAGGAAGAACAGGGCATTTCCACTCATAATGCGAGCAGAGACAAAGCCATCAAGGAGATGCCAAAGAGGTGGGTCTTCCTTTGTTACACTGTTCCCAAAGGCTTGGTAGTCAACTCCTATTGCCTGTCTGCAATTGCACAGGCAAATACTCTGAACACCTCTACTTAGTGATAACCTTTAGATGGCTGTGCACCAGACATACCTGTTCAGTACGGATCTAGGCAGGGACCAACGTGCTCAGCACCATGGGGTCCACGTCTGACCCACTGAGAGTCAAGACCTAAGTAATGGGGAGCACCAGGAGGCACAGAGGCAGGAGGACAAGTCAAGGCGCTAACTGGTAAAACTGAGGACTGGTTTCTAAACAGCTCAGCAGTCTTGGAATGCCCAAATAATTCAGCCCAACTCCAGATGTATGCAGATGACAGAGACATAGGTAACTGAATAAACATGGTACGGATCAACTGTCAACTTTTACCTTTTCCCTGACCTTATAGCTTTGGACGTGACTACTTAGTCAGTATTCCACCAGCTTCCTTTTCCCACTTTGCCCCCTCTAATAGGCCCTCATTTGCCTGCCTGTTAGACACTAAAAACTCCTTCTGATTTTGCTCCATCACCTGTTTGGGAAGTGGAATCTGTGGAGTAGACGCCTGCATGCTAGCACTTCTGAAAGGAAAAGAATGGAGCCCTAAAAGCGAAGCCATGAGTGGGTGTGTTTGCAAAGCAGGGGTACAAGTTCCTCAGAGGGGTATGGAGAGATGAGTCAGTACAAGAGCACTGGCTACTCTTACAGAGGAAAAGTTCAGTTCCCAGCATCCACATAGTAGCTTACAATTACACATAACTCCAGTCCCAGGGTATCCAACACCCTCTTCTGACCTCCTTGGGCACCAGGCACACACATGGTACACATATATACAAAAAGACAAAATGTTCACATACATAAAACGATCTGAAAAAGAAACAAGTTCCTCAGTGTCAGATTTCTCAGATTAGGATTTATATATGGTTCACACAGCTGGAAACCCAAGTGAGTTACAACTGGGTCAGCATGGAGGGAAGAGACAGTCCCTCTATACCAAGAGATAAAATAATGAACCACCAAATAGTCAATGAGCTCTCATCATACACTCACTTCTCCCTGCCAACTAATATGGCCTCAAGCCTGTGCATCCTTCGGAAAGTACAGGAAGAAAGAAGTAAAACCCAGTCCTGTCCTGATTTCTAAGACACAAATGCAACCAGCATGCTTAACAAGGTCATGTGACTTGTTTATAATAAGATATCATATCATCTAGTGTTTGGAAAGTGACTGTGGGTGCTTGTGGTGAGCTTTCAGAGGCAGGAGTGGATGTGTGTGAAGAGCTGGGTTCCTGGCTCTGGCCAGAGGAATGCCCCAAGTCACTTGGTGCTGCTCCTGGTCTGCTCCATGGCTGGCTACTCAAAGAACCAGTTCTCTTTTGACCCACAAAGTAATTTGAAGGTGGGGCAAACTCAGGATCTCGCTCAGCCCGGAGTTCTGACTGCTTCTTCGACCAGAATCCATAGGAAAAGTCTATGAAAATAAGAAAGAGTACTATTAAAAACAATTTTGAACCAGTCAAATTCATTAAATATTTTTCAGTTCTTATATGCCTGTTAAAAGCCACCACAGATTTTCTAAGAACAAGGATAGCAACACGAAACCCAGCTAAGAAATGGAGTGGCTTTATGACAAGGAAAGATTAGATAATGGCTCTTTGGAAAGGCTGACAGGCACTGGACCATACTGCCAAAAGGGCACTACAATTGCAGAGAAATGAAGCAATTAAGTCTTTTCTGTAGTTGACATGACTAGGTGTTTGACATCAAAGCAGTCTCTCATTGGTTGTGTTCTGGAAGACACAGAAGGGGCTCCTCCAATATGAATAGAGGCTCTTTACATTTCTTATCAACTCCAACAGCAGGAGCTAAGGTTCCACTGAATACCTTTGAAAGAGGCATACAACAGTCTGCTGTGGCAGACTATGGTGGGTACCTTGGTGAAAAATTAAAGAAAGATGTGCATATACAATGGAAGCTCAGGTAAACTTTCAACCGAACACAAAGGATTGCTAAAGACAGAATTCCTCAGAACACCAGTGTCCCTCATATTTTTTTTTTTTTTTTCGGAGCTGAGGACTGAACCCAGGGCCTTGCGCTTGCTAGGCAAGTGCTCTACCACTGAGCTAAATCCTCAAACCCTTTCCCTCATATTTTAAAAGCAGTTCTGAACAGTAGCATTCTAAGCTGAAAAACCACACCTAAAAGTATGGATCTAAACTTCCCAAGTGCTTCTTAGAAAATTTTTCTGTGGACAATATACCTTTGTAGATGCTGGTCTTTTATGATCATGTTTTCCCATTCTCCTATTTATAAATAACTACTGTCCAGTATGGAGAAGAGACAAGTTCAGAGACCTGGAGACTTAAGCCCCAGGAGCACCAAGAGTCACTGTAGGGCTGAAGGTGGAGCCCAGCAGTAGAGCTCTTGCCTAGTGTGTAAGGCCCTAGATTCCATCTCTGCACCATAAAAAAATGAAAATAAAACCTCACCAGAATCACACTTTTATTTAAAACCAAAAACACCCTTCCCAAGGACCTCTCAGAAGTTTTCACACCTAACAGCCCCCGCCTACCTTTCCCTCGGTCCCACTCTCGGATGTGTGGCACTCCAGGCTTGGTGTCCTTCCTCTCCTGGATGATGACTTCCACCTTGCTGTTCTGGGCCACAGGAGGTGGAGCAGGTACAGACTTTGGTTCTGAGGGCTCAGTAACAACTCCATCTGCTTTTGTAAGGAAACGAAACCATATTACCATGCTTTAAAAACTTAACATCCTAATTTTGAAGTAAAGCTAATTACTAGTACTGATGGGAACAGCAAGTGTGCCTCACTTAGACAGCAGTAAAGTAGCTTGGTAATATTATTTCTCTCTGTCTGTAGTGGGTGTGAGTGCCAGAGCACACGTAGAGATCACAGGACAACTTGGTGCAGTTGTTCGCCCTTTACGTGGATTCCTAGCATCAGATTCAGAAAATCAGGTTTGCGTTCTTGAGCCATCTTGACAACCCTTCAGCAACTTCTATACAACAGGTCGCCTAAGTCCTTAAACAACTCTAACAATTTTATTATTATTTTATCACCAAGAAAAATTCAGCAGATCCATTGATCATGTATAAACATGTTAAAGTATCAAGAATATTCAAAACTCAATCTGAAGTTGAACAGATATCAATCCCTGTGTTCCCAAGAAGCAATGGTGGACCCTAAATCCTCAAATTATCCAACTAAAACAGCAAGAGGAGCAGCCAGTGTGCTGGGAGAGGTGAAACCACCTGTTTCATTTTGGCCCTATTTTTAAAATCTTAATGAAAACTGATTTTCAAAAAAGATGTGGGAAAATTTCATTTCATATCTTCTAGGACAGATGTTCAAGAGGCAAAACAAAAACAGACACCATGCAGAACTCAAGTAGAGACAGCCTTTATCTGAAACTAAACATAGAATTTTCAATTCCTATGCTTTTCTAGTGTCTCGTCGTGTTACATGAGGCTTTGCTCAGAGGCTAGAAAAGGAAGAGAAGATTCTAGCCAGTCTTAAACTGGTTCTCTTGTTGCTGTCATAGTGTCCCCAAGTTTCAGTCTCGTCTCCCAGGAGAAGCCACTTTTCAGCTTCCTCTCCACTGTAGTCTGTAGACCTGAGCTCTGGCCACTGCAACACAAACGCTGGGCTACAGCCTCCCAGTCACATCCTGGAGAGGAAGCCGGGTCCTCTTCTCCCATGCTTCCCTGACCTGGTCCAGGGCTGGATCAGAAACAGGTGCCAGGGAGCAAGCTTGGAGTATACAGAGGAAAGTGACACTGGAGAGCAGCAGAAACAAGATGACAGGAAGCCTGGGACCAGATGACCTAGATAGCCTTGCACTTTTCAATGTTAACAGACAGCAAGCTTGCATTTTGGAGCCATTTAGGGAAGGGCTAAAGTTAGCAGTCTGGCTTCTACTCCACAATGCACAGTAAGTCTGTCGGATCACAGCACTTTGCACTATCTCCCCGGGAAAGTGTGTTCTATCTCGTTTCTAGAACATAGTTCTTTGGTTTGAATTTCTGCCTCCAGCTGCTTTACCTTAATACTCAACTCGGTAAGTGCATTTTACAAAGAAGAGTACATTACAACAACAACAAAGAAATAACCATAAGCAAAAAAGCTGAAGTTGGAGCTAGAGCGATGTCTTGGCAGTTAAGATTACCCATTGCTCTTCCACAGCACCCAAGGATTGATTTCCAGCACCCACATGTGGTTAGCAACCTTCTGTAATGAGTTCCTGGGGATCTGATGTCCTCTTCTAGCCTCTAAGGCACAGACACCAACAAAGAACAAAGACATGCATGCAGGCAAACACCCACACATATATAATTAGATAAAATTTTAAAAATTAAAAGAGCTGAAGTTGAAAAGACTAGAAAAAAGGGTTTTAAGTGTTTTTACCATAAAAATGATAAATGTATGAGCAGATATCTACCTTGACTTAGATTACATAATATATGCAATTACCAAACATCACATGGCACTCCCCAAATATGTATAGTTTCTATGTTTTTGTGTATAGATTCTTAAATTTAAATCTTAAAATGTTATGTCTTATATATGTACACAACTAAACTTTTAAGTAATTTTTCTAACCTGTCCTTATAAAAAGGGTGCATTATTTGTTAATATCCTTCTCTATTGCCTAAAAACATGAGAATGTCATTCTGAAACACTCCAGCTATCAAACTGCCCCTGGATGGTGAGATGGCTCAGTGGGTAAGAGTGCCTGCTGTGGAAAGCTGATGACCTGAATCTGAACCAGGAATATCAGAGAGGGCAAAAAGCGCACTACTGAAAATGGTCCTCTAACCTCCACATCCACACACCCACGCACACCCACACTCACTCACACACCATATACAATAATGAATAGAAATATCTAAGAGTAATCAAACTGCTCCTGGTGGGACTTCAAGGGCACATGCTATTTAGAGGTAAAGCTGAGCGCTGGCTGCAACTCTCTGAGTGACAGCGTAGACACAGCCTTCCCTTTGAAGTCAGAAGCCTGAGCCATGCTATACCTCTGCTTTCCTCTTCAGTCCCATCCTCCTTTGACTTTTTCATCTTTTTTTGTCGAAGCTTGGCAAGTCTTGCTTCTAAGATAGCTTTTCGCTTTTCCTTTATGTTTTCTCGTTTTATTCTCTGATCTGTTGTCTGGATAGAACAAAAAGTTAGAAAATTATTCACTGAAGTCAAATTCATTATATTTGTTTAAAAAGATAAAATAATTCTCTCTCTCTTTTTAAAGTGTTAATTAAGACAAGCAGTGGTGGTGCATGCTTTAATCCCAGCACTGGGAGGCAGAGTCAGGTAGATCTCTGTGAGTTTGGGGTCAGCCTGGATATAGAGTGAGTTCCAGGACAGCCAGGGAAATACACAGAAATCCTGTCTCAAAAAACCAAAAATGGGGGGGGGGGTTGCTAATTCATTTTCCTATCACCTCTAAGCAGCTATCCCAAAGACCCTGAAATTGGTGCCCTATAAAACAGATTGTCACAGCCCTCTGATGCTTTAGGAAGCTAAATGAGAACTCACAGAGCACAGTAGAAGCCTCCACATAGAAGAAAGCTATCCAGTTCTCTTCTACTCCTAGATCCCCTTAAACAACCTCTTAGTTCCTAACCTAGGTCATCAAAATTACCATGTTTCAAACTAGATTTAAAACAGCAAGGCTGGAGGCTGGAGAGATTGATCAAGAACACTTGCTGCTCTTGCAGAGGACTCAGATTCAGTTTGCTAGCATCCATATAGGGGATCAAACCATCCATAACTCCAGTTTAAAGGAATCCAATGTCCTCTGTGGTCTCTGCAGGAACTACACGTGCTCACAGCACACATATAGAGATGCAAGCAGAGCTTGCACAAAAATGGTGTGATGGTTTGTACATGCTTGGCCCAGGAGGTGGCCCTATTAGGAGGTGTGGCCTTGTTGGAGTAGGTGTGTCACTGTGGACATGGGCTTAAGAACCTCATTCTAGCTGCCTGAAGTCTTCTCCTAGCAGCCTTCAGATGAAGATGTAGAACTCTCAGCTCCTCCTACACCATGCCTGCCTGGATGCTGCCATGCTCCTGCCTTGACAATAATGGGCTGAACCTCTGAACCTGTAAGCCAGCCCCAATTAAATGTCTTTTGTAAGAGTTGCCTTGGTCATGGTGTCTGTTCATAGCAGTAAAACCCTGACTAAGACAAATGGTAATCATAAAACAGTAGGTCTAGTAATGGCTCAGCGGATGAAGATGCTTGCTGCAATGATGTAGGCTTGGCAACCTGTGTTCAATCAATCCTGGAATCAATACAGAGATAGAAGGAGAGATCTACTCCATAAAGTTGGCCTCTGACCACCACACATGCCATGACACACATGCCCACACATGCATATTATACACATGCATACTACTAATAAAAACAAAATGTAGCAAACCACAGATTACTTCCAAAACATTTATAATTTTAGAGTTTGAAAATCTACAGTAATTCGATAATTAGCTTTATGAAACTAACAATGACCTTCTGAATACCAATTTTCATTTTATTTACCACATTTTGTAGTCTTTTCTCAGACAATACATCCCAACTGCAGTTTCCCTTCATTCTGCTCCTTCCAGCCCTGTCCCCCACCTCCCTTCTCCTATCGATTCACTCTTCCTTCATTCCCCTTCAGAAAAGAACAGATCTCCCAGGGATATGAACCAAACATGGCATGACAAGCTACAGCAAAACTAGGCCCAAACCCTCACATCAGGGCTGGGTGGGGCAACCCAGTGGGAGGAAAAGGGTCCCAGAAGCAGGTTAAAGAATGAGAGATACCCCCACTCCCACCAAGCTAACAACCATTTGCACGTACGTACGTATGTATGTATGTATGTATGTATGTATGTATGTATGTATGTATCCATCCAGAGGACCCAACACACCCAAGAATGCTTAGTGATTGCCACTGCAGTCTCTGTGAGCCTCACTGAGCCCTGCTTAGATTGATTCTGTGGGTTGTGTTCTCCTGGTGTCCTTGACCCCCTCTGTGGGAGTCCCCAAGCTTAAGGGGAGGTACCCGATGGAGATCTCCAATTCATGCTCTCTCTCTACCCAAGTCTATACGCGTCTGGGTTTACTACATTTTTTTAAGCATGGCATATTAATTAAAAAAAAATCATTCAAATCTATAACAACTTAAACTTTAACTTGTACCTGCTCACGAAGCATCTCTAAAGTTTTCATTTGCTTGTTTCTCAACTCTTTGTCTCGGGCAAAGGCAAAATACCCAACACCAAGTTGCCGGGCCTCTGAAACAATCAAAATTATCAAAAGATTAGATTTCTGTAATTATTAAATCACATGTACAACAAGTTCCCAAACAAACCAAAGAGACACAAGGTGATATTTGCACAAATTTAAAGCAAAACCACAAAAGCTAAACTGTTTTACTATTTACTAAGTGACAGACACATAGACAGGCTCCTTGGCCTGGCTGTCTCCTCTCCTCTCTGGGAACAATTTCTTGGGCTAACAAACCTTCTGTTAGGAAGAGGTCCCCAAGTTTCTCAGGCCGTGGACAAAGGATACTTTCACCCTCTAAAGTACAGTCTGATCACATAAGAGCACTACTCTGTAAGAACATGGCTTTCTGCCTGCCACTGTCTAGCATTTTTAAAAAGAATTTTTAAAAGTTGCAAACAAACAACCCCAACAATACCATTTTCCCGGATGTCTTCATAGTGGATGGGCCCCATTGGTTTTTTCAAAGCCTCCCTTTCTTCTTCCTCCCATTGTTGGCGCTGAAGTTCTTTCCTCATGTCTTCAGATAACAAAGTCTTTTCATTAGCAGGACTAACAAAACTGGTAGAGGGATAGAAAAGCCCGTGTTTAGGGGAGCAACATGAGACAGCAACACTTAGGTGGATCATGGCTGAGTAACACAATTTGGAAAGACAACAGTTTCCACAGAGGTTTCTGACTAAGAAGTCAATACAACTGCTTTAATATTTTTAACATTCATTTACATACTGTGTATATATACACATGAGCATGTATGCAATGTTTGCACATATGCACATATGCCACAGCACACATGTAGAAGTCAGTCAGAAGACGGCTTTCAACCTTTAGGCATCTATTTTTCCCTTCTACCACGTGGGTTCCCAGGATTGAACTCAGGTCATTATGCTTAGCAGCAAGTACTTTAACCCGATGAGCCATCTTATATAATCTTATTTTATCAATTTTTAAATCAATTCCCAGACTTACACATGAGCCTGATGGGATCTTGCTTCAATGTTCAAGAAAAGTGACTTTCCTTTCTACCCTCGTCCTGGCTGACATATGGGAGGTGGCTTAGCCAGGAAGGATAACCACTGAACTTCTCTGAATGGCTCCTTGTCTGAAGACATGGATGCCTCTTGTCCAGCGGATGGCCATGGTTTATGCTGTGGCCCCTGTGTGCTTATTCCAGGTCTACCACAGGATGCCTCAGCCTCAAAGGGCTCACACAGGTGGAGTTTCTCTAATATGTCTCATATAAAGGCTGACTACCGGGAATTTTAATCACCAAGATACTTTTCAAACGTATGTTATTTCTTTGGTTTCATTAGAAATGTTGTCATGAGGCCTTTGCTTCAATATACAAAGACATATGAATAAGAAGTGAATAAAAGCAAGTGAACCGGGCTGGAGAGATAGCTCAGTGGTTAAGAGCACCGACTGCTCTTCCAGAGGTCCTGAGTTCAAATCCCAGCAACCACATGGTGGCTCACAACCATCTGTAATGGGATCCAGTGCCCTCTTCTGTGTGTCTGAAGACAGCTACAGTGTACTCATATACAAAATAAATAAATAAATCTTAAAAAAAAAAAAAAAGCAAGTGAACCTTCTCAAACCCTCTGTCCACAAAGGCTGATTTGTTAGCTAGGTTTGGGCTCATTCTGTATTTGCAATCTAGATCAGACATCCTTCCAAGTCAACAGTCAACTTATCCCTTTCAGCAGTTACAATGCACATGACCAGAACAGAGTGCCTGCCTGGGAAGCTTAAACCTAGTTCAAGTCCAGCCCAGGGAATAATGTTACTAATTCTCCCCAGTCCCTGGAAAAAAAAAAAAAATGGGTTTCAGAAAAAGAAAATCAATAAGTAAAGTACAATGACATTCAGGCTGCTCCCTGAGCACAGACGGTTATTGTGTAGGGTATGTTAAGCTACAGGCTTCAGTATATCGTCTTACTATTAATGGTCTTAATATAGCAACAAGTAGTCATTCAGCAGCCTCTCCCAGAAGACAATCCCTGTGGCTGTGTTCCTGACAAAGGCCACATATTAAACTTACAGTCTCCCCTGAAGATTTTTATCCATCTCCAATAGACCTGGTAAATCCTTTCTCATGCAGCGCCGGGATCGGCCCAAAGAGTCCACATAATCCACCCTGAAAATTAGACATTGGGAAGACAGTTTGTACCATGAGCAGAAGATCCCTATGTCAGGGAGTTGGCAATGTCATTACAGAGCCTGTGACCAAGAACCGGGAAGCTAAGGGCCCACTACCACAGGAAAAAACAATTAGCAGCTGGCACTCAATAAGCTTGTTGTGCCCTCTGCTAAATCTGTTTTAGAAACTATAGGAAGGAACTGATCATGGTTCTGACTTCAAAGACAAATTACCAATACAGAAATGGTGACATGGAAAAACTCTCTTAATTTGCGTGCACTTTCGCCACTAGACTATGTACTCCAGATTTTCACTGCTCCCTCCCCAGTGTACTCAGACCTCACCCCTTTTACTGCTCTGCTTCCAGCTGACACATTCTCTCCAGTGAGCTTAAGAGTTTTTAAAGTAAGTCATGGTGTCTTTTGGACCCCCTGTGAGTAGGAGGAAGACAAGCAATATACATCCTTCTTTATCTTTCCCCAAAGCAGACAGTAGGGCAGGGCACGCCAGTCACACAGCAAGGTTGAACAAAACACTGAGACTTCCTAACAACAAAATATGGGCAGGTTTTCACAGAAACCATTTCCTTTGCACTACAGTATAACGTACTTTCCTATTTGTTATCACAAGCAAGAATCTCGCAGAGTCTGGAGCAGAGTTTAGGGCACACAGTTAAGGACTTAATAATACAGGTTCTTAACAGGCTGTGCTGCGAGTAAGCAAAGCCCTTCAAGGTCTGACTCAGCTGGCTGTGCTGGTGCCTGTAATTTCTTTTCTCTCAAGTGACGCTGATTTCCTTGTTAGCCCATACTTTAAAACCAAATGCTTGGGAATCTACTCCTTTAGACACAAGAAATCAAACAACTAAACAAACAGTGTCTTCATTTTCTTTTTTCTTTCCGTCTTTTTTACTCAATGGGAGAGAAAACCATCTAGCCAGATGGTCTGTGTAATTATTTACAGTATTTTTGCAGAAAGATTTTGCACCACCTGGGATCTAATTACCAAAAGGATTTACAAGTAGTCACAATTCTGAAGCTTAATTCAAAAACAAAAAAAGTGTGGGAACTGCTTGAAGTGTCTTACTGCACCATATGGTGGCATGTGACACCTTCAATTGCCCTCCAAATTCCTCAAATTGCTGGCAAACTGCTTGTAATCATAAAGGCATTAATAAGAAAAGAATTAAAAGACATTAGCTCATTCACAGGCGATGGGATTTCTGCCTTGAAAAGCAATCATAGCTATTCTGTTCTGGAGAGGCCTCCGAAGCACACAAAGCCAGCAAAGGGAACACAAGAGCCAGCAATGGCTCTAGCTCATCAGCAACTGCTTACTGAGCAGTCCCAGCCAGCACGAACCTGGAGGAACTGGGCAAGCGAGGAAAGACTGTTCTCAGGAAAGCAGGAAGGGTGCATGGCAGAAAACACAATTTAGGCAGATTATAAAAAACAAGCAAAAGTTTGTCTCAAATGTTTTGCTAGAATGGGTCAACTGTAAATAAAAGATATGACTCCACCCCCCTCCAAAAATTAGTTCAGATGAGGAAGCAAGTACTTAGGACTAGAAAGGCACAGAGAGGCTGAGTTCTTTTCTGTGATTCCATGTAGCATACCACCACATGTCTACCCACAACAGTATCATTAGATGGAAGTTGTTTAAAAGTAAGAAAGCATGGACCCCATTGGACACCTTCAGCCATATGAAGAGGAAGGTTCTCTGACATCCTCAGTAGCAGGGAGTTCTCGTTATGCATAAATGCCTGTCTGAAGGGGCTAATTAAAAGGCTAAGAAACACCACAAACAGTCCTGACCAGAGAACAAGAGTTTAGAGGCCAGTCCAGTACATGGTCAGGACATCGGTGATGTCTAAGCAATGGCAAACTCTGCTAAATGAGTGACATGGAAGACACTGTGATGGGATTTTCACTCTGATCTGCATGTGGCTCCATTCCTCCATCTTTTATGTACATACAGGTAAAATCCAGGAAAAGGTCAAAGATGAAGTTCTGCAAAGTATCTGCTTATGCTCCCACCATGGAAGACACATGCTTCCAGAAGGGAATTTAAGGGAAATGGAGAGGATTTGTGGTGTTACCAGAAAACAGTGCAGCTAGGATACAGCTTACTGTACCTACCCTGCCAGTCTCTTTCTGCAGGACTCGAAGGGAACCACTTCAGGACCTGGCATCTGAAGCACAGCACAGTAAAGCAGCAGCATGGTAGTAAGGGAGCAGGATATGGATGGAGCGCCAAGGATCCTTGGGCCTGGCACCACATCAGGCCCAACAGAGAGATGCTCAGTTCTTACCTGCAGTCCCTGATGTTACCTCTCCACTGGTGCCCATTTCTATAATTGATACACTAGCTCATCCCACTTTAAAGGGAAGGTTTTTGGAAGACAGAAAACCCAGGCAGAATAAGAAAAAATGCTGTGATAATGATCAAGCAAAACACTTCTCAAAAAGCCAATGTGCGTTTGAGAGGATCACTCCGATCTAATCCCCATTACCCACCATTCCTCACTGGGGTCTTGAGGGGGAGGTATGTCTTTTTCAGAAAACTCTTCTTCATCATCATCATTAGCAGCAGCAGCAGCAGCATCTCTCTCTTCTTTGATTCGGGAATCTCTAGTGGCACCAAGCACCTCCATTTCTTTTCGCTTGTCTATGATTTTCTGTGTGAAATCCACAAGGTACATGTCCTCCACTTCCTCATCTAGGGCACAAAAATCAATTTACAGATCTTGAAATTAAAAAGGAAAATCATAGCTGGAACTGAGAAGGGCCCCACTGTCTGACTGTTTGCCAGTCAATGCCTGCACTGGGACAATTTACAGACAGCCACCAAGCACCTGACAGGAAGCTCTAAATAAGCCATCCATAACACCAATCATAATATTCCAAAAAGCCTTGAGGTTCCAGCTGTGTTATCAACACACTGTGTGAGCAGTAAGTCCATGTAACAACACACCCATTCAATTTAGAGCAACCCTCAGCTAACAACATACGAGAGACACAGAACAGATAGTGGACCTTTCTTGCTGTGGTGTAACAGGCCTTTCTAAACCTATGAGCTGCATCATTTAACTCTCACACTGGTGGAAAGAGGTGCTTGAAAGTTCCTAACACAGGTAAACAATGTGCACTTAAGCTGGGGCATGGTGTGCACACCTTTAACTGCAGCACTTGGGAGGCAGATACAGATAGATCTCTTTGAGGTCTACATAGTGAACTACATACATAGTGAGCTCCAGGTCTTCCAGGGCTACCTGGTGAGACCCTGTCTCTCTCTTGCATACACACATACATACATACATACATACACACACACACACACACACACACACACACACACACACACACACACACACCCTGAGTTCTTTTCTGAAGCCAGGCTCTTCAGGGATAGATTCAACATGTTTTTTCCCTAAGGACAGGGACAGCTAGGACAGACACTGGGCTCCCTATCACCAAGTGGTGATATCATCCCCCTTTACAGTGTAACAGTGGAGACAGCTGAGGCTCTAAGACTTCACCAGCTCAGATACACAAGTACAGTAATAAGTATCAGGAGATGGGATTGCTGGATCTGACAAAACCCACTTTCCTCAGACATACTCCTTTTGACTGAGTTACTGGATTTTCATGTTATTTTTAACTACAAGCATGGGGAAGAAGGGTGAATGGTGTACAGATACCCTCAGAAGGCAAAAGAGAACATCAGTTCTCCTACAGCTGGAGTTAGTTACAGGCAGCTGTGAGTTGCCAAGAGGAGTGCTAAGAACCAAACTCTGGTCCTCTGTAAGCACAGCAAGTGCTCTTAACTGTTAAGCCATCGCTCCAGCCTCTGGGTTTCAGTAGTAACAATAAAAGTTTGAATCAAAAGAGAAAAAAAAGAATAAAGCAAAAAAGTTTTCAAAGCCACTAAAGGGAAGAGCTCTTTGAGAGCTGAGGTGCAGAGGCACACAGCAGTGAGACATCCTGGAGATGAACACCTTGCTCCTCTTCTGGAGCGCAGCACTGTCGCCACAGCTCCCACCTTCAGGAATGACTGACTTTTCCATGCTGGACTCCCTGCAGTGCAAACAAGCCACACTATCTAAGAAGAGGCAAATGATGGCCCAGCACCACTGGTGTCTTGATTGCTAGACAGGCTAGACTATGCTGAGCCCCACCCCATCCCCTTGGAAGATCAGCTTTTACCACTCTCCCCTACAGGATCCTTTTCTCCAGCTTACCAGGTCAAAGCACTTCCTTCTAGAAATTTCCTGAATGCATACTTGCTTTCCCTGCCTGGCAGAAATTCTCTTATACTGTTTTCCAACTGTGAATACTGATTTCTATTTCAGGGGGATATGACAAAAGGGAATTGCATTACAAACGTTTAAACCAATTACATGACATCATACGACTACTAACAAAATATGCCATGAAGTCGAAATTACTTAGGATATGGGAAAATGTTAGCATAATAAAGGAGAGAGACAAGGAAAGGGGAGAAATAGAGAGAGCAAAGTTAAATAAACTAAAAGAGAAAGAAGAGGAATAGAATAGAATATTCTAGAGAGAAAAAAAGAGCAAGGAGTTATCAAAAAGAAAAATAAAATAAAGATTTCCCAACTGGATAAATGTAGGAAGAGAACTAAGATTAAAAATGTAAGAGATGGATCAGAGGGTAAGTACTTATTGCTCAA
Organism: Rattus rattus; assembly: GCF_011064425.1. Taxonomy (NCBI): domain Eukaryota; kingdom Metazoa; phylum Chordata; class Mammalia; order Rodentia; family Muridae; genus Rattus; species Rattus rattus. Next base: position 55,054,963 of record NC_046159.1, read on the forward strand.
TCATGAAGACCTGAGTTCGAATCCCTGTAAACTATATAAAGCCTGGTTTGCAGCACATCTGTAATCCCAGTCCTCCTGTGGCAGAAAGGTGGGAGATAGAACAGACCCCTCCAGCTTGTGTCTCCAACAAGGTGGAAGGTAAGGCCCAACACACGCTCCACTCCCATGCTGTGGCATTAACATACCTGCACTCAGACACAATAACATACACATAGCCACACACATCCAACATATACACAAAAATATAAAAGCAAAGGAAAATACTGCATGAAGTTAAAAGAAATAAAAAGCACATCACAGAAATAAAACTGAAAATAGAGGGACAAAGGAAAGGAAAAATGGACACATAATCTCAAAGGCCTAAACGGGGCCATAATTCTGTATAACCTTCCCTTTCCCACATGCATGGCTGTCCCTGCGTGTAAGGCGACCCCAGTTAAGCTGTCTCCTAGGTGTTACGCTCTCCTCCCCCATCCAATGGGATCTTCTGTGAAGGTGGAAGAACTGGCCCCTCCACTCCTCCCCTGTGCACTGACGGCTCCTAACAAGCTGGCTGGCACCCAACAGACCATCACATTACTACTGCAGATTTTCTTGTTCCCATTGGATTTGTAAGATTTCTCCCTCTTAGAATCATTCAAACAAGCAAGACTGAAGATCTGTATGAATTGTAGACAATAAAGAAATATAAACCGTTTTGTTTACCTAGAAAATCTCCTTTAGTCATCTTTTCATATAATTTGGCCTTTTCTTCCAATTTTTCCCTAGGAGAAAAACAGACAGGTATTAGAAATGGTCTTACAACTGTCCTTTCTGCCACCAAACTATCAGCTTGACAGCAGCCACCTCCCCTGAGGCCTGCCCCGAAAGGATGGGCACAGCGAGGGCTGACTGCCTTGTCCTGAAGAGTCCTTCAGACCCACTGCATCTACTTCACTGTGAAAGCAGTAGTGGGTCTAAGAACCTGAAGCCATTCTGGGTACAGAGTAACTGACAGTGAATGAATGGATGAACTGAGTTAAGGCTCCAACAATTTATCTACTAAATACAACTTAAGTTACATGCCAAAAGAAAGATGTATCTAAACAAAACATTTTTTAATTAAAAACTTTCAAAAAGGATCACCAAATTCAAGGTAACCCTTTGCTACAGTGCTTTTAGACTACAGTCCTGGTCATTTGTGGCTTATTACGCTTCTTTAACCAAGTTATATTTGTTAAAAGCATTAGCGACACCTACTTTAAACAGCATAAGCAATACACTTCAGCTACAAACTAATAAAAAACAAGCTACAGCCCTGGTGTTTCAACAGAGCAGCCTCGCTGCCCACATAATTTTGGTGGCATTTATCATGTGGTGGCAGATTAAAAAGGCCACCATAATTGCCTAAAAAGAGAAGCCCCAGAGGCCATCTGTAACAAGATCTCATTAATCACAATGGGAAATTCAATTCCTAATGGCACAAAGAGAATACATTACCACAAGTTACTTAAACTTTCTGTGTTTCAATTCCTAAAGCCTGGCATAACACATTCTTTTTTATTGCTTCTATGAGCTGTCATAAAAATTATCTGGATAGCACAAAGTAATGTCATTTTCTCATCTTTACTGTCCCCCCCCACCTGCCCCCTCTGTGTGTGTGTGTGTGTGTGTGTGTGTGTGTGTGTGTGTGTGTGTGTGTGTGTGTTAGTCCTGGCTGTCCTGGAACTCACTTTGTGAATCTTGAATTTTTACACAACCCATTTAGGACATAATTGCTGGACAATTGGCAAAATCTGAAGTATGAGCCACACAGTAGTAGTAAACATTGTGTAGAATAATGTCCTTATTCAGATAGATATATACTAAAATGTCCACAGGCAAATTATCATGATACTTAAAAGGTCATGATAATTCCTCTGCAGGTGTCAGGAAGAACAGAGAAAAGCAAATATGATGATATGCTAATTAGTAAATTTAGGAAACAGGTATTAGAATGTTCCTTTTACCCCTCTTTTAACTGTATTCTTGGTTTGGGAGGGAAAGTTTGGGGTCTTATCACCCAGCCTAGAACACACCATGGGACACTTCTTTAAAATATGCTGATAAGTTGAAAATGTGATTCAGTGGACAAGTATTCCATTCCTAGAAATACGCATTTTAAAAAACTGTTGCTATAGGTCAGGCGGTAGTGGTCCATGCCTTTACTTCCAGAGGCAGAGGCAGAGGCAGTTAGATCTCTGAGTACAAAGTCAGACTAGTCTACAGAGCAAATTCCAGGACAGCCAGGGCTACACGGAGAAGCCCTGTCTCAAAAAACCAACCAAACAATAACAACAAAAATTGCTGATGTGGCTTTTTCATTTTCTCAGCTGCCAGAAAGATGGCAGACACTCAGACTGAACCTTTTAAAACAAGAAGTGGGTTGTGCTGACAGAAACTGGCAAGAAGAGGCTCCCTTAGTACTACAGAACATTGGTCCAGGCCTCAAGATGCTCAAGGAAGCCATTGAGGACACCTACATAGACAAGAAATGCCTCTTCATTGGTAACATTGCCATCCAAGGTTGGATCCTGTCTGGTATTGTGACCAAGATGAAGACACAGAGGACCACTGTCATCTGTCGGAACCATAGCCACTACATCCAAAAGTGCAATGGAGTGAGAAGCACCACAAGAATATATCTGTACACCTGTCTCCTTTTCAGGGATATATAGCCACTGCCACTGTGGGAGGGTGTAGGGCCCTGAGTAAGACAGTATGCTTTACTGTGCTCAAGTTCACCAAGGCTGCCAGCACCAGGAAGCAGTTCCAGAAATTCTGAGAAGATACTGGACAACTCCCAGAACAAATAAAATTATTTTCCAACTTTAAAAAAAAGGTTATGAATTTAATGTGATAAAAGCTCAAAAACAGGACTCTATTTCATTTTCTAAACTGAATTATTTTTTTTCTTTTTGTAAAACAGCAGATTTTTTTTCTTTTTGTAAGACAGCAGATACATGTAAATTACAGTATTTTTAGAAGACAGCTGGCCCTCCATTGTTCCTATGTCTAGATTCAACTTATTGGAAAGAAACAATATTCCAAAACAATGTTAGATTGTTGCTAATATATACATTGTATCTATCTATACAGATTTTCTTTCTTGGCATTCCCTAAAAGATACAGAATAACAACTATTTATATAGCACTTGCACCATTTTAAGCATTGCAAGAAATCTAGAAAAGACTTTAAAATCACACTATTTTATCAATTTTGAGCATCCTTGAGCTTTGATATATGAGGTAGAAGAGGGTCCTAGAACCAACCAATACCCCTCGGATATCAAGGAATTTATACTGTGGAGTACTGGGCTCAAAGGATGCACATCAGGAAGAGTAACATCTCAATGTCTATTTCTTTGGTACTTTCCTGTTCAGGAGTAACTACCTTGATTTGTCTAAAGTCTTCTGCTCCTCAAGCTTCTGTTCAGCGTCTTTCTCTGCTCGACTGGAAACACCTGCATTTTGTTTGCTCCAGATACTTGGCTTCTGGAAAATGATTCAAAAGAACAAAATAAAACCGTATGGTTGCAAAATAAACTCAACTCGGATGCATCAAAATCACAGAAAATCCTTAGATCTTATGAATCGTCAGAGAACTACTTATTCTGACAACTAATTTACAGCCTACATTAGTCTACCTGCACATGACAAAGCTGGAGATGAAAACAAGTTCATCTCACATTCACATAAAGAATGTCCTTTTGAGCATCACTGAGTTACTTTCTCAATTGAGTTTACCCCTGACTGAGTACTACACCATTCAATATTTCAATGAACATGAATAGAATGCAAAGGAATACAGTGGATTACTACCTATAAAACTTAAATTTATTGAAATTTATTGAAAACTTAAATTCTTTCAGATTTTAAGTCTATTTCTATATTTTACAATTGTTTATCTCTGTTGGAATACAAAATACATGTTAATCTTCCATGAGAATGTAAAGAATCCACTTACTAACAGCATATTAAAGAAGAATATTGGAACTGGAAAGATAGCCTAGCATTCTTTATGATGGCTTTTACTGCTCTTGCAGAGGACCTTAGTTCAGTTCCTAGCACCCACATTGCTTGTCCTACTATCATACATAACTCCATTTCCAGGGGACCTAATACCCTTTCCTGGTCTCTGAAGGCACCCATGCACAAGTGGCACGCACATGCATGCATGACACAAGCATGCATAAACACAACATACATTAGTAAAATAAATCTTTTTTTAAAGAGTACTAATTTTAATATTTAACAAAATTTATGCAAATGTTCAATTGCAAGTCAGGGATTTTTTTTTCCTTTAACATTTATTTATTTACTGATAACCACTAACATTTTTCAAAAATGTAAAATAACAAATCTCCCATGTTTAGAATTGGCAGAGATATTTTTACCTTATTAGATGTCTTTGGTTTTCCAAAAACTCCAGAATCTTTTAGAAGTTTTTCTTGTTTGAATTCTTCTTGTTTTCGGAAAAGCTCAGCCTTAAGATCTACCAACTAGAATAAAATAAGAAAGTAAACAATATTTATCTCAATTCTGGCAGGTGACTGGGATTGCAAAGCAACAGTTATTCTCCAAGGAAGATTTGAGGTTCCTAAACACAGACAAGAAACACAATGTTTAAATACAGAACTCCATACACAACTAAACGGCACTTGGTTTGCTGTAGTTTTGCTACGAATATAATTCTACTCTAAATTTCATCATTTAAGGCTTTTTTTCTGCCAAGAGCAGAGTGGCGGACGTAGTAAGGAAATGGCATTTACACGTTCACAATACATTCCTCTATTTTCTGAAGCACCTTCTGTTTGTGGGACACATCCCAAAAGTATAGAGTCAAGTTTGACTTAGTTTGTTTAAAAATAATAATAAGTTTAACAAGGTTTAAAAATGGGAGGGGGGCTGGAGAGATGACTCAGTGATTAAGAGCACTGGCTGCTCTTCCAGAGGTCCTGAGTTCAATTCCCAGCAACCCCATGATAGTTCACAACTATCTGTAATGGGATCCAATGCCCTCTTCCTTTGTGGGTAAAGACAGTGACAGTGTACTCACATATATAAAATAAATAAGTAAATGGGAGAGGGGAGCGCAGGTGAAGAGAATGGGGCAGCCCCTCCTGCTCAGCTGTGTTAGTTCCAACAGTACAATGGGGGAAATGACATAATGACAAGTAGTTCTATGTAATGGCATGTGTAAATCAGACACTACTGGCTGACAGGGAAAATAAATATGACTGAACCCTGAGGCTGCAGAGATGAGTCAGCAGTTAAAGAGCACTTGTACAAGTCTCAGGTTAGGTTCCCAGCACCCACATGGTGGCATACAACCGCACTTATGTTAGCTCCAGCCCCAGGGCACAGTCACACAAGTGTTACAGAGACAAAGGTGCAGGCAAAACAGTTATACACAAAATGAAAAATATCCTTTAAAATTTTCTTTAATGATTCCTTTTTGGTTTTTAGTGTACATCCTCTGGAAGAGCAGCTAGTACTCTTAACCTATGCGCTATCTCTCCAGATCCAAAGAACTTTTTTCTTAAATGACTGAGTTCAGTGATTTCTATTTGAAATAAATCCACTTAAAGGTACTATTGGAGGGATTTTAACAGTGTAAAGTAGTTTTATTCCAGGACCCAATATTCAAAATTCTTTAAAAATAGAAGAAAAATTTGCCTTCTCTTTTAACTCTTCGTAAATGCCTCAATTACCTAGCTATATGTTTTTCTGTTCTACAACTACTTCTGAATTTAAGCTCACAAAATGACCAATTCCAAGACTTCATCTGTATTATAATTATTGAAATATTATCCTCTGGACAAGTTAAAATTTAGTTTTGTTTGGTTTGGTTTTTAAAGACAGGGTCTCACTGTGCAGCCCTGGCTATCCGGGAACTATGTAGCTCAGGCTGGCCTCTGACTTACAGTGGTCTCTATCCACTTGTCTCTGACACTTACATGCTGAAGTTAAGAGCACGTGCAAATACATCCTGATTCATTCAGTTTGTAAGTACCGAATCCAAGCAAACATAATTACCAATTTTTTATATTAAAAAACAAATTCCAACAAAATATTTGCTACATTAGATGTTTTCTTCTTGTATTCCCATTGGAAATTCAAGATTTAAGTCAAAGGTTAGGCGATTTGTTCG